>NC_086321.1:271572209-272232209 GCF_036172605.1 Pelobates fuscus
AAGTAGCAGTAGACTTTGCAATTGCATGTTACAGTGAGTCATACAGAGGGTATTACTATGTCTGTGACATTCGGGGCTGACGCTCGTTTGAGGTTTTACAATAGTATGTCACCTCGCAGTGTATGTATAGGGTCCGACGTCTGTTTGCCACTGACTGCTTGTGGTGAGGATGTCATCTGCGTAGGAGTGGGTATTGGTGCGGTATGGTGTGTGATAGAGGTTTGTTGCGGTGGGTGGTGCCCCATAAGGTGGGGTAGGTGGTGTTCTGATGTTCCATGTTTGGAACACGGGGTCTGCTCTGGAGGAGGGAGGGCGGCCTGTGGGCAGCAGGGAGATGTGGGTCGAGGTATCCCTTCAGTTGCAGTCGCCTGTAGCGTGGAGTCATGGGTATTGGGGACCTCAGGTAGCAGGTTGGTCCGTGGTGTGTGGTAAGGGGTCTGTCGCCGGGGTTCTGTAGTGTGTGTTTGCTTTGCTTCCCTGACAGGGCCCCCTTTCGTTACCTGGCGTGTGGCTTGTGTCGGCCTCAGTCAGGTGTGTGAGGGAGGAGTCTTGTGTGTCAGGTGTCACAGGTGGTTCTCGTGCTCAGCGTTGTCACTCTGGCAGGGGGTGACGTGCGGTCAGGGGTAGTGGGGGGGAGTGAAGGGGAGGTAGCGATGGCGGGGGGTGACCAGGAATTAGTTTGGGTGTGCCTGGGTGTGAGAGGTGGGGTGTGGGCTTCGGGCTCCCGGGCCTGTGTCCGCGTCCCAGCTCCCCCCGTCCCTGGGCCCGGCATCGGCGTGCTCATTTCGGATCCGTCCTTCCGCCGGGACTGCCTCCGATGTTCCGTCGCTCCTGTCTGGGCCCTCCGGCAGGGGGAGCCTCGTATTTGATCCCGGGGGTTGCGTGTCTCCTCCGGTCCCGGAGGGGGAGGCGAGCCATCTTAGCCAGTGGTACCAGGTGTCGTGGTAGCGCTGTATACGTCCGGCCGCTGAGAGGATCAGCTCCTCGATCTGTCTGATGTCCTCCACTCTGGCTAGCCACTCTCTCAGCGTCGGGGCCGTGGGTTGTTTCCAGTGTGTCGGGATAAGACTACGCGCCGCGTTTAGGAGATGTGGTATAACTGATCTCTTGAATTTAGGTGTGGGGATTGAGGTTAGTTGGAGTAGGTAGGTTTCCGGTGTGAGTTGTATGTTTGCGTCCGTTATGGTCACCATGACAGCGTGAATCGCCGACCAATAGGGTTTGATGTGTGGGCAGGTCCACCAGATATGGAAGAGGGATCCCAGTTCCCTCCCGCACCTCCAGCATTCGGGTTCGCAGGCATCTGTTATTATGGATAGTTTCTCGGGTGTCCTGTACCAGTGCGAGAGCATTTTATATCCTGTTTCCTGGAATTTGGTGGCTATGGATGCTTTATGTATGAGCGTGAACACTGTGGTCCATTGTTCCCGCAGGGAGTGTGTGTCCTAGATCCCTTTCCCAGTATTTAGTGAAATAAGGGAGAGGTGCATCGGTGGATGGTGTAATCTGTGTGCGGTATAGTAACGATATTGCGTGCGGTGGGCTCGGGGGGTTCGTGCACATCATCTCAAAGGCGGTGAGTGCTCGGGTCGCTGAGTCCAGTCCTGGCGTGGTCTGCAGGAACCTCTTCAGTTGATGGTATTTGAAGAGGAGCGACCAGGTGTGCGGGTTGTTCGGGACCAGTTCTCTCAGGGTTGTGATTGCGCCCTGTTTGTACACGTCCTTCAACCTGCAGGGGGTTGGTAGTCCCAGCGCTGTAATGTAGCGGGGATCCTCCGCCGGAGGGAGTCGTGGGTTGTGCGATACAGGGCAGAGAGGTGAGAGCTCCGGAGCCATGTCCTTTTGTAGAGCCAGTCTCCTCCAGATGGTCATTGTGACGTTCAGCGTTGGATGTTGTTTTGGCAATTCGCCTTGCGTCGCTTTCGGTAGCCACGGGAGGAGAGGGAGGGGAGTTTGCGAGAAGCTCGCCTCTATCGGGATCCACAGTTTGTCTTTTGGGTTGTGTGTCCATTCAATCAGTCGTTGGAGGTGTATCGCCTGTCGGTATTTTGTCAGGTCTGGTAAGCCTAGGCCCCCATGCAGTTTGGGTTTGGTGAGAGTGGCAAAGTTCAGTCTCGCTTTTTTACGGTGCCACACGTATTCTGTCATTGTTTTTCGGACTTGTGCAAAAAAGGATTTGGGGATATGGACTGGTAGGGTCTGTAGGAGGTATAGGAGACGTGGGAGAATATTCATCTTGAGTACGCTGATCCTGCCCAGCCATGTGATATGGGGGAGGTGCCAGGCATTCAGGTCTTTTGTGATTCGTTCCAGGAGGGGGGGGGCTACAAATTTTTTGAACGCCTCAGACTCAACCAGATTGTATGGTAAAAGCTGGCGGGCTAATAGTTCGGACAAGCCAGCTGTCAGACGCTGGGCAAGGGGGTGACTTGGTGACATTGGCTTCTTACGCTCAAACATGTCCTTGACAGACACATGACTGTGGGCAGATGAGCGGGAACTGCTCAAGGCGGGAGACGGAGTGGCGGATGGTTGAGAGGGGGCAAGAAGGACAGCAGTGGTTGACGTGGCTGAAGATGCTAGACCAGGAGGAGGATGGCGACTAGAAGAGTAGGCGTGCTGCTTGTACTCATGTGTTGATCCCATAGGCGTTTGTGATGTGAGATCATGTGCCTACGCAAAGCAGTTGTACCTAGGTGGGTGTTGGACCTCCCACGACTCAGTTTCCTTTGGCACAGGTTGCAAATGGCATCGCTGTTGTCCGAGGCAGACACACAAAAAAAATGCCACACTGCTGAGCTCTGCAATGACGGCATTCTGGTGGTGGACACAGCATGCGTTGATAGGCGTGCTGTCGGGCTGACCCCGGGTGCCATTGCATGCTGTCTGACTGTGCCACTAGCTCCTTGCGACGACCCCCCCTGCTTCCAACTCGTCTCCTCCTCCTCTCTGTCTCCCCATCTGAACTTTCGCCCTGTTCTTCTTCTTGCCGAGCGGGCACCCACGTGACATCCATGGACGCATCGTCATCATCAACCGCTTCGCTTGTATTTGACAACTCAGAAAAGGAAGCAGCAGCGGGTACAACATCATCATCATCACACCGTACCTCCATGTGTTTAATGCTGCCTGCCTGAGACATATCACTGTTATCTACATCCTCTAGCAATAATGGTTGCGCATCACTCATTTCTTCAAACGGGTGTGTGAATAACTCCTCTGACATACCAAGTAAAGCGGCTGTGGTGCTAGTTTTGGTGGTGGCGACAGGCGGGTGAGTGGTATCTTGAGAGGTGCCTGAAGCTAAGCTGGAGGAGGATGGTGCGTCAAGGTTCCGAGCGGAGGCTGTACAAGATTGGGTGTCCTGTGTTAGCCAGTCAACTATGTCCTCAGAACTTTTCAAGTTCAGGGTACGTGGCTTCTGAAAACTGGGCATTATTCTAGGGCAAAAGGGAATCACAGCACCACGACCACGACGGCCCCTGCGGGGTGGCCTGCCTCTGCCTGTCATTTTTTGGGGGATTAGTGGTACTATGCGTGCAAGCTACTGTGAGACCAGATATGATTGGCAATGTGCACTTGAACAGTTCTGCAGAGCACACACTGTAGGCCTGACACAACCGCTTGAAGACAAGTAACTGCTATTCAATCTATAACAGTGAAAAAAAAATTTTGGTTTTAAAAGCACGCTATAGAGACACCAGATATGATTGGCAATGTGCACTGGAACAGTTCTGGAGAGCACACGCTGAAGGAAGGACTGACAGAGCCGCTTGAAGGACACTGACTGGCTGCTATTAGCTTACACTAGAAACCTTTTTTCTTTGTAAATGCACGCTATAGAGACACCAGATATGATTGGCAACTGTCAAAGCACGCTGGCACAGGTCTGCAGAGCACACGCTGAAGGAAGGACTGACAGTGCCGCTTCAAGGACACTGACTGGCTGCTATTAGCTTACACTAGAAACCTTTTTTCTTTGTAAAAGCACGCTATAGAGACACCAGATATGATTGGCAATGTGCACTTGAACAGTTCTGCAGAGCACACACTGTAGGCCTGACACACCCGCTTGAAGACAAGTAACTGCTATTCAATCTATAACAGTGAAAAAAAAATTTTGGTTTTAAAAGCACGCTATACACCAGATATGATTGGCAATGTGCACTGGAACAGTTCTGGAGAGCACACGCTGAAGGAAGGACTGACAGAGCCGCTTGAAGGACACTGACTGGCTGCTATTAGCTATCACTAGAAACCTTTTTTCTTTGTAAAAGCACGCTATAGAGACACCAGATATGATTGGCAACTGTTAAAGCACGCTGGCACAGGTCTGCAGAGCACACGCTGAAGGAAGGACTGACAGAGCCGCTTGAAGGACACTGACTGGCTGCTATTAGCTTACACTAGAAACCTTTTTTCTTTGTAAAAGCACGCTATAGAGACACCAGATATGATGGCAACTGTCAAAGTACGCTGGCAGGGTTGTGCAGGGCACACGCTGAAGGAAGGCCTGACAGAGCCGCTTGAAGGACACTGACTGGCTGCTATTAGCTTACACTGGAAACCTTTTTTCTTTGTAAAAGCACGCTAAAGAGACACCAGATATGATTGGCAACTGTCAAAGCACGCTGGCACAGGTCTGCAGAGCACACGCTGAAGTAGGCCTGACACCCAGACGCTTGCAGACAACTAACTGCTCTTCTATTACAGTGAAAAAAAATTATTTCTTCTAAATCTAAAGCTTAACCTATTGTAAAAACAGATATGAGTGGTGGCACTGACTGTGCAAATGGGCAAGGCATCCAACCTGACACAGAAGCTGGCAGGCAGGCAACTGCTCTTCTATTACAGTGAAAAAAAATGATTTCTTTTAAATGTAAAGCTTAACCTATTGTTAAAACAGATATGAGTGGTGGCACTGACTGTGCAAATGGGCAAGGCATCCAACCTGACACAGAAGCTGGCAGGCAGGCAACTGCTCTTCTATTACAGTGAAAAAAAAATGATTTCTTTTAAATGTAAAGCTTAACCTATTGTTAAAACAGATATGAGTGGTGGCACTGACTGTGCAAATGGGCAAGGCATCCAACCTGACACAGAAGCTGGCAGGCAGGCAACTGCTCTTCTATTACAGTGAAAAAAAATTATTTCTTTTAAATGTAAAGCTTAACCTATTGTAAAAACAGATATGAGTGGTGGCACTGGGCAAGTAGGCACAGTATCCAATGTGAACCTCACACAGAAGCTGGCAGGCAGGCACCTGCAATTACATTACACAGGAAAAAAAAAAAAAAAAGCAGCCTGATGTTATAGCCCTAAAAAGGGCTTTTTGGGGTGCTGTCCTTACAGCAGAGATCAGATGAGTCCTTCAGGATTGTAGTGGACACTGAATACCCTAGCCTAGCTATCAATTTCCCTATCTAATCAGCAGCAGCTAAACTTTCCCTCCTCTCACTAAGCATGCAGCTTCAGAATGAATCGAAAATGGATGCTGGGAGGGAGGTTGGAGGGTGTGGAAGGGAGGGAGTGCTGCTGATTGGCTGGAATGTGTCTGCTGACCGAGAGGCACAGGGTCAAAGTTTGCCCAATGATGATGAATAGGGGGCGGATTGAACTGCGCATGTGTCCGCCCGCCGTGGCGAACACGCTAAGTTCGCCGGGAACTGTTCGCCGGCGGACAGTTCGGTACATCAATACTTGCAGTCTTCCAAAGTTTGGGTATGTATCCAGACACCAAGGATTCGTTAATTAGGGTTGTGACAGGTTTAGCAATTGCCAGTGCACTGAGCTTCAACAGCATTGCTGGGATTTATTCAGGTTCAGACTGTTTTTTCATTTTTAGATTATTAAGGTGTTGCTTAATGACAGTAATAGGTACAGATCTAAAATGTAACTTGTCTATATTGTGTCTTTGCAAATTTAGTGGGGCCTGATCCACATCTGTAGTTTCAGGATGTGTCATTTATTAGTGGAGCATCCGAAAAAATTATTGTTAATGGCATTTGCTACATCTAAGGGAAGTTGCAGGGTTTGGTTATCCACTTTGGCAGTGGAGGGTTAGGAATGGATTGGGGGAGTTTGTAATTTATTTATGACTTTTATTCATATGTGCCCCTTTTACTCTTACCTTACGCAGCGGGGGCCCACCGCACCAGTGCACAGAGCAGTTAATTTTACCCAATGTTGTCTCAGACAACATCAGGCTACCGGGGCCTGGCGGCCAGCGCTACTTACCCAGCCCTGGGTTTCCCTGGCGTCCTCTATGTAACGTTAACGTGTGGTGCCTGCCGGATTTTATTGTAAGGCAAACAGTGTGCGGAAGGATTCTACCTTACACTGCCTTACAAAGTCCAACACAGCCTGCCAGCAAGCAAGCCCACAACCTGCCGGTCGTAGCCTGCCAGCCAGCCAGCATCCATAATTAAGGTGTGATTGTTTGGGGGAGGTTGTGCCCAAGCGTTCATAGGTGTAGTATAGGTGGATTTTATCCAGTAGTTGTTGCCTAGAGGGACAGGTGTTTTGCTTCCAATTGGTTGCTATGAGGTTTCTATCGCTACTTGTTTTAAGGGTTTGGTTAGGGGAGTGGGGAAAAGCAAGAATAGACATACGGTTGGATTGAGAGTAATATTCTTAACATTTAGGGAGTTGAGGATATTGTCCACATGTCCCCATAATGGTGTCAGGACTGGACAGTCCCACCATATCGTGCCTTCTGCGTTTTTGCATCTCCAGCAATCCGCTGTCACCGTGGGTAGATCTTGTGTAATCTACTGGTCTAGGTATCAGAGAGTTATGTTTTGTTGCTATATTGTGAATAGGAACCAGAGTGTTGGAGAGACCCCCCTCCAGACTTCATTGTATTCTCTAATGTTACCTGGAGGGGACTCTTTCTAACACACTCTCTAAAGGACACTGAGATGTCCCAGAAAAACTGCCCTCAATGGCCCATTAGAAAGAGTCCCCTCCATTGTAGTCTCTAATGGGGCCTGGAGGGGATTCTTTCTAACACACTCTCTAATGGAGCAACTCCATCTCGGCATCTTGTCAATCAATGTTCTAATGTTGGCTCTATCCATTGTATCTGTCAGTCCTTTGTGTGAATGTGCATTGGCTGTGTCAGGATTGAAGTTGATTATCTAGTGTGTTACTTCTTTTTTAAAGGAAGACTCGCTGCACTGTTATTTGACACATACAGGTGCATGTAGCCTGGCCCTCTGCTCGTGGTATTGGTACATTTTTGCATATTCATATTTGGTTGGCTCTGACTGGCTGAGAGCGTCAGCCAACACATTTGGATAAAACTAACATTTCTGCTCTTGCTACACATAGTGTACTTATGTGATGAATCTTGTAAGCTCTCTTCACCAGGAATGAGCACTAGTCATTTTCTCAGTGATGAGTGGTACAGTGTACTCTGCTTCTACATTGTCCAGGTATGTGTTGGGAAACTGTTCATGCACAAACTCAAACTCAAACCACAAAATGTCATTGAGTTCAACCATTAAACACTTCTTTTTAAATGTGTTTGGTAGTTCATTTTCACCAACAAATGATTGATGAGACTCATGTCTAATCCCTATGACACATTACATACGCAGGTTGTCGTCATTTACAGCACTACAATGTCTTCATCAGAAAGTTATAAACACAAAAGTGGTGCAATGAAGAGAAAGGAAAAGAAAAAAAGAAAAAGGAACAGAAGAAAATTGAAGCCTCAACAAGCAAAATCAACAAATTTTTTTCAAAAGAAAACTAATCCAGAGCAGGATGTAGCCGGTGGAATGAAAGTGGAGACTGAAATTTCTGTTTCTGAATCTAATCTAATGTATATCTTTTAGCTGAAGAGGAGACCAAAGAGAGAGAAGCTCCTAGGAAAATGCCCAGGAAGGAGACTGCATTGTCTCCTCTATGGGAAAAGTCACCTTCCCCAGAGGATTTCTTTCTTCATTCTCATGATTTGAGAAAGGCTGGAATCTCCATGGAAATGTTCTGGGAATTTCATCCTAAACTCAGGACACCCATTTCAATGGAAACCTTGTTTACTTCAGAAAAGGTATACAAGGATCAAACATTAAGGACCACTATAAGGACTATTAAGGACCACTATAGTGCCAGGAAAACAAACTTGTCTTCCTGGCTCTATAGGTATCATCATACTCATTGGATACAGGGTTTTAATGACTGGAGACATATTACAACAAGACTCACCGAGCATGCTCAGTCCCAGTGCCATAAACTTGCTAGTGAAGCCTATATGATCAATATTAAAGGCAAATCGATCAAGCCCAAACGTTCAGTTGACCAGCTTTCTATGAGGCACAACCAGGTACTTCAGCGCCGTGCTGTTCTAATCATTGATGTTGTAATTTTTATTGGAATCCAGCACTGCCATACAGAAGCAGCCATTCAGAGTCTGTAGCTGATGTCTTTGATGATGACCATCTAGAAAATAAGGACATTTCTTGGAGGCGGTGAAACACATTGTGGAATATAGCCCAGTCCTAAAAGACCATTTAGTAAAAATGACAGAAATGGCCAAAAAACGTGACCCATCTTAAAAAGGGTGAGGAAAATTTGTAACTTTTCTGAGCAAGTCCTCTATAACAAAATTGTTCACGATCATTAGAGATATGATAAAAGAAGACATTGTTAAGGAAGTTAACAATGCAGGGATTTTTTGGTACAAATGGATTCTACTCAAAATGTCTCTGCACATGATCAATGTTCCATTGTTGTGCGATATGTTGTGGATGATACAGCTAAAGAGCGATTGGTACGCCTTCTGAATGATGAGGACTCAAGCAGCAAGGGCTTACATGATTTGCTAAGAGATTCTTTGTCTGACATTGGACTGAATCTAGAGCAGTGTATTGGTGATTCATTCTGCCAACATGAGTGGCACATATACAGGATTGCAAGCGTTGATAAAAGAAGTGCGTCCTAGTCACATTCATACGTGGTGCTTTGCTCATCCTCATCCTAAATCTTGTTATATGTGATGCAAGCAGTGTATGTGTTCCAGCAGTGAGTCTGTTTGGACTTCTTGGTAACTTGTCCACCTTTTTCTCCTACAAAGGGATTAAAATCTTTGAAGACCAGCTGAAAGTCAAGGCTGGAAGTGCTAAACTGAAAAGACTTCCTAAATTGGTACTACCAGGTGGTCAAGCAATGTCAGAGCCCTTAGGAAACTTTGCGGAACATATAAAAACCACTCTGAGGAATTATATTCTGACCTCATCCTTGCTCTGAAGCATGTAAGTAGTTCATCGGATTTTAGAAATTAAGTTCGTCATGAGGCTCTAAAACTAAATGAAAACTTTTGTAAATTTGAAACCATCCTGGCAGCTTTTACATTTATTTTTGACATTACTACTCCGTGTCAGATTACTTGCAGCCACCAGCCTTTGACATTATGCAGGCATGGTGAATGGTTGAGAATGCTACAAACCATTTATCAAAATTTCAAGAGACTTTCCAGGAGTCTATGGATCTGCAATGATTTTCATTGATCATCTGAATGAAAAACTACCTGCAGAGGACATTGCCATCAGTAAATCTTGCACAGAATTTAGATCAACAAGGTGTGTAGTTCCTGCAATCAGCAACACAGCTTTTAAGTTCCATGCTACAATGTTATCTGTGCTACAGTTTTGGAAAGTATAGAGAACCAGGTTTGCCACTCATGGCAAACTTTACATGCAGTTAAGTAGAAGTATAGATCAGGGTGTTGCAGTGGATGTGATCTACTTGAATTTTGCCAAGGCATTTGGTACGGTTCCTCACAATAGGTTAGCCTTCAAACTAAAAGAAATTGGTCTAGATGATTATTCTTGTTCTTGGGTAGAACATTGGCTTAAGGATAGAGCACAACGAGTTGTCATTAATGGTAAATTTTTAGGCTGGATAAAAGTGGTAAGTGGTGTCCCTCAGGGTTCTGTTTTGGGACCACTTCTATTTAACATATTTATAAATGATCTTGAAATAGGCATTGAAAGCCATGTTTTAGTGTTTGCAGATGACACAAAACTATGTAAAGTAATAAAATGTGAGCAGAATATTGCTTTGCTGCAGAGGAATTTGGATAGATTGGGGGACTGGGCACTAAAATGGCAGATAATATTTAACGTAGAGAAATGCAAAGTTATACACTTCGGGGTCAAGAATGCACAAGCAACTTATGCCCTAAATGGTAGTGAATTAGGGATAACCACACACGAGAAGGATTTGGGAATTGTTATAGACAACAAATTAGACAGCAATATGCGATGTCAATCTGCAGTTGCTAAGGCCAGTAAGGTTTTGTCATGTATAAATAGGGGCATAAATTCTCGGGATGAAAATATAACTTTGCCTCTTTATAAATTGCTGGTAAGACCACACCTTGAATATGCTGTGCAATTTTGGGCACCTGGTCTAAAGAAGGATATCATGGCACTAGAAAAAGTGCAGAGACGAGCTACAAAATTGATAAAAGGAATGGAGCATTTTAGTTATGAAGAAAAGTAAAAAAAAATGTAAATCGCTTTAGTTTGGAAAAACAGCACCTCAGAGGGGATATGATAACATTATACAAATATATTTGGGGCCAGTACAAACCTTCTATGAAAAAACTCTGCTGCAAAAATTGCACATCCTGTGCATTTAAGCTGCTATTTCAGTATAGATTATGTTCTTCAACCTATGAAAATCTTTATATGGCATACAAGTACTGTAGTGTGCTCCTGTGAACGGTGTTTTACAAAGTTGAAAATTCTGAAATCAAGACTTAGATCAACGCTTACTCAGCAAAATCTGGAGACATTGATGCTTATTGCAATAGAGAAAGATGTTTCTTCAAGGATAAGGAGAGACAAAGAGAAAATCATAGCCCGCTTTGGAAATACATCTGCTGAACACCACTCTCTGCTTCTTTTTTAAACTGCAGACTGGCCAATGCTATATATTTTTGTGGCTAAAATTGGATGGCACTTCTGATTGTTTTATTATTTGTATAACACTGATTTTGATATATTTTTTTTAATATTTACGTTTTATTGTTTTGATAATGTACTGGGGAGTGGGGTACAGAAAAGAAGAAGGGAGGGGAGGGAATGGGGTACATCACAAAATCTTCAGTCTACCATCCAGTTAGTTTCAAGGTACATACATCACATTAAAGTGTCACAGTGAGTCTGGCTCTCTTGTGATGGTGACTGGATAAGGTAGGGCTTTGGCCCAGAGGGGGGTGAAGGGAGGGTTAATAACCAGGGGTATTAAAATTTCTTGTCAAACTTTGTTGATGTACATTTAGTTCTAGTGTCGCCTATTGTGTGGTTAGTTGTATAGGTTATCTTGGAGAAGAGCGGGTGTGTGCGAGGGCTTGTGTCCGTCTGTGGTGTGACCCACATTTGGCAACATGTGCATGGGTAGTAGCAAGTGATAGAAGCTTGTTCTGTTCTCGTCACATGGTATCTGGGGGGAGGCATAGCCCATACATTTCTCAGTGGGTTACGTGGTTGTTGTTTATTGGCATATATGTTGGTCCATGGTTCCCAGGTGTCTTGAAATATCTGTGATTGTTTGGGGGAGGTTGTGGCCATGCGTTCATAGGTGTAGTATAGGTGGATTTTATCCAGTAGTTGTTGCCTAGAGGGACAGGTGTTTTGCTTCCAATTGGTTGCTATGAGGTTTCTAGCTGCCAAAATGGTAAGTATCGCTACTTGTTTTAAGGGTTTGGTTAGGGGAGTGGGAAAAAGCAAGAATAGACATATGGTTGGATTGAGAGTAATATTCTTAACATTTAGGGAGTTGAGGATATTGTCCACATGTCCCCATAATGGTGTCAGGACTGGACAGTCCCACCATATCGTGCCTTCTGCGTTTTTGCATCTCCAGCAATCCGCTGTCACCGTGGGTAGATATTGTGTAATCTACTGGGCGTTAGATACCACCTGAAAAACAATTTTCATGGGCTTCCACATGGGAGTAGCAGTTGGTGACACCTATGAGTGCATTAAGGGAGCTTAACCAAGTGTCTTCTGATGGAGAGGAATTATATTCCGCTTGCCATTGTTTTTCGTAGGGAAAGGGTGTTGTGACGGTATTGTGTAGTAGCGAGGCATAGCATAGAGACAGGGACTTGGGTTTCGTGGGTGCTTGCCAACATCTGTCGTATACGATGTCTAGTGAGTGATGATCATAGAGTGCTATATCTGCCTGTGAAAGGATTTTGTGGGTGGCGATACTTTTGAGTTGGAGGTATTGGAAAATGGAGTAGTTTGATAGTCCGTATTTCCTTTGGGAAAGACATGAGCTGTTGGTTGTTGTACGTGTCTGCTATGTATGCAATACCTTGTTTTTTCCAGGAGTTCAATGTTAGTCCTGGGGTCAGTGAGTTCAAGGCTACGATCGGGGCTCTAGGGTGGAATTTATTAATCCTGGCCCTAGATTGGTGTAGGATGTCCCAGTGTTTCAACGTTAGGACTGAGGTCTGAAACGCGTACGGTGTACGTGGCAAAAGATTTCCATAATGTACATTTTATTCCATATACAATTTACAAAGCCAAACTCTTGAAAGCTATCCTCTTTCTCGAGTTGAGGTACGTATCAGAGGATTTCCAGCTACCTTTTAATTATATGTACTGAAATATCCATGCTAAAAGCAGCCAATGCTGAACCTTTTCTGAAAGACAGTCCTTGTGTAAAAATAAACTTAGCTAAAATGAGTGGTTTATCAGAATCAGAAGGGGGCATATTCCCTGGACGCCTTTTATTGTGCGTCAGTAGAGGTCTAGCGATTTACTGGGCACAATATATTGTCATATATAATCAGTCTAAGCTTGGAGATCGAGTGAGACTGCACTGTTGTCATCAGGAAGACCTGGCAAGAGGCAGGGTAGCCTTGAAATAAATGAACGACCCTCAGGTATTATGCCTTTGGCAACATTTTGTGAACCCAGGAGGGACTGGCACTGCATGAACAGGAATCTTCAGCAAGGAACTGGTCCAATTCTTCCAAGATTCGCCAGATTGTTTCATCAGGAAGACTGCCAAGTTGAATGCCAAGGAAAACCAGACTAGTTGTAAGCCCTATCGTCTTGTCCTTTGACAGTGGGACCCCTAGTTCGGAGAGCAAGACAGTAATGCTTATAATGCTCTGGGGAATATTGCTAACCATCTCTATTATCAAAAATCATGCAGGTAGTGAATCGCCACTGCACCACTGGGTATCTTATGATATTGAGGCAGAGCTAACAGAGGGTTTCCGCAAAACATGAAATAATTTAGGGCTGCTCTTGGTCCTAAAAGTGAGCCTAGTAGAAAAATAGTAATTTTCTCTTCATTAATCATCTCCTTTTTCCATAGTTTGTAACATACTACAAATAAATTAAGGCACGTAAGTAAAGGTACCTGAAATGAGAAAACCTGAAATGAGAAAAAAAATACACTATTGCAGTAGAACTAGCATACTAACTATTGCCAGGTGGTGAAAAACGAACTATTCAGGGGAAGGTCTGGCCCTACTAGATGCCAGGTGGATGAGAGTGGCTCTATCTATAATTTGGGCTGTGGGACTGATGCCATTGAACATTATGGCAGGATGTTGGCCTCTCGGTGACTCTACAAGACTCAATATGAGTCCAACACTCACAATTATTATTCGTTTAAAAAAGAAATTCACCCTGCCTCCCTACCTTTGGAAGAGCTAGGTGGATTTTTCACCTGTGGGTCTGCTGGGCAGGAAGGCAGGTGGACATCCAGGCAAGCGGGTGGGTGGCCGCGCTTATCTATCAGCAAGGGAGCTGTGATCTCCATGCTCAGCTCCCTTGTGCGCCGCCAAGTGATGCCAGGAGCTGGACTGACGTCATATTTCAGCTCACAGCATCACTGCGGGTCGCACGAGGGAGCTGAGCAGGAGAGCTTAGGGGAAAGTGCTCTCTCGTCGCCCGCATGGGAAACAACTTGCTGCCTGCCTCGGGGGGGCCCAAAGGTGGCCTGCCGGCCATCTCTTGGGCCCCCATAAAACAAGGCATTAGCCTGGGCATTTGGGGCGGCGTTTTTTGCCGCGCCATGGAAAGTGCCACCCAAGGCAAATACTTTGTTTGCCTCGCGGTAGATACAGCCCTGATTATATGGTTATATGAGTCAAGGTTTATTAGAATAGGTAATAGTAGTGGTGCAAGAATGGTTAGTATAGTCAGGGCCGGTGCAAGGATTTTTGCCGCCCTAGGCAAAAGAAATTTTTTTACATTAAAAAGCCTGCAAGGATAGGCTATAGACACCATAACCACTTCATTAAGCTGCAGTGGTTCTGGGGACTATAGTATCCTTTAATGTGAGGTAAATTAGAGATTAGTGTCACTAATAATATACTAGATTGCCTATTTACAACCAGATGAGGATGGTGATGGGCTCTGGCGCAGTTTGGCTCCACTGGTCTTGTGTACAACAAGATCTCTGGAGGCTGTTTGTAACTGTGGTCACAAAATTCAATGTTCTGGGAGCGGGAAGCAGCTCCATTTTTTGGGGCCCCTTACACAGCTCAAGGTCTGGGCCCCAGGGCCTGACGGTGAGTATGCCCATAAGGCCCACTCATAGGTCCACCTAGATGTTCCACCCATGAGTTCACTCACAGGTAGTGGAGTGTGTAGGGGATGTGTTATGTGTTATTGTAGAGGATCTCTCCTCACCTCCCTGTGTTCTCCTCACCTCCCCCTCCCTGTGTTCTCCTCACCTCCCCCCTCCCTGTGTTCTCCTCACCTCCCCCCTCCCTGTGTTCTCCTCACCTCCGCCTTCCCTGTGTTATCCTCATCTCCCCTTCTCCTCACCCCCTCCATGTGTTCTTCTCACTCCCCCCACCCTCCCTGTGTTCTTCTCACTCCCCCCACTGCCCTCCCTGTGTTCTTCTCAACCCCCACCATCGTTCTTTTGTGTTCTTCTCACTCCCCCACCACCACCCTCCCTGTGTTCTTCTCACTCCCCCCCACCACCCTCCCTGTGTTCTTCTCACTCCCCCAGCTCCCCCCCCCCACACACACTCCCTGTGTTCTTCTCACCTCCCCTTCCCTGTGTAGCGTGGGTGGCCGAGCTCCTCTCCGGTCTGCGGTATAGGAGCTTCTGTTTCCTGTACTCGGCCGGACTGATAGGAAGTGCACACTGAGTGTGCACTTCCTATCAGTCCGGCCAGGTACAGTAAACAGATTTTCCTGTACCACGGACCGGAGAGGAGCTCGGCCATGCTACGCACAGGGAAGGGGAGGTGAGGAGAGAGGCAGTGATGCAGCCGCCTGAAGCTCTCTATAGGGCAAAATGGGCTTTATACAATTTTTACTGTACTATGCCTTTTTATCTTAACGTGTGTATATGTGTATATTTTCTTACTTTTCTGCTTTCATCTAAGATTTGATATCCCCCATTGCAAGTTAGTTTTACATAAATACCTTAGATGATCCTTATTTTATGATTTTCTCTTAAACAATATTCTTGTGTCTTCAGGGTTTCTTTCAATCTTTACAACAGGCTGATTCATGAAGAAATATACTTGTATTTAAATAAGAGACTAGTGCAGATTAAATTACAGACCAAACGGCACCTAATTAAAGTACACTGATATCCAAACCCCTGGTTATAAAGCAAGAATTATTATTAAAACAGTTACTGAAAGGCGAGCTGTAGAACCTACTCACCTTTTAGATCATGCAGTTTTTGGAATGCTATCAAGAGCTTCTTGAACGCAAGTAAAACCATACGCTTGACTCTGTGGCCATCTTTAAAGGATCACTATAGTGTCAGGAAAACAAACTTATTTTCCTGACACTATATACCGTATATACTCGAGTATAAGCCGACCCGAATATAAGCCGAGGCCCCTAATTTTAGCCCAAAAAACTGGGAAAACGTATTGACTCGACTAGGGTAAGACTAGGGTGGGAAATGCAGCAGCTACTGGTACATTTCTAAATAAAATTAGATCCTAAAAAAAATATATTAACTGAATATTTATTTACAGTGTGTGTATATAATGAATGCAGTGTGTATATGAATGCAGTGTGTGTATAATGAATGGAGTGCAGTGTGTGTGTATGAGTGCAGTGTGTGTGTATGAGTGCAGTGTGTGTGTGAGTGCAGTGTGTGTGAGTGCAGTGTGTGTGTGTGTGTGTATGAATGCAGTGTGTATATAATGAATGCAGTGCAGTGTGTGTATGAGTGCAGTGTGTGTGTATGAGTGCAGTGTGTGTGTGTATGAGTGCAGTGTGCATGCAGTGTGTGTATAATGAATGCAGTGCAGTGTGTGTATATGAGTGCAGTGTGTATGTATGAGTGCAGTGTGTATGTATGAATGCAGTGTGTTTAGAATGAATGCAGTGCAGTGTGTGTATGAATGCAGTGTGTGTATGAATGCAGTGTGTGTATGTGTGCAATGTGTGTGTATGTGAGTGCAGAGCATTGGTGGGGGTGGGCATTTTATTAATTAATTATTATTTTAATATTTTTTTTAATGTTATTATTTTTTTTAGGTAACTATTTTTTTTTCTTTTATTATTAATTGTATTTTTTTAATGTTATTATTTTAATATTTTTTTTATTATTATTATTTGTTTTATTATTAATATTTTTATTTTTCCGTCCCCCCCCCCCTGCTTGTTAGCTGGCCAGGGAGGGGGGCTCTCACTCCCTGGTGGTCCAGTGGATGGGCTGTAGGAGGGGGCTGTCAGGAAGCTGTAACTTACCTTCACCGCAGCTCCTGTCAGCTCCCTTCTCTCTTCTCCGGTGCGTGCAGCTCCCAGGTCAGCTTCCTCTGCAACTCTCGCGGAGCGTTGCCACGGTAACCCGTGGCAACGCTCTGACCCCGCGGCTCTCGCGAGAGTTGCAGAGGAAGCTGACCTGGGAGCTGCACGCACCGGAGAAGAGAGAAGGGAGCTGACAGGAGCTGCGGTGAAGGTAAGTTACAGCTTCCTGACAGCCCCCGGTCCTTGTCTGTATTATGGCAATGAAAATTGCCATAATACAGACAACTGACTCGAGTATAAGACGAGTGAGTGTTTTTCAGCACAAAAAATGTGCTGAAAAACTCGTCTTATACTCGAGTATATACGGTAATCCTTAGGTGCCCCCCACCCTCAGGATCCCCCTCCCGCTGGGCTGAAGGGGCTAAAACCCTTTCAGCCACTTTCCTTTATTCAGCGCCGGTGACCTCTCCTCCCCCGCCGACGTCAGTTCCCAAGTGGAGCGGAATGCCCATGTGCGGCAAGAGCCGCACGCGCATTCTAACAGTCAATAGGAAAGCATTTCTCAGTGCTTTCCTATGGACGTTCTACATGCTCAATGCAATTTTCGAATTGAGCATCGGGGAAGCGCCTCTAGCGGCTGTCAGGAAGACAGCCACTAGAGGTTGGATGAACCCTGCAATGTAAACATAGCAGTTTCTCTGAAACTGCTATGTTTACATCTGAAGGGTTAAAACCTGGGGGACCTGGAACCCAGACCACTTCATTTAGCTGAAGTGGTCTGGGTGACTACAGTGTCCCTTTAAATCCCATAACAAAATCACATGAAAAGAAAAAGAAAAAACACTTGAATTGAGGTATGTATGTATGCCACAAAATGTAAATAAAGTGATATATACATAACAAAAATATATTGATAGATCAAACCACAACTGTAGTGCAATGGTTGGTAGAGCCTCTTCCTGGTCTGCAAGGGATCTGTGTGCTGCTGCTCATAGCAAAACATTATTAACAGCATGTAATAAAGCATTGGGGATGACTTCGAACCTAGTGTAACCCTTTAACTTGACTTATATTGCATTTGTTTAGGGCTATGTATGCAACTAATAGAGCAGAGTTTGCTTATACTTTATGATGCCTTATATGATACCTTAATATAATTAAATTGTAAGCCCTTTTATTTTAGATTACTTGTCAGGGCTGTTGGGCTATTAAATCCATTCTTCATACAGTGTGTTTCAAATAAGCCTTTTTGAGCACAACAATTCTAATAAAATCCTGGACCATAAAAATAAAAATCATGCAAAAATGAAATACAGATGTTAAATGTCCTATGACAAACTTGCTTAATTAGTGTTCACAATGAATGCTACTTTGTATCTGTGTACAGAACAGCTCAGTAAGTAAGTGGCAAAAGATTCTATGGCTCTCAAGCAAACAATGGGTTCACTGTGCTGCGCAAACGGGGCTTGTAACATTTTAGAAGAATCTGCTTTTAATGTAGTTACAAATATAGAAAGGGCATATTGAACTTTCCCTGTGCTTGCTATCAGATGGTCAGTTTCCCTTTTTGTATCAATGGTGCATTTGTATAGTTTAAAAAAAAATGCATAGTTTGCCTCCAGCCCCAGATATGGAATGAAAATAATTGCTGTTACAATATAAAAGTTGGTTTTGTTGCAGGTCACTTAGAAGCCATTAGAATTCTTCATTAGAGATCCCTTCTCTAGTGTACATGTTTTATAGAAACATGTTCAGTTGTAATGCATGTGTTATCCTAAATAAAATAGCCAATTGTTTTAGGATTGTTTCACACTCTTTGGGTTTTGACATACAAGGCGTCATAACCACTACTTTTTTACAGACTTCGGTGGAAAATTTGTACACAAAGTAAACTTTACTCCACTAAAAGAATACCGATAATTTTTTTTCTCCTCAATTTTTGTGATATCAGAGAAAGCAGAGCTTATAATAATGATGCCAGCAACTCAATTTCATGTGAATTTCTAAATTTAATTTTATTTCTCATACGTCACACATGTATTTGTTAAACATAGGGGATAACTGAACAAAAATCCTTTGACCTGACTTCCTCTCTAAGCCCAAATAAAAGAGTTGAAAACAAAGTCAGGAATTTTTACAACAGTCCAATATTTAGATCTAAATGATGTAACTTGACTGTCACACTTCATTAGCAAATAATGTTCTAATTAAAAAATAAAATAAAAAGGCTTAAAGTGCATTTCAATGATGAATCATTTGTCATACAAGAGTTTCAGTGTGGGCTACACAGAGGATTAGTTACTAAGCTCTGGATATGCATTTAATTGCAAAATTTGCAATTAATATTTAATTGTAATTCGAGTGTTTACCAAAGGTGATTCAGATGCTTATTCAGAGATTTGCCATGATTGTTCTAAATCCAAACTGCATAAATAAAAAATGTAAAAATAGTCTGAATTCTTTGAAAAATAGAGAAATTCTGACATTTCTCAGTAATTGAATTACATGTGAAATGCAACAAATTTAATCAGTTTGCTTGAGTTTTGAAATAGAGAGGAATTAGTACCTCGTCAGCGGCCTTATCCTGTTTTGTTAACTCTTTTCACCCTATAGCTTCCTCAAATTTCCTGGAATTGTATTTAATAATGATCAGTTTTGCTCTGTCAGCCCACTTTAACTGCTTCTTCAATCCACACTGTAGTTTTTCCGATTTTGGCTACAAAAATGCAACTGTACATAATGTCATGACGTCTTTATGGATTTCTGGAAGTTGTAATCTAGCTGTCAGCTATATTTTATGGGAAGCTTACTACTGAACTACAACTTTTTTTTGTATGAACTGCTAACTGCAAAAAATAAATAATAATAAAAAATATTGTTATTTTATCAGAATGGGTCATTGAGATCATTTCTAAAGTGAAGTTTTCTTCTTCGTCTCTTCCTGTCAGTGTCATATATGTTATTTTTAATTTATTGTTTTAGAATATATTATGTTATGCATCATTCGTATAAGGTATTCTAAGTCATGAAAAGAGCTCCTCCACCCATAGTGTCCCAGCTCAGTTACAAGAACAAAATCCACACAATCAACATACATGTCTTACCAGTCAACATATACCCAACTTGAATTATAATTTGGCCAAGAGAAGAACTGGACACCAAAACCCAGAAACTGTGTATGATGAATGGAGGATTCTGCTCAAAATCCAGCACCCAGAGACTGTATACCTGCCAGAAGGAGGGCAGGGCCTGATGAGAGTAAGGGCCACAGTCATGGATGAAACACTGCACATTTACAAGTACATCATGAAAATTACTAACAAAGATGTACTGCTAAGGGAATGTCTGAGACAACAACAGATAGAGAATGCAGAAAGTGAGGAGGTTCTATGGTAAAGAAAACCTCTCACTGGGATGTAACTTCAGCAAATCTTGGAATCTTTGAAAAAGCAGGAAAAAGCAGGGCTTAAAAACACCATTGAGGTACTAATCCTAGCTGCTCGGGAACAGGCACTCAGCTGTCAATATTCCGATATATGGCAGCGGGGGTCTGCACAGAATATGGGCTGGAGATACCTAAAGCTAGATGGCAGTTGTGATAGGAGCACTCATGCCTTCAATGAAGAATACATAAAAATACCACCTGGTAGCGTGAGAACGTTTATTTTTTTTTTCATATATATATATAGAGAGAGAGAGAGAGAGAGAAAAATAACATATGCATTTCTGGGTGTATCATTCATGTGACTTATGCATCACACGTTAAAAATATCAACCTGTACACACTTTCAGCTACTCTCTGTTGGTTTTATCTGGGTGGAGCAGAGTACAGAATTACCAGAAGATAATACAGATATTATACAATATTCAAGACTAAACCTTTTCATTGCTACACTATACTCAGAATCAAATTGGTTATTTTAAGGGACAGACTAACTGCCTTCTGGGACCCTGGGTAAAATTAAGTCCTCTGCCCTTTGAAGATCAAATCTTAAAGGAACACTATAGTGTTAGGAATACAAATCTGTATTCCTAACACTTTAGTGTTTCTCTGCCCCTGACCCCCACTACCGCAGTTATCAAAAGGATAAAAAAAAGGTTGTCACTGTCAAAGCCTTCTCTGACATCATCACGAGGGGGAATATAATGTGCATGCACAGTGAGTTTTGCGCACACATTAGGCCTTCCCCTAAGGAAAGTATTCATGAAGAAGATGCTGGATGTCCTCACATAAAGCGCAAGGACGTCCAGCGTCGTTTCACAGAAGTAAACTCCATGGATCTCCAGGAAGAGCCTATAGTGGCTGTCTGGGAGACAAACATTGCAAACATTGCACGGCTAAGAGGACAGGGACCCTACACCCAGACCACTTCCATGACATGAAGTGGTCTGGATGTCTATAGTCTCCCTTTAAGTATATGTTAAATATAATTTTCATATAACACTGTTCGGTAACTCACTAAAATAAGATTTGCCAGGAATAAAAAGTGACTTTCCAATTTAGGACAAAATAAGCAAACTGGTAGCTCAGCTGACTTGGAGAGTGTTTCAAGTTCAGCAATTTTGGCCTTAATTTGGAAACTCACTATAAATTTACTTTTTTTCATTTTTAGTGAACAACCTTGTGCATACTTCTTCTGATCCGTATTAAGTTTCTAAATGCGTAAGATTATTATGAATGCACGAGTATTGTGTGTTTTTTTTTTATTCAGTGCCAGTATGAATGTATTTGTGTATTTGTGCAGAGTGCACAGAGCACAGTCTTAATCAGTATTTCATAAATATTAGATTTTTATAAAATACTGAAAAGTGACAAATGTGCTTTAAGATCATTTTTCCAGTTCAGCTAATTTGACATTAAATTTGAAATTCACTTTGGATTCTCATTTTAGGGAAGAACCCTGTTAGATTATTGTCTCCTGTTTTTGTTTATTTTTAGACTGTGTTATGTCATGTTGCAGAAACAACAAAAGGGTAAACATTGGTTTAACTGTGGGTTATACTAGGTATGGTGCTTTTAGCTAAACGGACTGACCCTTCCTGAGTAGCTGGACTGGATTTCTTATAAAGCACGTCTAAATATAAAAATTCCCAGATTTTACTATTAACATGACGTAAAGTCATGATTTTATTAAAGACACGGAGGCGAGTATTATGCATAACTCTTTCTTTATTCCCTCAGCAGCAAAGATAGAGGAATATAAATATTATCAAAATGAAAGAAAAAAAAAAACTGTATAGGCACACAGGCAACCAATCACATAACAGAGGAAGCGACTATAAAAGGCCTATGTCTCGGGGCGGGGCCTGACGGTGATGGCGGCTGGACGCATTATCAGAGAGCTCCGGGCAAATTCTTGGACTTAAGCGACTTACCCGTACTACCGGAGCTCTCTCCGAACCAGAAAGCAAGGTTTTGAACGCCTGGAGTAAGGCGACCGGCTCTGCACGATCGGTGGCAGCCGTCCAGCATCGAACCCTTCACGGGTCGGAGTAAGGCCTAGCAAGCAGCGCGGAGGGGAGAGGCGGCCGCTCTCTCAACCAAGCTCAGGCAGACCTCTGTACAACCCTTGATGGCACCCTGCAACCCCCCCCCTTTGGACCGGCGGGGGAGATCCCGGTCCCCACCCTGGAGGCTCACTCCCTCCACCAGGACTAAGCGACCCGGCCTCAACCAGTATTGTCACCCCACGTGGCATAACCAACATGGCGGACGCGGCGGACCCCGCGCCTGATTATGGCGCTGTGATGCCCAGAACGATGGCCTTCCTGGACAATCTACTTGCCGACTTCTGGGGAGCGCTGTCCCCCCGCAACCCAGTACCCGCACAACAAATCTCACAAGAGCACCCATCCAAACCCGATCCCTGGCAGCCTCGAAATAAGCGTCACACAGAGAAAACACAAACAGGACGAAAAAGACCGGGTCGGCGGAGCACAAAGGGCGGGAAGCACAGGCCTGCATCGGACAGTGCTGCCTATGGTGCCATCAGCCGGAAAGCCAAGCAAGCTGAAGCAGGGAGAGGAAAGCAGGGGACACAGAAGAAGACACTAAACATTATGGACACTCCACCGACCTTTTCTGGGTCACTACACCTCCACCATGCCGCGCCTCAAAACTGCGGAGTACCCCTGACAGGTATCGGCTGACCGGGAAACCTGAGTCTACACACATGCCCCAGACAAGGAAGCATTACAGAGACTCACAAGCAGCAGACACTGGGTAGAGGCTTCACCACATGTGCCACAGAACTGTTTTAAGCCCAGGTTTCTGATGCCCCACTCTATGATATATGTGCAATCTTGTCTTCCAATTTATAGTCTGGGACTGCATACCAATACTTATGGGCATAATGCCCCCATTTTGAGCATATATAACACGTGCCCCGCTCCAATGGCACAGCAGATTTAAAGTTGTAGCATGTTAACTCACCTATTAGTCTATGTACACCTGCTGGCTATTAACAGAATCTTTTCACTCTATGTTCTCCCTGAGGGGTCAAACTTTTCCACCTCACATGAGATACAAATGTGCTAGCTAAATGGTGTCTTTAGCATTTTCACTGTTTTTACTGCTCTATAGGTACTTAGCCATGTTACTGCTGACCTGGTCAACAGGTGAGACAGGACGGCTTGCAGGATACATTCACACTTGAATTGACGCATTAAAGTTACACTACTTAAGCTTGTTAACTAAAAACACATTTCTGATTCATCTCACAGCAAATTAAGAATATTCACACCTGTGCATTGGTCTGTGGGTCTCTGTGCAATCTTTTAAATTTACGTACAATTCAACGCACACCACTTAGAACAAGCATAGTTGTTTAAAGACACATGCATCCAACTTGCAAAGTGTTGTGAATAGCTGGTTTAATATGCTATGTATGTGTGGTGAAAAACACGGCAAGCAAATTCTATCTCACTGTTGTCTATCATAAGTTAAAAACCTGTTGATTTTACATGACGCCTCAAGCTAGTTAGACTAATCTTGTTTTATTTTTATTCTTATGTTTAACCTCTGCATGTCAACGATATCAGGATGCCTGCCGTAAGCAAGCTCGAGCACAAACAAATAGATATCGTGTAGACGTGTCTGCATAGAATGTTACGTTTAAAAAACTAAAATTGTGCAAAATCTTCCAAGCCACTGTTTAATCTGTTTAAATATGTCTGTACGCTGTTGTGGCGTATAAATGCGCTTTGTACTTTCATGCACAACAAAAATAAAGAATTAAAAAAAAAAAAGGCATATGTCTCCCACAATCCCCCTCTTTCTTGCGAACACCGAAGACCAGGAAACATGAACGATATCCCACTTGGCAAGAACAGGAAACAGGAACAAGACGATAACTTCAAGCTAAAAAAGAGAGAGAACTATGGTAATAACTAGACTTCAAACTGAAGACTTACCAAACAATATGTCGGTTGTTACACAGGAAATTAAACCTGTAATATAGAAAAAACGTATTAATATAAAATCGGAATATATCTATATAACCATATTATTCATAACATACTGCACTATCATTGTACTTTTATTTCCCTTTTTTTTAAGAGTAAGACACATAATTGCGAAATCTGCTGCTACCTGTGTATGTATGATTTTATTATAATAATTCTTAGCGCTGTCCACCTAATTTACTTGCTTGTTTTGTTCTATTGTTCACAAGGTAAAATGAACTCCTTGTTGGTGAATAGCTGCTTTATTGGATAGAGAGCACTTATCACTTTTTTCACTATCTAATATAAAATCGTATACAACCAAAACAGCAATGAGTAAGTATAAAATCCATATGCAGTTATAGTAAACAGATCAGATTGTAACATACCTGAGAATTCCAACAGCATCTCAACCAGAAACCTCACACCGGGAGGGTGGGCGGGGATAATACTCGCCTCCGTGTCTTTAATAAAATCATGACTCTACGTCATGTTAATAGTAAAATCTGGAAATTTTATTAAAGACACGGAGGCTCATATTATGCAAGTTTAAAGCTGCGCTATTACTTGAGATGCAATGTGTTCAATTGGTCTGAAATAGAAGTTACGGAAGGTCGATTCCTGAGACCAATCCGCCGCTCGCATAATGTCCTCCAGCCTATAGCTGACAGCCGGAGGAATTGGAATGCTATAGCAACACGTACTGAATGAGGCGTGAAGATAGAAGTGTCAACCCCAGCTAAAGATAAAAGCCAGCGCACCCAACGTGCAAGAGTCGGGGTCGATACAGGTCGGTAAGGTGACCTAAAAGAAATTAACAACTGATGTAAATCCAATGAACGAAGAGACCGTGTAGCATCCAGATTAGCCTTTAGACAATCCACTGGACAGAGTGCTGGACTCCCTGAGAATCTAGGGTACATAAAATGACTTGGATGCCGATTTAGTCCTCCTGGATATGTTGAAAGAAACCCCTTCAGGAGTAAAAGTAATGGCGTCCCAATCAAGGGCCCTGACGTCAGACACTCTCTTACACAAAATCAAACAAAGTAACATCACTAACTTAAAGGATAACTGTTTAAGTGTCAGTCCCTGGTTAGGGTACCATGAAGATAGAAACTGTAACATCACGTTGACGTCCCAGAAGGCAGAGAAACGAGTCCTAAGTGGACGAGCGAGGCGAATACCCTTGAGAAGGCGACATACAAAAGGATGTCTGCCAATGGGTCACCATCCAAACCTCTATGTCCAGTTGAGATAGCTGAGCGGAAAAGGTAAATAGTGCGATAGGCCTTACCCGAATCGAACATGAGCGTGAGGAACTCCAAGATCATATGGAGAGGGGCAGATACGGGATCCATTGAATGTTCCATGCACCAACCAGACCATGAACTCCATGAAGCGCGATAGTCTGTTCTTGTACCTGGAGCCCAGGCGTTATCAAGGAGCAAGAGAGTCGCTCACGGAACATTTAGGACATTCCAAGGTCCCCTGAAAGGAGCCACGCTATCAGAGGCAATTGGTTCTGCAACACCAGCCCGTGCGAGTTCCCATCCGGATGCAGAAGGAGTTCCTGGAAGCTCGGGATCAGTCGAGGGTAATCGATCGATAACTCCATCAAGCGTGGGAACCATGGCTGAGATCTCCACAAAGGGGTGATCAGCGTCAGGCAAAAATCGTGACGAACCAACTTCGAGATTGTGCGAGCAATCATGTTGAACGGGGGAAAGGCATACAGGCGGCCTGTTGGCCACTCCTGAAGTAAAGCGTCCATCGCCACTGCTGCCGGGTCGGGTCTCCAACTGTAAAACTCCGGTAGCTGGGTGTTCAAGCAGGATGCGAACAGGTCCATCTTGAACCGTCCCCATAACCTGTCTAGAGAGCGAAACACCGAAATGTGCAAGTGCCAATCTCCCAGTCTCTCAAATGTCTCGAATTCCAATCCGCCCCCGAATTGTCCAGACCCGGGATGTGCTCTGCCGTCACAGAGACATTGTTGTATAGACAAATTGCCAAAAGTCTTTCGCCAATAGAGCCAACATTTTGGATTTGGTACCTCCCAGGTGATTTGTATAACAAACTGCCGATACGTTGTCCATCTTGAGGAGAACGCAGCAATTCGCCCGACCTGGGGTAAGGCTGCGAATCGCGAAGGCTCCTGCCAAGAGTTCCAGACAGTTGATGTGTAAGGACCTCTCTATCTCGAACCATCTGCCTCCTGTGGAAGCGTTGCCACAACGAGCCCCCCAGCCGTGTAAGCTGGCATTGGACTCTATCACCACGTCTGGAATGGAACCGAAAACGGCCCTTCTGTTCCAAGCCTCCATGTGCGCCAACCACCACACCAGTTCGTCCCTGTAATCCTCGTCCAGATTCGTAAGAATGACCTGATTGGAGGTGCGACCTTTTGAGCCATTGGAGGGCTCGGTAATGTAACGGACCCAGAAAGATCGCCTGAATGGAGGCTGCGAGTAGACCGATAATCCTTGCCAACTGTCTGATGGACAAATCCGACACCCGAAGAGCTCGTCGAAGCTCTTTCTAGAGGTCCTTCATTTTGGATTCCGGTAGATATAGGAATTGTTGAATGGAATCCACCTTGAAACCTAAGAATTCCATCGATTGAGCTGGGGTCCCAGTTGATCATGAATCCCAAGTTCTGGAGCAGATTGATCATCCACTCCACATGGATCTGTAGCTGATCCCTGGACTGGGACATGATTAGAATGTCGTCCAGGTAAATAATCAGGCGCACGCCACGCGTATGAAGGAAGGTCACCACCAGTTTCATGATCTTGGTGAAGCACCAAGGAGCTGAGGAGAGACCGAACGGTAGGCATGTAAAACGCCACCGCCTACCGTGCGGGGTCAGGATTGTCTTGTCCCAGTTGATCATGAATCCCAAGTTCTGGAGCAGATTGATCATCCACTCCACATGGATCTGTAGCTGATCCCTGGGCTGGGACATGATTAGAATGTCGTCCAGGTAAATAATCAGGCGCACGCCACGCGTACGAAGGAAGGTCACCACCGGTTTCATGATCTTGGTGAAGCACCAAGGAGCTGAGGAGAGACCGAACGGTAGGCATGTAAAACGCCACCGCCTACCGTGCCAGGTGAAGTGGAGGTAGTCTCTGTGTTCCATCGCGATGGGTACCGTAAAATATGCGTCCTTCAGATCTAGCTTGGGCAAACCAATCTGACGGACAGATGAGGTCTCTAAGGCAATGTATGCCCTCCATCTGAAAATTCTGGTAGCGTAGGAACGCGTTTAGGGGTCGGAGATTTATCCCCAGCCGGACACCTCCCCCTTTCTTTGGCACCAGGAAGAGGTTGCTCGTAAAGTCACAGCTTCCCACCCCCAGTAGAATAAGGCCGACCTTCCCGCCACCCGTACATGAGCGAGAAGGGAAGAATGGGTACTCAACCTTAAGGACGTCTGCCCGAAGTGGCACCGCGGGGTATCTGGAGCCCCATGATCTCCCTCTAGCTGGGAAGAAGGGAGGAGCTCTCAGATCCTGGAAGCCCCGGGATGGGAAATAGGAACCTATGTTGGCTCGGAATGAGCACCGGAATCCGCGGCCGGGTGGACGGCTCCTGCTACGCCCGGCCCCTCCAAAAACCTTAGTTGCAAACATACGCTTCATGTTGGCCTGGGCCTTATCAATGGCCGTGAAGGTTTTAACGTAAGACCCCAGGTTCTTCACAAAGGTAGCACCAAATAACATCCCTTCGTTGGATGAACTCGGTTCTGCCACTGTCATGGCAGCTAATTTGGGATCGATTCTTAGCAAAATTGCCTTACGTCTTTCCGTAGTCATAGCGGTATTGGCATTTCACAGAAAACAAATAGCCCGCTGGACCCATCCAATGGCCACATCAACATCCAGGGCCGAGTCGCCAGCCCTAGCGGCATCCAGAAGCTCATACAGCTTCGACAAATCTTGTCTTGGCACCCTTTTAGGGAGTAGTCCAGGCCCGTCTTCGGTTTCCAGCCAGACTTGTTTAAGAATTGTGCGATCTGGGGGTCAATCTCAGGGGTCTTGCAAGCCGAGCCTGGGAGGGAAGACCTGGGGCACTCGGCGCGTAGTTTATTGCGGCCCTCTTTGGAAAGGGGAGTACGCATGCATCCTGGGGGTTCCCACTCCGCTGACCGGGGGTGGCGAAGGTCATCTGTATCGAACAGGGGATTGCCCTGTGGATCCAACAGCATCTTACTATCCCCAGTGGGTCCATGCAGATGACCCTTAGTAGTGGTAGAGGTCCCAGAAGGGGTTATACCCGTATGGGGCAGATCCTCACCCGACTCATCCTCATAATAAGAGTCGTATTCCACCACGTCTGAGTCAGCCTCCGCACTCCGGTCGGTATCCGACCCTCCCTCGAGGGCTCTAGCCCGTTTCCACAGTCTAGCCCTTTTAGCCCAGCCAGGGGCTCTTTTGCATGTGGGAGGCGCGCCTTCTGTGACCGCCTCAAGCGTGTCTATCATGGCAGGTAGAACCTGCATCGAGGAGTGGGAGTCGACGTGCTTAGCCTTAGCCTTTGCCTTACGGGCTCCAGGCATGGCGGGGGCCGGCAGGAGGAGGGGGGGGGGTCCCATCACCTAGGAGGGAGGGTGCTGCCATAGAGGGTAGAAGCATATTCTGCAGTGACTGGGAAAACAATGAGGACACCCCTCCCATGGCAGAGGCAAAGGCCCTCTGCAAGGATGATGCCATAGTGGCGTCCAATAGGGCCTGGAATTCCTTGGAGGATACATTACCTTCAGGATTATCCTAGGTAAAAGCCTCTGTAAGGCCCTCTGGCCCCTCATCTCTGTCTTGCATATTGGCAGGAAAAAACACTCACAAAATGGCAATAGAAAAATGTCCTGAACTAACCAGATGATCAAAAAACAGCAACAGGGTTGATTAACCCACAGGTAGAAGAACAAAGACAAATTGACTGCAGGTGTGCCCAGGGGACCCAGTGGACTGCAAGGGCGGGCAGGAGGCTGACCTCAAGCAGCAGGGAGCAGGGAGACCGGCCGCGAGTAAGATCCGCCTCCAAAATGGCCGCCGCACGTGGAAGCCGGCAGACTCCTGGGGGAAGGGGCGCGTGCACCTCACCCACGCGGGCCGGCCGCGAGAGTGAGGAGAGAGAGCCGCGGTCGGCTGAGAGAGCCGCGGCAATCCGCCGCCCAAAGGCCGCACGCGTGCTACCCAGCAAGGCAGCTAACAGCAAGGAAGCATGGAAGGGAAGCTCCCCAGCGGGGAACAAATAAATAAAAAGGGGGAACACCACTAGGCACACCACAGAACAATGACAGTGCAAACACACTAAATCACAGCAATTAATAGGATAACATAGGAAAAACAATAATAATAATGCAAAATCTAGAACAAAAAACCATAAGAGGAGCAAGATACTTAGCTGGTCTGAGGGAGCAGCAAAGAAAGAGGGGGATTGTGGGAGACACAGGCATTTTATAGTTGCTTCCTCTGTTATGTGATTGGTTGCCTGTGTGCCTATACAGTTTTCTTTTCTTTCATTTTGATAATATTTATATTCCTCTATCTTTGCTGCTAAGGGAATAAAGAAAGAGTTATGCATAATATGAGCCTCCGTGTCTTTAATAAAATCCAACAGTGCAGTCTGGTATATAGGGGATTAAACTTGCGGGCAAACACATAGAGTGTATTAACTAGTCAGCACATTTTTAAAAGGGTTATGAAAGGAGATTGGAAAAACAGTGCAGTGTAGGTAAGACAGCAGAGTAGTTTTAAATAACTTTCCAATTTCACTGAGTGGGTCACTTGAGATATCCCAGCACACATCTAATTAAACATTTCTGTCCCCTCAACTTGCAGCATCTGCGGATATCAAGAGGACACATCATAGCCAGAAGTGGTAAGTGCCTCAACTCTGCACCAAGATCAGCCAGTTTCAGGGATGTGCCCAGGGGTATACCTGAGTAGGGATCTGCCTCTGGATGATGATGGTAGAGGAGACTCGATGCGGTCCGCCCGGGCCTCTTCGGCCATGTCAGATTTGCACCCTGCTCCACGCTGGGATCTGACACGGCCGAAGAGACCTGTGCGGACCGCATCGAGTCTCCTCTACCGTCATCATCCAGAGACAGATCCCCACTCGGGCATACCCTGAAACTATCACGGGTCCCCTTTTCATGCCTTGCTTGTAGGAAGGATTTTGCCGGGTGTTTGTTGTGGCGGAGCGCTGCTATTGGCAGTGTCAGTCGTGTGTGTTTGCAGGTCCTTCGTCTTGTCTATCTTCGGCACCGTTTTTGGGCTCTGTTTGCTTGAGGGATTGTGCGCCCTTGTTGCGAGTGTACCGGCAACGCTGTGGTTATGTGTTTGACAGGTTTGCGTGCCTTAGCATGATGCTCCCCTGATGCTATTGTCCTCCAGAACTTGGCAAATAGGTTGTCCAGCTTGGCCATGATATCAGGCTTTTCTGCGCTCCGAGCACACGTGGTGGCGGCCATTATGCTTGACTTCACTTCTTCCCGCTGCTCGCAGAGTTCCACCTTTGGGGCATTTGCAGGAGGGTTGCCTCTCAGGATTGGACCGGGAGAAACCCCCACCGGTCCTGGGGGGGAGCAGGGTGTCAGTGGGTCTGCACCTCGAATGTATGGGTGAGGAGAGCAGCTGCCTCTCCCCGACTCCACCATCTGTAGGCTGTGTCTATCCACCTTGGGCTCCCGATCTCAAAAACGCCCGGGAAAGGTAGGTAGGTAGGTAGTGTACACCGGTTTGCTTTTTGTCTCAAGTTCGGCGAGTATCTGTAGGAAATCGGCAAGTAAAGCGGGAGCCCAGCTTTAATGCGACTGCTCAGCTTGCTGGCTTGACCCCACCCCATCTCCTCTTTTCTGTATACTTTCTCTATGCTGACTGCCAGGTGCAAATGACATTGTTAAAATGACTGGAGTCATTTATAATCAGTTGCAGGATATTTTATATTATAGAGACATAGATTTTAATTTTTCAAACCTCACAAATACACATTTTATAATTACATGAATAAAGGCACGGCATCTTAAAATAATATATATAGGGATACCTCAGTGATGAGAAAGCTTACTGTTTAATTAAAATAGCTTTCCAATTTAGCTTTATACTATAAAAATTATATTTAAAAATATTTTCTGATCAGTGTTAAACTTAACTTTTTCACCCACCCATTTTTACCCATCTAATTAAAAATTTGAGTATAGAACAAGAGATTAAGCTTGTAATCTTTTTACATCTACACCGGTAGCAAATTATGAAATACATTACTCTAATCCCTTTTAATTGCCAAATACCTTGTCTAATCCTTTCCAAGCCAAACCAAAAAAATAAATAAAAAATAGATAACATGAAGCATGCATTCTGTCAGGACCATAACATTAATAAGGATTGACCTTGTGCCCCATTAATTCGTTATTTTTGCCCACAGTTTGTTATATTTTCCAGTATAAACTCATTAGAGATTCGATAAAACAACTTATCTTGAATTATTAAATAAAGGTGAGGTGTAAAGCAATTCTGTTGCAAAGCTCTAAACCATGCAAAGCAATCGCCATGGAAACCAATTAAACATGCGAATTGTTGCACGTTTAGAACGATATCCAATAAAGCTTTTATATTTATCCTGCAGTAAATCAAGTTTGACAAGTCCTGATGAAAAACTAAAATTAAATTTTTTGAAGCAACTAACTGATACAAACGATTTGTTTCTAGACTGATTTAATTCTGACTGATTTAATTCCATTATAAACTACTGCATTATAACTTTGAGAACATTATATTTTTGTTACATTTTGCATGTTAGTTGAGTATTTTCTCTTAACTTAGATGAATGCGTGAAAGATAAAAAAAAAATACATGTACTGGTCATTATATGAATGACATATCAAAAACACAACTAAGGTCTAGTCATCGATAGGAATGAAAGCTTACTGGCCAACATTGGCAGGTGCGAAGCTAGACTGGAGAAGCTGGCCATGACTTGGAGCATGACTATGATGTAATTTGCATTATTGGTTACACACGGCTATGTAAGTCGAGAGCCATGCCAGCTTTCTGAATGACAGGCAGCCTGTGGGATCTTTAAAACAAATGGTCATTTTATGGGAAACAAATTAACTGTCCTGAACTTCCAGACAGTAACCCCAATCAGGACTGTAATTTAAAACAACTTGAAGGTATGGAAAATGGGTTGAGTAAATCAGAGCACAAAGGCTTAAAGGATATTCCAGGCACCAGTAAAACTTCATTTAATTTGATAGGTGTCAGGATTACAGAATGATCCAGCACGTAGAATTGTGTAACACAGAGGACTGATAGGTAACGTATACCGGACCGTAGAATGGCCGGACTAACGTACCAAAGAATAGTCAGGAATAGCCGAGGTCAAGGGAAACAGAAAGAGACAACGATAAGGAAAAGCCAGGAGTCAGGGATGGCAGAAAACAGGGAAGTCAAAAACAATGCCTAAGTCAGAATACCAGAATAACCAGAAGAAATAACGCGCTCTCGGACATCCACAAGGGAAACCACAACAAGGCAATGAGCAGGATGAGAACTGGGCCTAAATACCCCTCCTCTAGATCTGATAGGCTGTAACCGGCCTTTGACCCCAAAGGCAGTTACCAGGTTCCCATTTGCATAATTGCTGCTCAGCAATAACCCTTCTGTGGATTTGGTTGCTGCTTGGCACAACTTTTCCTGTGTCGACAGTAAATGCCATTAACCACATTTTTATTAGCGGATGAATACGGTACAATAGGTGTCTGACTCATTAATATGCTATATTGGCTTTTTTCCCCAGTTTGGGTCTGTTTTATTTTAATAGTAGCCTGAATATTATGGATATTATCTAGCCTTTTTGAGGATAAATAAAATTAGATATAGGTAGGAAAAAAACGTCTTATGGTTATGTTATGGTCTCTTTTATAGGGATGGTATTTATTGGGCCCTATCTGTCTATTATTAGGGTGAGAAAGGTAGGTAGGGGTTTTTTTAGGTTAAGGGCTTGGGGACCTCTAGTCAAAGAGGGAGATGCAAAGGATTTGCCATAACTTTCAGGGGCTGAGGTGGCTGGGTAGAGAATGGAATCCACCCCCTTATGTTATTAAAACCAAAAACCCATAGGTAGGGGAGAAGTTGGGGTGAAGAATAGTGAGCCCCTTTTTTCTAATTTCCCCCACCTGAAATCCATGAGTGGGAGGGATGAGGGGAAGTCATTAGCATTTCCACCCCCTTTGTTTTAATACCCCCTACCTAAAGCTCATGGGTGTGGGATAATCAATAGCACGTTCACCCCTTCATGATTACTAATTAGCCCCCACCTGCTGCTCATGGGTGGAGAATAAGGGGGCTTTATTATGTCTCCCCCAGGGTTGGTAAAAGTTCACAATTTAACAAAAAAACCCACTATTTTTGTTAATTTAAATCAAATTTTTGTTGTTGTTAAGATTGCTCCTAACTGAGTCAACACATACTTTGTATTTGATACTTTTTTTTTTTGCTCACAGTCATAGTTAAACAATCTTGTGTTTTTGAGTAGCAAACAGCAACATATTATAGCCTAATATGCACTTGGACCAAGGGGTAAATAAACAAAAGATGAAAAGAGTGACCATTTACTCATGGTGGTATTTAACAGTCACATTAAAAACATTAACTTAGCAGCTTTTTCTGTCCCTACGTGATTCCTCAATGTGGAATGTACATTGGCAAAAGTAGAAAATACACGTTCCACTCCAGCTAATGATGCCACTGCAGTTAGCAGCTGTTCAACTGTTTGCACAACACTTTCTTTTAGTGCAGTGTTCATAGAAAAAAACACATTCCACCATTCAATGTCGAACAACCCATTTAAAAAAAAAAAAATCATCCTTGAATGGGACTTGCTCTACCTGTGAATTTAACAACATCTTGAAGAAATGCGTCAGTGTATTTTTTAGCATTCCCTATTAATTTTATTGATGAAGTATGATGCTCGTGACTGTAGCATCAATTTAGAATTCACTCCACTTGCCAGATTCAAATGAAGCTCCTTCATCATCTTCCAAAATGGTTTCTCTTTCTGCACCTGGATACAATACCCTGGAACTTTTAATCACAATAATTGCATTCTGCTCTCAAACCATTGGCAGTTGGTATTTCCACAAAATACACCCAAAATACACACAAAGTGCTTTTTTTTTTTTTTTTTTTTAATACCACCTGTCACCCCAGTTGAGCAGGAGAACACACATCTAACTTTCTCTGTAGAACAATGGAGCCTTGTGACATGTCCACACCATTCAGTTCATTTTAGTTTTTTGGTTATTTATAAATTCAGAGCTTCCGAATTGCCAAATTCGGCTGAAGTTTTATGAATTCTGAATTGGATTGTCTAGAATTTGTCCATTTTCACAGAATTTTGTTCATCTGGCTACACCTTGCTGACAAGGTTCAAGGCCGAAAAAATAATCTGGAGTAGATGTATCTTTCATGCAGAGTTTGTCTTTGGATTTCCGTTATTGGTTGGATCAGTCTGATATGCACATGGTATAGGCTCCCTGTAATGACACAAGTGAACAAAAACTTATTTGAGGCTAAATAAGTATGGACTAAATAAAGGGCAAGCTATAAGATTTCTCTGAACTTTTGCTCGTTATCACAGTTCTCATATATCCTTTTTTTGTTGTAATGTATTTACTTAAGCTCTCCCTCATGTAAAAAGGTAATCCAAATGTGAACCCTGTGCTCACTGTGCCTAGAGGAGTATCAGTTACAGCTCACTGATGAAGCCCTTAGAAAGCCAAAATTATTGTCTGGGTTTGCTGTGTCTGTTAAAGGACCACAATAGGCACCCAGAAAACTTCAGCTCAATGAATTGGTCTGGGTGTCAGGTCCATCTAGGTTTAACCCTGCCTGCTGTAAACATAGCAGTTTCAGAGAAACTGCTATGTTTACTTTAGGGTTAATCCAGCCTCTAGTGGCTCTCTCACTGACAGCCGCTAGAGGCGCTTCCGCGCTTTTCACTGATTGTGATTTTCACAGTGAGAAGACGCCAGCGTCCATAGGAAAGCTTTGAGAATGCTTTCCTATGAGACTGGCTGAATGCGCGTGCGGCTCTTGCCGCGCATGCGCATTCAGCCAATGACGGCAGAAGAAGGAGGAGATTCCACGGCGCTGGAAAAAGGTAAGCGTTTAACCCCTTCCTCACCCTAGAGCCCGTCGAGAGAGGGAGCCAAGGACCCTATAGAGCCAGGAAAACGAGTATGTTTTCCTGGCACTATAGTGGTCCTTTAAGCAGAGGGAACTTGCCAGCATGTCTTATCTGGACTGCTTTTATGGGCTGAATCAGTCTCATACCCAAATTCTCTCTGCAATAGCACAAGTTAGCAATAACATTTTTGAAACCTGAGCAGAGACAAACCGAAGGGCAAGCTATTGAGGTTTATCATATTTGCTGTTTTAGTGAATAACCGTATTTGTGTTTCATGAGTTAATATATTGAAGTGGAATATATATATTTTTCTTGAAAAGTGTTACAGACAGTAAACCAGAGTTTCTGTACATATTTTTCAAATGTACTAACATTGTAAAAAATTCTCCCAATAAATGATGCACTTGTTTTATCTGTCATTGGATGGGAAAGATCTTACTTCTATATATATATAGCTATATATATATATAACTTGTTCTGTATGAGTAAACAAATTAATAGTTTAAATCAACTTCTCTCATTACATTCCCTCAATGATGAGAACATCTGAAAGATTTATAAACATCCTCTTACCTTATGAGATTCATTTTATTGTAACCAAGTACCACATCACGGAACATTTAACCCCTTAAAGACAAGGGCAACTGTTCAATTTCTGAACCAGAACAAAACTTGGAATTTGTGTTATATGTTTGTTCCACATTTAAGGGCTTTTTAGTGCACCCAAACATGTTATATATTATTAAGTACCGATATTGGTTTTGTTTAATAGCCAAATGTGTACCAAATACAACATTAAGTATAAATGCAATGGGAAAATGGGATGGGAAATGAAGTAAAAAAACAACAAAAAAATATTCTCAACTTTGTTTATAGACTTTTTTCACATCAAGTACAACTACAGGAAAAAAAAAACTAAAATGATAAATCAGTCCTGACTCTTAAATGACTCATATGTCTATGACATACATAGAATTTTGGATCATTAACGCTAATCCTATGCCAGCCCTACCCCTAACCCATGTGCTGATCAGCCTGCAAAGCTCAGCCTGGTCACTTTCAAAATGAGGTCAGGGCCGGATTTAGATGAAAAGAGGCCCTAGGCTATTCCACTTATGAGGCCCTTTCACCTCCCATTTTTAAGTTTGTAAATTACATGAGAGACAATAAAATACATCATTACTGTGATATATATCAATATGTTAAATGAAACATGTTGTGATTCGTACTAACCTTTATAAAAAATGTGGAACAGATAATAAAAGTCTAGATGAGGAGAGGGGGGTGATTGTGAGAGGGAGGGGGGTGATGAGGAGAGGGGGGTGATTGTGAGAGGGAGGGGGTGATTGTGAGAGGGGGGTGATTGTAAGAGAGGGAGGGGATGATGAGGAGAGGGGGGTGTTTGTGAGAGGGAGGGGGTGATGAGGAGAGGGGGGGTGATTGTGAGAGGGAGGGGGGTGATGAGGAGAGATGGGGTGATTGTGAGAGGGTGTCATGGAGTAACACTTCCGGGTTCGGCACTCAGCTGTGAGGAGACGGACCACGCCCCCCCTCTGACACAGCTCTGACGGTATTTAGGGAGACTGGGCCAGAGGGAGGGTGCTTGGTGATTGATTGTGTGAGCTAACATGTGAGCTGCCTCCGCGAGACCGCGGGCTCCACAGGCTCAGCTACTGGGATCTACTTCCACCGGACTTGCCTCTCCACAAGCTCAGACAAGCCGTTCCAGCCTTTGAGCAAATGCAAGGATTGCTGCATGCCATAAAGGATTACTGGAGAACGGATAAGCAGCTTAAATGCACAGGATGTGCAATTTTTGCAGCAGAGTTTTTTCATAGAAGGTTTGTACTGGCCCCAAATATATTTGTATAATGTTATCATATCCCCTCTCAGGCGCCGTTTTTCCAAACTGAAGAGATTTAAATTTTTTAACCTTTCTTCATTACTAAAATGCTCCATTCCTTTTATCAATTTTGTAGCTCGTCTCTGCACTTTTTCTAGTGCCATGATATCTTTCTTTAGAACAGGTGCCCAAAATTGCACAGCATATTCAAGGTGTGGTCTCACCAGCGATTTATAAAGAGGCAAAATTATATTTTCATCTCGAGAATTTATGCCCCTATTTATACATGACAAAACCTTACTGGCCTTAGCAACGGCAGTTTGACATTGCATATTGCTGTCTAATTTGTTGTTTATAACAATTCCCAAATCCTTCTCGTGTGTGGTTATCCCTAGTTCACTACCATTTAGGGTGTAAATTGCTTGATTCTCTCTTTTCTTAAAGCTACAGTATTGATACTTAGGGATTCTCCATTTCTTCACTATTGTAATGAGGGAGATTACAAGCTGCAGTTGAGTTCCAATCCAAATCACCCCTAGTAGCGTAACAGAGGGGGGTGATTGTGAGGGGGGGGGGGTGATTGTGAGAGGGAGGGGGCGATGAGGAGGGGGGTGATGAGGAGGGGGGTGATGAGGAGAGGGGGGGTGATTGTAAGAGGGAGGGGGTGATGAGGAGAGGGGGGGTGATTGTGAGAGGGAGGGGGTGATGAGGAGAGGGGGGTGATTGTAAGAGGGACGGGGGTGATGAGGAGAGGGGGTGATGAGGAGAGGGGGTGATGAGGGGGGGGGTGATTGTGAGAGGGAGGGGGTGATGAGGAAAGGGGGGGTGATGAGGAGAGGGGGGTGATGAGGAGGGGGGTTGATTGTGAGAGGGAGGGGGTGATGAGGAGAGGGGGTGATTGTGAGAGGGGGTGATTGTAAGAGGGAGGGGGTGATGAGGAGAGGGAGGGGGTGATGAGGAGAGGGAGGGGGGTGATTGTGAGAGGGAGGGGGGTGATGAGGAGAGGGGGGGGTGACTAAAAAAATTACCTTAAATCCCTGGGGGTCCAGTGGGGGCTGCCTGGTGGTCTGGTGGGGTCCCTGGTGGTCCGGTGGCCCTCATTTTCGGTAGACCATGGATCTCGCGAGACCCAATCAACGCTCTGATTGGGCAGTGCACGCGAGATCCATGGTCTGCAGCTCTGCACATTGCGGAGCTGCAGACCGCCGGTCTCGGCGATCGCGGCAGGAGGGGCATTGCAGTCTGCCCCAGGCACCCCCATAGTAAGTGGCACCCGGGGCGAACCGCCTCCCCTCTTAGTACGCCACTGGTCATATCATATGCGTAGAATTTCTCCTTATTTTCGGTTCAGTGTTTTAGTGTTCACTGTTTTTAGAATAGTGTAATTTTAATTTTGCTAACAATTTGAATGTAGGCCCCTCTTGATCTTGAGGCTCTAGGCTGAAGCCTAGTTAGCCTATAGGAAAATCCGGCCCTGCAGGGGGTCATTCAGGAAGATCCTAAAAGAGTCTTTTCAGACTCTGGCGGTCTTCCTCAGACTCGGGTTAGATTGAGAATCATCACAGTTGGGATTTTATCCTGCTTACAACAAATGAAATGACATTCCATGCCATCCTAACGCTTTTAAAACCCACTATTTTTAGCACGGCACAAAAAGCCCTAACTTATTAAGGGAAAAACAGCCTTGGCATCAGAAAAACTCCTTAAGAGTATTTTTATTTTATCTAAAACGTAATGTGAATTTAGAAGGGAACATTCTACTCATTATTAAATTAGCATTCACTTTAAAAATGGAAAGTCCAGTAAATAAAATATCCATGAGAAAGTAAATTTACAATCGCCTGGACGGTACTTAGTGAAATAAACATGCACAACATTACAACATAAGTTTAAAAACAAGAATAAATACTTGAGAATGGTGAAAAAGGAAAAAACCTTCCACCGGAGTTACAGAGATTGTGAGATACTTAGGGCATAAAGAAGATATATAGTTATGTGAGCGCTCCAATAAAACAAATAAGATATAATGTAACACACCACTCCAGCAACGGAAAAGTTAATTAGACAGATACAATCTATCCAACGCCCTGAGTTTGATAATAAACAAAGGAGGTCCCTGCTATTGTGGATCCCCAAATTATTGGGATCCACAATACAAATAACAGAACCATACCATACACCTTTGTCAAGAGCTAATTGCGGACTGTGCCGCAACACTTTTTAAACCTGTTAGACCACGCCCCTTGAGTCCGTGACGTGAGGTGAAGCTCGTGGATAATATCCATACCCTGTATGTTTTATTCAGGAGAGTAGCATATGTTGAGTTTGGCAGGGGGAGAAAAGTTAACCTCCAAGGTGCCGAGATCTTGGGAGTGAAAGAACCTCCCAGAGCCCTAAATAAGGATTATATGATAGGTATATATTAGTTCCAGAAGATAATTGTTGGTCATTGAGAGTGTATATTTGTAAGTGTGAATCATTATGAATTCGACTAGTAATCTCTTTTTAGGCTGCATAATCTCAATGGATACTCAGGTTGGTATGATTATATAAAAATAAATAATAAAAAATATATATATTTGTCAAGATAAAGCCTAATATATTGATGAAATAATAATTCCACATGAATTGAGGTGCCTGATGTATAACCAGGTCTTCCATGATAAAAATAGTTTTATAAGCAATGTAGATTACCATATTTAGCTAGAAACTTGTAACTTGTAAGGATGGAGTCACACCTATTTGGTTACATAGAATGTGACGGCAGATAAGAACCATTCGGCCCATCTAGTCTGCCCAGTTTTCTAAATACTTTCATTAGTCCCATGGCTTATCTTATAGTTAGGATAGCCTTATGCCTATCCCACGCATGCTTAAACTCCTTTACTGTGTTAACCTCTACCACTTCAGCTGGAAGGCTATTCCATGCATCCACTACCCTCTCAGTAAAGTAATACTTCCTGATATTATTTTTAAACCTTTGTCCCTCTAATTTAAGACTATGTCCTCTTGTTGTGGTAGTTTTTCTTCTTTTAAATATAGTCTCCTCCTTTACTGTGTTGATTCCCTTTATGTATTTAAATGTTTCTATCATATCCCCCCTGTCTCGTCTTTCCTCCAAGCTATACATGTTAAGATCCTTTAACCTTTCCTGGTAAGTTTTATCCTGCAATCCATGAACCAGTTTAGTAGCCCTTCTTTGAACTCTCTCTAAGGTATCAATATCCTTTTGAAGATAGGGTCTCCAGTACTGTGTACAGTACTCCAAGTGAGGTCTCACCAGTGTTCTGTACAATGGCATGAGCACTTCCCTCTTTCTACTGCTAATACCTCTCCCTATACAACCAAGCATTCTGCTAGCATTTCCTGCTGCTCTATTACATTGTCTGCCTACCTTTAAGTCATCAGAAATAATCACCCCTAAATCCCTTTCCTCAGATGTTGAGGTTAGGACTCTATCAAATATTCTGTACTCTGCCCTTGGGTTTTTACGTCCAAGATGCATTATCTTGCACTTATCCACATTAAATGTCAGTTGCCACAACTCTGACCATTTTTCTAGTTTACCTAAATATCCCTCCTGGAACATCAACCCTGTTACATATCTTAGTATCATCCGCAAAAAGACACACCTTACCATCAAGACCTTCTGCAATATCACTAATAAAAATATTAAAGAGAATGGGTCCAAGTACAGATCCCTGAGGTACCCCACTGGTGACAAGCCCAAGCTTCGAATATACTCCATTGACTACAACCCTCTGTTGCCTGTCACTCAGCCACTGCCTTACCCATTCAACAATATTGGAATCCAAACTCAAAGATTGTAGTTTATTGATAAGCCTTCTATGTGCAACAGTGTCAAAAGCCTTACTGAAATCTAGGTAAGCAATGTCTACTGCACCACCCTGATCTATAATTTTAGTTACCCAATCAAAAAAATCAATAAGATTAGTTTGGCATGATCTCCCTGAAGTAAACCCATGTTGTCTCTGATCTTGAAATCCATGTGTTTTTAGATGTTCAACAATCCTATCCTTTAACATGGTTTCCATCACTTTCCCCACTACTGAAGTAAGGCTTACTGGCCTATAGTTGCCCGACTCCTCCCTATTACCTTTCTTGTGAATGGGCACAACATTCGCTAACTTCCAATCTTCTGGGACTACTCCTGTTATCAATGATTGGTTAAATTAATCTGTTAATGGTTTTGCTAGTACACCACTAAGCTCTTTTAATAGCTTTGGGTGTATTCCATCAGGTCCCATTGACTTATTTGTCTTTACTTTTGACAGTTGAAATAGAACCTCTTCCTCTGTAAACCCACGTGTAATAAATGACTCATTTATCCTTTTTCTTAACTGAGGTCCCTTTCCTTCATTTTCATCTGTAAATACCGAACAAAAATATTCATTGAGGCAGTCAGCTAGACCTTTATCCTGATCTACATACCATCCTTCTTTTGTTTTTAATCTGACTAATCCTTGTTTTACTTTTCTTTTCTCATTTATATATCTAAAAAAAGTTTTGTCCCCCTTTTTTACTGACTGTGCTATTTTCTCTTCTGTGTGTGATTTGGAAGCTCTTATAACTTGTTTAGCCTCTTTCTGCCTAATCTTATAGGTCATTCTGTCTTCCTCACTCTGGGTTTTTTTATAATTACTAAATGCTAACTTTTTGTTTTTTACTATTTTGGCCACATCTGCGGAGTACCACAGTGGTTTCTTGAATTTTTTGCTTTTACTGACAAGCCTAATGCAATTTTCTGTTGCCTTCAGTAGTGCAACTTTTAAATAATCCCATTTCTTTTGGACTCCATTTAAATTGCTCCAGTCTGATAATGACTCCTTTACACATATTCTAATTTTAGAAAAGTCTGTTTTTCTAAAGTCTAAAACTTTTGTTTTTGTGTGGTGTGACTCAGTCACTGTTCTTATATTAAACCACACTGACTGATGATCACTGGATCCTAAACTTTCACCTACAGTAATATCTGATACCAAATCTCCATTTGTTAACACTAAATCTAGTATGGCCTCTTTACGAGTTGGCTCCTCAACGACTTGTTTTAGAGACAATCCCAGTAGGGAGTTTAGAATATGTGTGCTCCTGGCACAAGTAGCTATTTTTGTTTTCCAATTCACATCAGGAAGATTAAAGTCACCCATGATGATAACTTCCCCCTTCATTGTCATTTTAGCTATTTCTTCAACTAGTAGATTATCTAACTCTTCAATTTGTCCTGGGGGCCTATAAATCACACCTACACGAGTTACTGTGTGATTACCAAATTCTAACGTAACCCAAACGGACTCTATGTTCGCCTCACTAACCTTTATTAGGCTAGATTTTATGCTATCCTTTACATACAGGGCCACCCCTCCCCCTTTCTTGCCTTCCCTGTCTTTTCTATATAAAGAGTACCCTGGTATTGCTATGTCCCAGTCATTTTTCTCATTATACCATGTCTCAGTAACAGCGACTAAATCTACACTATCAGTTGCCATTATTGCCACAAGTTCATGGATCTTATTCCCTAAACTGTGAGCATTTGTAGACATGACTCTAAGCTTATCATTTTTTAACACACTTGCTACAGGCACCTTCTGTCCTTGTTTTGGGGGACAATTGGATTGATGTTTTATCACCCTTTTGCCCCCCCCCTCCTAGTTTAAATACATCCTAGCAAAACCTCTGAACTGCTCACTGAGAACATTTGTTCCCTTTTGAGAAAGATGCAAACCATCTTTTTTGTACAGTTTATTTCCATTCCAAACAGAGGTACCATGAGCAATAAAGCCAAATCCTTGCTCCCGACACCATTCACCAAGCCACAAGTTAAAGTCCCTAATACGCATCCGCCTGTCGTTCTGAGTGTTATGCACAGGCAGAACTTCAGAGAATGACAGTGTGGAAGCAACCTGCCGTATATCATTGGCAAAAACACTAAAAACTTCCTTAACCTCTGAAACCTCATTGCAAGCCAAGTCATTTGTCCCTAAATGGACAAGTACATCCAATGCCCCTTCCTGCTTTGCTTGCTTAACAATATTACAGATACGTCTCCTGTCTCTGTGAGCTGTAGCTCCAGGAAGACACCTCACAAGACCACCATTGTCCATCTCCACACCTCTTATGATGGAATCCCCCAACAACAACTGCTTTCTATTAGGCCTCACCATAGTCTTCAAGCCTCTCTGCACAACACCACTAGCCTCAGTGCCTCTCTGCACAACACCACTAGCCTCAGTGCCTCTCTGCACAACACCACTAGCCTCAGTGCCTCTCTGCACAACACGACTAGCCTCAGTGCCTCTCTGCACAACACGACTAGCCTCAGTGCCTCTCTGCACAACACCACTAGCCTCAGTGCCTCTCTGCACAACACCACTAGCCTCAGTGCCTCTCTGCACAACACCACTAGCCTCAGTGCCTCTCTGCACAACACCACTAGCCTCAGTGCCTCTCTGCACAACACCACTAGCCTCAGTGCCTCTCTGCACAACACCACTAGCCTCAGTGCCTCTCTTCACAACACCACTAGCCTCAGTGCCTCTCTTCACAACACCACTAGCCTCAGTGCCTCTCTGCACAACACGACTAGCCTCAGTGCCTCTCTGCACAACACCACTAGCCTCAGTGCCTCTCTGCACAACACCACTAGCCTCAGTGCCTCTCTGCACAACACCACTAGCCTCAGTGCCTCTCTGCACAACACCACTACACTCTGAAAGTACAGAAAATGAATTATGTAGAGCAACAGACTGTGCAATATGCCTTTTATCCACAACTCCAAGTCTACCAGATCCTACAGTAATCCATCTGCCATTCCTGGTATGTCTCTGTGGCAGTGGCTTTGCAGCAGTTCCAGCTTGAGTTTGTTTACCAGATAATTTACAAATCTCAGACTTCAAAAATACAATCTCCTGCCGCAAGATAGAGAACTGTCTACAGATTAGACAACAACCAAACCTCCAAAAAGTGGAACGTGAAACAAATGCAAAGCAACTATTACACTGAACTAAGTCTGCCATTCCAATGAGGTGAATAAAAATTTAAATCAAACAAACCTTAACTTTGTATTTATCCTCCTGAATACCTCAGATTACCTCCAGTTTATCTCCAGAATATCTCCAACCACAGACACTTAGAAGCAACACTCTCCAGAATATCTCCAACCACAGACACTTAGAAGCAACACTCTCCAGAATATCTCCAACCACAGACACTTAGAAGCAACACTCTCCAGAATATCTCCAACCACAGACACTTAGAAGCAACACTCTCCAGAATATCTCCAACCACAGACACTTAGAAGCAACACTCTCCAGAATATCTCCAACCACAGACACTTAGAAGCAACACTTAGAAGAAGCAACCAAGCTCTATTAGCCAAGCTAATGCCAACAGCCCTTATATACTCCTAAAATCACCTCCCACTAGGAATGTTTAACACCTGGGTAGGCCTCTGCTTATTAGCAAACAATAGCTAATTTACACAGCAATCAATAGCAAGCAGCTACCTAATCCAATCAAATGCCTTATAATTACCAACAGGAAATCAAACCTTGTGCAATCAGTAACCTTTTCCTACAGATGAATCTTACCTGTAACAGTAAAAAAGAAAACTCTTAGCACAACTCTTAGGCAGTTGAAGCTTCTGTAAAACTCTCCAGAATATCTCCAACCACAGACACTTAGAAGCAACAGAAGAATAATATTAGGTAATAATGTGTGCAGAGATGTGGTCCTTAAGTTAATAAAGGATAACGAGAGAACTATTAAACTAGTAGTATTAAGAGCTAAATGGTTGATATAGTTGTATCCTATATCTTGAAACATATGTATAAATTGGAAATAGTAACAAAGTTCATCCTAATCCCTGATAGAAAATGTTCAGGGACAAATATCTGTATTAAAAATTAAGGATCCATAGATAGTTCATAAAAATATATACAGAAGTGGTTAATAGTTCATATGGTAAGACCAACTCAAAGCCAAAAAGACCTAGCTGTCTTAAGCCTAATGTGTCCTCGGACAGCTATTAATGAGTCAGATCAAATAAAAGGTGCAAACGAAAACCCTTCATTTAAGCCCTTGGGTTGGAGAGTTTTTAGCTGATAGATCCAAAAGCTTTCCCGTTGTCTCAGGAACCTATCATAGTTGCACTTCTTTTATCACGTCACATCCAATTCAAGTCCACAAAAGCGAAGACCTTGTGGATTTCCTGAATGGTGTTCCTTAAGATGGCGGGCGATAGGGGTCTCTGAGGTAAGTTTAGGGGACCTAACGTGTTCTTTAATTCTCTCCTTGAAGGGTCTGAATGTTTTTCCGACTCTACTACATCTAATTATTCCCCTAGTCACCACAAATGCTCCTAAGTCCCCCTTTTCACCCTTTTTTTTACCTGTTAATTTCTTGCCCGAACATAGGTCATGGGCGCCCCCATCTTAGTGTGTGCAGACGAAGGCCCTGTGGGAGACCTCATCTTCCCAGACTAGATAGTGCTGTGAAATTCCTGCGCATGCCCAGTTTAACTTGGGCATTCGCTATTGCCCTAAATTTGGATGGGAATTTCATCTATTTGTTCATTCGTCAGTCATCAAGATGAATGAATAAATAGGAATTACAAAGGGTTAACGGTCGGGGCGTGGCCTGGACCTGAACGCGAGCAGTCGCATGGTTTGTTAGCTCCGCGGCTTTTAGGCCCTCATATACCTTTGAAAGACCCAAATTGACGGAAAATTACAAAAATCCGGGAAATCTTATACCATGTCTCATCACAGAAGCAAAAGGGGATCAGAAAAGCAAGACAAACTGAACTTTTTCGGCAACAAACAGGGGCAACCAAAAGGGGCCCTGATACCGGAAGACTCGCAAGATGGCGCTGAGTCAGACGACGAGCAAGGAACACATGCGGAGACTGCAGGCCTCGTGCTGACAGCAGAAAGCCTGCAGGCTATGTTCGACAACATGGAGGCTAAGCTGCAAGGTACACTGCAGAGATCATTCACGGACATCCGCACAGACATCCAAAAACTGGGGTCCCGTACCTCGGAACTGGAAAACATCGTGGAAGCACAAACTGAGGCACATAATCGCTTAACTGACAGGATGGAGGAGGCATGGGACCGCCTAAACCAATACGAGGCGAAACTCGCCGATATAGAAGACCGCGCAAGAAGGAGCAATTTGAGGCTGAGGAATATTCCGGAACAAGTAGGCCCGCAAGATCTACAGGCCTTTGCAACTGGGCTGTTCCGCCTCTTAGTACCGGACATCCCGCAAGACGTCCTGCTGCTGGACCGTATACACAGAGTCGCAAAACCACAATACTTGCCTGCAGACATCCCAAGGGATGTAGTGCTCAAAATGCATTACTTTCACGCCAAGGAAGCAGTCCTCAAGGCTAGCCGCACACGCATGGACTTGCCTACAGAATACCAGAAAATCAAGATTTTCGCAGACATCTCCGCCATGACACTCAAAGCGAGAAAATCCTTCAGCATGATCACGGAAGCTCTCAGATCGAATAACATCGCATACAGGTGGGGATACCCGACCAAGCTGCTAGTTCACCGCAACGGGACTCTCACAGCTCTCACAAGCCCGGACAATGGCCTACAACTCTTAAAAGACTGGGGTATTGACATGCCTGCCTCTCAAGCAAAACAGACTCAGGACAACCGCTTGCCTTCAACATGGAAGAAGGCGAGGAAATAAATGCCACCACAATGCCAAGAACTTTCCCGAGTCCGCAAGTATCAGATGACACCGCTTAGTACATAGTTATAAGTAATGATTGTGTTTAGTGTTAACTACTTTAACAGAGGCTTTGGTTTAGCCTAACAAACCGAGTGACAAACAAATTTGGTAACATGGGGTGAGGGTGGCGGGAGAGGGGAATCACTCGACCCCAATAGCAGTAGTAGAAGTGCCAGCTCTACCAGGAGCGGGGTAGGTCGGCCCCCAGGCACACCGCCCGCGTGGCCTCACGAGACATTCCCCATGTTACGGAGACTAGTTAACTAGCGGATAAAGGTATTGAATAGATAAGTATGTATAGGGTCTATAAAATTGTTATTGAGTCAGCGAGGGCCAGCCTCGCGGTAGCACCATCAACCAGGATCGAAGCTTTTAGCTCCGACCCCCAAGGTTCCCCCTATGGGTACCTAGCCAATAAATTGGCAATATTGTTCTCTCTAGTAATTGTATGGCAAAGTTGTGTTGTTAATTGTTATGTCATTTGTTTTTTCACTGTTATGTCACCTTACCTATCCCGCACCAACCCCCGCCCGGGCCTAGTGGGTGGCCCAACCATTTTAATTGTCCTTTATGATAACAGATACGCTGCACTCCCAAACCTGGAGCTGGACTCCGGAATGGGCTACAAGACAGGTGCCCAAAGGAGAATGCAGGAGGGGATCTGCCTGGCTCGACATGGCTGGGGAAGGCAGAGCCCTCGTTTCGAATTACTTTCACTTGCAATATACAGATACTTCCCTTATATGACACCCTAAAGTTGTATAGTCATAACGTGAGGGGACTCAACCTCCCAGTGCAAAGGCATCTCCTAGAGAGGGACGTTAGGGTACAGGACGCAGACATAGTGTGTTTACAAGAGACGCACTTTAGGGGAACGACGCACCCACGCCCTCTGACCTCTTTATATCCTCACCAGTTCCACTCCACGGCAGCTACCAAATCTAGAGGGGTATCCACCTACATAAGCAGAAAAGTAGCCTTTGATTTGATTTTGGAAGACATAGACAAAGAAGGCAGATATGCCATTATAGTAGGCCGTATAAACCATGTTTTGTACACGATAGCCAATATTTATGCCCCCAACACCAACCAGAGGAATTTTCTCCATAAAATAATAGGAAGGGTAGCGAATATACAGCAAGGAATGACGATTATCTGTGGGGACCTAAACCATGTCCTGAACCCAACTCTAGACACTACACTCTCCCAGCATAGCCCTAGATATAGGCCACTAAAAAGGCAATGTGCAGCCCTGATGAAATTACTGACCTTGCACCACTATTATGATGCCTGGCGAGTAACACACGCCGAAGACAGAGAATACACCTATCATTCGTCAGTCCACAATACCTACTCCAGAATAGATGGGTTTCTGGTGGGGGGGGCGGACTTGGAACAGATAATAGACAGCAAGGTGGGACAAATAGTATGGTCAGACCATGCCCCCGTGGAATTAACTCTGAAAGACAAATACGATTTTAAGCATAAAAGCCCCTGGCGCCTAAACGAGACCCTCCTTACCGATACCACCTTCTCAACCTCACTGAACGACTCTCTTAAAACCTATTTTAGGGAAAACGCGAGCCCCTCGCTGTCACACCACACATTATGGCAAGCTCATAAAGCGGTTGCAAGGGGAATACTCATAAAACAAGCATCACATATAAAACGCAAAACACATGCTAAAGTGCTAGGGTGGCAAAAAGAGCTCTACTCCCTGACGGCCCAAAATCAGATTAACCCGACAACACAGAGGAAAAATCAAATTTCCCAAATACGGCACGACTTGCGCCAAAATGCGCTTGACAAAGTGGGATATAATTTGAAAAGAATGAAGGCAACACAATACTCTCAGGGGAATAGAGCAGGGAAACTACTGGCATCGAGGTTAAAAAAACAACAACAGGCACAAAAAATAGCGTACTTAAACACCAGTGCAGGAGGGAAGGCTATAACCCCCTTAGACATCAGCAATGAGTTTGCAAAATATTACTCAGGCCTTTATAATCTCAAACACGATCCGACAACACACAAACCACTGGAGACAGAGATTGCTGACTACTTAGATAGCGTAGAGCTCCCTACCCTGACGGTTGTACAACAGGAAGCATTGGCGAGTCCAATCACCGCAGAGGAGGTTAGAGACACAATTAAAACCCTACCGAAAGCTAAAGCCCCGGGCCCAGACGGCTTCGCGAATTCCTACTATCACAAATTTGGGGAGGTTCTAGCACCACATTTAGCGGCAGTATTCAATGAAGCGATACACACGGGGACACTACCGGGAGAGATGCAGGTTGCCCATATCATTACTCTCCCCAAACCAGGTAAACAACCGACATGCCCACAGAACTTCAGACCAATTTCGCTCCTCAATACGGACGTCAAACTCCTAGCTAAACTATTTGCACTAAGACTGGGACCCATGCTCCCCCATATTATACATGACGACCAAGTGGGGTTTGTGAGGGGCCGACAGGGAGCAGACAACACAAGGAAAGTCCTTAGCCTCATGCACAGCCTTAAAGCGGCTGGGTCCGGGGGGGGGTGTGTTGCTGTCCTTGGATGCGGAGAAGGCCTTTGACCGGCTGGGATGGGGATTCCTGGAGGCGACCCTGAGAAGGTTCGGGCTCCCGGGGGGCTTCATCTCGGCGGTCAGGGCCTTATATTCAGCACCAGCGGCCCGAGTCCTAAACTCCGGGTTTGTATCTGATAAAATCAGGATCACAAATGGGACAAGGCAGGGGTGCCCCCTTTCGCCACTGCTGTATGTGATGGCGCTGGAGCCCTTGGCAGCGGTCATAAGGGCACACCCATCCATTAATGGAGTACAAGTGGGCGACAGGGAATATACCCTAAACCTCTTTGCGGACGACATACTCATAACATTGACGCAACCACAAATTTCTTTACCTAACTTGTTACAGTGTATACAGGACTATAATAAAGTATCCTACTATAAACTTAACCTAACGAAAACGCAGGCGTTGGGCATTGACCTACCGGGCCAACTCTTGCGTAACCTAAAGAACTCCTTTAACTTTGACTGGAGGGATGATTACCTAACCTTTCTAGGTATTAAGGTAGCTAGGTCAACACACTTAATGTTTAAGTATAATTACGTAAGGCTGTCCAGTGAACTCACACAAATACTTCACCAGTGGGAAAGTGACTTCCACTCCTGGCACGGGCGAATAGCGGCATTCAAAATGTCACTACTCCCCAAACTGCAATATCTGTTCCGTACACTACAGATTCCCATCCCCAAACAATACACACTAGCCATACAGAAACAAGTTACTCGTTTCGTCTGGGCAAACAAAAAACCCAGGGTAGCACTCCAAGTACTCAAGAAACCAATACAACAAGGAGGAATGAACCTCCCTGACATACATTTATACTACAAGGCCGCACTCCTCTCCACAGTAGCAACCACACACAGGACAGATTCCGTACCCCAATGGGTGGCTATAGAATCCTATTGGGCGGGCAAAGTGGGGCTACACCACCTATTCTGGGTCCCGAAACGGCTACGGCCGGATACACCGTACATCTTAGAACAGACCAAGTTGTTATTAAATACATGGGATACACACCAAGTCCAACTAAGTGGCCCTCTGGCCACTTCGCTAGCCACAACGATGTATAGCATCCATTTGAGGAACCAGACATTTGATCACAACATATGGGAGAAAGCGGGATGTACACACGTATACCACCTATATAACGGAACGTCCTTAAAACAATTCCCAGACCTACAGGAGCAGTTCAATTTACCTACTAGGGCAATCTTCCCGTATTTACAGCTTAAATCTCTTTTGCAAAAGACATCAGCCAGCCTCCAGAAGCCAACAATGACCAGATTTGACGCCTGGTGCTTCAAAGGGGCACCACACAAAAAGATTTTTAGCTTAGTATACGCTACACTGTTGGAGAGTAAAAAACTCACGGTAGACAATTTTAAACACGCATGGCACGCAGATTTGGGATGCACCTTCACCGAGGACCAATGGGCTCAAGCTTTCACGGCCCACAAGGGTAACACCTCCTGTATCACACACTTCGAACAGGTACGGAAACTACAGTACCGCTGGTACTTAGTACCAACGAGACTGGCACATGTATACCCGGGCACATCCTCCAGTTGTTGGAGATGCGAGGCAGACAGGGGCTCCCTACTTCACATATGGTGGTCCTGCCCACGTATACAACCATATTGGGCCATGGTAAGCGAAATCATTATGAACCTATTGCCTGCACCTATGAGACTCACACCAGAAATCTGCCTCCTGTACATTTGGCCAGAAGGTCTTACCAGGGTACATACAAAACTCTTATTTCATACGATAGTGGCCGCATGCCTCCTCATAGCTAGAACATGGAAAACACAAACGACCCCAAAGAAATCTGCACTACTTAGGCAAATCCAGACAAACTGGGATTATGAATCAATGGCATATCGCCAAATAGGGATAACGGGGGCAACAGCGGAGGCACGCTGCATATGGGATAGCTACTGGACACAAACGGGATGTACAATAGATGGGGAAGAGTGAACAACAGAGTGGATGGGAACACCGAGGGATAGGTGATATAAAGTGATATAAAGTGTTACAAAGTGTTGTAAAGTGTTGTAAAGTGTTGTAAAAAGACGCAACGATATCAATTGTCGAATCATGCTAAGCGGGACTAAGGACCTATGGGCTGAGGTCACAATTGTTCCTTCTCCTTACACCCACAGTCATCGTGTCACACGGGGACTGGAAATGTAGCAGGTACCTGTAGCACCCGTCAAATCGGGCTGATAATAACGTAGTGCAGTTTTGATTTATACCCACTTGTATATAAGTTAACCCCGACCCCTCCCCTACACATCCCCATAAGCCTCCCCCCCATACCATTCACCACGGAGGCATGAAACACATTAGTAAGTGGCACCTCCGGGTAGGCGCGGGCACCCTCCCAAGGGACGTCCTAGAGGGTAGAGAACATTCTGTGACCGACAATCATCTCCCCGGCCTCCCAGGTTGTGGATATTGTTGATGCATAAAGCACTGACTACTGCAATGTATGACTTGTTTACGTGTTCATGGAATTATGCCAAGAATGTAAAAACTTAAAAAGTTATGTCCCTCCCCTTCTTTTCTTCTGTACCCCGGAAATAATTACGCATTATGCTAAGAAAGAAAGATAAAAATTGTCAAATTGGAAACAACAAAAATGTATAACTAGGTAATGTAAATTGATAATGAACAACTGGTGAAACTAGTATTACTTTCCCCTCCTAACCTTACCCTTTCTTTTCTGTACCCCCTATGTTCTGCAAAAAAAAAAAAAAATTGTCAAATTGGAAAAAAAAAAAACAAAAAAAAAAAAAAAACAAAGGGTTAACGGTCTTCGTTCAGTTTATTACAATGAGGGATCTGCTGGTTCGCAGCTAGTGGGGGCCCTTAAGTGGCAAAGGGGAGGGGACGCACTGCCCCCCTCATGGTCCCCCTACACCTCCCCCCCTACCCTAAAGCCCCTACTTAGTGTAAGTAAAGATGGCTGTAAGACCAGTTTTGGTCTTTCATTTTTTAGTAGTCCTGTGGGTACTGTGGGAGTTAGGGGGCTATCTACTAAGTGACTGCAAGTTGCAGCCGGGGCACAAATCTGATCTGAATTTCATTAATTTGGCTGGATGAATTCTGAAGTGTATAGGGATATATTGTCAGCTCAGATTCAGTCAAATTAAGTGACGTTTGTTGGACGGCACTTCACTTTACAGATTGACAATGACACAAAACATCCTGTGATAGCAACCCAAGAGTTTAAGGCAAAAAAAAAGAATATTCTGCATCAATCACCTGATCTCAACCCAATCAAGCATTCATTTCACTTGCTGAAGACAAAACATTGATTAGCAACAGAATAACATTGTCCTGGCCTGAAATAGACAAAGAATGTTGATCTTGTATTGTAATAGTATTCCATTCTTCTCTATTCACTCTTACAGAACATCTGCAAGTCAATACATTTTTATATTCCACATATGAGGCTTGCCTGATTCCTCCATTATTCTTCTCCATTATGAGATAGAAAGCATCCTCATGGTTTTCTGTTGCTTAAATATATAAGGTGGTAAACATATTAATGATCTTCTTACATCCTCTAGATATTCAGCTGACTAGTTTCTTCCGTTCTGGAAACCGCAGTCTTGTATCATATTTCTAGAATGCTGGTTCACCTTCAACGTACACGTAAGACTTAGTCAAATGGCATATTTAGGTTAGCAAGATGAAACTTGATCTGGTAGATGCAACACTTAAATCTTTAAATTTTTGCCAGTCCAAGTATATTTTTGTATTTACACCTGATATGCATATCCCCAAAGTTACAGTACAATATTGGTATGTCAAGCTCTGCAGGGGCGGACTGAGAACCCTCAGGGCCCCCGGGCAAAATAAATCAAGGGCCCCCTTACAGGCCCCACCCATACTCCGCAGCAAGCGCCACCCTTGTCCCGCCTCCATGCACCGCCTCCAGCCACACCCTACACAATCTTTAGACACAAGGAACAAAAGTGCAATAATCCCTTCGAGGCCCCAGTAGAGACTACAATTGAGGGCTAATGGGCCATGGAGGGGGGGTCTTTCTAGCAGAGGCTGTCTAAGTGTCCTTTAGAGAGTGTGTTAGAAAGAATCCCCTCCAGGCCCCATTAGAGACTACAATGGAGTCTAATAGGCTTGGAAGGGGGTCTTTCTAACAGAGGCCATCTCAGCATCCCTGCTGGAAACAGTCGCCTCCACGCCCCAGTAGAGACTACAATTGAGGGCTAATGGGCCATGGAGGGGGGATCATTCTAGCAGAGGCTATCTCAGTGTCCTTTAGAGAGTGTGTTAGAAAGAATTTCCTCCAGGTCCCATTAGAGACTACAATGGAGTCTAATGGGGCCTGGAGGGGGGTCTCTCCAACACTCTTGTTCCTATTCACAATATAGCAACACAACATAGCTCGCTGATACCTAGGCCAAGTAGGCTCCTCTTACCTTAATTACTGTTGCTGGCTGGCAGTCTGTGGGCTTGCTGGAAGGCGGTGGGCTTACTGGCTGCAGGCTGGCAGGTTGTGGGCTTGCTGGCTACTGCCGGCAGGCTGTGGGCTTGCTGGCTGCGGCAAGCAGGCTGTGGGCTTGCTGGCTGCGGCAAGCAGGCTGTGGCTTGCTGGCTGGCAGGCTGTGGCTTGCTGGCTGCGGCTGGCAGGCTGTGGGCTTGCTGGCTGTAAGCCTGTGGCTTGCTGTAGGCTTGTGGGCTGGCTACTGGCCTGTGGGCTAACTGGTGGCCTGTGGGCTGGCTGGCTGGCTACTGGCCAGCCTGTGGGCTGGCTGGCTGGCTGGCCGGCCTGTGGGCTGGCTGGCTGGCCGGCCTGTGGGCTGGCTGGCTGGCCGGCCTGTGGGCTGGCTGGCTGGCCGGCCTGTGGGCTGGCTGGCTGGTCGGCCTGTGGGCTGGCTGGCTTGCTGGCTACTGGGGGACTTGTAGATTATTTAAAGAAATAATCCATGCACAATAACCACTACTGCTCTGTGTAGTGGTTATGGTGCCAGGAGGGCCGGGCCCCCCTCCCAGAGTAAGTAGTCAAGCCGTTTAAGAACAGTTTGACAACTTACATGGGGTCTGCTGGGATATGAGGCTGTAGTAGGGTATAGGAGCAGTGGTGCAATGTGTGAGGGGTGCAGTGTGTGTGAAAAGGTTCAGTGTGTGTGAGGGGGTGTAGTGTGTGAATGTGTAGGGTGTGTGGGGCAATGTGTGTATGAGGGGACTGTGTATGTGTGTGGCAATGTTAGTATGGGGGTCTGTGTGTGTATGGGTGGGCAGTGTATGTGTGTGTGTGTGAGGCAATGTGTGTAAATGTGTATGGTGTGTGTGGGGGCAGTGTGTGTGTATGGGGGGCAGTGTGTGAATGTGTATGGTGTGTGGGGGCAGTGTGTGAATGTGCATGGTGTGTGTGTGTGGGGGCAGTGTGTTTATGGGGCTAGAGTTCACTCTCACCACTGCGACCACCAGTAATCCCTGGTGGTCACAGTGTTGAGAGTGAACTCTAGGTCGTAGCTCCAGGGCTAGAGTTTACTCTTGCAAGAGCCGTAACGTTGCCGTGGTAACCGCGGCAACGCTCTGTGCTCGCGCAAGAAGGACCCAGAGGAGCTGCAGGCTGAGCTCCCGGGTCCTCTCCCCCCCTCTTACTCCCCCTTTTCTTACTCCCCCCTCCCCCTCTTCTTACTTCCCCCCTCTTCTTACCCCTTTCTTACTCCCACCCTCTTCTTACTCCCCCTCCCTCTCTTCTTACCCCCCTCCCCCTCTTCTTACCCCCCCTCTTCTTACTCCCCCCCTCTTCTTACCCCCCTCGCCCCTCTTCTTACTCCCCCCCTCTTCTTACTCCCCCCTCTTCTTACTCCCCCCCTCTTCTTACTCCCCCCTCCCCCTCTTCTTACTCCCCCCTCTTCTTACTCCCCCCTCTTCTTACTCCCCCCTCCCCCTCTTCTTACTCCCCCTTCCTCTTTTTACTCCCCCCTCCCCCTTCTTACTCCCCCCTCCCCCTCTTCTTACTCCCCCCTCCCTCTCTTCTTAACCCCCTCCCCCTTAACCCCCTCTTCCTCTTTTTACTCCCCCTCCCCCCTCTTCTTACCCCCTTCTTACTCCCACCCTCTTCTTACTCCCCTCCCTCTCTTCTTACCCCCCTCTTCTTACTCCCCCCTCCCCCTCTTCTTACTCCCCCCTCCCCCTCTTCTTACTCCCCCCTCTTCTTACCCCCCTCTTCTTACTCCCCCATCCCTCTCTTCTTAACCCCCTCCCCCCTCTTCTTACTCCCTCTTCCTCTTTTTACTCCACCCTCCTCTTACCCCCTTCTTACTCCCACCCTCTTCTTACTCCCCCTCCCTCTCTTCTTAACCCCCTCCCCCTCTTCTTACTCCCCCTTCCTCTTTTTACTCCCCCCTCCCCTTTTTACTCCCCCCTCCCTCTCTTCTTAACCCCCTCCCCCTTAACCCCCTCTTCCTCTTTTTACTCCCCCTCCCCCCTCTTCTTACCCCCTTCTTACTCCCACCCTCTTCTTACTCCCCTCCCTCTCTTCTTACCCCCCTCTTCTTACTCCCCCCTCCCCCTCTTCTTACTCCCCCCTCCCCCTCTTCTTACTCCCCCCTCTTCTTACCCCCCTCTTCTTACTCCCCCATCCCTCTCTTCTTAACCCCCTCCCCCCTCTTCTTACTCCCTCTTCCTCTTTTTACTCCACCCTCCTCTTACCCCCTTCTTACTCCCACCCTCTTCTTACTCCCCCTCCCTCTCTTCTTAACCCCCTCCCCCTCTTCTTACTCCCCCTTCCTCTTTTTACTCCCCCCTCCCCTTCTTACTCCCCCTCTTCTTACTCCCCCCTCCCCCTCTTTACTCCCCTCTACCTCTTCTTATCCCCTCTTCTTAAACCCCTCCCCCCTGTTTTTACTCCCCTCCCTTTCTTCTTACCCCCTCCCCTGTAGCGTGGTCGAGCTGCTCTGCTGTCCGCGGTGCCCGGCCAGAGTGATAGGAAGGTGCACACTCAGTGTGCACTTCCTGTCAGTCCGACCGGGTACAGGAAACAGAATCTCCGCGCGGAACAGGAGTTTCTGTTTCCTGTTTCCCTCAGTGTGCACCTTCCTATCACTCCGGCCGGGCACCACGGACAGCAGAGCAGCTCGGCCACGCTACAGGGGAGGGGGTAAGAAGAAGCTGCAGCCGCCTTAACAGAGCGCTCAGGCGGCTGCAGCATTTAAAGGGCCGGCCCTGAACGCGGCCGGTCCCCTGATGGCGGGCCCCCCTCCCGGCCGGGTCCTCGGACCATGTCCGAAGTGCCCGACCGGTCAGTCCACCCATGAAGCTCTGACATCTAGTTGAAATGTAAAAAACACATGATGACTTTTTTTATTGCTTGAAGATATGTTGACTTAATTTTAATAGTGCCCTCCACTCTGCCCCCCTCATCCGCTCTGTTGAATATGATAATGTGACAAATGAAAGCACTCTCTGGGATTTCACAAAAGGTTGACATTTTAACCAGTTTGGGTCTTTATCTTTTACCTTTATATACACAATCCATACTCTCCAATCCGTGTGAGTGATGTATGTGCGTACATAAACATGCGTGTTTAGTGAACATGCTACCTTGGTAATCTTTTTTTTTTTTTTTTGCAGGTGTGGTATTACATCATAAGGAGCACTGACAGAATGCATAACAGGCATAAAAAGTCAAGTTGAGTGCTACTAGCAAGCTTCATCACCCATTTTCTTTTTTTTATCAAGAATAGTTACATATGGTATAAGCACTGAATATCCTGCATTTGAGATTAGTTCTGTTATAGGCAAATGCAAATATTACAAGTTTTAGAATGAAATGTTGTATTTCTTAAACTGTGTACTTTGTCTTTAAGAGATATTGCAAATTGACAAGGTGTTAGAAATGGAACATGTTTTTCATAGATGTTTCTTTAAGCAATAACCTCAGTGCATAATATGTTTGCACCATTTTGTCCCAGACGAATTACAATAACAATAATGCATAAATAAGCTTCAAGGCTATGCTACGACTCTTTCAGTACACAATATACTGTGGTAACCCCAAGTTAATGGAACTTCCCCAAATCCGGGAATCTCCCACGACTGTGCACTTACTTCTTAGTATAAACAACAGATAAGCTATTCAGACTTTAAGATGCCATCTTGAACTAAGTCAGGAAAATTTCCATGACGTATGCACCCTTTAGTTATGGCCTTGTATGTTTGCCAAGTTAAGGGAGGTCCTAAAATGAATAAAGTAAAAAAAGTGTTACTTTTTCATATATATGAACTACGGTAACCCTGAAATGATGACACCTAAGGTATAAATAGGTGTACTTTTAAATGTTAACACAGAGGAGAGACTTGGAGACAGACGCTGCTCCATCTTAAAATGACTGAGAGGCTGACATGATGACATGTTCAGAAAGAGTATGTTAACCTATTAATGATATTTGCAAGCATTTAATTTCATCTTATAAACTCTGCTATAATGGATTTTATATGTCTATATTCATATTTTTATATAATAAATATCTAAAAGACAAATCTATTGCTTCCAAGACAATCCTTATTTTATATTGTATTCTCAATTATTTATATATGTTAAATAGAGGATCTCTTACACTAACTATATAAAATTATGGCTAAGATATCTGTATGGTTAGCCCTTATAGTGGTAAATAAGGGTTACTTTGGGATTTCAGTGCCCCAACCACCCCCAAAGTAGTGGGGTTGTGGTCTGGGAAAATGCTGAGGTTAAATGAGTATTAACCAAGTTACTAGTTGCTTGCCCCACACAGTGGTATCTATTTATTCCTATGGTACAGATGAGCATTCACAACATACCTGATGATACAAATGGTGAGACACCATATGAAATGTTACATGTTTTTTCACTGACAATTATATTTCTGCACCAGGGAGAGCTTAGAACCATTGGTTCTATTAGAGAAATTTAGGGAATTTTTTTTTCAGCCCACCTCATCATGCACCACCACCTATTTCCTACTGTTGGCCAGCTTGTCCTGGAGAGGGTGACTGCGAGAACTTTACTACAGAGAAGTAAACCTGAATAGCTTCGACAAGTAATTGGCCAGTATGTATGAAGGAGTTTGTATTAGTTAATAAAGTCCTTCTTCTGCGAGACACGCTTCTCATGTTACATTCATCTGGATCACTATTTTGTATATTTTTATATCTAATATCTAAAAATGTTTTATTGGTAGGCCATGCTGTGATTGCAAATGGCATTTCTGCAACATTTTGTGAAGTACAGGTCTGAAACTCACAAGGTCTATCTTCATTAGCAATTTAAAAAAGTGTTACTTTTTCAAATATATGAACTACAGTAACCCTAAAATGATGACACCTAAGGTATAAATAGGTGTACTTTTAAATGTTAACACAGAGGAGAGACTTGGAGACAGACGCTGCTCCATCTTAAAATGACTGAGAGGCTGACATGATGACATGTTCAGAAAGGGTATGTTAACCTATTAATGATATTTGCAAGCATTTAATTTCATCTTATAAACTCTGCTATAATGGATTTTATATGTCTATATTTATATTTTTATATAATAAATATCTAAAAGACAAAACTATTGCTTCCAAGACAATCCTTATTTTATATTGTATTCTCAATTATTTATATATGTTAAATAGAGGATCTCTTACACTAACTATATAAAATTATGGCTAAGATATCTGTATGGTTAGCCCTACTAAGTTCTATGCTTTAAGACATTATAGTGGTAAATAAGGGAACCGCCAGCGGTTACAGTTCTATACATGGTTGCTGTAAAATAAGCAAAACTTTAACCTTAGCATTAACCTTGAGGGAGTGTGTCCCCGAACCAAACAGGGGCGCTTTACATTCTGGTGCATAGGCATCTGGAATGGTGCTGGGTGTCTGCTTAGGAAGGGACAGTGTCTTCAAAAATCACTATTGCAGGCGGTCATATTGTGTTGTGAGTACCAACTGGTTTTATTGGGCAGCGTTATGTGTGGGGCAGCGAATGTGTAATTGAGCCCAATTGGGATTTAAGCGAGTTCCATAACCCCGGAACTCAAGGGGGGAGTGCATTATAGTTGCGACTCCAAAACTCTTTCATCACTTCAGCTTGTTAAGGACCCGTAAGGGTCTGGTGTCCTGTAGGACTTATCAGGGGTATAGTGTGAACCGTACAAACTAATTGCAAATATACAATAAAATAAAGTTAACAGAAATTTTTTCGAAGATAGCCAGCATATGGAGTCCTGTCGCTGAGTCGCTCAACCTGGGGCACATGGAGCCTGCTGGTGTACAGACATTAACGTTGTCTATGTCCCATTGGTATGTAGGTCTGGTCGATCTGGAAGAGGTGGTAGTGGTCAGTCCCAAGGAGTGTAGAAAATTGGCAGCTTGTGACGCTGAGGTGAGTCTATGCCTTGTGTCGTTGCGTTCTACCACTTGTGCCCGTGGGGTGCGCAACCTGTACTGGATACCTGCTTTTTGCAGTTGTGAGGTCACCTACTTCATAGTGGCTCACCATTGTAGTGTTGATCTGCTAAGGTCTTGGAAGAAATTCAGAGAGTGTTGATCAAAAATAAATGGTGATTGGCCTTTGACTTGTGCCAGAAATGTGTTCTTGTCAGTCCGTGACTGAAAAGAAAGTATAACGTCTCTGGATTCAGTGGGCTTGTTAGTGGGGTTCCCGTCCAGTTGCAGCCACTTACCTTGTTTGAAGTTGAGGGTAGTGGAGAGCAGCCTCCTGATGTACTGCGCTAGCTCTCCGGCATTCACTGCATCCGGGATCCTCTGGACTTTTAAGTTGCGCTGCCTTGCCACGTCTTACGGCTGCCCCACATGTGAGGGATACTTCCTGCAGCTGTGCCGCTGTGTTATCTTGTTGAGCTCCATGGCTGCTAACAGTTGCTTCTGTGGAAGCCATTCTGGTTGCCAGAGTGCTGAGGTCAGTTTTCAGGACCACCATTTCTGAGGCGATGTAGGCCGTGATTTCTGTCACCATTGCGTTAATATCAGTTTTCGTGGCCCACGCTGGTTCGGCTGCCGCTGGGAAACTGCTTTACTGCCCTGTTGCTGTGGCTGAAGCTCTTCTGGTCTGCCATTGTGGGCCTGGTTGGCTGGGACAGTAAGAAGCCGATATCCCGGGTATGGCTCCCACTCGAACCTCAGGCTTTGCGCCAGTGCTTCCCCATGTTCTCCCGGTACAGAAGACGTCTTTTGAGGGTAAATCAGCTGGCCCAGTCGGGTTATTTTTATTATCCAAAGCGTCGCTGTGCCGGAGCTCAGGCAGCAGGCGACCGCTCGGATTGCTGGTAAGCTCCGCCCCCCTACCTTGGTAATCTTATGTCCTATTGCCATAGGGATGAATTGCAATTGAAAGCGAGGGGAAGGGGGCACTATAGGTCACTATAGTGCTAGGAAAACAACATTGTGTTTCTAGCACTAACGTTTTCCTTTAAGAGTCGTATTGTCATTATTTAAAAGCAATTGTAATACTTTAAAATGTTGTTGATTCCCCTACAGTAGATCCATTTTCCTGTTCTTGCTATTTTTTGTTTTACTAAATAGCTTTAGTTTCTAAACTTCTTTAAAAAAAATATATATATATACATACCATTTTCCAAATTAAATAGAACTACAGAGTCAGAGCTGTTTATTCATTTTGATAAATTTTACTTTAGTCTAAAAAGTGGATGATAGCTGAGATTGTTGTTATTTGTCATGCGTTTTCACCATATGCTTTACTGAACAGCTGGAATAATAATTTTATCTCCTGGCTTATGAGGGATGTTAGTCTCAGCTTGAACATTAAACAATAGCTTGAAATTTATCCTCGATGCTACAATTCTCTGTTTGCTATTGTCATATTTTTTTTAAAGCATGTTCTGTTACTCTACCGAAAAGTGACACAAAGCATGCCTCTTTTATAGGTGATGTGCATAAGCTTTATTTGGCGAGATGCTAATTAGAGGAATGGACTGGATATACAGACATATAAAAATATATATATAAAATTATCTTACCTGTAATGCAAAGACAGTCGGGTTTGGTAGCTCAATCTCAAACCAAAAAGTAAAAAAAAAATGTAAAAAGCTCAAAGAAAGGTCAGGCAATGAATGGAATGCTTAGAAAAAAACAGTACTAATTTACCAATTTATTTTGCAAAGTATTCATTTTCAGCATTAGCTGAAACGTTGTCACTATATGTGCTCTTTGCTCTGCGCTAACAAGCAACAATATACAGTTTGGAAGAGTGCTGATGCTTTTTTATTTTGCTTGGACCTAATCACTGGTGCGGCAAGACTGGCTGATTTTACAGCACCTGTTTTTAGTACGTGCTCATCCATGTCTTACTTTATTTACACACATGCCTAGTCTGCTCTGAATCAGGATATCTGATGTCATCCATTGGCTTTGCATTAGGCTGTCAGATCCTGGATGCTCTAAAAGACAGGCCTTTAGTCAGAGCTCTTTAAATTGGTTGTCGTTTTCCACATCCGTGATGCCATAGCTTATTATGTTGAACACGGCATGACATCTCATTGGGTGAGGGTTGAATACATGGTGTTAAGTGGGCACAGCCCAAAAACTCAGAAGATAGAATTCAACAAGTCTAGCAGCTCACCAGTCAATGCCAATGATTTTATGTTGCACACATTAATTTAATAGTCCTGTTTCCTATAATGCTATTGAAAATATGATTAGGGATGGAACAGTATACATTTATTATACAATTACAAAATACTATAAAACTGTTAGGATATTAATTTGTGAAGGAACATGACACCCAGAGGTTTTGGCAACACAGTTGTGGCATGCAAGTCAGGAATAAAAAAAAATATTGTTCTAAATACTGTCTCAAAAGTACATTTTAATTCTTAAACTTTTGTCTTAAGTTGATCTTTTCTTCCACAACTGTGTTTTACATGTCACACTGAAGTGCATATTAAACTGATGACCCTCACTTGTCAGTGTGGGATTGAAATAAGGCACTGTCTAATTATCATCCTGCTGTGAAGTTATATACCACCAAATCTCCAGATTCTGGACATTGCTGTGAACTTCTAATTCTTGAAAAACTCACCAGGACTTGGTTAGTGTAGATTTACTCTTGTTTATTTTCTAATATTCTATATTTACTGCCTAAAATGAACAGTTGGCATGCTGAATGGGTGTAATATGTACAGAGGCAAGTAAAAAAAAAAAAAACACATGTGAAACCTAGAAATGATTGCGTTTATGTACACATTTGTTTTAAAATCATACCACACAAGTTAATAATACCATAATACCACACAAGTTATTGTACAGTTCTTACACATATTGCATATATAATTCACATATTCACAGTATAGGCTGGAAAAAGGTATGCAAAACCCTAGGCTAATGACTTTAACAAAAGCTAAGTAGAGTTGGAAATTGCCAAACCTGGTGTCTAATTAATGAAACGAGATTGGAGGTTTAAGGTTTTCTTTATGATTTAGTTGCTGTGACTATTAGTTTCTTGACACTTTATGAGAATGTGTCATGATTTGGGGCTATGAAACCCAAAATGCAGTACTTAAAAAATAGGTAAACAAAGTCCAAGGCAAACAGAGTCCTATAATTGGCAAGGCAAAAGCGAGGTTAGGAAATCCAAGGTCAAAATCCAGGCAGCAAGGTTCACAAATGGTAGTCAAGGCAAAGGTTGGGTAATTCCAGGAGAGCAGGTAAAATACAGCAAGATAACAGGGTAGGTAGCACAGAACAACTGAGCAATGAAGGCTCAGCCATTGTGTGTTTAAATAGGGTGCTAATAGTAGAATACACCTGTAGTGATTAGTCTCCTTAACACCCTATTGGTGTATGGAGCTATTCGTGACAGGGGTTGCCATGGAATGCATTCATTACACTAATAAGTCTCCAGCCGTGCCTGCAGGTGAGTACTATGGCTTGGGATTATCGCGCATGTCTCCTAAGCATCTATTGTTGCCTGGTAGACGTGATGCAATCTACGTTCGGAGGTTGTGGCCCGCCCCAAGTATTCGTGCGTACGTTCTGGCAGCTACGGCTCGAGATCGCCAGTGGAGTAGCAACGGGATACAAGTAAGTTGTGACAGAATGTGAGGAAGATTTTCGCTATTTTGAAATACATGTGCATTCCATGCCTCTGCCTTGTACCAAATATCTTTGTGGAGAGCAATTTTTCGTTTTATTCGAATGCATATGTATTCCACGTCGCGGCGTTATGCAGAGTATTGCTTATTCTAGGGTGCTTCATTTGGAACGATTATGTCAATTTCCAAAGTAATAACTGTATGTTATCATTGTGACCACGCAATAATCATAACAGTTTGGCTTCTTAAAACTTTCCCCAGTAAAACCCAAGATTTTTATTGAAATCCTACAAATTGACCCATCCACCAACTCTTCACAAAGACACATTGGCCACTGACCCACCTACCCTGCCACTTATCTAATCACATAACAAGAGATTTATCTTGCCTTATTTTGGCTTCCGCCTCACTCCCACACACATTATTTTTCTTCAAGTGGCCATTGCAGGGCAGCCCTGATTCCCAGGAAGCCCCTCATCATACATATTAGTGTCAACAACACAGAGACCATAAGAGAACATAATTATATGCAGCATCATAGCCAGATATGTCATTAGGCAGCATAGGAAATTACTTGCATACACCCCCTGTCAGCTGTGGGCATCTACACCAGCTCCAAATGTGCATTGCTTATCCTATTTACCTCTCATTTTATATAGTTTTTTTTTTATTTCGATATGTGATAAATGTATTTTTGTTTATGGCAAAGTAATTCAACTGGGAGCATGGCTGAATATTCCCAGTTTGACTATTTTAGCCTTTAACCCCTTAAGACCGCAGGACGTTCTATGCCGTCCTTATTTATATGGCTCTAAACGCCGCAGGACGGCATAGAACGTCCTGCGATCTTTTGTACTTACCCGGTCGCCGGCGATCGCCGTATGGGGGACTTACCTGGGAGCCCAGGGAGTCCCACTCTGTCCTCTTCGGCCCCCCAGGGCCATGTGATCGTGAGGTCCTTGCAAGGACCCCGCGATCACATGGACGGCATAGCCGTTCATGTCAATGCCAGCAGGGGGAGTGCCTGTAATAGAACCACAAGCAGAAATGGGATACGGCTGTACAGTCTATGGAGGGAACATATAAAGAAAAAAAATAAAAATAAAAATTAAATTAGTGTGTTTTACACTATACAGCTATGTGTACTAATTAGGTCATTTATCACAATTTATAATTATTGGTATTGAGGGAACATGTTTAGGAAAACTGGTCATGTCTTTTTTATTTTTATTTTATTTTATTTTATTTTTTTCAATAAAAAAGATGTCTGTCACTTTAACAGATTTGTAGAGGTGTCTGTCACTAACAGATCTGCAGATAAGGTGTCTGTCATTTGAATAGATTTGCAGATACCATATAATGAAATTTGATTACAAAATTTTGTTACATCATAATTTCAATCTTTCACAAAAAATTGATATGAAATGGTGCCTATGTATTGTATATACTGATTCATCTTTCTCTTTTCATCTAGAGATTTGCTGCATTTTGGTTTTAATTATGCTCTGTTTCTTTAGTAATTGTTTCTAGGGTGATGGTTTTTAATCGAGGTAGTTTTGATATTACTACTGAGCATGTGCGGACTGGTTTTGGAACGCATGTGGAACGCACGCGGAACGCAAATGGAACGCGGAAGTGAAGGAGGACGTCCACTTCCGGTTCCGGCGTTTGAGAAACGCGCTCGTTTTGATGCACCGAAATGCCGAAAATATAATCAGCTGGAGGACACCATCCTTGGACCAATGAAGAGCTGGCCATAGGATACTCCCACATTATGGACCAATGGGACATTGGGATTAGCCCTATTTATAGTGATTATTGTTAGGGTGAGTAGGATGTATTTTTTTTACAATCTGTAATACTGCTGGTGATTTCTTTTATTGTGCGTTCCCTGATGAAGTTCTTGTGTTGAACGAAACGCGTTGGACCTATTGCTGCACTTTTAAATTTTATTTCTATGGTGTTATTTCACCTTTTTAAAGAAAATAAAATTACGAATTTTTTCTACTACTACTCACCTGGAGTCCTGTGTCCCATTGGCTGCTTGATATTTGCAAAGGAACCAGTATCCCCCCACCTTTGAATGCTCTTTTATCTCCACCATCTCGTGAGTGCATCCATTTAAAGCGCACTATTCACTGTATATACTGTATTACACTATTGTTTTTTCTTTATATGTTCCCTCCATAGACTGTACAGCCGTATCCCATTTCTGCTTGTGGTTCAATACATATACTAAGATCGTTTTGGGTGGATAACGATCCTGGGAGGCTACAGATTGATTGGAGTTAAGTAATTCACACGATATTAACACTTAGCAACGGTGTTGGAGTGCCTGTAATGACAGGTACTCCCCCTGCTGCCTGGAAATAAAATAAAATAAGTTAAAACAGTGTAAAAATAAGATTATATATACTTAGATCATATATATGCTCTAAGTATATATATATATATATATACACATAAATATACATACACTGTCTACGTGTATTTTAATATTAATATATACATAATTATATATATATATTAATATCAAAATACACGTACAATGATATTGATTAAATATAAATATAATTTTCATTATATATATTTATATATAATAAAAATAAATAAATATATAAATATGTTAAAAAATAAAATAAAAAAAATACTAAAAAATAAATAGATAAAAAATATATAAACATGCGTAATTTCGTTCTAACTGTATTTTAAAATTAATATATATATATTGATATCAAAATACATGTAGAACGAAATAATATATATATCTATATACATAAATATATACATATATCACTATATATATACCTAAATATAAATAAAAATAATTACAAAAATTATATACATATATACACATATATATATATATATAATAATTCTACGTATATATTTATGTAATAATTTTACATAATTCGGTCATATTATTAATTATAATTTGCAGGACCTGCCTGACAACCCAGGCCGAAAGTTCAGGGAATTAAATTTTCTAGCACTATATTTAACCCTGTAACTTTCCAAGACACCATAAAACCTGTACATGGGGGGTACTGTTTTACTCGGAAGACTTCGCTGAACACAAATATTAGTGTTTCAAAACAGTAAAATATATTACGACGACAGTGACATTTTTTGCATTTTTCACACACAAATGGCAATTACACGGACGATATATTTGTTGTGATACGTTTTACTGTTTTGAAACACTAATATTTGTGTTCAGCGAAGTCTCCTGAGTATAACAGTACCCCTCATGTACAGGTTTTATGGTGTTTTCAAAAGTTACAGAGTCAAATATAAGGTTTGCGTTTCAGTTTTTTCACATTAAAATTCACCAGGTTGCCTTTGAGACCGTATGGTAGCCCAGGAATGAAAATTATCCCCATGATGGCATACCATTTGCAATAGTAGACAACCCAGGGTTTTGCAAATAGGGTATGTTCAGTTTTTTTAGTAAGGAACATGGAGGGGGGGTTGCACTCACCTGAACATGCTTAAATGGGGTGCTGCTGGGGGCCATATTATACAATACACAAGATCCAGCGCACTCTCCTATCTACTAAACAGCAACTTCAATGTTGACAGATTTTATTATTTTTTAAAAGGTTTTTTTTTTAAAAAACACCTTATCTAGGCAAAAAATAACGGGGATTTAGTTACATTATATGATCATACATTGCATAAGCCTGCCACAACGTCAATGTACCCCATCTTTGGCAGGTCCTACTCTCACAGTCTAATGTCTGCTTTTATGAGATTAACCCACTTACTTGGGGGGAAAAATTCCATCTGAGGCTCGCTGCAGTACAAGACTAAATAGGGACCTGAGATGAGGCACCTGTGACAGGGAGGGGTGCAAAACCAAGGAGCTGGCTAGACTCCCAAATATATATATGGAACATGGGGGGGGGGGTTGCACTCACCTGAACATGCTTAAATGGGGTGCTGCTGGGGGCCATATTATACAATAAACAATACACAAGATCCAGCGCACTCTCCTATCTACTAAACAGCAACTTCAATGTTGACAGATTTTATTAGTTTTTAAAAGTTTTTTTTTAAAAAAACACCTTATCTAGGCAAAAAATAATGGGGATTTAGTTTGCCTAGATAAGGTGTTTTTAAAAAAAACCTTTTAAAAACTAATAAAATATGTCAACATTGAAGTTGCTGTTTAGTAGATAGGAGAGTGCGCTGGATCTTGTGTACAGTTTTTTTTAGTAGCCAATTAGTCACAAACACTGGCCAAAATTTGCGTTCAAATTAGTTTTTTGCATTTTCAAATATTAACACTAACTTTGGCCAGTGTTTGTGACCAAGTGGCTACTAAAAAAGACTGGACATACTCCATTTGCAATACCTTGGGTTGTTTACTTTTGCAAATGGTATGCCATCATGGGGGTAATTCTTATTCCTGGGCTACCATACAGTCTCAAAGGCAGCGTAACCAATCTGGCGAATTTCAATGTTAAAAAAATGGAAATATGTAACATGCTATATTTGACCCTGTAACTTCCCAAAACACCATAAAACCTGTACATAGGGGGTACTGATTTACACGTGAGACATCGCTGAATACAAATATGTGTATTGTATTGCAGTAAAAGCAAACAGTATTTTGACATTCACAGTTAAAATGTCACGTAGAACTAAAACAAGTTAAAAAATTCTTATTTTCTCCCATTGTTTTAGATTTTTTTCATATTAAATTATGTTCCATACCTAAATATTTGATGTTAAACGAAAGCCCTGTTTCCCCTGAATAAAATGATATACAATAAGTGTGGGTGCATTTAATATGAAAGAGGTGAATTACGGTTGGACAGACATATAGCGCAAATGCCAGGTTTTGTTTACGTTTTTTTTGGATCACAACTTGTACATTTGGCTGCGGTCTTAAGGGGTTAATGTGAAATACACTTTAAATTCATGTTGAATTCCTGACAATTCTCAATTTACTAAACAGCCCTGATTGTTTAATATGTTCTCTCTCTGACTGACTGCCAGGAGCAGGACAGAGTTTGTAACAGTGATTGATAGGAAACTAAGCTGAAGACGCCCATTTGCAGGACACAGAGGTATGGATTTCTACAATTAATTAAGTTGTTCTCATTTAACACCCTGAATGTTTATTTTTCTCCTCTTTGCAATGTTTGCCCTGGCTTTGCATTGTTTGAGCTGGATTATGATGTAATTTGCTAAACGTTTTTTTTTTTTTTTTTTTTTTTTTTAATTCTTTATTTTTGCAGTGCATATGGTGATAACATTCAGGCACACGGTACCCCAGAGGCAATCCGCGTGCTTTGTGCAAAACAATGAGTGGTAACATGGAAAGCATTAGGGTATGTTAGGACAATGCACTATTTTTATATATATGAACAGGTTTAAATCAAGATAGTTAGGCATAGTATAGATTATTTACGTAGTATGCTAGGGTAACTATGCGTGTTCAGAATAAAACATACGTGTGATGAGATAGGTTAAACTAGCTATATACTGAGTTAGCAATACATATGTATGGTTATGCTTAGGGCATGCTGAGTAGGTGTTGGTTAGAATGAGATTCTACGAGACAACAAGGAAACATATAGGACGGTAGCTTAGTGGTAGAATCATATGGTTGCATGCAGGTAGTATGCTTGGTTTAGGTAAGTACATGCTCAGGTATGAACAAATATCAGACGGGTGCTCGTTAAGGGTTAAACAGGCTGAATGGTTAATTGTAAGATTATAAAATTATAAAATTACAGGCTTTTGCGCAATAGTGAACAGGTGAGATATTCTACTCTAGACTTAATTGAATCATGTTTGCATATTCAAACTTAAACAAATCGTTAAGTACAGGCTAGGCAAGTTATGAGATGCATATAACAGTAATGATAAGGTTAAGTCAGCTGGTGTACTCATGTAAAACAGGCTTATTAATAAGGAGCATGCTGCATACAAGGGATATGTTTGTTAGTATCGAGCAGTTCAGACACAAAAGGACCTGTGTCCTGTGCGTGCTGTGGGCATCCATATGGTCCGTTCAGCCAATGCCCTGGACTGTGAAGCTGCAGGTGTACAGGTGTCTGTCTCCCTCGATCGCCAGCGCACCAGGGGTTAAGGCTTTCGGCTGTTCCTCTCGCCGGGCTCTTCCCGAGGTACCTGTGTGGCGCTCACCGTTCTGGCGAGTCTTGGTGTCGCAAGTTGGGGTTCGGGTGGCTGGTGAGGTTAGTGTGGTAGACATCTTAGGTGTACTGGCTGGTCTCACCCTGGTGTGAGAGGGAGTGAGCGCTGTCGCCGCTGGACATGTCGCCTTTTCCCGCCATCTTGTTTTTCAGCGCCGTCTGGAGGCCGCCCCAGCGGTGCTTGGCCGGAGTCCACACAGGAGTCGCCGGGTTGCTGGGCGAATCCATGCCGCCGCCAATCTTCTCGCTAGCCTGAAGGCAATTTGCTAAACGTTTTAATTAAATTTAAAAGCAAAAAATGTTTCTCATGAAATGTTTTTTTTTTTTTTTTTTTTTTTTATAATCGCAAGTTAATAGTGATTTTCAATGTTTCATTGAATGGTGTAAATTTCTGAGAATTACCAGCTCCCCTTTAATAAATTAGCTGTTCTGATAAATATTAAACTATCACACGATCTTTGACACTGTGTGATTAAATATTATCCCAAATACAACACATTGTTCTTACATTGGTGGCAGTCAATGTCAGGTTCTTTATGATAACACACAAAAAGGTTCTTCATGTTGTTCTTGTAGATTTTTCACTTACAGTGTAACTAAATCTTTTGACATTAACTTTATCGCAAGAGTAAACATTCTGAGTTACCTTCAGGCAAACCTCTTAGAGACCGATCAAGGCACAGTGAGAAAAGACAGCATAGTTGTTAGACCGGTGTGGCTGGCATTGTGATGTGCTCCAGGCTGAAGTTACTTTTCACACATATATTTTACCAGTTAGTGAGCTGTATATATCATGCAGCTGAATATCTGCCAATGTTATATAGTATCATAATGTATACATCTAGTGGGTTTTATGACTGAAAGCTTTGGGACACAGACTTGCCATGGGATCCTGGGAAAAATTTACAAAGACTGAAAGTTTGGTTACAATGGTGTCAAGCCTGAGGGCTGCTCACCTCAGCGCATGATGAACTTCCTTCTCATTGCTGCTAACAGGCCTGGACTGGCCAGCGGAGAAACCGGCTGCAATGGCCATGGTCCGGAAGCTGACCTTTAAGATCACAGAATCTTTCAGGCCGGAGTGCTTAGAGAGGGTTCAGCGATTGTTAGGGAGATCAAGGATCTTCCTCACCGGCCAGCCCTCTGTACTGCCGGGCAGCATGCAGTGAACTGATCCTGGAAATTATCAGAACATTACTGTGGGTTACCATGGCAGTGCTCTCATACTTTCACAACAGCCTGCCCTGCCAAAAGCAGCACTGCTGCTTCCTAGAGGGCCACGATGAACCATTGTTACCCCCTTTCCTGGCCCAAGGTAAGCCAAAGGGGGAACTTAACAAATGTATTACTGCATTTTAACATTTTAAGCCCCATACCCCCACTATGCAGCCCCTTACCCCAGCACTGCGGGCCTCATGCCCCATCCACAGTATAGACCCTCACCCCCCATAGTAAAGAAAGTCGCCCGCCCCCCCCCCCCCCCCAAGCACCACAGCCATAGTATGAAATTCAGAAGAAGGTACATAGAAAATACGAGGTGAGAATATGAAATGAGAATAAAGATGGACATAAAATGGGAATGGCATTAGAATGAGCAGACGTACTGGAAATGGAGTGAAGCAGAGGTAATCAATTGGGATCGGGTATTGTAGAAATTAAAGTAAGGGGGTGTTAGAACAGCATATTTGAGGGAAGTATTTAATAATGAGGAAGAGAGCAGGTATATGACAGGTGGCATACAATGATAAAATTATTGTTGTAAGTAGCAATGTCCACGTTTAACTGTGCTCCTCCAAATCTGGGCCTAGGTTACTCAAACAAGTGTATCTGTGAATGAGAGACTCCTGTCCTGTCCTGGCTTTTTAGGACACAAACAGAAAACCACAAAGGCGTATTGAAGGCAGAGATTGCCAATATACATCACCCTTACATCACTGTGTGCAAAGCATGATCAACACGCTTAACTTGAACAAATGAGCTTCCCATGAGGCCTTTCCAAATTGCAACCCTTTCTTATTAAAACATGTGTATAAACATAATAATTTAGCAGCACATAGTGAAGTATTTTTATGTATATAAAGTGCTAATTAGTTTTAGTGCTAATTTTTTGAAGTCACAAGATAAGTGAAATAGGAATTAAGGTGCCTCCCCTGTTGTAAGTTGGGGGGCTAGAATTTCCTTTGCCCTTCTTTCCACCAGGTATAGGCACAGGTCTCAAGGACAGGATGTTAGAAGTCCAAGTTGGTGTTCAAAAATTTAATATAAACAAATGAACACGTAACAAAACAATAATATCAATAAAATAAGTCCATCTTAGTGGACTTCTTCAGAGATCATAAATTATATAAAATTAATAGTAGTCACAATACAGCCTGACAACCTACCACCGCACATCCACTTATATATATCAAATCCCCTTCAGCCATTGGTGGCTCACTGGGCATTTCTGATTATTCCTCTAGGATAGGTTCCTCCCTCACCAATCTATTTCTTCAGCCGAAAATCCACCTTCTTCTAAGCTGAGACTTGTTCGTAGCTCAATTTTCTCACACGGGCGCCTTATATGTATCCTCTTGCGTACCGCTGTCATAATGATTCACATTATTCGTAATGGTACATAATGATTTGCACACACTATGCTTTCTGGGGGCTGGTTATGTTCCTGCAAGTAGATCAGATGTGCTCACATTCCATCATATGCAAATTTGGTGGCAAAACTGAATAGGGTTCCCAGCAAAAAAACTTCTCACCTCCTGTGAGATGTGACTGGTTAATATTAGGTAAGGGTTATTGATGTCCATACCTCATCCTTCTATTCACTGTTGATGAGGTAATAATATTTGTGAGCAGTATATAGAGAAGATGTTCCTATGTGGTTAAAGGTAACGATCAATGGCAGGAGGTTGCTAAACAATTGCTTGTAAAGATATAATAGTCCTGATTTGTGGACTTTTAACCATATACTGGTGGTTGTGCTATTGGACTGTGTAAATTTTAATTAACTATCTATATATTAGCCTGTATTAATGCATATCACAGCTATCTGTACATTGATATATATTTATTAATAAATAATACAAACTGGGTTTTTTTTTTTTTTTGCCTTTTGGATCAACAGCAAAAAACAGGTGTGAGGAAGGCTGAACTTGATGGACGCAAGTCTCTTTTCAGCTATCTAACTATGTAACTATGTAACTATGTAACATGTTTTTACTTTTTATTTGTGAAGCACACCACACCCCTAATGTTGTACTGCCTTATCTAAGAAAAGGAAGTATTTACATTGCTGAGACTGCAGTCTCTTAGTACTGGAACATTGAATTAAGCTATAATATTTCTGGTGCACACAGTGTATTTTTAAAGGAAAGCTATAATATCCTAGTCACTGTTGATTGGAGTTTCCTCATCTTTTCTCCGATGCCACGATGCTCTCTCCACAGCTGGCTCCACCTGCTTGACTGAGATCATCAGTCTTGATTATCTTAACCAATCCAATGCTTTAAAACTAAAAAGTATTGAGAGGCTAATGCGCATTCACACCAAAACACAGCGCTGAGCCAATTAGATGGTCTCTATAAAGCCAACTGATTGAAATAGCAAAGTTTTACTCAGCTATTTTGTTGGAAGAGCCTCTAGTGGCTATCAGTGTGATAAAATGAGGTGGATATGGCGCCAGACCACTTGACTAGACTTAATCGAGAAGAAGTGGCCTGGGTGCCTACTGTGTCCCTTTATGTAACATTACTTTTTGATCCTTTTTTCATGTTAAATAGATTAAAAATATTCCAGTACAGATTCCATACTTACCATTGAGGGATACAGTAACAAATGTTCAGGATTTCACATCACTACTTGCAGCAATTGATGAGCATTACTTGGAGACCATATCCTAACCACACCTGGACACTGAGATTAGGAGTTACTCTTATATAGTAGTATAGAACCCCCCAAAAAATAGCAAAAATGTATTCTACAGCCTCCTCCACTTGTTGAAGATGCTCTGAGTCAATAGCAGATTTTTAAACACATCTTGTGGGATTGCCAGACAATCAGACACATTTGGGAGACAACAAACCATTATCTATCAACTTTATTTAAAAAGACGTTTAAATTGACCCTGAGCATGGCCTTGCTACATATGGATATGAAGATGATTAATATAAATCTTAGACAGGTTATCCTCCACATCCTAATGGCTGTCAAAATATTAATAGCCAGGAACTGGAAGTCCCCCTGGTGGATAACTGATCCAAGATTCATTCACAAAGTATTATACAATGTTAGATGGAGCGTGCCATTGCCAGGCGCTCTCCCCTGTTGAGCCATACAGTTTCTGGGATAGATGGATCAAAAAAATTAACAGTACACTAGTGCTCTTTTTCTTTCTTTGGACCCTGGACTCCAAGTACCTATTATCGACCTACAATATCCCATTATAGCATCTAACCCTGTGGATCCTTCCTGTGTCATGGCTGCCTAAAATGCATCCAAACATTCAGTAACTCCTCCCTCTGCATGCAGACACTGAACTTTCCTCATAGAGATTCATTGATTCAATTCATCTCTATGAGGAGATGCTGATTGGCCAGGGCTGTGTTTAAATCATGCTGGCTCTGCCCCTGATCTGCCTCCTTGTCAGTCTCAGCCAATCCTATGGAGAAGCACTGTGATTGGATAAGGCTACCACTTCCGGTTGTCAGCCGACTGCTTTTTTTGTTGTTTTTTTTAGGCAAACAGCATGCAGAGTTACAGCTTCTGGCTTGAATACAGTAAGATTTTGCTATATTTATGGAGGCATGAGGGCCCCAAGGGGGCTTGATGGTGGTTTTAACACTATAGGGTCAGGAATACATGTTTGTGTTCCTGACTCTATAGTGATCCTTTAATTCATTAATAACACCTATGTCAACGCTCCCAAACATCATGATTTGAATAACCGTTTGTCTAAGTTTGTTTGTCTTTGTACGTTATTGTTAAATAAAATTAAATTCAATTAAGGTAAAAATAGAAAAGTAAGAAACAACAAATGATGATTTGGTATTGGACTTTGCGGATACAGAAGTCTAAGCAAAAATACACAATAATAAATACTCATTTCTGATGTATAAGAGAAAAAAAAGAGAGATTAAGGGTTACTCTAATCATAAACTCAGTTTCTAGCCCTGTCCAGGCCAAGTACTATACTATGCCAATAAAAATCTAACTATATAATATATAGGGAGATATAGTCGATATCTGATATGGCATTATAGGCAAAAAACATAAGTGTGCGAATTACCTTTTTTTTTTTTTGTCTTCCAACAACCTTAGAAAGCTTCACATATATACTTCTCGGGCATAACCCTTCATATAGTAGAAAGTAAGGATACTAGATCCTAAACGTACCAGGAGATAACTTGTGATAAAGCTGTGATATTGAAACTTGTAGTATGGCTGAAGGGATATACAGGAAAAGTGCTACCCCCAATGTGAAAGGGGGGGCACTAATTGTTAGACAGTTGACTGATAAAATTCAAAAGACTAAACAAAACCAAATAATAATTAATAGACATACATAAGATGCTGTAACAGAAATATCCAGGAAAAGTGCTGCCCCTAGTAATAAAAGGGGGGCATGGTTGCCTAAGCAGTGAACTGATAAAAAAAATTATAAAAGTGAAAAAATTGGCAGAATAGTGGATGATAAAAAATATATATAAAATGCTATATTAAATGTCACTCAAAAATAATATATAGGTATTAATTCCCATCAAGTGAAAGTTCATGAAATCACAGTTTGTGGAACCGAGCGTAACAATGTCTTTGTACAACTATGCATCAGCTGTCAGGATACACAACTCCTGTTATTGAGTAACAGGAGCTGATGAAAAAATCCAAGGCTAATATAATATAATATATAATAGGCAGAAAAAATAAGTATCAAATAATATAGTACTGGCACGTCATAATCCAGGATATGAAAAAGCACAAGATAATATAAGGTCACTAATAGATCACAATGATAGATCTAAAGTGGCAGGATCTTTACTGTGATCTGAAATATAGAATGAACAGCCATAGTGCTCTCTCAAAATGAACTGTTTGCGGTTGTTTGCGGTGCATTAAACGGGGAGTTTGGTCTGTCACTGTGAAGCGGGCGTAACCTTTACACTACCTGATCGATACAACATCATACCTGATGTTTTAAAGCACGTTATTCCAAACAATTTAGGAATGCTAGGTGATTTATGCCCTTTATGGATTAAAACCAGACTCTGCATCAACTATGCAATTTTCCATGGGAGTTTTGCCATGGATCCCCATCCGGCATGCCACAGTCCAGGTGTTAGTCCCCTTGAAACAACGTTTCCATCACTATTGTGGCCAGAAAGAGTCCCTGTGGGTTTTAAAATTTGCCTGCCTATTGAAGCCTATGGCGGTTCGCCCGTTCGCGAACATTTGCGGAAATTCACGTTCGCCGTTTGCAAACGGAAAATTTTATGTTCGCGACATCACTAGTGACCTCTAATTACTAGAGATGTCGCAAACATAACATTTTCCGTGTTTATTATACATTATCCCCCCATAGCCAGTAACCTGTGTTTATTATACATTATCCTCCCATAGCCAGTAACCTGTGTTTATTATGCATTATCCTCCCATAGCCAGTAACCTGTGTTTATTATACATTATCTCCACCATAGCCAGTAACCTGTGTTTATTATACATTATCCTCCCATAGCCAGTAACCTGTGTTTATTATACATTATCCTCCCATAGCCAGTAACCTGTGTTTATTATACATTATCTCCACCATAGCCAGTAACCTGTGTTTATTATACATTATCCTCCCATAGCCAGTAACCTGTGTTTATTATACATTATCCCCCCATAGCCAGTAACCTGTGTTTATTATACATTATCCTCACATAGCCAGTAACCTGTGTTTATTATACATTATCCCCCCATAGCCAGTAACCTGTGTTTATTATACATTATCCCCCCCGTAGCCAGTAACCTGTGTTTATTATACATTATCCCCCCATAGCCAGTAACCTGTGTTTATTATACATTATCCTCACATAGCCAGTAACCTGTGTTTATTATACATTATCCTCCCATAGCCAGCAACCTGTGTTTATTATACATTATCCTCCCAATAGCCAGTAGCCTGTGTTTATTGAACATTATCCTCCCCATAGCCAGTAACCTGTGTTTATTTTTTTTTTTATTTATTTTTTTTTTAATTCTTTATTTTTGAAGTATGCACAGTTGTAACAGCTGCTTATGAGGTACCCCAAAGGCAATCCTCTAGCACGTTAGGCATAGTTTGAACATAGGGGTAAACATGAGATCTTGCACACAATTTTTAAGTGAGGACGTGAACAGTAAAGATGTACATCGCTTAGAGATTGTGAAAAGCATAACATATAAAAACATCGCTTTTGTTTTCTACGTAGTAGGTTAATATGCTGTGTCTGATGCTAGGCAGAAACATTTAAAGTTGCTCTGATTCTAAATTAAGCATACAGGTTACACATTGTACAGCTTAGTTGAAGACCCAGCTGGAAGCTAAAACTGAAACTGGCAACTGTAAGGTCGTAGGGTCACAGGCTTAGTTAAGATAGTAACACAAGTAAGTTTAGCGAGCAAATTATAAGCAAAACACTAGACCTTAAAAATAATAAAAGTTAATCATGCAACATGTTAAGCCAGAGTTAGATCAGGCACAGTGGAAGTAAATGAGCTGTTAGTGCTTTGACAAGCTGATCATATACGAAAGTATGAGTAGGGCATTATAGAGCGATACAGTATGCTTGTGAGTGCCCTGCAGGATGAAATTAGATAACTACCAATATCAAATACTTAGTGATGCAGCAACAAAACAAATAATCAGTGCCCTGACTACAGGCTGGCAAGGCTTATACTGGAAAAAAGCAGTATTGAGACAGTAATGGGGAAAAGCATATCGACAGGGGGAAACAGAACAATAAATGAAAGTGAATGTAATGAATGTAATCTGAGCTCAGCTGCAGTTATCATAGTCCTCTCTGCTGCAAACCTTCACCCGATGCCACTGACTTGCTGGAACGGATAGTCCATTCTGTGGCCAGGTAGGATAACGCTGGTGCGCGCTGGCGGACTGTCCAGGGCCGCCGCTGTGTGGGTACAGGAAGTGGTGATCCTCCAGCCCCAGGCTGGTGAGTAGGCCGGCATCACTGTGCCACAAACCCGGTGACTTCTAGAGTCCGAGTTTCCTCCTCTTGTGGGAGTGCTGGGGGGTCTGGCGTTTTGTTGCCGTTTATATCGCTGTGACCGCAGCTGCTGTGGGGGATGCTTTCGGGCTTTAGCCCTGGTGGCCTTCAGCCCAGGCGGGCTATTTGGGGTAGGGGTACTTGGCTGTGCTGTTGCTGTGCCCGAGGACACCCTCCCTGCTCCCCGCGGCTTGTGCCCCAACTCACCGGCGTGTGTCTTGGTTTGTGGCTGAGTACGAGTGCCGGGCGTGCGGGTCAGTAAAACCCTCAGGTAATGATGTTGGCGTGTGCGGCTTGCAGGTCTCCGCTGATCTTGCCGCTGGAGTACGGTTCGCAGTGTGCTCTGTGTTCGTCGGTGGTAGGCTTTTTGCTTATTCCGAGGGTGTTTGGGTCTCCGTGGCTGGCCCAGTTTGTTCGCCCTCGGGGGGTTTTGGGGGCCCCTCGGCAGGGCGCGCATAATGGTGATGGCGGGCCCAGCCTTGTGTTTGTCGCTTGGTGCTCTGTGCAGTCGATGGGGTTCCCTGCGGTGAGGTCTGTCCCCATAAGGTGCGCCTCCCCATTGTGCTTGCTTGTGCTGGGCTGCTTTAAGTTCAAGCTTTTGCCAAAATCTCTGGAGCAGGTCGTCCAGACGCTGCTCCAGTGTTTTTTGCCGCTCTGCCGTCACTATCTCACAGCCATCCGCCGCCATCTTGAGTTTTGTGGCTTGTCCGTGTGTGCTGCGGCAGTGGGGAGAAACAGGTGAGTCACGCTGCTTTCTCGAGACCGGGATAACCCCCGCCGGTCGTGGGGAGGAGGAAGTATTTCGCTGCGGTCCCTGGTACCGTCAATGCCCCAGGGAGCGGCCGTCTCCCCGCGGCTCAGTTCCAAGTAGGCCGCAAGCCTCGTTTCATCAGGTTGGCAGTGCAGGGGTTCATGAGGGGCACCAATCGATTCGGTAGCCCCCCCTGAGTAGAGGTATTGTATTGGCTTGGTCGTGGGCTGTTGTGTTCCGGCGTTATACCCCATTTTCCTTCTCCAGACGTGGGAGCTCTGGTCAGACACGTCTGGGCTGCTTGCCTGCTTGGCTCCGCCCACCTGTGTTTATTATACATTATCCCCAATAGTCATTTATCGTTGGACCCAGGGCCGGCGCGTCCATAAGGCGGCACAGCCGTAGGGCGCACGGGCTCTGGGGGCGCAATATTTCAGTGGCCGGCAGGAGGGAAGCGTGTGGGAGGAACAAATATTTAGTTTAGCCTATCTTAGAGTAGTGCTTAGTATTAGATTTGTACAAATCCAAAATGAAAAAAAATAAAAAAAAATGGGGTTTGGACGAACCAAATTTCATCCATGAGGCGGTTCTAATGAATTTTGATCTACATAAGCGTTTCAGGAAAACGATTCTGACAAACCTAAATGGTGCAAAAATGTACCTATTAGTGTACTGCTAAGCAAAAAAATGGCTAATGGGCAGAAAATATTGCAATGTCAGGTATTTTTCCAATGCATTAGTGAGTGTTCATATTATGTTAATACAAGAGGTATACGCCCCGTGCAGGGAAACATAATGTAGGGGGTTGTATGGTACACCAAGATAAACCCAAAATACCAGAGTATGGAAAAGCTATAAAGTGAATGATCAGAATTTAGATCAAACCAGCCAAATCAATATCTTAGATGTTTTAAGTTTTTTATTTTTTTTTATTTTATATCCATTCTGCTTCTTTTTTTAACCAATTCTTGCATTCTGCTGAGTCCAGCGACAACAGCATATCCCTGAGGAAGTCACTTTGATGACGAAACGCGTTGGATAACCTGCTTCTTTTTTTGGACTTTTATATAATTTGTTTTGTTTTATTGTCCAGTACTTAACTTCATCATTGTGCATTGGATGACTCCATATTCGGTCCACTTGTCAGTGGAGACAAGCCTGTTATTTTATTCATATGTAAGTGCAACCTGTAATTAAATTTGTTATACTTTTATAAAATGTTGCACTATTTGTGCCATTTGTTTTTTGAGGTTTTGACTTCATTGGAAAGATCCTCACTATCTCCAGACACCCCTGAGGGGAAACAGGCGTGTTTTTCATTAGATTTTATTTACACCATCACTATTATTCTCAGGTTGTATTTTTCCTGTTTATCTTGGTGTACCATATAACCTCCTGCATTATACTTCCCCGCACGGGGCCTATTGTATTAGTCTCCTTTGAAGTGTTCGTGAGGTACACTTTTCTAGGATGGTTTATATTCTTCTTACGTGTGTGTATATAGTAACTATTTTTTGTTGTTCATATTATGTTGTTATATCTATATGTAAAAAAATATATATTTAAATAGAGCTTAGTTTTATAATGATTGTTTTTCCTTTTGTAATCTTGGAAAAATGGGAGCAGCATCAGCATCTGTGGAGGTAGCAGGCTTAGTCACACTGCAAGATGTAAGAAGGGAAAATCCACTAATAATGAAGGCATTTTAATTATTATTATTAATTTTTTTTTATTCACTGCCAGATTTTAGAATACCTTTACAATGGCAGGAAAAATAATGTCTTTGTGCGTCTGCGGAGGTAGCAGGTGAGACCACACGGTGAGATTCAGCCAGGCATGGCTAAACCACTACGCAGAAAAGCATTTGCCCTCAAAAGATCAGCTTCTTCTCCATTCCATCCCCTCTTTTTTTTCACCACGGATGTAACTGTATAACACCATGAGTGAAACAGCTTGTCTATTGTCAGTTTAGCTTGTTTACCGATAAGTACAATGGTGTTTTGGAGTTACAGAATTTGGACGCGTTGTAGATTTCTCAAAATGTGGATGAATCACAAATAGTTTGCAACCAAATGTACAAGTCTACTTAATATGTCTCTAGGAAAAACGACCATGTCTAAGCCTGTATATTGTTGTGCTAGCTATTGCCATGGTCTTGGATTTGGCTTTAATTGACATAATTAAATATTCTCTTGCTTTTCAAAAAACAATCTATTAACGGAGAATGGAAACATATGGAAGATATATTTGGAGAATAGCCTGTAAAAAAAATTAGAAGAAACAGCTATTGTGAATTTACATAATTGAATAAATGTCTTCAACCTGATCTTAATAAGGACCTTGGCATTGGAGTAGACAATGATATAATCACTGTTGGGAAGGAATCCTCCCCAATTCCTCTAATTTTACTATGTTATTTTTTATATTTGCCAGATAGACTGACAAACTGAGTTAAGGAGACTAAAAATAAACAATAAATGCACCAGGAAATAATTTATAAAAATCTTTTAATAGTAAAGAAACATAAACATACCACAATGAGAAAATAGGCTTTAATGAAATAAATAAAGCTGAGACAAATAAACATTACAAATTTACATGTAAAGTGTCAAAAGAGTATAAGAAGCGGTTTTAGTGTATAAAAAAATGCCCATTGAAGTCTCTCTGCTCAATTATCTGCAATTTAGAAGTTAAATCGCTTTGTTTATGCAGCCCTAGACAGTTTACACAGTCTCCCTACTAACTTCCTGTAAAAATAAATCAACATTTTAAACGTTCTTTTTTACACAATGTGTTTAATTTAGAATTTCTTATCTCTTGATAGCTTGCTAGAATTTCTTATCTCTTGATAGCTTGCTAGAGCCTGCAGAATCCTTGTGTGTGATTTAAAGGGATACTATGGTGCCAGGAACACAAAGCTGTATTCCTGGCACTCTAGCTCTCTGCCTCCTCCCTCATGCACCCCCCCCTCCAATCCGCAATGGTAAATGAATGGATAAAAACCCTTTATTTACCTACGCAGCTCTACCTCGATGATGGGGTACTAATCTGCATGCACAGAAAGTGCTGCATTCACCTTAGTACAATCCCATAGGAAAGCATTGAATTAATGCTTTCTTATGGGGAAATAGCTGACGCTGGATGTCATCATGCAGAGCGTGAGGAAGTCAAGCATAAGTTACAGGACCAAAAGTCAGTTAACAGCCAAGAAGCGCCTCAAGTGACTGTCTGATATACAGCCGCTGGAGGCAGACTTAGTGCTGCAATGTAAAGATTGCAGTTTCTCTGAAACTGCAATGTTTTACATTGTAACACTAAGTGCAATAGGAACACTGTACTCAGACCATTTCAATGAGCCGAAGTGGTGTGGGTGCCTATAGTGTCTCTTTAAGTTCAATTTACAGAGTAGGAGACAGGAACTTCTAAATTAAACACACTGTGCTGATTCGATATGAAACCATTTTTAATGGTGTGTGCGCGAGTTACAGCCAGGTTGAGGTGTGGCATCAACAAAAAAGAAAGTATAACTCCTAAATGGCAGAGAACTGAGCAGTGAGACTGCAGGGACATGAACTACACCAAAACTGCTTCTTTAAGCCAGATTTGTTTTGGTGCTTAGAGTATCCTATTAAGCATTTTACTTCGGTATTTACATATAGTGTGATATTTTAAAAAGACCTGTTCCAAAATGTGAGTTTTGTTAAAAGACAGAAACAACATTTTATTTATGATGGTGGTTACAATAATAATAATAGATCAGAATCAGTAATTAGCAATAATTGAGAAAATGTGAGCACTAACTTAGATATAGATTGATACCGCTGCTTTAATCAGTTACTTAATATTAGTATCTCGGATTGCTAGGTGGGTGGTCCTGCCACAAACATAACTTAAAAAACTGAAGATATAGCCACTGTAGACAAAGGTTCCTTACTGTTCGGTGGTTTAAATCTTCATTCTTTATTCATGAAAATTAAAACAATTCAAAATTGCCATATGTAGGGCCTTGAGAAAGTGCTACCTGTACAAAATATGTAGACGTATGGAATAAGAAACAGTTACAGCGTGGGATGGTTTGGCGTATTGCTACCTGTGGAAATTCTGCGTTGTTTCAATTTTTCAGGAATAACAAACAGTAAGGAGCTTTTGTGTACAATAATAAGATTCATAGCACGGAAAACAATAATTTAGCCTTGGCCTATGTTTATAAAACAAATGGAATAGTGCCTCGAATGTGTTTTGGGGACACAAGCCATGTCTAAACCGATTTACTGCTCTTAGGTTATTGTCATAGTATTCATTTTGGCTTTGACTGACTGGACTCAATATTGTCTTGCTTTTCAGAAACCAATGAACCCATGGAGGAATTGAGCACACAGACGATTTATTCAGGGTAGAGCCTGTAAGAAAATTAGAAGAAAGAGCCACAATGAATGACATTTGGAGATTCTCAATAGGCACTGATATAACCCATGTTAGGAAAGAAATCTCTCCAATTCCTGATGAAGGATGAAGATAGTTGTGGTGGCTGTGATGCTGAGTCCTATGTGATATTATATAGAACATATAGTTTCCTAAATTAGAACCTCATATAATCCACTATACTCTGCACTCTTTGGAATTCCATTTCTGCTTTTTTTTTTTCTCTTGGTGTGTGCAACTTATTACAAGTGTGATGTTAAATCATGTTACCAGCACAGTGCAGTATGTTATATTTTAAACTATACAATTTGAAGAAAAGTTATGTTTTATTCTGAGAAGCTAATATGTAGCACAATACCCATTATTTGTGTCCAACATATATCCAGTAGATTAGACAATACAGCAGTATACATTTAGCAGTTATAGTCCTGTTAAAATAATTAGCCTATAAGCCTATAAGCAAAAATATTCATGTCTACAAGATCAAAACAACATATCTCCGTTTATTATACAACCAGTTGAGAATACCCACATACCCACAGTGCCAGTAATGCATGGGCTCCTTGTTTTAGGACTATTAGTCACTAAAATTAGATCACTCAACTTTTGAATAAATTCTAAAGCGATTCACGGTCATGTGAAAGCAATATTATCTGGCAAAACTGATTATATGCCAGCAATGGTTTCTGGCATATAATCAAATGTCGTGCAATCACGTTTTACTTTACCAAATGCATAAATACAGGTTAATCTGGCTGAGAAAAAAACAAAACAAAATCACAACTGCAATTATTTAACTGATCAAAGTTTTGAAGAAACTCACATCACAGACAAACATTTGGAAATTGAATCCATTACATTTTTATCCATTACTGAAAAGGTAGTTTTGGACCCCCCTGCACTCTACAATGATCAGTCACAACATTAAAAAAGCCTGTCTAATATCATATACTAACCTCCCGTGCTGTCAAAACAGCTCTGATGCATCGAGGCAGGGACTCCACAAGACCTCTGAATGTGTCCTGTGGCATCTTGGCACAAAGACTCTTTAAGTCCTGCAAGCTGCGAAGAGGGAACTCCATGGATTAGATTTGCTGTTCCAGCATATCCCACAGCTTGAGATCTGGGGAATTTGGAGGCGAAGGCAACAACCTGACCTCTTTGTTCCTCAAACCATTCCTCAATATGTTTTTGCAGTGTCGCAGGGTACATTATCCTGCTGAGAGAGGACACTGCCATGAAGGAACACCGTTGCCAAGAAGGGGTGTATGTGGTCTGCAACAATCTCTAGATAGGTGTTATGTTTCAAGAAGCATTCACATGAATGCCCAAGATTTCCCAGCAGAACATTGCCCAGAGCATTGCCTTTTCAGGTTTTATTCCCTTAGTGCATCCTGCTGCCATCTCTTCACCAGGTAAACGACGGACATGCACCCAGCCGTCCACCTGTTCTAAAAGAAAACATAATTCCTCAGACTAGGCAACCTTCTTCCATGCCCAGTTCTGATGCTCACAACCCCATTGAAGGTATTTTTGGCGATGGACAGGGGTCATCACAGGCACTCGACCGGTCTGCAGCTACGCAGCCCCATACGCAGCAAACTGCGATGCACTTTGTGTTTTGACACCTTTCTATCATAGCCAGCATTAGAGCTACAGTAGCTCTTCTGTGTGATTGGACCAGATGGGCTAGCCTTTGCTTCCATCATGCATCAATGTCCCTGGCATGGGTACACAGTTGTCTTTCCTTGTGCCACCTTCAGTAGGTACTAACCACTGCATACCGGGAACAAAACTTGCCGTTTTGGAGATGTTCTGACCCAGTCATCTAGCCATCATTATTTGGTCCTTGTCGCTAATATCTTTTCACTTGCCCATTTTTCCTGCTTCCAACACATGAAATTGAACAACTGACTGTTCACTTGCTGACCAATATATTGCACCCCTTTACAGGTGCCATTGTAACAATTCAATCAATTGTATTCACTTCACCTGTCAGTGGTTTTAATGTTGTGGTTGATCAGTGTATATATAAGGAATCAAGGGTATGTTAATTTGTATGAAACCGTGTCCACTCCAGACACCAACTCAATATTTTTTTTTTTATTTTTTTTTTTTTACAGATTTGAGCCTAAATAATTACCTATATATTTTGATTAGTTAAAAAACATGTTTTACAGGGCTCTATTTTAACCCTGCCACCTCCGCTCCTCACACCTCCTTTGTTCAAAAAGACTTTCCTCTTGCTGATAACTATGCTTGATATGTATTACAGCTCCCTTTCTCTCATCTTCCAAACCTGCAGATTCTTCAGTAAGACAATTGTTTAATATGATCAGAAAGTACAGCCAATGTTTGTAGTTAATCTAACAGTTTTCATAGTAAAAAAATAATAGCTGAACTACAAATTCTAGAAACTCATGCTGTGCCCACAAAGCTCTGCTGTATTGTACAAATGAGGTTAATTCAGCACTTGTAAAAACGTATTTCTCAAATATCAACACAGATATTTTCCTTGGTTCTGCTATTTCAAAAATATTTTTTTTGTACATGTAGGTTGTTTAGTGGGAGCACATGGATATTTAGTAAGTGTTAGCGCACCCAGATTATCTAATCTGAACACTACAACATATTATAGCAGTATATGAAATGTTTCATCATTTTGGACTGGTTGTTGTGCATATACATTTTTAAATATCTATATTTATACGTTAATATAAGAACACACAAATTTAGACCTGTAGTGCCAATTAAGTCTCTGTATCCTCTCATGTGCATACATATCTGCATACACAGTATTTCAGAGAAATAACACTCACGTGTATCGGAGCTATTGCTAAAAAAATATGAATGGCTACTTTTAAGTGCCAGATTAAAAAATAATCATATTATTCAACTATAGTAGGTCTTCTTAAAGTGACTTTCAGCTTGTCAGAGCTATATCGGGTATTGTTATCTTCACGTGAACATGTGTACATATTATATATTGACCGATGTGAGCAAATAAGATTTTATTTAACAATAAACCATTTAGAACAAAGGGTAATCGTAAAAAATCCAAGTATAATAAAAGGCATTCATGGAATCCATCGTTCCTTTTTTAGTGTAAATATTAACACTTCAAAGGACATCAAATGCCCTTGTTTAACTTGGAAGACATTCCAGCAAATTAATAAATGTGTAAAATCCACTATTAAAGTAAAGAGCAGTAAAAAAATAAAAAAATGACAAACTGGCACATTCTATTGATATATTATAGCCAAATACCTGTATTCCTCTTTATGTGAAATTCTGTCTGAGAATTTAGCATTGACGTGACACTGTGAGATCTGCAGATGTGATCCTAATAAGGCCAACAAAACTATATAGAGGAGATTTAGAAAAAGTGTAATTTTCTCAAAAGTAATTAAAAAGGTATAAGGGGAAGGGTTACCAATGCAATGCGCCTGCCTGTTCCACTGGTTTCCATAATGATTTCCCCATTTTAAATACTTTAGACCACTTTTAGGAACAGAATACTTTGATAAATCTCCCCCAATGTGTGAAATGACTTACAGTGTTTAAATGAAAACTCGTTTTCTTTGTTATCTTCTACAGTACCTATGAGAAAAAAGATATATGAAAATAAACATCTGGAGTTACATTTTGCTGTTTAAGCTATAACAGAGGTCAATACAATTTCCTAAAATATAATAAAGGCAGCAGATCAGATCTGTCACGAGTAAGTTTTAAAATGGTAGGCTTTCGTTCTCTTTGAAAGAGTGAAAAATGTGACTCGCAATTTTCAAACCAAGTAGGATTAATCACAGATCTGTAATCTGTCAACAAAGAGGGCTTAATATGATTACAAAAGAAAATAATTCTAATAATTAGTGACAAACAGTTAATAAGAAAAAGACCTTTTGCTGCAAAGAATCTGAGTACCAACAGAGCTGGACCAACGGATTGCAATGTTAAAAAAAAAAAGTTCAGTAGGTCAAATGAAGTAAGTAATAAATATCAATATACATACCATGCCATATAGCAGGTAAAACCTATGGCAATAAAGATGAGTACAACTGAGACCAGCAATGCCACCGTCACATGATGCCTGATAGGATGTAAATCTAAAAAAAAGCCAAGAAGAATATTAATAAAACTATTGAAAAGGAACTGTTCATTGATAAACCCTAATCAACCTAAGGCATTTAACTGAATTTATTTATTTAGCTTAGACATTTAAATGATACATGTCAATAATGAAAATAAAGTTACGCAGGGTTTGATTAGTGTAAACACTGCACATAGTATCAATTAGCGTGTTTAGCTCTCCTGTTTGGAATAAAGAATAATATCTCCTAAACAGTTATTACACATGCCACTTTCTACACTCTAAACCAATATGCTGCCAGACAAAGCTTGGTTCTTTTCACATCTGTCTGTTGTAATTCTATAGACTAGAGCAGGGGTAGGCAACCTTTTAGCAGCAATGTGCCGAAATAGGATTGTGATGTTCTGTAGCATGCCGGTCCTATTTATTTTTTTTTATTGAGGTGTGCATGTTGCCGTATTGCATTGTGTTATTTATGCTGCAGTTGCTTTGTATCGTGCATATATGTTTGAGCAGCGTCCTCTTCAACCTATCGTTCCTGTAATTTTTACTTGTGATTGTCCTATTTATAGTTAAATCCCTCCTCTCATAATATTGTAAAGCGCTACGGAATCTGCTGGCGCTAAATAAATGGCGATAATAATAATAATTTTAATATATGAGCTATTATATTGTGGTGATGTGTATGATACCTATGTATGGGGCTGCTTGTGGAATTGTGTGTGTGTGGATGGATATGTCACATTGTGTGTTTGGCAGCGTGTGTATGTAAGGGGCTGTTTGGGGTACTGCATGTGAGAGGCTGCATGTGGGGTTATTAATATTATTAATATGTTATTATTTATATAGCGTTAACAATTTTTGCAGCGCTTTACAATGGGTGAACGAACAGACATGTAGTTGTAACCAGATAAGTTGGACACACAGGAACAGAGGGGTTGTGGGCCCTGCTCAATGAGCTTACATGCTAGAGGGAGTGGGGTAGAGTGACACAAAAGGTAAGGATAGTATTAGACTAGTGGCAGTTGCAAGAGAGGAATTAGTCGGGAGCTATTACAATAGATGGGTGTTGTGTGCGTGTGTGTGTGTGGATTGTAAGTGGTGTTGAGTTTTTGCGGATTGTGTGTAAGTTTGTGTGTGGGCTGTTCATGTTTTTTGTATGAGGGGAGGGTTATTCTGCATTTCTGTGTATATACCAGTGTGGGTGGCTTTCCTAGGGTCCAGTGGGGATCAAGCTGGCCAGGTACAGCTCAAGGACAGGAGCTGCAACAGCAGCTGTGGGCTGCTCTACTCCAGTGTGGATTTCCATTCACAAGTGCTGGGAGGATCACTTCCTCTACATGCTGCAATGCATACATTGAGGATTGTCCTTCACCACCATTTCGTATTAGCAGATATCTGAAGTTTCACTGGGACTCCTGATAGGCCAGACCCTGCTTGGCTCTGCCAGCCTAGAGTGCCATGCAAAGACACCTTAAGTGCCGTGCATGGCACACGTGCCATAGGTTGCCTACACCTGGACTAGAGCATAACTCTTACAGGGTTATTTACTAAAGATAGGGGTGAATTCATAGAGAATTTCAAATTTAAGTCCATTTTCAGTTTAGAAATTCTGGTCTTAAATTTGAAATTCACTCAGACTTTACATTTGGTTCTCTCTTTAACCCTGTAAGACTTCTCAAACCTGTAGTGAAATATATTTATGTTTTAAAATGGGCAATGCATATGACACATGTAGAGCATGTAGAGGCATGACAAAACTTGGACACCCCCTCCATCTAAATGTATCTTCCTTTTTAAAACCAACACGCTCTTTTCCTGACAGACACACACCATCACTGATGCATACACTGACATACACTCACTGGAAGATACACAGTCATTGGCACACAGACTGTTGCCTGAGGAAGAGATTACGCCAGCATTGAGGGACTTTGGCGATGGAATTAAGGTAAGGTAACTCTTTCATGGTCGCGACGAGGGGGCCTAAGGACCTAAATTTAGTGACAGGGGCATACTATAGCATTAGGAATAAAGTTTTTTTTTATTCCTAACGCTATAGTGTTCTTTTAATTGAGCTAAAAAAAAAATTATTAGGCAAGATTGGAAAGGAATACTGGAAATAATTGTCACTCAAAATGATTAATTAGAGAAAATTATTTTATGCAACCAAATATTCATCCAAGAGTTAGACATGCTCAGCAAAATTAACAAACCTATAAATCCATTAAATGTAATAGGCAAGGCTCCATGGGATATAGATGTAATTGAGTATTGCCCAACAGCATCAACACTTCACTGAATTAATAATACATGATAGTTTGATTGAGTTTATACCCTGTGGAGTTTGCTGGAAACAGAAATCTCTCTAGGTTTGTTTCAATTATTAAAATGTTAGCAAAATAATAATGTGCACTCCATCGGTCTATATTACTGTGCAAATAAAAGCCAAGTAAATAGTTTGTTTGTTTTTTAAATAAAACACATGATAAATCCTGCCTTAAGAGAGAAACAAATTATACTTGGCACCCTGTGAGTTCCTAACTGTCAGACTGAAGATGTTATACCTCATATTTTCTAACAAAGTCTTTAATTTACATTTTTTATGAGCTGAACTCAAAGATCCAAGACTTTTTCTAAGGCCCATTTCTCTCAAATATTGTTCACAAATCTGTCTAAATCTGTGTTAGTGAGCACTTCTCCTTTGCCGAGATAATACATCCACCTCACAGGTGTGGCATATCAAGATGCTGATTAGACAGCATGATTATTGCACATGCGTGCCTTAGGCTGGCCAAAATAAAAGGCCACTCTAAAATGTGAAGTTTTATCAAACAGCACAATGCCACAGATGTCGCAAGTTTCGAGTGAGCGTGCAATTGGCATGCTGACTGCACGAATGTCCACCAAAGCTGTTGCCCGTGAATTGAATGTTAATTTCTCTACCATAAGCCATCTACAAAGGTGTTACAGAGAATTTGGCAATACATTCAACCGGCCTCACAACCGCAGACCACGTGTAACCACACCAGCCCAGGACCTCCACATCCAGCATCTTCACCTCCAAGATCATCTAAGACCAGCCACCCAGATAGCTGCTGCAACAATCGGTTTGCATAACCCAAAAATTTCTGCACAAGCTGTCAGAAACCGTCTCAGGGTAGCTCATCTGCATGCTTGGTGTCCACATCCGGTTCTTGAACTGACTGCAGTTCGTCGTTATAACCGACTTGAGTGGGAAAATGTTCGATGGCGTCTGGCACTTTAGAGGTGTTCTCTTCACGGATGAATCCCGGTTTTCAATGTACAGGGCAGATGGCAGACAGCGTGTATGGTGTTGTGTGGGTGAGCAGTTTGCTGATGTCAACGTTGTGGATCGAATGGCCCATGGTGGTGGGGTTATGGTATGGGCAAGCGTATGCTATGGACAACGAACACAGGTGCATTTTGTTGATGGCATTTTGAATGCACAGAGATACCGTGATGAGATCCTGAGGTCCATTGTTGTGCCATTCATCCACGACCATCACCTCATGTTGCAGCATGAATGCATGGCCCCATTTTGCAAGGATATGTACACAATTCCTGGAAGCTGAAAACATCCCAGTTCTTGCATGGCCAGCATACTCACTGGACATGTCACCCATTGAACATGTTTGGGATGCTCTGGATCAGGGTATATGACAGCGTGTTCCAGGTCTTGTCAATATCCAGCAACTTCGCACAGCCATTGAAGAGGAGTGGACCAACTCCTCCCCCCCCCCCCCCCCCCCCCCGGAACCTCCCTAAGACAGTAAAACTGCACATTTTAGAGTGGCCTTTTATTTTGGCAAGCCCAAGGCACACCTGTGCAATAATCATAATGTCCAATCAGCATCTTGATATGTCACACCTGTGAGGTGGTTGGATTATCTCGGCAAAGGAGAAGTGCTCACTAACACAGATTTAGACAGATTTGTGAACAATATTTGAGAAAAATAGGCCCTTTGTGTACATAGAAAAAGTCTTGGATCTTTGAATTCAGCTCATGAAAAATGGGGGCAAAAACAAAAGTGTTGCGTTTATAATTTTGTTCAGTGTAGAAACCAGCCATGATTACAACTGGGGGAGGGAAGTTTAATATAAAATGGAAGGTAAAGTGTAGCTGGAATGAAACAGGAGACATTTGAAGAGGCCCTGTTGTAGTAGATTGAGATTATTGGGAGAGGGCAGGTTGTCTTACTGAAGTTACAGCTCATAAAGACTGCTCATAAAGTGTCTCACACATCACTGTGGGTTGCTGAAGTTCAACATGTCCTCCTTAGTAAACATTCAGCTGTTATGATGACATTTGTGAACTAAGAATATGATTCAATTTGCTATAATTATTTTCCTAACAAAAATCTCCACTCGTTTGTCTCAGAGGCACTGTTATTATTTTTGGCATATTTGGGTTTTACAGAGCGCCAACCTTTTACGCTTTGCAATATTATAAATGGCATAAATTTAACAATAGATAAGACAATTACAAATGTTACAGGAATAATAGGTTGATGAGGACGCTGCTCAGACGAGCTTACGGTCTAGAGGAGGTGAGGTAAAAAAAAAAAAACACAATAGGGCAGCACGGGGGACAGCAAACAAACAAAGTGGGAAAGGCACTACATGCTGAAGCAGAAAAAAAGGGCTAAGATTTGTAAGTCAATGTTTTTTTCTGGTGACATTAAGCAGTATAGGAGAAGTGCAAGGCGGCGTTAAATCATTTAAACATAAAAGAATCCTACTTGCCACCTTTCAATACAACTTGTAAGACACAGAAAAAAACTGAAGTAAGAAATATAATTCTCTAATACATCCAAAGATTATAGATTTTGTTTAGATGTGGATGTGTGCAATGCAGGAAAATTCATGATAATTGCCAGTAGCCAAAAGGGATACTACAGGCATCAAAACAAGTTTAACTTAATGAAGTAGATTTGGTATATAGATCATGCCCCTGCAGTTTTTACTGCTCAATTCACTGCCATTTAGGAGTTAAAACATTTTTGTTTCTATTTATGCAGCCCCAGTCACACCTCTCCCTGCTGTGTCTGACACAGCCTGCATAATGTAAAGTATTATTTTAACCAGATGTTAACTTGTTTTAGAAGTTTTTATCTACTGCTGTGTATATTAACCTTTAATTACAAAGGCTCCTGCAGGCTGTAGAAGGCTACCAGAGCTACCAGAGCAGAAGACACACAATTCTAGATTAAACACATTGTGCAATAAAGGAACCTACATATCTAGGTTCATTTTCAGGAAGTGTTTAGGAAGGCTATACAAGTCACATGCAGTGAGATGTGCCTAGGGCTGTATAAACAAAGTCATTTAACTCCTAGATGGCAGTTGGATTGAGCAGTGATGGTGCAGGGGCATGATCTATACAACAAAACTGCTTCATTAAGCTAAAGTTGTTTTGGTGTCTATAGTGTCCTTAGAAGTAAATGAATGGGCCAGTGAGCTAAGGCATGTAGTTTATGGAAGAAAATTCCCAAACTAATTTTTATGAAAGCTAGATATAATTTAATTTGACATTATTTCCGAATTAAAATATTTATGGGGATACTGAAATACCATGTAATAATTGTAATTAAAACATAAAAAAAAAATAGAACAGGAAAAAGTGAATAGTAGTTTTGTACAAAAAAATCTTTAATAGAGTATGGCAGAAAAAAAACTACACATATGGCAGTCCTGGAGATGCTACAAATCCTGTAATCCTGTAATATAGACCATAGATGGCCAAAAGCAGCGGCGTGCATACCGCGGTAGCAAGGGGGTGGGGCCACTGACCAAAAGGTAGATCTCCAGATAATTTAGAACTACAATACCATTGATGCTTTTGCCAAACAAAGGCTGGTCAGGTATTTAGAAGTACTTGCCATATTCTATCAGAAGAGGTAGAGCCTGCCAAAAATTGTAAAAAAAAATCACCAGTTCTCCTTAACTCATGGGCAAGTCCAGCTCTCAATTAAAAAATATATATATGGTGTGACCTTTAATTACTTACCCCTTATTTCTGTTAACAACATACATGACTGTGTTCTCACCTAAAATAGAAAAGAAAATGACATAACAGTTTGTTTACATTAGACTAGAATAAACATGTATCAGATGTTTTCATTTTCTTGAGTCAAAATAAAAGTATATATGTATTTTTTCAAATATATGCAATAAAAATTTTTTTTTTCAAATTTACTCTTTGTACAACTTAGTTCTGTAGTATATAAAAAGGATGTTTTGTATCTGCCACTCTGTCTGTCTGTCTGCCTGCCTGTCTGTCTGTCTCTCTTTGCCTGTCTCTGTATGTCAGCCAATTTACCTATCTGTCTGTTTGTCTATAAATTATTTATCTTTCGAGCCGAGAGACGCCTGAAGGAGATGTAAACAATTTGCGGGTATGGAGCATGGGTACACGCAGTAGCAGCAGTGCAGGAGGAGGTGGAGCTCAGAGGGATTCTCCGGGAGGCTCCCGCAGCAGCTCAATATCCCGTGGACCACAGGATGATGACGACGAGGAGAACGTTGACCTGGCGCAGGTATTGGCGTACCTCCTGCGCAGGGGGCAAGTACGGCTGGTACAGGGGGGAGGCCCTGCCAGTTTACACCTAGTGCAGTCTCTGTCTGACTCTGATGATGACAACGACAGTGCATGGGAGGGCTGCATAGGGGACCGCTACACACCTCCCGTTGACCCAACTCCAGACACCGCTGTTCTGGATCAGAGCCAAATCAGGACACAAGTTCTTCTAGCTACAGGGAGATTAGCAGGTCAAAAGGAGCGCAGTATCACACGCTTATTAAGGGAGAGACAAAGGACAGGATGTGGTTTTTCTATGGGGGAACGATCTCGGGTAACATCCTACTTCCTACCAAATCATGTGTGTGTCACAAACTTGTATACCCAGAAGGCTTTCTGCGGTGTTTACTCCCCTGATGGGACCATTTTTATGTCAGCTTGTCAAGATCAGAATATCCGACTGTACGATTGTCGTCATGGAGCCTTCAAGACATTCCGCACAGTGAAAGCTCGTGATGTTGGCTGGAGTGTTTTAGATGTAGCCTTTACCCCTGATGGAGGGCACTTCCTGTACTCCAGCTGGTCAGACTACATTCATGTATGCAACATATATGGAGATGCTGATTCTCATGTAGCGCTGGATCTAAGTCCCTCAGAGCGCCGTTTCGCAGTTTTCTCACTCACTGTGTCTTCTGATGGTCGAGAAGTGCTTGGTGGAGCCAATGATGGGTGTGTGTATGTGTACGACCGTGAGCAAAATATCCGAACATTAAAGATTTCCTCCCATGAAGACGATGTGAATACTGTTTCATTTGCTAATGACAGTTGTCACATCCTGTACTCTTGTGGTGATGATGCTCTGTGTAAAGTGTGGGACCGCCGAACTATGAGAGAGGATGATCCAAGGCCAGTGGAGTTGTTAGCTGGACATCAAGATGGCATCACCTTTATACACAGCAAGGGTGATGCCCGGTATCTACTATCCAATTCCAAAGACCAGAGTATTAAATTATGGGATATCAGGTGCTTTTCAGGACCAGAGGGCCTGGAGGCCTCCCGTAGAGTAGTGACTCAGCAAAACTGGGATTATCGCTGGCAGCAGGTACCCAAAAGAGCTCTCAGGAAAAAAAGACTCCCAGGTGACACATCTCTAATGACATATCGTGGCCATGGCGTCCTCCATACACTGATTCGATGTCGCTTTTCACCAGAATATAGTACTGGTCAGCAGTATGTGTACAGTGGTTGCTCCACAGGTCGTGTCGTAGTTTACGACTTATTAACTGGCCATATAGTGACGAAATTGGCAAATCACAAAGCATGTGTGCGAGATGTCAGCTGGCATCCTTGTGACAACCGGCTTGTTAGCAGCTCTTGGGATGGCGGTCTTCGCGTGTGGGAACACCGCCAAACTGAATTTTACCCAGAAGACCTGCGTACTCCCCCATTAGATTCTGAGGGCAGTCCAGCTAGCAGCTCTTCTTCATGGTAGCCTGGAAATCTTACTGCTTAATCTAAATACTATAAATATGTGTAGGGTGAGGGCAGACAGAGTATGAGTATTTTCAAACAGATGCAACATAAGATTCATGTAATGGAAGAGGAGCTGTGTATGTATGCTAGTTAGCTTTTCATTTGGTAGGGGGATGTATGGTTCATAAGCCTTTATGACTGAGTGACAGAAGTTTGTTCTGACAAAATGGGAGAGTTTTAGGAACTAATATCATGGTGGTAGGGGTTCATAGTAAGAAATCATTCAAATATTAAACTATCTGATAGTGAAGTGACAGACCACAAAAGGCCTACTTGTTCACACAGGTGACACAAAATGTAATTATCAATGCTACTGGCTTGTTATGAGTTTTGCGATTCTGGATTCCTTTTATGTAATAAAATTGTTCTATACCTATCTAAAAAAAAATAAAAAAAAATATTTATCTTTCACCTTGGATTGGATATCAGTATCTAAAGTATAATATACAAAATGTGTATATATATATATATATATATATATATATATATATATATAAATGTAAGGCTATAAACAGAAATTAATAAACTAAGGAATTTTGTACAAATTGTACAGTTAACCATGATTTTTTATATATATTAATTTATTTGAAATACAAATTATTGTGCGCCCTATTTAAAGGAGTATTGTAATGGATTTCAGACAAGCCGCATGATTCTGTGACTCAAAGCATCATACTATAATCTAATCTATTGCGATTTAAACCCTACAAGACATCAATGAATGAAAGCCAGCCCAACAATAAATTCTGTCGTTTCTGTGTTTTTGAGCATTAGGCAATATGACTGCAGTAACACAGATACAGGGAATCAAGTGACTATCTCTGATCTCAGTCTCATGTCCTAAAGGGCAGCTCTTGGCATTTACACGTGTCACATGTGATCTCAGTTTATTTAGAATCATAAGGCAATCACATGCTGAGGACTGCAATTTATCACACTTGCATTTATGCAATCAGAATTGACAAGGAATTTACAACAGTAACCCTTGGTCCGTTTTTACAACATTATATAATCAACGCATTCGAAATCTATATAAATTTCACCCGCTAGTTTTATTCTTCAATGTCACGGCTAACTAATATCATTAAAACTTTGGCAATAACTCATTCTTAAACACACATGTAGGGCAGTTTACTAGGAGAGAAAGCAGTGGATCTTAAATAATAGTGATCCCAGAAAACAAATATGGCAAACTCCATTCTGTATACACAGTTACTTGATGAACTGCAGAACCAAAAGCTGCAGTGAATTGCAGTTACACCACAGGCCCAGTGTAATTAGGCCTGATCTGTGTGAAAAACGGCATGTGTAGAATTGTTATTTGATGATGTAGAAAGTGCTCCTGGGAACTACAAACAATACAATATTGTTATAAAGTTACAGGTTTGAAACACACGCAAAAGTATAATTAGCCTTAAAGGTTTGCTCCAACCACCACAGCCACTTCAGTGTTTTGAAGTGGTGGCGGCGAATGGAGTCTGTGTGTGCAGAGTTTACGTATGAATACAAGAGTTCCAGGCTGCCAAATGTCAATTCTATGCATATTTCTTTGCACAGACCGGACACTCATAGCCAATGAACGACTAGCAGGATTGGCAACCAGCTTCTGCCGCTGTGGTATGTTTGTCTGTAGTCCTTCAACATTCCACATTGATATTGACATTGCAGGACAAAGTATGTACTGTTAATTGCAATGGGAAACTAGTTAAAGGCTGTGGGCATCAGCTGATGCTTTCACCCAGTCAGTGGTGCCCAATTCTCTGATCTCTATTGTAGCTGAGCAGAGAAGAGACTGGATTTCTAAGAAACATGTTGTTAAGCTGTTCAAAAAAGTTTTAAGGTAAAGCAAGAGAAGGGACTTCACCCTCAAAACAACTTCACTGAAAAGAAGAACGTCCATTTGAAGTAACCTACATCTGCCGTGGATTATATTACGCTTCCGCTATTTACCAGTAAAGGAAGTCTACAGCATTTTACATTTACTGGAAACACAATACAATTATCACATTTTCAAACTTGAAAAAAAATCTGCATTTTTAAAAAATGATAAAATATGAATAACATGCAAAAAGCTAAATTCATAGTTAATTAGTATGAGAACCACACATTTTAGTTTGTTTCTTTGATTTTAGTAAATATTTTATGTAAAGGCTAGTGTCATCACAGGTCAAAGAATAGAACACTGAAATATGAGGGAGAGGAGTGTCTTCTGGAGTGCACCAAATTAGGGATGTGGTAACTTTCATATTAAGTAAATACATCTTACAATTTGGTGATGACTTTGCCGCTTGCAGTGTGTTGGCCCAGGAGTGCAGGAGAAGGTTAATTTTAACTCAACTGAAGCTGTCTCTTGTGGGCAGTGCCATGGTCACATGGTCATCTGATGGGTCCTCGTCAGCCACTGGCACTCCATCTGCCCGGAGACCACAAGACTGAGACTGCAACCGTAGGATCCTCCATAGAAAATTCCCTATTTCTCACAGCCGCCACTAGTGATGGCTAAAAGGAAATAACAAAACTTGACAGTGGTAGCTCTGCCATTTGTCAAGTTTTGTCAGGCGTAGGGAAAATGCATAAATGTCTTATGATGTCTTTTGACTGTATTTGAATTTCTGTGAAATTTTAACAATACTCATTTTTGGAAGGTGCGATGTGGGGGCCACTTTAAATGTGGAAAGTTCTTGGTGCTAGACTTTGTAATTTGAGTATGTTTGAAATGGCCAATTTTCTGTGAATTTTATGTCCAGCAATCTCTGCAGTTTCCAGAAAATTGGTCTGCAAACATCCAATGAACAACAGTTCTGTCTGTGAATATGCCTTTGTTAGTGAGAGATCAAGAAAAGAGAACCAGCACACTGCCATAGTATAAAAAAGTACCATTGTAATGTTTTGCCAATTGCTGAGTCTCCCACACAGCGAAGGAGTTTGAGCATGTGTGGGATAGGCATAAGGCTATCCTAGCTATAAGATAAGGCCAGGGACTAATATAAGTATTTAGAAAATTGGGCAGACTAGATAGGCCGAATGGTTCTTATCTGCCGTCACATTCTATGTTTCTATATAACATGCTGGCACAGACGCATCCAGCTTCTGCTGAGCTATAGAAGCCTGATGATGATCACACTGGTCATTCATTGGCTGAGAGCGTCAGCTGCACACTCTCAGCTAATGGATGAAAGTCTGTGCACGGAATATGCACAGAATTGCTATTAGCCAGCCTGGAACTCTCAATAATTCCCATACTCACTCACCCCACAATTTGTAATGGTTGAAATAACATGCTACTGTTGAGATACATACAAGAATAATTTCGGATCATATATGCCACTTTTCATTTATCAAACTTCAAAAGTGTTTTTTTTAGAGAGCAGTTTCCTCTTTGCTGTCATCTAGGATTGCTGAGTGAGGAAAAATCATGTTACCTAACATGATAAATGTCTGTAGATCTTTCCATTGGACTCTTTGCAAATGCAGTGTTTTTGGTTGAACAACCGATGAAGATTAGTGTGGGTTTACATAGTTACATAGCTGAAAAGAGACTTGCGTCCATCAAGTTCAGCCTTCCTCACATTTGTTTTTTGCTGTTGATCCAAAAGAAGGCAAAAAAAAACAGTTTGAAGCACTTGTAACAAACTAGGAAAAAAAAAATCCTTCTTGACCCCAGAATGGCAGTCAGATTAATCCTTGGATCAAGCAGCTATTACCCTACATTGAAAAATGATATCCTTGAATATTCTGTTTTTGCAAGTATGCATCTAGTTGCTGTTTGAACATCTGTATGGACTCTAATAAAACCACTTCTTCAGGCAAAGAATTCCACATCCTTATTGTTCTTACAGTAAAAAAAACTTTTCTTTGCCTTAGACGAAATCTTCTTTCTTCCAGTCTAAACGCATGACCTCGTGTCCTATGTAAAGTCCGGTTTGTGAATAGATTTCTAGATAATGGTTTGTTTTGGCCCCGAATATATTTGTATAATGTTATCATATCCCCTCTCAGGCAACATTTTTCTAAACTAAAGAGGTTTAAATTTGTTAACCTTTCTTCATAGCTGATATGTTTCATTCCTTCTATTAATTTTGTAGCCTGCCTCTGCACTTTTTCTAGTGCCATAATATCCTTCTTTAGAACAGGTGCCCAAAATTACACAGCATATTCAATATGTGGTCTTACCAGTGATTCCGAGAACGAACGCCCTTTTTCATGCATGACAATACATTACTGACCTTTGCCATTGCTGATTGACATTGCACATTGTTGCATAGTTTGTTGTCTATAACAATTCCCAAGTCCTTTTCGTGTGTTGTTATCCCTAATTTGTTTCCATTAAGGGTATACGTTGCTTGTGCATTCTTTACACCGAAGTGCATAACTTTGCATTTTTCAACATTAAATTTAATCTGGATTTTTAATTATAGATCTTTTGATAGCAAACTGGTCAAGCCACAAATAATTAGTATGCCTTCTCACATCAATAATGAGAAATAACAGTTTTTCCAAGGTTTTCAGTAACACTCTAGTTCTTAGCGTGGTACAGCATGCCACAAAACTATATTCCTGATACTTTTAACCCCTTAAGGACACATGACATGTGTGACACGTCATGATTCCCTTTTATTCCAGAAGTTTGGTCCTTAAGGGGTTAAAGATTAGACTTCTAAATCTCCTCCCTACAGACCTACCTAATTAAGAAATGTTACTAATTATTATTCTTAAGTTGGTAGAGTAAAATAGAGTTTAATTTAGCTTTGGACATAGTGAGTCTTATTATTACAATTATTCTTAGATCAACATATTTCAGAAATAGATTTGACTCACTCATCATCAGAATACTGTGACTGGCAAGGTAAGGAAACAAACTGTTTCTAATTGCTGTAGAGCGCTACCAGTGATACAACTATGACTGTGTGTCCCTATTAAAGCAGCTCCTTCACCAATAAAAAAACTTTATTTAATCTCCTTCAGTATTGCTCCCTGTATCCGATTCTCTTTTTATTTTTTTTCCTGAGTGCTTGAGTTTTCATAAAATACATAACAGAAAGTGGGGACTACTTTTCCTTAGTGTAACAGTGATATTGAAAATGGGCAGAGCCTAAAGCAAGCCAACAGAAATATCAATCCCACAGAAGGCAAATACCAGACGTTGTGGACAGAGCAGAACAAAATTAAGGCACCCAGGTATTGAGACCCGGCACAAGAAAAAAATATATAATGAAGCATCAGGGGGAGAGTATAATCATTAGGATATAAAGGGGCATAAGAGAAGAAAAAAAAACATAACAAAACAAAACATAACACGGACAATTTAAAACCCAGGAAACCTGGACATACGCATTTACTCAGATATAATCATGATATATTTGATAATAGGCTTTGGCTTTGCTACATGAAAAATAACTCCAACCGTGATAAACCTTTACTTCTTAATGAAGATTAAGTCAAGCCAGTCAATGACTCCATTTACAGCATATTGCTTAACTAATCATTCTGCACAGCAGAGACTAATACACAGTTTAGATTTTACTGGCGGCTGACTGGTGATTAAATGATTAAGTATATGTTGGTATTGGACTATCAGGACTAACAGTATTAAAAAGTATTAAAATGTCAAAGTGACATTTGTGATGGAAGAAATGGATATGCATTGTAACATTTTAGCAAGATTGTGTTTCCGTTCATATATATATATATACAAAATGCCATTTCAAATAGATTGGGTTATACTGAAGCTTTGTCAAAGTGTCATGTTCTGAAAAATGAAGTAAGTACTACAAATGTTGCAGTCACCATGAAAACAGGTGAAACCAACAAGCACATCCGTTGGTGAGCCCTCCCCTTTTTACATGTTTTGCACCACTTTCGAGGACACAGCAAAATGATAACTCTCCCCTAATGTGTAGGATTGTCTGCTATTTTAATATATATGATCAATCAAACTGACTACATATTATGCTCACTGATCCACAGGACCCCCATTTGAACGTTGAGGGAAAATCCTCGCGCACACAGCTGCAGTATAGCAGATTCATAACCAGCTACAAAAGAACAGTACATGTCTTATAAACCAAGCCCATCAACGGTCTATGGCAGGATTAGGCAACCTTCGGTAATGTTCCTTCCAGATGTTTTGGACTTCATCTCCCATAATGCTCGTACAGCCATAATGCTGGCAAATGCTGACAACATCTGGTGTTCCAAAAGTAGCCTATCCCTGGTCTATGGGATGCATACCAAAGATGCAGGTTGCCCAAAGAACCTGTTTATATATTTATTTTTCCTGCTGGTTTTAGGGGAGCTTGTGGGATTTGTGCTCTATGGAGTCTAAGGTGTATTTGCTCTCCAATATTTTATTTTTTTTGATGTAATGCTGAAAACCACACAGTTGCATTCATAGTCTCGTAAGAATAGAATTGAACCTTAAAATGAAATCTGTCATCAATGCATTCAATCTGCTATCTCACCAGGACAAAGCATTAACTCAGTACTTTTACTCGTCAGCAAAGGAAACCTAGCAGATGTGTAATTTTATTTTTTTTCTTCAATAGTTTTCAAAAAAATCCTTTTTCTGATCCAAAGTAACCCTACCTGTCTGAAAGGTTATGACCAGAGGTTCCCGATCCCCCATCTCCTCACTTGATACCCCCTAGCAAATATATCTCTTACATTCGCTTCTTCTATATCCCATTAGCTAACTATTGTAATTATTATTTTAACATAACAACTATTTAATATAAAATTTATATAAAACAAGTTAAAAAATACTTTCTAACATTCCAGTCTTCAGCCTCTGTCTTTTATAGGCCTAATAGACAATTCTGTACCCTATATCCAGTAATTAGAAGAAACGTTGTTTCCTTCCTGTATAAGCTGATGTATGATGATATCCTTGACAATGTAAATGGAAAAAATGTATTGTTTAGCTTTTAGTGAGCTAAATCCTCCAATCGACTCCAGTGTATTTTCTTATGCTTACTTCATGAGCTACAATAACTGTGTTTAATATTCACACTCATACGCAACCAAGCGTGAAGGCCTGACTGGAAGCAAGAATTAAACACACTAATAAAAAAACAAAGGTAAACTGTTTCTCAACATCCTGATGTTATGTGTCAAGAAAATTTGATTGCAAACAGACTGGTGAATGAGGCCAGATGCACGTACGAACATGGGTAATGAATTGGTTGCACCCATAGAAAGTTCAAACTGGTGCCACTACAGCAATTCAGTGTTCAAATATCAAGACACATTAAACTACAGATTAAATGACATTAATTTCTACCTTTTTTTTCTGTATAAGTTTAATAAAAGGTCACACTGGTCGGTTTGTTTCACATCTCACATTAGGAATGTGATAGGACATAAAATTCTGACTGTGCAGAGTTCTAAATAATAAAAAAAAAAAAAATCACTTAAAAATAATAATAATAATGATTTACAATGTGAGGGATGAACACGTGCATTTAGTAGTGGCATACTTAAAAAAAAAAAAAAAAAAAAAAAAACAACACCAACAACCTAAAGTCTGTTGACATACCTTGTTCAACTTGCTTATAATCCTTAGAATTATGCAGTAGTCTTTCCCTCTTGCTAGAGGAGCATTGTAAAAGTCACCATAGTATTTTCTATCCCCAACTGAAAACTCCAGATGTTCTGAAATGTCATGAGGAAAGAATTCTGCAGTGATATATCCGAGAGCTTTGGATTTATCAGAAAAATATGTTACAGGCTCCAGAGACTCACACGTGAAGGAGCACACTGTTACCATATTGATCACAAACACCTGATAAGAACTGGAAATAAAAAAAATATGTTATGATAAAAATTATGATAAAAAGTTACAAAATCGGCAGAATGGTTGATGTTCCGTTACATTTAATCTGTCTACTTGGAATAACCACATTTTGCACGTTTAACCTCCAGCATAAAGTACTACGCAATACAGACTTATACATGCATCCTTTCATGTTTTTTGCAACTTGTAACTAGTCATGAGATTTACCTGTAAGACATGCAATAGACCATTGCTTAATTCAGAATAATTACTGTACTTTGCTTCAATTCATGACTGCTTTTGCAATATATTTTATTACTTAACACTTATGTTAAAATAAAAATGAAATCTTAAAATCCAGAACAGGTTTAGACAAAATTCATTGAATTGCTAAACCAAATACGCACAGTTATAGGTTATATAGTTGTAAGGTTATGTGCTACAATGTGTTTATAATATGCAAAAAGAAATTTGTTGAAAATATACAATAGCATGTCGCATGCCATCTCTTATTGTGCATGGTGATGGGGATATACAATTTAAGAGGGTACTTTGCACTCTCCATGTTTTGAGATTAGGAGTGAGTACCTAGACCAGTGAGCGCCTAACCTGACTTCCAAAAATTACATAAAATAAATTAACTAAGGGGCTGAGAATAGGATTTTCAAGTTAAAAAGGAAAGTCTACCTGCTGATTCAAATTCTCTTTCAATAATTTTCCCTACCAACTTCGGCTCGATAGCTTTCGCGTTACCACAACTCTGCTAAGTTTTGACTAGAATTTTTTTTTTTTTTTATACAGTGACCTCCCCTTCTCTCCATATTTATTTTGTAGTATAATATGGGACCCAAGGACAAGAAAAAGCCACCCATATATAGTAGAATGTTGGCTACAGCTTTTTATTTTCCTGCTGATTAATTGCAATTGGGGTTTGCCCTCATCGAAGTATGCCAGAGAAAGTAAAACTGAAATTTTAAGGGCCAGTTGCCAGGACTGCATGGGTTAATTTCATTGGTGGATACTGGGAGGGGTGTGCCACGGCAAGTGCCTACTTCAGGAGCCTACAAACCTCTAGATGATGCCAGTCTCCTGTTCAGCTCCCTCCCGTGCACCGCAGTGATGCCGGAGCTGGAATATGACGTCATTCCGGCTCCGGCATCACTATGCAGCGTGCAGGGGAGCTGAACAGGAGGATTAGTGCTCCCTCACCGCCTGCAGTCACCAGCCGGCTGCCCAGCAGCCCCACTGGACCCCAGGGAACGTGAATCTACCCCAGCATTCCCAAAGGTAGGGCGGCCGGGGGGATTGAATTTAAAAAAAAAAATGTGCTTGTGTTTATGTTATGTGTGTGTCTGTTAGTGAGTGAGTGTGTGTGTGTCTATTATTTAGTGAGTGTGTGTGTGTTAGTGAGTGTGTGTGTCTGTTAGTGAGTGTCTGTTAGTGAGTGTGTGTGTGTCTGTTAGTGAGTGTGTGTGTGTGTCTGTTATGTAGAGAGTGTGTGTGTGTTAGTGAGTGTGTGTGTCTGTTAGTGAGTGTGTGTGTCTGTTAGTGAGTGTCTGTTAGTGAGTGTGTGTGTCTGTTACTGTGTGTGTGTGTGTGTGTGTGTCTGTTAGTGAGTGAGTGTGTGTGTGTCTTTTAGTGAGTGTGTCTGTTAGGGAGTGTGTTACTATGTGTGTGTCTGTTAGGGAGTGTGTGTGTGTCTGTTAGTGAGTGTCTGTTAGTGAGTGAGTGTGTGTGTTAGTGAGTGTGTTACTATGTGTGTGTCTCTTAGATTGTGTGTGTCTGCATGTCTGTTAGTGAGAGTGTATGTGTGTCTGTTAGTGAGTGTGTATGTCTGTTAGTGTATGTGTGTCTGACACTGAGTGTATATGCGTCTGTCAGTGAGTGTGTATGTGTATTTAGAAGGCGGGGTGGGGGTGGTGCCTGAGTTTTGAAATGCCTAGGGCATCACAAAACCAGGATACACCACTGCACATATCGCTGTCTAACATTGGTGATATAAGTGCTAACGTAGCAACATGCAATGTGCCTGCCTGTCACTGATCTCCACTCACTGCTCTTCTAGAGAGTGCAGCTAGTAGTGGGTGGACAGTGTGACATCAAATTTTTCCTCCTCCATAACCCAACTTTGTTTACTATAAGAATAAAGCAAGGAACAGCCAACAAGTACATCACTTGATTCCTCTCCTGCACGTATGCCACCAATGGTTGATAGCAATGTGTTGAATGAATATTAAATTATTTTGATATGATCATATTGTTCAAATAAAACACTGAGTTCCACAGCAGTAAATGTAGTTTTTTTAATTTTTGTTTGCTATGGAGCCACTTCCCTCCCTACCATCACAAAAATCCTCTTACCAGTCTCTCCCACTCTACAATCCCCCATACTCTTATCACTCTCATCCATTCCTCCATCTCTCTCTATTCTCCTATCACTGTCATCCATTCCTCAATATATCTCTCCATTCTCCTATCATTCTCATCCATTCCTCCATCTCTGTCCATTTTCCTATCACTCTCAATTCCACTCATACCTTTCCTTTCTTACCCATATTCATAGATTGTAGGAATGTGCATAAGCAAAAAATGTGGCAATTCCCTAACCCTACCCCTAAACCTACCCTTACCCCTAACCACCACAACCACTTACACATCTAGGGGTAGGGGTAGGGTTAGAGTTAGATTCCTGTTATCATTCACGTAACTTTCCCTCCCTCTCTTGTTTTGTCACTTTTCAGAAATCCAAAGCACTTTCGGGACTTCCGAAATTCGGACATTCAGAAACATCCAATTGTCTGAATTTGCCGAAATTTGTCCAAATTTACATTCGGAACAAAACTAATTGCACTTGTCTAACAGATTGCCTCTGCCTTGCTGCCATCCAAATGCTCTAGATCTGCCCGTGGTTAATGTCCAACCTTCTTGGCCTTGTACTAATCTTAATTCACCAGGATTTGCAATATCTGAGGTTAACAGGTTTCTAACCGATGATCAAGATGTGTGCTGCCTCTAGAGGTATTTGTCCTTGGACTATTTCTTTGTAATCACCCTCAGGTCAAAAAGTAGCCAGCCCTACCCTGCCTGCAAGTACGTATTAAACAATGGAGAGTACCTCTATTGGTACAATGCAAACAGAGAAAGATTTATACCGTTAATAAAAGAGAGTCGTGTTCAATTTTTTTACATTAATAGAACAGGCAACTGGGAGGTTTCTGTAACTAGAGTGGTAGCTTCTCATTCCAGCCAGTATTCAGAACTAATCTGACTTGGATCATTTGATGTGGCAGCACAATTTATCAACACCCAAAAGTTAGTCAGTGAGTCATTACTATATAAGGTTATCAAGAATACAATGCACTTTGATAGCTATTTAACACAATCAGCAGTGAGATGCATGCCAATGGAATCAGAGCCTGGAAAAAAACTAACAGGATACTAAGTTAATAATTAAATTATGTTACCTTATTGGTCCATATTTATGCTCAACTCTCTCGAAGCCCAATCTTGGCGTCGGACCATGTTCTTCCACAAATATTCGTTTAGGGAGTGGTGGATCTATAAAAGAAGATATAAAAACAATATGAAAGCTAACCAAAAACAAATTGGGAAAAAAAGAAAAGAAAAAAAAAGTGCTTCGATTTTTATCTGCATTATTTGCAAATAATAGAATTAAATTGACATGGCAGAATTATCAGTTAATATTTATATTTTCAGTGCAAAACTCTACCACATTCTTGTTTCTCGACATTACTGTATACTATATACTGTAGCCACCTTGTGTTGTTCAAACCATATATAAACATTATAACACTTACCTGTGTTCGCCATGGGGTACCTGTGTTTCTTTTTTTAATTTTGAATCCTTTCAATAGAACTACTAAAGGGGGCTGTAGTTGTTATGATGAAAGACTGTTCTTTAAGTATCACAGAACAAACTTGAGTAAGGCAGTATAATATATATAATTTTTGAAAATCTATGATTTTGAATTTAATTTAATAGAACATTAACACGGAAAAAATATGAAAGTAACATATCTTAAGACAATGCAATACAAAAAAAAACTTTAACAAAGCATGGTTAAGAAGCACCCAGAGACAAACGTCAAATTAAAGGAACTGTTCCAATATATTCTGCTGCATGCCATACCAATTATAGTGGGCAGTGATAGGCCAAGAGCGTCAGCTGAGCGTTCTAAACCATTTATTGCTCCAACCCTGATATAAATTGATATGGCACAAGGCAGACGCATTGCTTCACCTCTAGGCTCTGGCATTATCATTGGGAGCCATGTTTCAGACTGCCAGGAACTGAGAATATCTATTAAACAGTGAGTAAACAATTTATGGATCCGGCACCCAACAACAACAATAACAGACGCATGGCACCATAACCACCTCAATCAGATGAAGGGGTTATGGTGCCTACAGCGTTCCAGAAAGTTCACATTTTTTTGTACAGGCTTGTATGTTGTTTCATAAATTAACAGCCACATGGAATTCAATGAGAAGGTGACTTCAAACAAGAACATCTAAAGGTTAAAGTAAAGGGACTAAACTTGTGTACAAGACAGATTAGGTTTTCTATTTGTCGGTTATCAAGCAAGGTGATAAATGTGAAGACGGTTACCAAGGATTTTACATATGGCTTTATAAATGGATGCTGCCACCTCATGGAAAAGTTAACACACAAAATAAATGGGAATTACTGCACGTCCTCATACAAAACACAAAGCGAAATAAAATCACTGAGACACACAAATGTAATATTTCATAAAAAAATAAAAACGTACACAACAAAAATTAGCACAAGCTATAGATGATTTCAGTATTTTGTTGAATGGGGTACATTTATAGAAATGACAGTTCCCCTTAAAAGTTAGACCATTAGCAAATCAATACTCCAACTGTACCTTTATTAATTCGCCCTATATGATTTTATTAGATGACATAAACTAACATAGTAGTCGTAGTGTATTAAATGTCAAAGGTATGCAGGTTGTTGAAGGTATCTGCATATCACAGATGGAATTTATTGCACAAGGGCTATAACAGAGTCTAAGCCTTTAAATAAGAAAGCACACATTATTCAACGAAAACCATTGTGGGAAAGACATCATCACGCTAACACATGCCTCATGGGCACTTCATAAGAGACAAAACTCTTCTCCACGAGTCATAAAACACTTTACTATTATCATGGTGGTGTTTTTCCCACCTACAGCTGGTCCCACCCGCAATTTTAACTAGGAAACAATAAAGGTACTGTTTTTATAAATTCCATTTTGCACTCCTAATAGTTTTTGCCCGAAGTATGTCTATAACGAATGACCTGTATATATTCCTTTTTTATAATTTTATATAGCTAACAAAACTGCAGTGACATATGCATGAAGAAATGTATTTAACAAGCAATATATCAGAACAATCAATGCCAAGGAATTTGCTAATTTTATCAAACTGTGCCATTTTGCAGTTCATAGTTCTCATGTAACATTTGCAACTCTCTTGTCGATTGCCCCAAATTTCCAATGTAGTGAAAGATGCCACAAACAAATCTCAATTTACTATTTTATTGACACAATCCTAGATTTAAGGATTTAACAGTGCCCAGCAAGCAAACCTATGCAGTATGTTGCGAAAGCTTAGAAACAAACTTATACAGTGTTCTAAAAACTTTGTGTGCCAGTTTAAAGCCTTAATGGGAGAGTTGACCTATGATCCTACAGTCATTAGTGTGAATGAAACACATTATAGTTATGTGACATCATTTAAAAATATTCTTTCAGTACTGGCTCTATGGTGTACATGTAACTCCCTCTACTGTACAATTGTTAATACTACACTACTGCCGTGATTATTTTAAAATGTAAGAATAGAAAATATGAACATATTATACATTACGGTACATTGCATTGTTACTCCGTGAGTTTCTAGGCCTTTTCATTAATCAAAATATTTTTTTATACCACCTTTTATTCCCCTTTCACATTTTGTGCTCCTTTGTTTTTTCCTGGCAATTTTACTATTTTATTTATTTATTTTATTTTTTAATTATTACAGCTTTATCAATGGTACAATAACATTTCTTAGACATAGTGGTCTAATCAACCAGCATATCATGGTTACAAAAATTTTCATCCATATATTGTACATTTCAGCGCTCTGTATAGACTTTGGTCGAACTTATGTGTTGTAAAGTCTGTGATCATAATGAACTTCGTGGTATGGTCATCAGTTAGGGTTGTTTCGTAAGTATTGGACTCGTGATATTGATGTGTTAGGGAGTAGCATGTCTCTTCTAGGTTTCTGATAGTTTCTACCTTTTGTATCCATTCTCGTGTGGTGGGTGTGTGGGGCTGTTTCCAAAGGGCCGGGATAAGTTGGTTTGCTGCTGTGATGAGATGTATCAGGAGTGTTTTTTCGTGTTCATGCATTCCTGGGGGTGGAAGGAGAAATATGTATGTGTCTGGGTGTAGCGGGATGTTTATCTGGAGAATCTTGTATAGTACACCCGAGATTCGAGTCCAGTATTTGCGGATCTCCGGGCATGTCCACCATATGTGTGTAGTTGTACTGTTGGTTTGCTGGCATCTCCAGCATCTATCTACTGTTGTGGGGAAGAGATGATGAAGCTTCGATGGTGTATAGTGCCATCTGGCTATCCTTTTATAGTTGCTTTCCTGAGCTATGGTATTTCTAGAGGTTTTGTGTATTTGTCTGAAGATCTGTTTCCATTTGTTTCTGGGTATCTCCATCTGTAGTTCTCTTTCCCATGTAGTGGTAAACATTGGTAATTGGAGAGTATGTGCTGCTTGGAAAGTAGTGTACATTAGGAAAATGTGTTTCGTTTTTAGGTCCTGGTTGGAGCAGTGTTGTTCGAATGCTGTTTGTGTTCGTTTTTTTTCCCTGTGATAGTGGTCCTGAGTGTATGAAGTGCATTAGTTGGTTGTATTGGAACTTTTGTATCGCATTTGGAGATTCAATAAGGTTAGGTAGTGGTTTGACCTGCTGTTCTCCAGATTCATCTAATAAGTCTTTCAGCGTAAGGTATGCTTTTGTTTGGAAGGGTTTCAGCGCCTTACCATCTGCCCCCGGTTGAAGGGGATTATGTGAGATCGGGTAAAGTGGGGATTTGTTTGTTTGGTTTGAGGGTCACCCAAATGCGCAAGGTGGGTGTGATTGTGGGATGTGGGCCCTTTATCAGTAATGTTTGTCCTGTTTTGTGCCATGGGATTGTGTATATGGGTGCTCGGAAGAAAGTGTCTTCGATGGTCACCCATTGTTTTGTAGTGTTGGTGCATGACCAATCATAGAGTCTAGTCAGGTGAACTGCTTTATAGTATCTGCCTATATCAGATAGGCAGAGGCCTCCTTCTTCTTTTGGTCTTGTGAGTAGTGTTTGCGCTAATCGAGGGCTTTTGTGGGACCAGATGAAGGTTGTGAATATCTTGCGTATTGCGCTGAACCATGCCTTCGGTATTGTTATGGGAAGTACTTGTAGCATATATAAGATCCTGGGCAGGACATTCATTTTTAGGATGTTCAGCCTGTAGAACCATCCAAATTGGGGTTTATTCCAGGCTGTAAGATCCAAGTAAATGTTTTTTAGTAAGTTTGGGAAGTTGCTTTCGAATAGGTGTGCTGTATCCCTGGGTATGTGTATTCCTAGGTATTTTATGTTGTGTGGGGCCCACGCAAATTGGTATTCACGTTTCAATGTTGTTGCGGTGTGTGCCTGTATGTGTGTTGGGAGGATTTCGCATTTACTGAGATTTGCTTTAAAGTTGGATATTTTACTATAAGTATTAATTTCTTCCATCAGGTGTGGGAGTGAGTCTAGCCGGTTTGAGATTGAGAAAAGCATATCGTCCGCAAATGTGGCTATTTTATGATCATGCTTTCCCTTTTGTATACCTTTAATGTAGGTGTTGTCTCGGATTCCCTGAAGGAATGGTTCTAAGATAATTACGAAGAGAAGGGGGGAGAGGGGGCACCCCTTCCTCGTGTCGTTCGATATTGGCACGCTATCTGAGAGTTGTCCGTTAACCCTAATGTTGGCTGTAGGGTTTGAATATATTGCTTTTATCCATTTTTGCCAATTAGGTCCGAAGCCCAGGTATTGGAGCGTGTATAGCATTAAGGTTCAGTCCACTTTGTCGAAGGCTTTTTCAGCATCTATGGACAAGAGTAGACTGGGGTCCTTCGATCGTGTGGCCTGGTGTATCAAGTTTATCATTTTCGTGGTGCTATTTTCCGCTTCTCTACCGGGCACGAAGCCTTGGTCCGCATGTATTATCCCCGGCAGTAGGGGGCGAAGCCTGTTGGCCAGGATTTTTGTAAAGAGTTTGAGATCTACGTTTATCAAGGAGATCGGTCTATAGCTACCGCACTGGGATGGGTCTTTGCCTGGTTTCGGGATAAGTGTGATTGTGGCGTTTAGTGCCTGTGGGGGGAGTGAGTTACCTTGTAGAAGGGAGTTAAAGGATTTTGTAAAATGTGGGATGAGGGTGGTGGCGTAGGTTTTGTAGTATTTTGTTGTGAACCCATCTGGACCCGGGCTTTTCCCGACCGGGAGGTTCTTGATCGCTCGTCTACATTCCTGCGTTGTGATTTTGTGTTCTAAGGTTTCGCTCAGATTGTTCGGTAGTGTGGTATGTATTCTGTTTGTAAGGAAGCTTTGAATATCCTGGGTCAATGGGGGGGTCTGTCTTAGGTTGTATAAGGAATGGTAGTATTCTTGAAAAGCTGTGGAGATGTCTGTTACTAGGTGGGAGATGTTCCCTTTATTGTCCCTTATGGATGGTATGAAAGTGTTTTCTCTCTGTTTTTTAAGTGCGTTGGCCAGTAAGCGCCCGCTCTTCCCTCCCTGTGCATAATATAGGCTTCGTGTCTTTGCAATGGCATATTTTGTGCGTACGTTTAAAATGGTGTTGAGATCTGTGCGTTTATCTAAGAGTTTTTTTTATATTGATAGTGTGTCGTTCCGGGCATGGACTTCTTCCAACTCTCTGATTTCTTTGGTTAAACGTGTGACTTGTGTCTCACGTTGTATTGTGTGTCTGGAGGCTATTTGTATCATTGTTCCTCTAATAGCACTTTTATGAGCTTCCCATATGACCCCATCCTAGTGGGGTGTAGGGTGGGGATTGTTATCGTCATTGACAGTGGGGCGTGGTCTGACCATGTTATTGGGGCATATTCACAAGTCTTGATGAGGTTCAGGAATCTATGCGGAGTAAATATCATGTCTATTCTAGAGTATGTTTTCGATGAGTGTGAGTAAAACGAGTAATTTCTGCTATTGGGGTGTGTGACTTGCCAAGTGTCATAGAGTTGGTGCGTGTCTAGTAGTTTTTGTATCTGGTTCCTCGTTGAAGTCTGATATGTTTGGGCCTGAGAGGTGGTGTCTAGTGTCCCATCCAGTGAGACATTAAGGTCCCCTCCCAGAATTAGCAGTCCCTCTGTGAATGTTTCTAGTTTGTGGAGTATTTTGCGTAGAGTGGGGGTTTGTTTCCTGTTTTGGAGGTAGATATTGGCTAGGGTTGCTGTGGTATTCCCTATTTGTCCTTTTAGAAAAATGAACCTGCCTCCATCATCTGAGTAATGTTCTTTGTACGTAAAGGGTAGTTGTGAGGAGAGAAGGATCGCGCCCCCCCTTGATTTTGAGCCACCATAATTGCTAAAGTAACCGTTGGTGTAAAATTTTGATCTGAGAGTGCGGGCTGTGTCTTTACGGAAGTGCGTTTCTTGTATATAAATTATGTCTATTTTCTGCCTGTGATAGTCCGTGAGTGCTTTGTGGTGTTTCTCGGGTGTGTTGAGGCCTATAAAAGGGCAAAGCTAACTAGATATATAGTGACATTATGTTACAAATTGTTTATATTATATATGTTGAGCGATGGGCATTATGACTGGGGTATTATAGCATATTTGACAGGATGATAACATTTGTAGGGAGAGATCTCTAGCACATATTAGGAATGTAGGAAAATATAACCTATTCATTTTATACATTTTTTGATTGACATATACTATGTTTCTTTAGCTTTTTGACTTTGTTCTTGCCCAAAAGTGAGAATCAGAAAATATATTTTTGCCAATAAAAATGTGCTAACAATGCTTAGTGCCATTAAACAGATTTACACAATATTATCCTGAACACAAGAAAAAAACATCTTATGGTAATTTTTTTTTTTTTTTAATTCTTTATTTTTGTTGTGCATAAGCTGGTAACAGGTTGTTGCGAGGTACCCCAAAGGCATTCCTCCAACGCATAAAAGACATTTGAAACATATAGGTGCATGCAAAATCAAGCACAATTTTTATATTTAGAGACAGTTTAGGTAGTTAAAAGTAGGTGATACTTTGCTAGATACCCTACTCATTTTAAAGTAGAAGAAAACGTGCTGGGCAACGTGCCCGTTTTTATGGTATATTATATTATGCTAGACAACTTTTCTTTGTCGTTAAAAAGAAAACAATATAGAAATATAGGATGTAACATGTTAGATAATTTGCACCTTTTAAAAGTAGAATGTGATATGCTAGGCAATTCGCACATTTTTAGGGTTGGATATAATATGTTAGACTACTTGCACTTTTTCCTGTTGTTTGTCTTGTGAAGTAAATAGGCACAATTGTATAAGCAGATAATGAGTTAACATTTCCGAGTCACCTTTCCTAAGTAGGTCAGAAACTAGTAATTAGGTGAGCTTATTACAACATTATATACGAGTACTGATATGATATTCCCCAGGAGTATCAATCCTAGGATTTAGTCAGGCTAAGTAACTGGTGGGGAATAGAGATTAAATATAACAAAATGAATGTATGCATGCTGGTCAGGTCAAGATGGTTGCAAGCTATCGATTAGTAGATAAGGCTGGCTGTATTGCGAGCGTGCTTGTGTCGTGCCACAACCCAAGATGGCCATGCCGTAAAACTTAAAAATCGTGACTTTCATAGGGTTGGTTGCCTATGTGATAAGACCTCGTTAGAGGACAAGATGTGGATGCCCCTGATCACCTTCTGTCATTACGGCAGCATTTATAGCAGGGTAACGTAGAGGCCAAATTAAAAATTAAGGCATAATTAAAAATGAGCCAGTGGGAACATTCCAACAGTAGGGGTTTAACTGCTATGACATGTGTGAGGCATAGCATCTCGTGGTTCCATCCACTGCGCAACATGGAACTCACGGTTACTGCGGGTAAGTCCTGAATGTTCATCCAACGCCTGAAGCGTGGAGGGCATTGCTGGCGTGGTGGCCCTCATCAGATCCCCTGGGCATGGTCTCTCTGCAATAGGGGCCAGCTCCATTTCTAGTCCGAAGTGTCTGCTGCCGCTCCGGTCCTTGCTTTGTGGCTGTGTCGGCAGGGAGCTGGGTCTTGCTGTGCTGGGTGCTGGGAAGGAGGCTGGATGAAGCCTTATTAGATGCCGCTTTCGTGGAGGACTCTCTTGTGTGTGGTCGCCAGTGGGCACCTGTGTTGCCTTCTGCTCCCAGTCTTCGTAGCTGTCGGGATCCTGTATTGGGGTCACGTGGGGGATATCCCCCAGGCAGCGCCGAACCGCCGGGCGGATCCACTTCGCCGCCACTTTCACCGCTTGTCGGAAGGGTTGACTCTTGTCTTTACACCTCGCCCAAAGGTACTTGCAAAGCTGTTCAAAAAACACTATCGTGTGTTTGGGAGGTTTGTGCATCTTGCACCTCGTTCTGCGCTGCTTCTGCGCCGCCATTTTAGCTTGGACCTGGTGGTCCCTTGCGGGCAGGGCTTGTGCCGCTTGGGTAGTTTGCTTCATGGGGCTAGTCGACCCCTGCGAGGACCGGGATATCCCCCGCCGGTCCAGAGGGGGGGGTAGCAGGGCTGCAGTGTGTCCATGCCTGGGTGCTCGTTCAGAGCCGGGAGGTCGGCCATCTCCCCCGGGCCCCAGACTCCGCTCAGGTGTAGGCCGCATGGCTGGATCGGCTTTATCTGTGACGCACCGGTGCCGGGCCGGTACCGTTCAGTTGCTCTCGCCGTGCTGAGCTCGTTTCTGGTCACCGTTTGCCGTTGGTGCTTGTGGGTCGCCCGATCGTGGCTTTCTTGTGCCTGACTTGGCTGGAGCTTCTAAAGCGTGCGACCGGCCATGTTTGCTGCCAGGCCCCCCTTATGGTAATTTTTTGTGGCACGATGTTTAGCAGTGAATGGATTGAAAAGTTCATTTTATTCAGTTTTCATGCCAGCTAACACCGTGGAATGCAACTCTCATGACACTCAGCCAAACACTGAAACACACGCACACTCTCATATATACATACACATTTTGTTGCAAACTACAATTATTTGGAGATCGGCTGCTAACATTTCAGCTGCTGTGGAATGTAGCTCTCCCCACACTCAGCCAAACCTTAAAACACACACACTGCTTGTTGCTGACTCCTGTTACACAGGGGAGGGATCTTTACTTTTCCAATAGGCCTTAGAACATACACTGCAGGCTTACTCCATGAAACCGATGATGGGTTACTTCGGTCCAGATCCAAGAGTGCCTGGTGATGACTGGCATGTTAACCCGGGGCTGGTGGAGCAGCCTATGATAAGTGGGACTCTATGCAGGGACTTTGGTTACACCGGATCTAGCCAGGACAGGGCTATGGGGCTATTGGGGATAGCGTATTATAAGCATTCCATTGCTCAATGTTGCATGCAGCAGTCACCTAGTACCTCCCCTATGTGCATGGAGGGGGAGGCTGCAGGAATCTACTTATAGTGAAAGATTTATGTGACCCTCTAGATGTTATGATGGCTTGGAATCCATAAACGTACTGGTACAAAAAATGTATGCAGTAATCATCCCAGCATTAAATATTGGTAAGAAGAAAAAAATAAATGTTGCAGCTAATAATGGGTTAAGATAAAACAAAAAAACATTTTTAAAAAGCAATATCACTATTTTAAAAAACAAAATCATTGTATATAGTAGATTTAAAAAAAATATATATTTATATTGAGAAAAGCTTCATATCTAAAAAAAAACAGTACAAAAATAAAATGCATTGCATTGGTTTGTGGGTGGGGGTAATTAAAACTACACAGTAGCAAATAATAAACAGGAAAAACAGCCTTCCTAGCCCATCATCATTACACATCAAGTTCCTTGCTTTCTTGTACTCCTCTGTCTACACTCCAGTAATCCCTGAGAGGTGCAGAGAGATCTCCCATCAAAGTCTTAGACAATGTTATCTGCTAAATTTCTGTTTGTGGCTCCTCGGCTTAAACACTGCCATTCAGTGTAATTCAAAATTTGCCATTTTTCAGAAATCCGAAGCACTTCGGCATTTCCGAAATTCGTCACTTCAGCAATTCAGCACTTCGGCTCTTCGGTTTGGCACTTCCGACATTCGGATTTCAGCACTTCGGAAATTCGGCAATTCGCAAGCATCCAAATGTCTGAACTGCCTGAAATTTGGCCGAATTTACATTCGGAACAAAACAAATTGCTCATGTCTAATGCCACATCCTCTTTCCTGGCTGCGGATTATTTCTGGCAATGGCTTCTGGTATCCAGTACTCTTTTTTACAATTCTTGTTTAGTTTTTCTTGGTTTTTCTGGTTCTCTATTCCATGTCTGGTTTTCTTTATGCTGGGTTTTCTGGGTTCATTCCTGTTTTCCGTTCCTGGAATTCCCAGTCTCCTGGATTCCTTTATATGTTGTTTTTTGTTGCCACACCCTTTCCTTTGCCATTAATCCTTTTGTTTCAGTTGGTTCCTGCAGGCAGTGGTTTCATGTCCTCTGCCCCTTTCTTTGCAGGTAAGTACTGTGTGTGTTTTATTATTATTTATTTAATCATGCATATCTATGCAGTTAGGACTCACCGTAATTGGAGTACTTTGACGCAGTGGTGGGCTGCATACATCTTTGCTATGTATGTATGTCTAAATCTCCAATGTTTATTGCACGTATTAGTTCTTAGTTATGTCTCCTCTTGTTTTCCCTTGTATTTCTTGTCTTGTTTTATTTTGTCTTGTATTCCCAGTTCATGTACAGTCCTGTCCTGCCTTGTCCATGTCCTGTTCATGTTTCCCTCTTGTATTGTGTACATGTTCTGGGTTCTGCTTTATGTCCTTCTCTGGTTCTGGTCTCTTCTAGTCTTGTCTTGCTATCTTCTTTGGTGCCTGTTCTAGTCTTGTTTTTTTCCTAGTACTGGATACATATCTGCTGCAGAGCCTCCCAATTCAGATCCTGATAGGTCTGCATATTGTCATCTGGCATCTGGGATCTGCAGAAGCTGAATCAGGGTCCTGGTATGTGGCCGCACAAACCCTGTTGCTCAACACCAGGGGGCGTGTGGCTACCCTGCACCAGGCCCTGATAATCCATTTCCACACAGTGGAATTGCGTCGGTTATTATGGCTTTTTATTTGGCCTTTTTTGGGGCTGAAGAAAGAAGATTTTAGAAGAAAGAAAACATCGAATGGTAAGTTGTTTTTATCCAATTTTTTTTTTTTACAGGTTTTTAGTTAAAGGTCCCCCCCTCATTATTTTTAGGGTGAGGGGGGTAGGTAGGGAGATAAAAAATTTTTTTTGGGGGGGAGGGTTAACTAGGGTCCCCCCCTTTGTATTTAGGGCCCCCACCCACCGCTCAGGGGTGGGGGCCAGGGGGGGGAACACTAGGTCCCCCCCTTATTGTTAGTTTTAGGGCCCCCACCCACCGCTCAGGGGTGGGGGCCGAGGGGGGACAGTAGGTCCCCCCCCTTATTGTTAGTTTTAGGGCCCCCACCCACCGGCTCAGGGGTGGGGGCCGGGGGGGGGACAGTAGGTTCCCCCCTTATTGTTAATTTTAGGGCCCCCACCCACCGCTCAGGGTTGGGGGCCGGGGGGACCATAGGTCCCCCCCTTATTGTATGATTGTCAGGATCGGGACAGGGATCCAACACACAGAGTACAAACAGTAGCCAGATACGTATACCGGACCTTAGAATGGCCGGACTAACGTAAGTTAGGGACCAGACTATCTGAAGGATAAATTCACACGCTATGCTCCCAGTCGATCCTTGAGATCAGCTGATTTAGCCTTATTGAAGATTCCAAATTTTAAAAAGAAAAAGTGCGGAGGGAGAACGAGTGATGTTCAGGGAGCACAATTTTGGAACTCCTTGCCTCTGACATTAAGACTTGAGAATGATCTACTGAAGTTCCGCCGGAGCTTAAAAACAGTTTTATTTGCTCATGCGTATGGGATGACATGAATTTTTAACTTGGTTCAAATGCATGTGATTATAATGCTGTTGTTTGCTGGATATTGTCTTGTCTGTTTTCTGCTGGTATGCGCATCGAGACCCTATGGGTAATAAGACTGCGTTTTCTTAAGAATTTTTAATAAATAAATAAATAAGTAGTACAGTATAGAATGGTCAAAGACAAGCCGAGGTCGAGGGTAACAGAAGACAGGTAAGCGAGAGACAAGCCGAATCAAGGGTAACAGAGATAAGCAGAGTAAGGTAAACAAGCCGGGTCAAAACCAAAAGGGATAATAGAATACACAAGCACTGAGTGACTAGAACAAGCTAGAACCACGACAGGGCAATGAGCTAATGAAAGAAGCTCTGTTAAATACCCTGTTCAGAGCAGTAACCACGCCTCCGAGGCGTCCTGATTGTTCCTTCAGCAATTGAGTGACAGGTCGTTCCGGAGGATTGTCCTGATGACAACTTCCTGCCTAGATGCTGTAAAAGGCAGTCACTCCCTCGCGGCCGGCCTTGCATGACCGGATAGACCGTGGGGAAGGGAGCCATCAGGCCGTCTGGATGGAGGAACAGCTAAGTCTCTACCTCTTTCGGAGGTAGAGACCGCAGGTACCCTGACAGTACCCCCCCTCTCAGATACGCCCACCGGGCGGAATACACCAGGGCGAGAAGGGAATCGAGAGTGAAACGCCCTGCGGAGACGGGGAGCATGCACCTCCTCCTGAGGTACCCAACTTCTCTCCTCAGGACCATAACCCTTCCAATCGACCAGATATTGCAGTTTCCCCCGGGAGATTCGAGAATCAACGATGGAATTGACCTCATACTCCTCCTGACCCTCCACCTGAACTGAGCGGGGAGGGGCGATCGTGGAGGAGAACCTGTTAGCAATGGTTTTAGCAAGGAAACATGAAATGAATTAGGAATGCGTAAGGCATTAGGCAACGCTAAACGATACGCAACTGGGTTAATTTGAGACAGTACCCTGTAAGGTCCAATATATTGAGGAGCAAACTTCATGGACGGCACTTTTAACCGAATGTTTCTAGTACTTAACCATACTCTATCGCCTGGAACAAACACCGGTGCTGCCCTTCTACGTTTGTCAGCGTGTTTTTTAACCAGCGTAGAATTGTGCAGAAGGATTTGTCGAGTTTGATCCCACAACTCTCTTAAATTGGCAACATGAACATCCACCGACGGTATCCCTTGAGAAGAAGACTCCGAAGGAAGGATGGAAGGATGAAAGCCATAATTCAAGAAAAAAGGGCTAGAATGCGTAGAATCACAAATGAGATTGTTATGTGCAAACTCCGCCCAAGGAATCAAACCGACCCAATCGTCCTGGTGTTCTGAAACGAAACAACGTAAATATTGTTCAACTTTTTGGTTAGTGCGTTCAGCAGCTCCATTGGACTGAGGATGATAGGCAGAGGAGAAATTCAATTTGATGCCTAGTTGGGAGAAGAATGATCTCCAAAAACGGGAAACAAATTGGGAGCCTCTGTCAGAGACAATTTGGGAAGGTATCCCATGCAAACGGAAAATCTCCCTGGCGAATATCTCCGCTAATTCGGGTGAAGATGGGAGTTTAGGTAAGGGAATGAAGTGAGCCATTTTAGTAAATCTGTCTACCACAGTGAGGATGACAGTCTGCTTTTTAGAGATAGGCAAATCAACAATGAAGTCCATTGCCAGGCAGGACCAAGGCTTTACAGGAACCTCTAAAGGGTGCAGAAATCCCCATGGAAGCGAATGGGGTAGCTTGGTCTTGGTACAAACTTCACATGCCCCGATTAATTCTTTAATATCCTTGCGTAAGTCAGGCCACCAAAAATCTTTAGAGACCAGCGCATAAGTCTTGCGGATGCCAGGATGCCCAGCCACCTTGCCGTTATGGAGACAGCGTAGCACCTCCAGTTGGAGAGCGGCAGGAACGAAGTGTCGATCCCCAGGAGTCTGTTTGGGTGCCAAATGCTGAAACTTCATGATCTCAGAAAGCAATGGAGAGTGAATCCTGAGATTCGTGTTCGCGATGATATTCCCCTTAGGAACTATGGAGGACAGAAGTGGTTCAGTTATAGTGGATGGTTCATATTGACGAGACAAAGCACCGGCTTTAGAGTTCTTAGAACCAGGTCTATACGTAAGTACATAATTAAAGTGAGTGAGGAACAAAGCCCAGCGAGCCTGCCTGGCGGACAAGCGCTTAGCCTCCCCAATATAAGACAAGTTCTTATGATCCGTTAGGATAGTAACAGGGTGTAGTGTCCCTTCCAGTAAATGTCTCCACTCCTTTAAAGCCTTAATGACCGCTAACAGTTCCCTCTCCCCGATGTCATATCTGCTCTCAGGCCCAGAAATTTTTTTAGAGAAGAAACCACAAGGGTGTAACGGTTTATCCACCCCTAACCTTTGAGACAGAACAGCCCCAACTCCTGTCTCAGAAGCATCGACCTCGAGCAAGAAAGGCAGAGTCGTATCAGGATGAACTAGAATGGGAGCTGAGGCAAAAAGTTCCTTGAGAGTCTTAAAAGCACCAAGAGCTTCCTCAGACCAGAACTTAGTATCAGCCCCTTGTTTGGTCATATTGGTAATAGGCGCAATGATAGAGGAGTAACCCTTAATGAAGCGCCTATAGTAGTTGGAAAAACCAATAAACCTTTGGATAGCCTTGAGTCCTTTGGGCAAAGGCCAGTCTAAAATAGATTGGAGTTTACCAGGATCTATTTTAAAACCTTCCCCAGAAATCACGTACCCAAGAAAGTCTACCTGAGACTGATCAAAACTGCACTTCTCCAATTTGCAGTATAGACCATGTTGCAGAAGTTTGTGTAACACCTTTCTGACCTGTCTATGGTGAGTCTCAATCTCCTTAGAGTGTATTAGTATGTCGTCAAGGTAAACAATAACACAATCATGCTGAAACTCCCTAAGTACCTCATTAATCAACTCTTGAAATACTGCAGGAGCATTGCATAGTCCAAATGGCATAACAGTGTATTCGTAATGGCCATACCGGGTATTGAATGCCGTCATCCACTCGTGACCTTGCTGGATTCTCACCAAATTGTAAGCCCCTCTGAGATCTAACTTGGTGAAGATTTTGGAGCCCTTAAGACGATCAAATAACTCGGTAATCAGTGGGATAGGATAGGCATTTCTGACAGTTATTTTATTCAAGCCTCGGTAATCGATACAAGGTCTCAGCGTGCCATCCTTCTTCTTAATGAAAAAGAACCCCGCCCCGGCCGGAGAAGAAGACCTCCTGATGAATCCCTTTTCTAAATTCTCCTGAATATACTCCTCTAGAACCGAGTTTTCCTGAACAGACAAAGGATATACATGGCCCCTCGGAGGCATAGTCCCGGGTAGAAGCTTAATTTTACAGGCAAATTACCTGTGTGGCGGCAAAGAATCGGCATTCTTCTTGTCAAACACTGCCCTTAAGTCTAGGTAAAGGTCTGGTATTTGTCTTTCTGTGGACTGAGTAGGATTCTCCTGTATGTTAATATTAGCTAATGGAGAAACCTTGCACAAACACCGATCCTGGCAGCCCTGGCCCCACGAGAGTATCTCCCCTAACTCCCAATCAATAATAGGGTTATGTTCTTTCAACCATGGGTACACCAGAACTATGGGAACAGAAGGAGACGAAATGAGCAGAAGAGATAAATTCTCCACGTGTAGGATACCAACATTTAACTCAATGGGTATGGTCTCACGAAAGATAACAGGGTCTAGTAGTGGTCTACCATCTATGGCCTCAACGGCCAATGGTGTCTCCCTTAGCTGGGATGGGAAATTGTTTTTACTAGCAAAGGCTTGGTCGATAAAATTCTCAGCAGCACCGGAATCTATCAAAGCCATAGCCCTTACTACTTGCAGAAAAAAATGATTTGCACTCTCAAATGCAAAATCAAAAAAACCCTCTGTGGCTATTACTAAGGTAAAATATAAAATTTATATAAATACCCAGAAATAGGAAGTGCGAAGACTCCTCAACGTCTTCAATATCTTATACATAAAACCATAAATAGCACGACCTAAAAATACAAAGGGAGACCAATAGTGCAGACAAAAAAGCGCTAAAGAACATAAAAAAGAAGAACTATAAAACACTCACAAACATAGAAGTTTAAAAGGCAGGGTATACTCAGTCTTCTTCAAGTGCTTCTTTTCTTCTTGTGTATGAAGATAGGTACTTAAAACAAAGCACAGAAAAAGAACATAGTGTGTAACTGTATAATTTTCCAAGTATTGCTTTATTGTGTACACTTACAAAATCAAGAAGTTAAAAAGGCCCATCAATATATACATCCACTGTCAGCTACCAGGTACAGATGAAACCGCCAGGGTTAAAAGACAAAATTGGATGAAAAAAGGGTCCACAGTAAAATAATTAAAAAGTGAAATAAAGCTTGCCACCCTACGCGTTTCGTCTAAAAGACTTCGTCAGGGGCTTGTTGCCACAAGCCCCTGACGAAGTCTTTTAGACGAAACGCGTAGGGTGGCAAGCTTTATTTCACTTTTTAATTATTTTACTGTGGACCCTTTTTTCATCCAATTTTGTCTTTTAACCCTGGCGGTTTCATCTGTACCTGGTAGCTGACAGTGGATGTATATATTGATGGGCCTTTTTAACTTCTTGATTTTGTAAGTGTACACAATAAAGCAATACTTGGAAAATTATACAGTTACACACTATGTTCTTTTTCTGTGCTTTGTTTTAAGTACCTATCTTCATACACAAGAAGAAAAGAAGCACTTGAAGAAGACTGAGTATACCCTGCCTTTTAAACTTCTATGTTTGTGAGTGTTTTATAGTTCTTCTTTTTTATGTTCTTTAGCGCTTTTTTGTCTGCACTATTGGTCTCCCTTTGTATTTTTAGGTCGTGCTATTTATGGTTTTAGCCCTTACTACTTGCCTCCCGCAAGTTAAGGAAACTGGTAGCAGAAGCCTGTGATCTTTATAATTAGGAGTAGAGGACAAAATAGAAACACCCAAGGCCTGTCCTCTACAGAGACTTAGGTGCGAGCGTTTCCCGGGCGGTTAGAACAGTTCAAGAGTAAATGACCCTTAGCTCCACAATACATACACAAACCCTCTCTTCTCCTGTACTGTCTTTCCTCCTCAGAGAGGCGGGTATACCCTATCTGCATAGGTTCAGGAAGCAAAGATACCGTGGAGTCAGGACTTGGAAAAGCGGGGGCTAACCTAAAAGAAGGTCTCCGGTTCCTCTCTCGAGTGTTCTGTCTCTCTCTTAAACGTTCATCTATACGAGAGATGAACGAAATTAAATCCTCTAAATTCTCAGGGAGTTCTCTGGTAGCAACCTCATCAAGGATTACTTCAGATAAGCCATTCAAAAATACATCCATATACGCCTGCTCATTCCACTTGACCTCTGACGCCAGAGACCTGAACTCTAGTGCATAATCCACCAGTGTTCGGTTCTCCTGTTTCAGACGCAACAGTAATCTGGCTGCATTAACCTTTCTACCTGGAGGGTCAAATGTTCTTCTAAAAGCAGCTACAAAGGCGTTATAGTTATAAACTAATGGGTTATCGTTCTCCCATAATGGGTTGGCCCATCTCAGAGCTTTCTCAATAAGTAGGGTGATAATAAATCCTACCTTTGCCCTATCTGTAGGATAAGAGCGAGGTTGCAATTCAAAATGGATACTAATTTGGTTTAAGAAACCACGACACTTCTCAGAAGCCCCACCATAGCGTACTGGGGGGGTAATGCAAGAAGAAGCACCCACTGTGGCAACGTCTAGACCTGAACCGACAGGAGAAACAGGGGTATTACGTATCTCTTCTGGTGGGTTATTGGCACGAGATAATAGAGCCTGTAGCGCAAGCGCCATCTGATCCATTCTGTGATCCATGGCTTCAAACCTAGGATCAGGAGAAGCAAGCTGACTGTTTGTACTTGCAGGATCCATTGGCCCTGTCGTAATGTCAGGATCGGGACAGGGATCCAACACGCAGAGTACAAACAGTAGCCAGATACGTATACCGGACCTTAGAATGGCCGGACTAACGTAAGTAGAACAGTATAGAATGGTCAAAGACAAGCCGAGGTCGAGGGTAACAGAAGACAGGTAAGCGAGAGACAAACCGAATCAAGGGTAACAGAGATAAGCAGAGTAAGGTAAACAAGCCGGGTCAAAACCAAAAGGGATAATAGAATACACAAGCACTGAGTGACTAGAACAAGCTAGAACCACGACAGGGCAATGAGCTAATGAACGAAGCTCTGTTAAATACCCTGTTCAGAGCAGTAACCACGCCTCCGAGGCGTCCTGATTGGTCCTGCAGCAATTGAGTGACAGGTCGTTCCGGAAGATTGTCCTGATGACAACTTCCTGCCTAGATGCTGTAAAAGGCAGTCACTCCCTCGCGGCCGGCTTAGCATGACTGGATAGACCGTGGGGAAGGGAGCCATCAGGCCGTCTGGATGGAGGAACAGCTAAGTCTCTACCTCTTTCGGAGGTAGAGACCGCAGGTACCCTGACAATGATATGGATGATGGGAGTGGATGGATGATATGGATGATGGGAGTGGATGGATTTGGGGATGTGGATGATGGGAGTGAATGGATGATATGTATGATGGGAGTGGATGGATTTGGGGATGGATGATGGGAGTGAATGGATGATATGGATGATGGGAGTGGATGGATTTGGGGATGGATGATATGGATGATGGGAGTGGATGGATTTGGGGATGTATATGGATGAAAGGAATAGATAGAAATAGATAGATATAGATAAATAGAAAGAAGTAGAAATAGAGTGTGTATGTGTTTAACAATATTTATTTAAAGTGTGTGTGTATGTTTAACAATATGTGTGTTTGTATGCAAACACTATATATAGAGAAATCTCTATATATAGTGTTTGCATGCAAAGTTTGGAGTAGGAGGGGGGCGGGTATAGAAAGCGAGCTGAGCTGTCAGTCAGACAGCTCAGCTCGCGAACGCGCATTCCGCGTACATGCGCGGTAAAGCGCTGAGTTTCTTCATAGGGCGGCTGTCAATGCCGCTCTATGAAGAACGCGATTGGTGCAGCGCGAAGCCGCGCATGCGCACCACTTCGCGATGACGCTTCTCTCTGAGAAGCGTCCTATTGGGCCCCGCGATTTCGTCATTTTGACGAAAAAGGGGGCGCGGCATGGCTGGGAGCTCGGCGATGGAACGGAGGTAAGTTTTTAATATAAAAACGCTGCGAAAATTATTTTTAATAAATGAAAGTTCATATAAAAGCAAGATGGAAGGCTGGGGTCCTGTCTTTCTTGCTTTTATATGTTGACTATAGAGTCCCTTTAAAACAAGTTAGTATGTAGCAGTTAATAACTCATAATTTTTTTATAAACTCGTATGGAAATCATGAGTTACAGTTGGTAAGATTTTGCAGTACAGAGACAGCAACTACACGATAAGTTACCGAATGCAAGTAAAACTTTGCAAACTGGAAATGAGCCTTATGTTTTGTAGCATACAAAGTGACAGTAATCAACATCCACATTGGTTTTAGCGATTACTATCTTGTCCGTAATGAGCCCTACTAAATATTTCATATACGTAGATCTGATACCTGACTGGTAAAGTGCTATTTCTTTATACATGTAAAACCAAAGTCCATTTTATTTCAATTATAATAATTAGTTGTACTAGCAACTGAATGTGCAATTCAAGTTATCTGTAGACTAAACGTTTATTTTCTATCACCATTCATTTTGTTTCATTGTTATTTAAGCACACGGTAAGTTGCAGCTATAGTCTTAAAATGTATTTTGAATAAATGCTTGAATCAGATTCCTAACTCTGAACTGCTTTTGGGATACTGTGTTTCCTCTTATTTGGCAGTAAGCATTACAGACAGATATACAAAGAGTTGATTGTTCGGTCTTCCAGACACGCTTGCCAGGGGATGAACTGCCAAATAGCAGAAAATTACTTTTCTTCTGTGAAATATTTCACAAACAAAGCCATAAAAGTGGACAAACAAAGTTAATAAAGAAATAAAACAAAAGCATCTTAATATCAAATTACCTTAAATTCAGGATAAATTCTAATCTAGGGTTGGGGAAATGATAGACAGTGTTTCATAACATTCATTTGGAATCTTGTGATTGTTTTCAAAGCAACCGCAAACCAAAATTTGAAGCCATTTCCCAATTGGTAACATTACTCAGTCAGAGATATACGAAAAAAAGCCTAGCAACTTCAAAAGTGTTTTGATTACATCACAAATTGAACGTTACTGGTGGTGGATGTATGTTATTAACCTACTGTATTCTGTATGGCCAAGGCAGTGTGTGTTAGTACCTTCTAACTGACATTTCAGAAATTGTGCACATATGTATTTGTTATGTTATTAGTTTTGTTGTGCTATGTTGTAGTGACAGTGCATATGTGCGTTGTTTAATTGGTATAATTCAACGGTTCTTAGGTGTTAGATGGTTCTTTTAAAGCGTCGATAATTATTCTTTGGAAGGATTGCGATTAAGCTTATTTTTTAATAAAAGGTCTAGGGCCCTTTTTTCAAACAAACAAATAAAAATAAAAGCATTTTCAAAAAGTATCTGAACTGTGAGATTGTGATCACTTCAAAATCGTGAAAGTCTCACCGGCAGATGTCAAGACATTGCTAAATATCAAACAATGTATTTTAAAATATTGCATCATATTCTAATTATGTGCACTTCATTGACTGTATATTGTATTAACACGTCTTACTTAGAATTATCTTACCTCTAGCAACATATATTTAGATGGAATATGTATGATTTGTTAGGGTCAACACAGTACATCTGTGCCAAACAAGGAATTGTCAAAAATAGCCAAACTGAATATTTCAAAGCTTGCCTATTTTGTCCTAAAATATAAATTACCAAAATGAATTCCCAGCAATTCTCAGATCAATTTGTAACCCTGAGGGTTAAACTAAAAATATGTTAATGTTACTGAGCGAGCAAGTTTATTTTGTGTGCAAGTGATCATTGTTACTGCTAGGTTGGTGTAGCAGTCCAAATTATTCAACTCCTATTGAAAATCAAGGTTATTGCCAAAATGTAATAGCCTCTCTACACACTTTTTTTTTTTTTTAAATCTTTATTTTTCAGTGCAATAAAGAATACCTGTGATTGGTATGGCCACAACAGCCGTGTCAAAATATACAACATTCAACATTCAAATATGGTATATGTCCATATATGTTGCACCTTTTTATATATGGGTAAAGGTCAGATAGGTCTTAACGGGTTGTAGTAGGTTGGCATTAAGGGTTTATATCCCTTTAAGGTCATCTGCAGCGCTGTTGGGGCCAGCTTTTGTCTACGCTAGGTGGACAGGGTTGAGTTCTGGGATGCCCTCGGTTGTTAAACCTGGTGTCCCCGTAATAGCCTGTTAAGGTTGGACCCCCAGGATTTTGAGAGCAATCAGCCCTCTGTGTCTAGGAGTGAGTCGCTGAGGTTTGCGCTGCCTTATGTCTTGTAAGTAGGTGTGAGGTGTGCATGGGCTGGGTGATATGCTATCGTCTGTGACATTTGTTGTGTGTGAGTTAAAGCTAGTCTCTATAGTCTGTGTGAAGCGGGGCCTGTGTGAGCGGTTGTGGTCCAACTATGTGATTTGCAGGGTGCAAAGATGTGTGAGGGCAGACCAGTAATGGACTCACGTAAGGAGGCTCCATGGAGTGAAGCGCCCCGGTACCTTGGGGCATGGGGGGGGGGTGCAATATCGTGCACCAGAGCACAAAGACCCACTCTCTGGGTGTGGCAGTCATTTCCTACCCGTTTGGTGGGTAATGTAAGGCAATTAACTTGCTTAGATCCTGAAAAAGGGATATTTGGCTTGTTTCAAAGTCATATGGGGTTTTTCCCCGGAAAGCGGCCATGAGTCCCAGCTTGTCTGTCATCGAGCAGCATCGGAGGATGAGGTCGTGTGGTGCCAGGGTAAGTGCCTGTGGTGACTTGGCAATCCTGTATACCCCGTTGAATAGGAATTGCTTGGCCTGTTTTGCCGACAGAACGGAGCCCACCAGGCGCTTGATGTAGTGAGGCAATTCTTCTAAGGGAAGCGTCTCAGGGATCCCCCTTATTTTTATGTTTTTCCTCCTGCCCCTGTCGTCTATTATATTAAGCTGTCTGGCCATTGTGGCCTGTGTGGTGTGGATTTGTTGGACTTGGGCACTCAAGGTACGATAGTCCTGTGTTAGGCCTGCGAGGCCTGTCTCATTGGCTTGGGAGCGCGCTTCCACTGCTTGTACTGTGGTAAGCTGCTAGATCTGCCTTCCACATCTGTTTCAGGTTACTTTGCAGGCCTGCTAGCATGTTTTGTATGTCTCTTTTAGAGGCCGGGCCGTGATCCCCTGCCGTGTCTGTTGGCGCAGTGTGTGGGCTTGAGGGTGAGCTGTCTAAGTGAGTCTCATCAGCCGAGGACTCAGGGGAGACCGGCCGAGGTGGTAGGGCCTGTTGCGAGGGGGGAGTTGACAGCATGTGACTAATGTCCCGGTGCTGTTTGGGGGTTTGTGTTGGCAGTCTGTGTTTTGCGCCCCATCTCACCTTCCTCTCGGAGGCCCAGGTATTCCTGTATGTCCCAGCCTCTGGATTATCTGGTAAGGTCTCCCGGCAGGCCGCCCACGCGGTAGGCTTTAGCGCCGAGGGTTCGGGTTTTCGCGCCCGGTGCGGCAAAGAAGGGCATCTGCGGTATCGGCAGTAGATGCTGCAGCTGTTCCCGTCGTTTCCAGCCTGTGTTTGTGGAAGCTGCTCACGGATTTCGGCAGATTGGGTTTTTCTGTGCCGGAGCTCACAGCAATTGCGTCCGCTCTGGTGCGATGACAAGCCCCGCCCCTCTACACATTTTTTTAGCTTCCTTTATTACATTGTGTTTAATTTTAAATTTCTTATCTAGCCTGCTAGAGCCTACAAGAGCCCTATATGTGTGATTAACGTTCACCTAACAGACCAGGAGATAATAATTTATAAAACAAACACAGTGTGCTTTAAAAATCAACTCTCTTGGAGGCTGTGTAGGTCACATTGAGGGGAGGTGTGGATATGGCTGCATAAACAAAGGGATTTAACTCCTACATTGCAGATAACTGAGAAATGAGACAGCAGGGGCATAGCGTATATACCAAATCCACCTCATGAAGCTAAGGTTGTCTTGGTGCATACAGTGTCCCTATAATCTAGTATCATTCCGATGGCATATTATCAAAATTAATTATGGGAACAAACTCTGAGAAATACACAATAACCTATTTAAAAATATCATATGATGTTTCTCACTCCTAGGTGTGGAGATAGAGGTTGTTTTGATTTAGCAGTGAGATGAATTGTCTATTGTGTCCCACTTCCTGTTTGAAATTATAGATCTGGACAGCATTACATCAGTTGGCACGATAAAGCAAGGGTACACAATAGAACAAGCTCTTTTCTTTATTCTCACAAGATCAAAAAGAACCACAGAACCATCCGCTAAGCCTTTGTATACACTTCCATGTGACTATCTTGTAACATTTTACATTAGCATGTGGTGAAATATATTTTTTGTGAAGGAATTTCATTCAGACACTGTTAGGAAACACAAGTATTTATGTTTTTTTTTTTTAATTTTAAATGTGCAGTTTGCTTCCACAATGTTTCTTAATGAGAAACATTTCATAGGACATTGTCCCACATGAACACGGATGTTTGTGCTTAGCAAAAAGAAGGTAGATAAGCTTGGATGCAGAACTTGCAAAATAGATAAGATTTTAGGGACTTAGGAAAATAATTTAGAAAAACAAATAAACGCATGTTATTATTTTAACTGATTTGTTGAAATACATTTAACTATGGCATTTTATAACCTTCCATTTAACGTATTATTCAATAAAGTATTCTTGTATCTAATGAGCCTAGTCAAACCATACCTGTTATGTTGGTCATTATGTTGATGTGCGCAGAATGTTGTTGGTCTAAGAATGGGATAAGCGTCACAGTATAATTTGTGCCTGGCTCCAATTTTAAGCATAGTACAGGGATCTCCTCTTTTGTGGTAACATTAAAAATCACTTTGTGTATGAAGTTGGTCTCGTAACACCTGACTCCATATATGACAATCTGAAATATAACACCAACAGACTGCTAAGTTAGAACAGATAACACACAAGAATCATTTTTATATAGCTGTGGATTAAAACATATATCTGTGAGCAGGGCCGGACTGGGAGAAAAATTCGGCCCGGGCATTTTTTTATCACAGCGGCCCACTAAGAAGGGGGCGGGGCAGAGAGGGTGTGTTTCGTCATCACTAATGACAAACACGCCCCCTCTCAAAGTGAGCATGTTGGTTCAATGCATGAGAAAAAAAGCCCTGTATTTGTTCTGCACAGTGCAAGCAAATTTAATAACATGCTTGCACTGTGTTTCCTTGAAACTTGTCTCTGGTGTCTCTATAAATGGATACCAGGAGACAAAAGGAAAGAGTATTGTGCATGTGTTTGGAACCTGCTTGTGGGATTGCGTGTGTGTAGAGTGAGCTGATTGTGGTGTGGTATTGTGTAATAAGGTCGGTTTTAGTCGTGTTGTGTTTTTGGTGTAATGTAGTGCATATGTGGCTAGGGGCTGTAGAGAATGTGTGTATAGGGGATGTAGTAAGTGTGTGCATACAGGCTATAGTGTGTGTGTGTGTGTGTGTGTGTGTATATAGGTGATGTAGTGTTTGTAGGGATTGTAGAGAGTGTGTGTTTAGGGGTGTATTATGTGTTTGTTTACAATGAGTCTAGTGTGTTTATAAGGGATCCAGAGTGTGTATTTTAAGAATGTAGTGTGTGTGTGTAGGTGGTGCAGTGTGTGTGTATACAGGAGTCTAGTGTGTGTTTGAAGGACCCAGAATGTGTAGGAGATCTAGTGAGTGTGTATATAACGGATTCAGAGTTTATAAAGGGATCTAGTGTGTGTGTATATGATCCAGAGTTGGGGAAGGGATCTAGTGTGTGTCTGGAACGTAATGTGTTTAGGAGTGCAGTATGTGCGTGAGGGGTGCTGTTGTGTGTGTATATATATATATATATATATATATATATATATATATACGGTATATATACTATAAATATGTTCGGAAGTATTGTGTGTGTGTATTTGGTGCAGTGTGTATGTGTGAGGGGTGCAGTGGGTGTCTGTGAGGGATGTAGTGTGTATGTGAAGGGTGCAGTATGTGTGTGTGATGGATGCTGTGATGTGTGTGTGGCTGCTGTGTGTGAGGGTGCTGTTTATTATGTGTGTAAGGGTGCTGTGTGTGCTGGGTGTGAGAGTGCTGTGTGTTAAAGGGCTGTGTGTGCTGTGTGTGATAGGTGTGAGAGTGCTGTGTGTTAAAGGGCTGTGTGTGATAGGTGTGAGAGTGCTGTGAGTTAAAGGGCTGTGTGTGCTGTGTGTTAAAGGGCTGTGTGTGCTGTGTGTGATAGGTGTGAGAGTGCTGTGTGTTAAAGGGCTGTGTGTGCTGTGTGTGATAGGTGTGTGTTAAAGGGCTGTGTGAGCTGTGTGTGATAGTGCTGTGTTAAAGGGCTGTGTGTGATGGGTGTGATGGGTGTGAGAGTGCTGTGTGTTAAAGGGCTGTGTGTGCTGTGTGTGAAAGGTGTGAGAGTGCTGTGTGTTAAAGGGCTGTGTGTGATAGGTGTGAGAGTGCTGTGTGTTAAAGGACTGTGTGTGCTGTGTGTTAAAGGACTGTGTGTGCTGTGTGTGATAGGTGTGAGAGTGCTGTGTGTTAAAGGGTTGTGTGTGCTGTGTGTGAAAGGTGTGAGAGTGCTGTGAGTTTAAGGGCTGTGTGTGCTGTGTGTTAAAGGGCTGTGTGTGCTGTGTGTTAAAGGGCTGTGTGTGATGGTTGTGAGAGTGCTGTGTGTTAAAGGGCTGTGTGTGCTGTGTGTGATGGGTGTGACAGTGCTGTGTGTTAAAGGGCTGTGTGTGCTGTGTGTGATGGGTGTGAGAGTGCTGTGTGTTAAAGGGCTGTGTGTGATAGGTGTGAGAGTGATGTGTGTTAAAGGGCTGTGTGTGCTGTGTGTGATAGGTGTGAGAGTGCTGTGAGTTTAAGGGCTGTGTGTGCTGTGTGTTAAAGGGCTGTGTGTGCTGTGTGTTAAAGGGCTGTGTGTGATGGTTGTGAGAGTGCTGTGTGTTAAAGGGCTGTGTGTGCTGTGTGTGATGGGTGTGACAGTGCTGTGTGTGCTGTGTGTGATGGGTGTGAGAGTGCTGTGTGTTAAAGGGCTGTGTGTGATAGGTGTGAGAGTGCTGTGTGTTAAAGGGCTGTGTGTGATAGGTGTGAGAGTGCTGTGTGTGATAGGTGTGAGAGTGCTGTGAGTTAAAGGGCTGTGTGTGATAGGTGTGAGAGTTCTGTGAGTTAAAGGGCTGTGTGTGCTGTGTGTTAAAAGGCTGTGTGTGATAGGTGTGAGAGGGCTGTGTTGTGTGAAAAAAAAAAAAAAAAGTAGGCATTATGTCCCCCCCTCCCTTCTTACCTTTAGCCTGGGAGGGGGGGACCGGCAAGCTGGTACCTGGGAGAGAGAGGGGGGGACCGGCAGAATCACAGAATCACACCACAGAATCCCTGGTGGTCCAGTGGTAAGTGAACTCTAGCCTGCGGGCTAGAGTTCACTCTCGCGAGATCCGGTCGTTGCCATGGCAACGCTCCAGATCTCGCGAGATAAACCCGGCGGAGCTGCAAGAGAGAGCTCCGCTGGGTCCTCTCCATCCCCAGCCGCATTTGCCGCAGGTCTGTCCAAGTGGGCCGGTGAGGGAGAGCTTTGATCTCCCCACCGGCCCGTCATGGAATACAGCAGGGCCGGCGCTCGGATAGTGCCGACCCTGCATAGACCGGCAGGGGAGATCCTGGGACTTCCCCTGCCGGCCTCGGCCCCACGGCCACCGCGGCCCACCGGGCATTTGCCCGGTGTGCCCGATGGCCAGTCCGGGCCTGTCTGTGAGTGGAAGAAGCCTATCTATTTGATATTATTTGACAATATTCCTTTCCTATTTGATATTTATTTATCTATTTGGAAGATTTGAGTGACATTATTGATCTCAAAACTATTTTAATTGCAAATGAATATTTAATATTAAAGGAACACTCCAAGCACCACACCACTGTAGCACTCTGTAGTGGTTATGATGCCTGTTGTAAGTAGTCAAACCATTTTGAAACAGTTTTATTTCCGATCTGTGGTCGTAGAGCCAAAAGTTCCAGTCAGGATCTTCCATTACGCCCTGAAGTAAATAATGTAAACAATGTCCACATTTTAAAGTCTGAAGAGCCCTTCAACACAGCTGGATGGTTTTGATCCATTTGATAAAGGACTATTTGAACTTTAATGAATAGACCCCATCACTGGGGATTTAAAAGTTGAATAGGAATAAATAAAGGTTGCTTCACTAAAAATGTTAAAAAAAAAAATAGCTGTAAGCAATGTTCATTTATTTGGGGCGAGACTTGTGGGAACTCAGTTTCCTCTACTGTATATTAAGGTAACTGAGTTCCCTTGGGTTCTAAAGTACTGGTCAGCATTTTCTGTACAGACAAACATGCAAACATTTTAATTCAAGCACATTTTCTTATTAATTAAATATGTATCAGTTCAATATAAATATATATATATGTTTATATAGATTTAGTTTGCAACAAAGGACACATTATTGTTCCACTGGAACTTAGTAAAACGTGGAGCGCTTACAATGTCATGTGACAATCACACATATTCTTAATATCCAATTCTAACAATATAAATCCAAATAAACAGACCTCGTCCTCATAAGAATAGTAATCACGGTATTGATTTCAGAAGGTTTTTGTTAGGTCATTTTAAAGGGAAATCTTGTCTAGTGCTTACCATATACTTCTCTTTGATTCTTGATTGTCTTTTCCAACATAAACAAGTCTCGTTGAGTAGAGTCAGATTGCTAAAGTATCCCTCTTCTGAAAGTTTAAAAATACATAATACTGAAGATGAAAATTATTCCAAATGGGTTTCATATGTCCACAACTGTCCTAAAATAAAATATGTCATGCTACAGGTGTTTCCAAGCATGGTGGCAAAAATGAGACATGTTTTGTACCACATGATTTCATTTACTTATTATTATGTAACATATAGATCTACATTTTATATTATCTTTTAAGGGCAGTGCTGTATCAAGCAATTGAAAGTAGAGGATATACTAATCATTGAAACAAAAAACAAAACAAAAAAATATATAGATAGGGATGTGAAACGTCAAGTTTATGTGTCTTTGTACAATATGCCTCAGATGTCAGCCAGACGTAGCTTAGTTCCTAAACAGAAACACGGTGTACAAGCATTAACCAATGAGACAACAGATAGTTAAGAGAACCAATAGTGTAGTATTTTTCAAAAAGTGAAAAACGTACAACATATAGTTGAGTGCCCATTCACATAAAAAAGAGCTTCAAACCAGCTCCGGTCTTAATAGCATGCAGTGGTATAATCAGTGGTAGGGCTGTCATTTGTTAATAGCCTAAAGAGTTGGAGTAAGGCTTGCTTTCGTATTTAGATATGTGTATTTACAAGTTTAGGATGTAGAACACGGCATGACCTCTGAGTGAGTCAGGGGCTGAGTTAATTGAATTAAATGGGCAGTGCCCAACAAGTCGGGGATAGTCATGTTCCAGGCATACAGTCTAGCTTCCTGCCATGTCTAAGCATCACAAGCAGTCATCGGTGGGCATGGAATACAGAATAAAGCCAGTGAGAGTGAAGAGGTTACATATTACATAGTTACATAGTTACATAGCTGAAAAGAGACTTGCGTCCATCAAGTTTAACCTTCCTCACATATGCTTTTACTGTTGATCCAAAAGAAGGCAAAAAAACTGTCCGATTTTGCAACAAACTAGGAAAAAACTAGGTTATTTTATATTTTTTATTTTTACTCATGGAAACAATCCTTGCATATTTTTTTTATTAATAAGAAATGTTAAAGGGATCCTATAGTGCCAGGAAAACCCCTTCAGCCACTTACCTGAATACAGCGCTGATGTCCCTTGCCGCTTGGTCAGGCTCTGCCCATGCTCCTACCCTGCCGACGTCAGCCGCCGGGGGAGACCTGATGCTCATACTCGGCAAAGGCCAGGCGCGTGCATTAGACCTCCCCGTAGGAAAGCATTATTCAATGCTTTCCTACTGGGAAAATTTGACGCTGGAGGTCCGTGAGGACATCCAGCATCAGATAACTGACCAAAGGTCGATTTGGATTCCAGAAGCCCTCTAGTGGCTGTCTATTAGACAGCCACAGAGGGCAGACTTACAGCTGCAATGTAAACATTGCAGTTCTCTGGAACTGCAATGTTTTACATTGCAGCACTAAGTGCATATGGGTCACAGCACCCAGACCACTTCAATTAGCTGAACTGGTGTGGGTGCCTACAGTGTCCCTTTAAGTTTTAAAATTTTCAATAATACTGTAAGTCAATATGTTGATTTTGTTATTTGGAGAAATAGTGAATATAAAGAATGTATTTACCATATATTGCAGTAGACTGGTTATTTTGGTGGTGTGGAGTTTCTGTCATTTCTACTTTTGGCTGTGTGTACTCTGGGAGATCCAAACAGGCGGATGTATTTTCTAATGTACTTATATTAAAAAACAATTCTGGAACCAATTTCGCTGGATACCATCTTATTTCCCGCAGGTCCATCTAAAAAAATAAAAAATATCTGGCTTATAATCAAGTGTGTACCATTGAGTTGGGTTATAAAACCATACATATCCAGTGGCTGCATGAAAATTGACAACAGCCAAATCTATCATCCATGGTTCCATAATCTCATAGTATTATTATTGCTACTATAAAAGAAAACTGTATTATCTCCAATGTCACGTTTGATGGACCTGCAAACTGTTTAGACACCATTTTCTGCAGCTCTGACCCTAACGCCCTAAATCTGAGGGACCTTCAAACTGTTGGGAGATGGACCTTCAAACTGTTCAGACACCATTTCCTGCTGCTCTGATCCGAACGACCAGAATCTGACTTATACAGGACTTTTTCTTTTGAATTGTGAAGATTATTGCATACAGTATACACTACACTTTCTATCAACCTAAGTATTTTCTGTGGCACGGATGGGAAACATTGTACACACACTCTAAGGATTACTATGAAATGTTCAGTCTCATATACAATACTGTTACTTTCACTGAAAACAAAAGAAACAATCTGGTTTGTCTTTGTCTTTATGGTCTAGGAATGCTACAATATCTTCTCCCACCAGCATTATAAAACATGCAGCATTGTGTTACTAGCTTATCACTTGAGGCCTACCAGCATCGAGGATAGGGGTCACCAAGGTCTACAAGCATGCATGGCTCTCCCTCCCCTTGTAGGGGATGTCACTTAGACAGGAACTCACTTAGTCCTGTCAAACTATGCATCTCCCATTAATTACAACTGCGCTCAAGTTTGGAGACCACGGACAGTGAGGCATGGCAGACTCCGTTGAAAATATAGAATTGACCCAAAACACATAGACTACTCCTGTGGTTTATTTATATAATAAACATAGACATCTAACAAGGAACAAAAGTGGATACAAAAATTGCAAGGAAAATTAGTAAGGATCTAGCCATTCACTAAATATTTGCTAGTACACAGTACAGATTTTAAATTTTTCCAGGCTACAAAAAACACACTTTTCAAACTAAAATTACAATGATTTGGTCATAATGCATCCCTCACAACAGGCCTAGATTTAGATGGATTGACCCAGGTTTGTCCTCTAGTGTCCTGAATCTGGAAACACGAGAAGAATGCACCCTATAAGCACAGCACATCCCACTCTGTCCTGGGTGGTCCTATCATCCAACATCTATTATTATACATCTCTTGGCCTGATCCATGAGCTGTCTCTCATTTAGAACATCCAATGTTAAGAAGTAGGATGTCATATAGTGCTGATCCCACTACTACATCAAAGTAACGCAATATTTATATCTTCTTTTGTAGTTTAATAAAACACACCACCATTTCTTAATTGTACACTCCTGACAAAAGTCATTGCACATGTAGTATACCATTTAAAGAAAAACTACAAACACCTAAACCATGATTATTGGTTTTATGATTGGTTTCATTCATTTCAATTCATTTTCATTTTTTTTTATGTAGCAGTGATACTCTATAAGGCAACTATTACTTTACAGACAAAACAGAAACAAATAGCAAAATCAACATATAACGTGACAGATCATTGGGATAAAATGTATTTTAGTTTTTGCTTAATGTAGGAAAATATAGATAATTACTTACTTTCATTACCTCTTGTAAGTCATCCATTCCTTTATTCCAATGTAAACAAACTTTATTTAACAGTGTTGAGCCGGTTGTGTTTTCAAGTTCTGAAGAACAACGATAATAGATTTTTACAGGGAGTCTCAATGATAGGACCCTATTACTGAGAGCATGGAACACGATATTAGATCATTAATTTCTTATTTCATCATAAGACTTTTTTATGTTTTTATTGTTTACTCCAAGCACCATGACCACTTCAGTCAAACTTAAACTCTGCACATACACATATATTTTATTTTGCAAGAGTTTCAAGCTGGCTAATATCAATTCCAGGCCAACTCTCGTAGATTTGCACACTACCTTGTCACAGGTGCCTCATGCCAGGGCCTTATTTAACCTTGCACTGCAGAGAGTCCCAGGAGCAAGTATTTTCCAAGTAAGTGGATTCATCTCATAAGAGCAGCCATTATGTTACTGGGATGAGACTTGCCAAAGACGGGGTGCATTGGCATTGTGGCAGCCTTATGCAATGTGTGATCATATAATGTTACTAATCCCCTGTTGCTTAGCTTGGGTGTTTAAAAAATATATAATATTATATGAGGTTTGAAATTGTTGTTTAGTAAATAAGTGAATTTGTTGGATCTTGCATGGAACTAGAGTTGGCTAATGTCAATTCTGTGCATATTCCTGCAGCCAATGAATGACAGGATCTGCATTGGATGCAGGATCGGATGTGCTTTACTAGGCATCAGAGGAGGATTGGTGCCTGGTGGGGACCAAGGTAAGAGGTTAAACCTTAAAAAACGTTTTCCCCATTACTGAGGATTGGCAAAAGCTGTAGTGGTTATGAAGGTTAGAGTAATCCTTTAATTAAAGTTTTCCTGGAGTCAATGGTCTATAGAAAATCAAAGGGAAATAATGGGAGATACTAATGTAAGAGAAAATACAAAACACATATCAAAGTATAGTAGAAACTAAATAGTAAAGAATCTCTATATTGAGTTCTTTTAAGCATCTTGCCCAAAATATCTTGATGTTACTACCTTCTACAGTCCAGTGGTATTTTAATCCCCTCCGCCCCCCACTCCATAAATGAAATAGAACAAGACTTGTATATATGAATTGTTTTGACAAATTGATCAATCTGATTTCTGAAAACCAAGGCTGGGTTCTGGAGTGCTTGCCCTATTTCCTTTACTCTGCTACTGCTTGGAAATGTGTTCTCCTACTTACCATCTTCTGAAATGTTGAGATGAACATGGTTAGAAATGTCTGTGGAAGATTCTGTAACATTTATTAAATATTCTGCTGCTGGAGGAAGATCTAAACACAGCACAGGGGTTTTCTTGTCTGTACTGAAGTTGAAAATGATGTTCGGAAGTTTGTATCCTAAAGACCACATCCTGCCATGAATGAATACCTGACAAGAACAAATATATTTTTGATTATTTTTTTTGTCAATTCCAAAAGAGGAGTCAGTACATTTATTTTTTTAATTATATGAAATATTTTCAGTAAGCAAGACAATATCATGTTTAATTCCCTCATGCTGCGCCTGCCTTTCAAGACTGATTTTGTCCCTACTCATCTGCCCTCCCAATGGCTATGGAAAATAACATGATACAGGTCTGCACAGGTGCCCATATCTTCTATATGCACTTTCTGTATTTGAAAGATTTTAAATTAACTTTGAATTCCTAATAATTCACACTTCTATAAATAACCATATTAGAAAAGGGATTTGCCTTATAACACAGTCACAATCATGAGGTAGCCCTTATTGAAAGCAGCAAATGAAACATAGAATGTGACGGCAGATAAGAACCATTCGGCCCATCTAGTCTGCCCAATTTTCTAAATACTATTAATTAGTCCCTGGCCTTATCTTATAGTTAGGATAGCCTTATGCCTATCCCACGCATGCTTAAACTCTTTTACTGTGTTAACCTCTACCACTTCAGCTTGAAGGCTATTCCATGCATCCACCACACTGTCAGTAAAGTAATAAATAAATAAATGATAAAGTAATATGGAAGCATGAAGTCTGCAGAACTTTGTCGCTTGAATCATGGAAAAATGCCGTAAAGCAATGGAAAGATTCAGAAGGGTGGGGGTGCCCTTTATGGAGAGACAGCAAAGAGTAATTCTTCTAATATTTATTTAAAAAATATATACATGTATTTCTATAATATCTGTCTGTTAATTAGCTTTTGTTGTGTGTTTTACATTATTTGGTGATGGCCTCATATTGATCTTTACTGGTTTTATAAAATTCAGATTTTATGACAGTAATTCGTTATTAAGATGAAATCCATTACATAACATTTCATATATTTGACTCCCATAATTGTATAAGGGTTCTGCTTGATTTTTTTTTTTTTTTTTTAATTCTTTATTTTTGAAGTGCGCACAGTGATAACAATTGCTTATGAGGTACCCCAAAGGCAATCCTCTAGCACGTTAGGCACAATTTGACATAGGGGTAGACATGAGAGCTTGCACACAATTTTTTTTAAGTAAGGAGATAAACAGTAATGATGAACTTTGCTTAGAGAGTTGTGAAAAACACAACAAATAAAAACAACGTTTGGGTTTTAGGCTAGTACATGTCGAGTGTTCGTTAAGGGTTAAAACAAGCTTATCGATTAACTGTAAGCTTACAAGCTTTGTAACATTAGTAGTCGTATTACATATTCTACGCTAAACATGCATGTGATAAAGTTACTTATAAATGAACAACGTCAGTTAGATTATGTTGAGTATGCTTGGGTAACATTATTAAGAGTAACAATAGTTTCACCTGTATCAACAGCTTATCTAAGAAGGATTACACAGGTAAGTTAAACATTTGCCACCAGGCAGGTTATGGCATGTTAGGTGATTAACTGCGCTAATTATCTATAGTAGATGTGTCCATTTGTAGGTGTTCACAGCCAGGGTTTGTGGGGGTGAGTGGGGCTGTTAGCAGCAGGTCTAGCAGCTTTTGCTGTAATTGCCATCTGTCACATGGAGTTGGGGTACCTGTCGCTTCAGAGTTGAGGATGGTGTCGAGCAGTGTCCTTTTCTCCGGCACCCAGGTGTTCCACATAGAGCATCTCTGCTTCCCTTGCAGCTGTGGGTCCCTCTGTGGGTGAATGTGTCTGCGGGCCTTCTCGGCTGTGTACTCAGCTGGTGCTTGAATGCGGGTATGTTGCTTTATGGGTCGCAGTATCCAGATGTAGCTGACGCTGCGATGAGCTGGTCGCTTGGGGTCTCGAGAGCTCCAGTGGGGCACTCTCAGTGCAGGTAAGCGCTGGGTCCTCTGCCGGTGTGTAAGTCTGTTTGTGGGGTGATTGTTCAGCAGTATGGCAGGCAGTGGCGTACATACCAGGGTCGCAGGGGTCGCGGCTGCGACCGGGCCCGGCCCACCAGGGGGCCCGGCCGCCCCTGCGACCCGGTTTGTACCCACAGGGCCAGCCTCTTCTGCTGGGGGGCCCAAGAGCCGGCCACCTCCGGGCCCCCCGAGGCTGGCCCTGCTGTCACCCGGCTGGCGGGCGCGCGAGGGAGCACTGTCCCCTGGGTGCTCCCTCTTCAGCTCCCTCGCGCACCGCACTGAAACCGGAGCCGGAAGATGACGTCATCTTCCGGCTCCGGTATCAGTACGCGGCGCGCGAGGGAGCTGAAGAGGGAGCACCCAGGGGACAGTGCTCCCTCGCGCGCCCGCCAGCCGGGTGACCAGCAACACCACTGGACCCCAGGGAATCCCCCCAGCTCTCACACAGGTAAGGAGGCTGGGGGGATTAAATTAAAAAAAAAACAGAAAAAACGTGTGTGTGTGAGTGTGTGTTAGTGAGTGTGTTAGTGTTAGTGAGTGTGGTAGTGAGTGAGTGTGTTAGTGAGTGTGTTAGTGAGAGTGGTAGTGAGTGAGTGTGTTAGTGTTAGTTTGTGTTAGTGTGTGTTAGTGAGAGAGTGTGTGTTAGTGTGAGAGTGTGAGTGTGTTAGTGTGAGTGTGTTAGTGTGAGTGTGTTAGTGTGAGTGTGTGAGTGAGTGTGTGAGTGAGTGTGTGAGTGAGTGTGTGAGTGAGTGTGTGAGTGAGTGTGTGAGTGATTCTGTGAGTGAGTGTGTGAGTGAGTGTGTGAGTGATTCTGTGAGTGAGTGTGTTAGTGTTAGTGAGTGTGTTAGTGTGTGTTAGTGAGTATGTTAGTGTTAGTTTGTGTTAGTTTGTGTGTGTGTTAGTGAGTGAGTGAGTGTGTGTTAGTGAGTGTGTGTTAGTGAGTGTGTGTTAGTGAGTGTGTGTTAGTGAGTGTGTGTTAGTGAGTGTGTTAGTGTGAGTGATTGTGTTAGTGAGTGTGTTAGTTTTAGAGTGTGTTAGTGTTAGTGTGTGTGTCTGTTACTGAGTATGTTTGTGTGCGTCTGTCACTGAGTGTGTGTCTGTCAGTAAATGTGTGCGTCTGTTCATGAGAGTGTGTGTGTGTGTGTCTAAAGCACTTACCTTTCTCCAGCGCCGGGCTCCCTTGGCGCTGGGGATCTCTCCGTCCCGATCCGCCTCTCGGCTCCGAATGCACATGCGTGGCAAGAGCCACGCGCGCATTCAAACCGCCCATATAGGAAAGCATTACTCAATGCTTTCCTATGGACGTTCAGCGTCTTCTCACTGTGATTTTCACAGTGAGAATCGCAGAAAATCCTCTAGCGGCTGTCAATGAGACAGCCACTAGAGATGGATTAACCCTTAGTGAAACATAGCAGTTTCTCTGAAACTGCTGTTTTCAGCTGCAGGGTTAAAACGAGAGACCTGGCACCCAGACCACTTCATTGAGCTGATTTGATCTGGGTGTCTGTAGTGGTCCTTTAAGTGTATGTGTTTATGCATGCACTGGCGTACATACCGCGGTCGCACGGGTCGCAGCCCTGCGACCAGGTGCCCGCCCGCCATGTGTTGCGGCCCCAGCCCGCGCAGAGTAAGCGCGGGGGGGGGGCCCACAGATCAGTTTTCGCACCGGGGCCCCATGGGTTGTGTGTACGCCACTGATGGCAGGTCTCTGCTGTCGCCTCGTCATGGCTGCTGTTAAATGCCATGGGTGGTTATAGCCCTGGCTGAGTGGTGTGGGAGCTTCCTTCAGCGGTGTGCCGAATAGGTGCCTCGCTGTCAGCCATTTTGTGAGGGCCGCGTGGTGGCTGTCGGCGGCTAGTCGCCCAGAAGCCCTGCCGAGGTGATGTCTGCCTGGTGGGGGCCGGGATAACCCCCACCAGCCCAAAGGGGGGGGTAAACGAGGCCGGGGGCCCCAGAGTTGTCATGGGTCTCGGTATTTGCCGGGGACGGAAAGTGAGGTGGCGGCCGTCCACCCCGCCCTGTTCCCGGGTAGGCCTCAGTCTCCCCTGCCCTGGCGCATCTCACCAGGACCCGGTCCACCCGATATCAGGTGCTCCAGCTGCACCGGGACACTCCAGGGTCAGGTATCACGCACTTCCAGGGGGTTGCAAGCTGATTTTTGATGGGTTTTCACCCTTTATTCGTCGAGTTTCCCCGGAGCCGTAGTGACTAGCAGCCTGCTGGCATGGCCGCCCGGCCCCGCCCCCTTCTTGATTTTTTAATATTAGTTTGCATTAATATATTATTTCATGCTACGTTTTTCAGTTATTTGATATTAACAAGTATAGCTATTCTGGAGTCCACATACTCTGCTATCTACAAAATGATAGTAAGCAGCACTCTTCAGATTTGGTGTCGGTTTGGATGGCTGCCAAGAGCTATACCATACAAACCTTAGAATGTCACTTGGGTGAAGAGTAATGCTTTGTAAACCCTTTGTACCTATGTGGGGTCTGGGATTTATTAATTGAGTGTTGTTTTGCTTAAAATGCATTTAGTTTCTAAGTGTAATTAAAATATTCTGTTTTATACTACATTTATGAGTTGACCTTATGGATGTGAAACAGAGGTCAGTATGCATTTTCCACCCTAAATTCAGCATTCAAACCAGACTTACTAAAGATATATAATTTGGGGATATATTTCCTTTCATCTTCGACTGTCAGCAATATGTTTTGTATGATTTATTTGCTTACCTTAATCCAGCACTGGGCTCCCTCAGCACTGGTGACCTCTTCTCCTCCATCGACGTCAGCTCCCGAGTGGAGCCGAATGCGCATGTGAGGCTAGAGGCAGGCGCACATTCAAACCCGCCCATAGGAAATCATTGAGGACGTCCAGCGTCAAATAAGCGCGATTTACTCAGTGTAAATTGTGGAAGCGCTGGATTAACCCTGCAGTGTAAACATAGCAGTTTCTCTGAACCTGCTATGTTTTCAGCTGCAGGGTTAAAACTAGGGGGACCTGGCACCCAGACCACTTCATTGAGCTGAAGTGGTCTGGGTGCCTATAGTGGTCCTTTAAGTTCCCTGTACAAGTGGGGGCTTGAGAAAGGAAGTGAAAATACAATGGATACACTGTGATCCAACCACACAACATTCAACCACGTAATGGGTAGCACTTGGTCCTGTTGATCTTTGCAGCAGGGGTGCTATTTAGAATACAGCACTTTGTTTACTTGCTGTGGGCTTTGTGGGATAGATGAAAGAGATGTTGCACATGTTCCAGTCATTGATCAATAAACCTTACTGTGTATATGTCCAGTAAAGCTTCCTCATTAGAACTTCGAGTCCACTGCATGCATGTTCCATTGAATACCACAATGTTACCAAATCGGCCTTTCACTGCAAGGATATAAGGGAAAATGTATGTTATAATAGGATGAGATAGATAGACAGATAGGTAGATAGATTTTTATTAAGTTAATTATTTCATTATTTTGCATACTGCATTTTTAATGTGTTGATATTAAAACATACAGTAAAATGTGCAATGAGCATGATTTTAAAGTATGTATATTGCAAATCAGTAAATAAAATAGATCCATTTAATTGGTTGTCCATTTTCACTCCAAGCAAATTCTGCACCTTCCTGGCTTGTGACATGTATGTAAGAGGAATAAATCTATGATCATATAAGGCTGCATTAACTAAGGCTCGGAGATAAAAGTATTAATAATAGACTAATAATAATTAGACAATGCCTTATACGTTTTACTTTCCAGCTTAATTCACTGAACAGCCTACGAGATAATGAAAATATCTTAGAAAATATCTCAAATATTAAAATAAAACTCAAAATGAACTGAGAAATAAAATCAAAACACAGCAGTCTCTTCATTAAACATGATCCCTGGGTCAAAAAGACACACACGATTAAACTCTGAAATATTGAAGGACTTTCTGCTGGTTTAAAACGTACGGTAACTATATTATTTTGTAATCACTCTTGAGAATGTCCTGTGCACAGTGCACCTAATTTACTCAAAACTTGAAAGACTGGATTAAAGGGAAAATAAGTTATACATCTAATAGAACAAATAATTAATATTATAGCTTTTAATCACCGTTAAAGTGGTATAAGATTTTAAACATGGGTTAGATGTTTGTCTCCCAGGTTACCTACAGTCTCCAAGATTGGTTTAAAGGAGCACTCCAAACAACATAACCTCTTGGTGATGGTTGCAGGAGTGCCCTACTACAATGTAAGTAGTCAAACTATTTTAGGAAGGCTTGACATCTTAACTTATGGTGCTTAGATTGTTTATTTAAGAACAATTACCTGCGAAAAATGCATAGCATAATGCCATAGAAAGGAGATACGTATTAAGCTGGTTATGGTAATGATCCATCAAAATAACAATTCTACACGGCCACAAGTCAGGTTTGAGTTTACATTTTGTTTTTTTTTATAATGTGTGTACCATTCTCTACTAACAAGCACTTTTGAAGACGATTATTAAAGAAGAAATGTTACCTACTAGCTGTTTGTAGTGTTACGTTCATTTGTGTCACTGGCAGATCAGCTGAAAGAGCTGTGATAGTCACAGTGTAGTTGGTTTCAGGTAGAAGCTCTAAGCATACATTCAGTGTTGTTTTGTCTGTAGTATAATTGAATGTGGAGACAGCAACAAAGTCCTTCTGGAGCCATCTTGTTCCAAAGATACTAAACTTTTGTAAAGAAATGTAAGACAATAAAAAGAAAAATGAAAAAAGGGTAATTTATAAAACAGTATTCAGTGTGAAAAAACCCATGGGGTAGATATATTTACTAAACTAAGCGTTATGGAACTTTACATTTTAGTCTACAATTACCAATTTGAAGGATGTCCCAGTTTGGTTATTTTAAAGCGGCACTGTCATGCCGAACTTACCTTTCCTCAATCTCTTCCTCTTCTCCCCCTCTCTCGGGATCTGTTATTCTTTTCTTCCTGTCTTCTTTAGTTTTCTTTAAAATCATAAGACAAAGTAGGGACTCTGTCTTATGGAGGATTCCTCCGCTTGACCAGCTCTGACCAGCGGAGGAGCAAAGTGTGCTTTATTTCCGCTGGTCAGACCAATTTTCCCATGATCCCTAGCTTTCCTCCCAGTTCCCACAATGCTTCCTGTCAGTATTGCCGAACGTCCTGTCACTTAGACAGAACGCCGGCAAAACTGCCGAATTGCATCCTAACAGAATGAGCACTGTTTCTCCATTGGTGTTAGGATGCAATGCGGTACTTTGTTCGGATCGGAATTTCATTCAAATGAATGAAACTCCGATCCTATTCATTGCTGTGGCTGCATCTTGCAGCCGCTTAGTAGATAACTCCCTAATTCCCACGGTATCAGGGAGCTATCTACTAAAAGGCTGAAAGACCTAAATTGGTCTTTCAGCCAAATTTACTAACACTAAGTAAAAATGACTTGGTATTAGTAAATAATATGCCCCTACTCGCTATACCGCGAGTAGGGGCATGTCTAGTAAGCAGTGAGCAGCCTGTGGCTGGGGTGGGAAAGTTCTTTGGAATTTTCCCACGCTTGTAAAATGACACAGAGCACTGTGATTGGATGGATTTCAAGCCATCTAATCACAGTGCTCTGTGTCATTTTACAAGCGTGGGAAAATTCCAAAGAACTTTCCCACGCTTGTAAAATGACACAGAGCACTGTGATTGGATGGATTTCAAGCCATCCAATCACAGTGCTCTGTGTCATTTTACAAGCGTGGGAAAATTCCAAAGAACTTTCCCACGCTTGTAAAATGACACAGAGCACTGTGATTGGATGGCTTGAAATCCATCCAATCACAGTGCTCTGTGTCATTTTACAAGCGTGGATAAATTCCAAAGAACTTTCCCACGCTTGTAAAATGACACAGAGCACTGTGATTGGATGGCTTGAAATCCATCCAATCACAGTGCTCTGTGTCATTTTACAAGCGTGGGAAAATTCCAAAGAACTTTCCCACGCTTGTAAAATGACAAAGAGCACTCTGATTGGCTTAAACCCACCAATCAGAGTGTTCTTAGGCTAATTGCAGGGCGGGGCAAGGCTTTACAAGCCTTGCCCCGCCCTGCGGAGCTCAGTCTGCGCGGAGCCCTCCATGGGTGAAGATGGATTATTTTTTTGTGCGCTCGGGTTTTTTCTTTTTCGTCAGGTTTTTTTTTTGCGCTCGGGTTTTTTATTTTATTTTTAGTTCGACGGCTATGATGGTTTTTTATTTGGCCTTTTTTGGGGCTGAAAAATGAAGATTTTAGAAAAAAGAAGACGTCGAATGGTAAGTTTAATTTTACTTTACAGGTTAGCAATTTTATTCCCCCCTCACTATTTTTTAGGGTGAGGGGGTAGGTAGGGGCATTTTTTATTTGGGTGGGGGGTGGGTGACTAGGGGCTTGGGCACCCCTAGTCACCTTGATGGGGGGGGGGAAATTTACTTAGTGCCCCCACCCGCCCCCCAGGGGTGGGGCGGGGGGAGGACAGTAGGTCCCCACCATTGACGTTATGGCCCCCACCCGCCGCCCAGGGGTGGGGGCGGACAGTAGATCCCCCCCCCTTACTACTATTATGGCCCCCACCTGCCGCCCAGGGGTGGGGGCCGGGGGGAGGACAGTAGGTCCCCCCCCTTTTACCATTAGGGCCCCCACCCGCCGCCCAGGGGTGGAAGCCGGGGGGGAGGACAGTAGGTCCCCCCCCTATTACTATTATGGCCCCCACCCGCCGCCCTGGGGTGGGGGCCGGGGGGTTGGAGGACAGTAGGTCCCCCCCCCTTATTACTATTATGGCCCCCACCCGCCGCCCAGGGGTGGGGGCCAGCGGGGGGAGGACAGTAGGTCCCCCCTATTACTATTATGGCCCCCACCCGCCGCCCAGGGGTGGGGGCTGGGGGGTGGAGGACAGTAGGTTTCCCCCCCCCCCCCCCCCTTATTACTTATATGGCCCCCACCCGCCGCCCAGGGGTGGGGGCCTGAGGGGAGGACAGTAGGTCCCCCCTCATTCCCATTATGGCCCCCACCCGCCGTCCAGGGGTGGGGGCCGGCGGGGGAGGACAGTAGGTCCCCCGTCCCCCCCTTATTACCCTTTTTTTTTTTTACAGTGAGCAGCCACAGGCTGCTCACTGTTTAGTGGACATGCCCCTACTCGCGATATAGCGAGTAGGGGCATTGGGGAGATTTTAATCTCCCTTGTGCTATTATGGGGGTCATATTGACCCCCATAGAGTGAGGAGGGGACCTGGGGGGGCTTATGAAGTGGTGGGGAGCACTGCTCCCTGCCGCTTCTGTCTTTACATATTGCAAGGAGGGAGCTGCACGCCGGTAGCTCCCTCCTTGTAATAAACCGAACAAACAAACGAACACTGATACACAGTGTTAGTTTGTTCGTCTGATTTTTTCTATTCATTCATTCGTCTGTCTGATGAATGAATGAATAGGTGAAATTCCAGTTCGCATGTCCAGATGTTTCACTGGGCATGTGCGGGAATCTCAGGGCTATCTAGTGTGGGTAGATGACGTGTCCCACAGGGACTTCACCTACCCACACAAAGATGGCGGCGCCCTGAATATAGATCGGGGCAGAAAATAAAGAATAAAAAATAGGTAATGTGGGGGGCATAGGGGCATTTGGGGGTGGCTAGGGGGTCGATTGGATGTAGTTGAGGCGGGAGGGGGGTTAAAAAAAAAACGGAATTCGGCATGACAGTGCCGCTTTAAGTTTAAAACGTGGAATTCTTTAATCAAATCTTCTTAATTTCTGGCGTAGTGTATGAGTCCCATAAAGCTGGTGTCAGTAGTGTTTAATATAGTATATTAACAAATGCAGTAAATGATTTGTGTAATATGTTAAGTTAGTTTGGTGAGTAGAACATTGTTTTTCAATTGTAAAATATTTATTTATGACCCCGTTGCTTACCTTATACAAAATGATCCAATCTAAAATTTCAATACTTTTTTTCCATTGTATACATGTATTGTTGAAAATGGAAATGTCGTTTATTAAACCCTCCTTTACTGCAATAAAAATAGAGAATTAATTATTATAACTCATATTTAACAAGATTTAATGCAATACTGGGGAACTTTCAATAATAGATTTGTATCTATCTTGTATGCACAACATGGTGTTACAATAAGACAGCATATGGATGCTAAAAGATTGTGGTGGATCGATGCCTTTCATCTCCTTTCAATGGTCTTTCTTTAAAGATGATTTGAAGTAGAGTTCCAGGCACCATAACTACTACAGCTTGTTGTACTGGGTATGGCGTAAGACGTCTGTGGATGAAACTCTCCTGGCTTTTGTCAAAGCTTTGGAGCATTTGACCAAAATAGGGGAGTCAACGTCCCTCTTCTGTGACTTCACGAAGGGAGAAGTGAACTTGTAGGTACAAGGAAAGTCCTGTAGCCCATGGATCAGCGCAGCTAAGAGGAATAGGCCTTGACAGAGCCAGGAGGTAGGCATAGCAACCACAGGAAGTTAGTGACAGCTAGCATGCTGGGTAGGACGGAGCCATAAGGGGAGTATTTATACCAGCCATTATTTGAAGTGGCCATTTTAACTGAACCTAAGCTTACCTGTCAGTTGTCCCTCCCACCCCTGTATTTGGTTAGGTTAGTTTATTTCCCGTTTTTTTCACAGCGGCGGGGAATGGCCTGGTTAAATCGGAGGGTAGATGGAGGAGAAAGTGGGCATCCTGAGGTTCAGTGTGGATTGGGCAGTGTTGCACGTGGTTGGTAGGTTCGAGCCCGTGGTGGCTCCGAACCTGGGGGTGTGGTGGTGTCTTGGTACACCCTTACAATGGATATGGTGGGTAGCGGTGTCTTGGTACACCCCTACAATCGATATGGTGGGTAGCGGTGTCTCGGTACACCCCTACAATGTAACCAGGTGGAAATGTGGTCATATTGGGCGGCCAGTTTCTGTATTAACATGTTATTTAGATTGTTATCTATTGTTATTATTGTGGGGTCATTGCTAGGCGTATGTTATGTAAATGGGGGGATGTTCACTTTAAAAAGATTTGTTGGCAATGACCCCATTTGTTATTCCTTAATTATTTTATTAATAATTTAATAAAGCTGTGGACTAATTATTTCCAACAGTATAACCTGTGTGTGTTTTAATGGGGGTTTGGGTAAGGTTAGCGCATATGCCGGAAAATCCGACTGTGCGCCTGTCATGGTTTTGGTAAAATCTCTCAAACGATTTCAATCAATTGAACTGCAGTGGTTATTAGACTTGTGCAAAGATTGTTTCGGATGGTTGGTTCGTGTCAATTGCCTTTTAATACACACCTGGACACATTGATTCTCTTGGATTTACTTGTGGTGTGTTTTTTTTTAAAGATTAACAGACTTTTGCACAAGTTTAGGGGTTAAGAGTACTCCTTAACAGAATCATGATGCAGGGAAATCAGTAAAAATAGCCAAAAACGTGTTCTTTTGCACTGTATGTTTCATTCTGTCTGCAAAAAATATAGTTAAAAATTAAAAGGGTGCAATCATTCTCGAGTGACTGTTATGGTTGCAGGAAAAAAGTTTTCCCTTACAGAAACTCCGATTCCTGTATTGCTTGAATTCTTACAGGACAAGTTTTGTGCATTTTATGGGTACAATGCAGAAATTTATCTGCAAAATGCTACATGAAAAAAAGTCAATATGTTCCTGCCTCTTTAAGACATTCTATACATTATTATTACATAGGTACTAAAGGAAGAAAAAGGGGCAAATACTATTTATTTATAATAAATAACTACACATGCTTTTAGCATCCCACAATAACATCAAAAGTACCTTTTATAAATTGGACTTTTGAACTCTGTATATAAATAATGCTTTTAAAGGGACACTTAGACTCTAAAGCAACTTTGGTGTATAGATCATGACCCTACACTCTCGCGGCACAATTGTCTGCCGTTTAGGAGTTAAATCACTGTGTTTATGCAGTCCTAGTCACACAAACTTGCATGTGACCTACACAGCCTTCATTAGAGATCTAATGTTTAAAATTCCTTAATTGCGCTGTGTTTTTAATTTAGATTATTATTATTTTTTTTATCTCCTGCTCTGTTAAAAGCCACCTAGGCCCTGCAGGTGCCTCTTTTGTGTAATTAAAGTTCAATTAACAAAGCAGAAGACAAAAACCTCTTAAGTGAGTAAGATCTGGAACCATTTTTTTTTTTCATGCAGGCTATATGAGTCACAGCCAGGGGAAGTGTGGCTAGGGCTGCATAAACGGTAACAAAAGTGATTAAACTCCTAAATGGCAGTGAATTGAGCAGTGAGACTGTAGTGGCATGCTCTATACACCCAAACTGCTTCCTTAAGCTAAAGTTGTATTGCAGCATATAGTGTTCTTTTAATTTATGAGAGTATTAGCAAAGTAACTGTTGATAACGTTTATTAATATCACCATAACATCCCTACCTCCCTTTGTTTAGTCATACTTTAGAAGACAGGAAGAAATAAAACTCTACATTCAGTACCTGTGCAGGTCATGTTCAGTTCTTCCCAAACAGCCTCTGCTGTGCAGAGAGACACATTATTTTCACCGTTCTGCAGAAAACCAGGCTTACACATATAATAAACAGAGCTTCCCAGTGTGGTCTGGTTGTTCCAAATCATATTGGCATGTTCAATTACTGAAGGCATTCCACAGTCAACCTCTCCAATACAAAGAATAACACAATTAGTCATCTACAGAACAGTGCGAACAACAAAACATTATTACAGTATTCCTGTTTATGGCTATGGTCTATTTTGTCATAATAATCTAGTCATTACACACCATAATCTACCTCTCTAGGGACCTGATAGTAATAAATAAGCTGGACATTTCATCTTCATAATGTTTGAGAATTAGAATAATATTGAGGATCACTTTTTGATGGTAATATGTCACTATTCAGAGATAGAACATTTTTGTTAATGAATATGTATATAAATAGATATTGGGTTTTTTTTTTTATAGAAGAAGATTAAAATAATGTACAGAATAATGAACTCAAAGACCAGAAAACAATATTCAAATTATAAAAATACATTTTATCTTTCTAGCAAAAAGTGATCCTTTATTAATCCATATGTGTAACATTTCAGTCCACATATATAATGGGTTTATAAACAGTCTTGTGTGTATACTGAGATGTTGGCTATTTGTTACAATATGTGATATAAAGCAGTGAATCAGATTTTTTACAAATCCTGTTGTTGGCTGGATATTGGAATTAGGGATTGACCGATTATCGGTTTTGCCGATATTATCGGCAGATATTCAGATTTTTTGTAAGTATCAGTATTGGCCGATAATCACCGGTAATACTGATAATGAGGTGGGCCGGCGCGTCCATAAGGCGGCACAAGTGGTTGCCTTAGGGCGCACCAGACCGGGGGGGGGCTAGATTGGAGTGACTGGCAGGAGGTGGGCGCACAGCGCTCCCTCCTGCCAGGCACTCTGTCTAGCGTGGCCGAGCGGAGCAGTGCGTACCGCGGTACAGGAATTTATGTTTCCTGTACCTGGCTGGACTGAAAGGAAGTGCTCACTGAGACTGAATCTCCTGTACCGCAGGAGACAAGACAGGGGGAAGTTACACTTTGGGAGAGGGGAGAGAGGGAGGAAAAAACACTATGGGACAGGGGAAGGAGGAAAAAAACAATGGGACAGGGGAGGGGAGAATTCTATGGTTTAGGGGGGTAAAGAACACTATTGCGGAGGGGGGGAAAGAACACTATTGGGGAGAAGAGAGACCACTATGGGACAGGGGAGGGGGGAAAAGAACACTAGGGGGAGAGAGGAACATTAAGGGAGGACACTAAGGTACAGGGAAGGGAAAAGGAACACTGGGGTGGGGGGGCACTAAAAGATAAGGGAGAGGAACATTAAGCGAAATGGGGGGAGGGTTTCTACCGCAGATATTTACAGACAAACACACTGTATCCACACTACCCACACTGCATCTACTACACAAACACACACACACACTGCATTTACTAATCAAATACTATCACTGCATGAAAACATAAAAAAAAAATCTGACTGGCATGTTTATTTTGTGCATTTACCACTTAATAAAAAAAATATCTGCAAAAAAAATGTTTTTCTCAAAAATGTAAATGTACAGAATATCGCTATACTATATCACTATACTTTATCTTTATACTGCTAGAGGATGTGAAGCCTCTACTTGTCTAGAGTTCCCTAATGTTGAGGTTATGAAGAGCAATTTTGAAGCAAAAATCAAGCAATCATGGAAACCAAAAACAATGCCATTGCTGATTGTTCTACATTGTTTATAATGCCCTGATATACTTTCTATTAGATCCAGGCTCTGAAAATGCATTGGCAAAATAAGTGACAAAAATTATGCACAAAAGATTTACCTCTGCAAACAAGGTCACCTCCCACCCAGTGTCCATCTTCACCACAAAATACAGTACCGTTTCCACTCTCAACCGTATAACCGTGCTGGCACCAAAACAGGAGTATGCTTCCGTAGACAGTGCTGCTTTGTAATCCTGTAGAAGCATGTAGAATGGAAGGTGGGGATCCACAGTCCACAACTGCAAAAGTCATAATATATGAAGTAAGTTACAGAGCAAAACATCATATATGTACAATGAGAAATAATTATTTCCACATGCCTTTCACATTAAATATGCCATATCATAAAATAGAATAAACTAAGTCCATGCCCAAGGTTTGAAATGCTTATCCTTATACTTTACATATACAATACACTTAAAATACATTTGCAATACACTTTAACCTTATACTTTATACTTATCCTTATACTTTATATACGGATGCATTTCGAAATAGTTTAGCACAGGGATATCCAAAGGTATATTGATTGGCTGTTTTAGAAACCTAAGACTGGCAAAGCACCATGGGAGCTGTAGTTCTGCAAAGGCTGGAGGTCCACCTTTTGGCTATCCTTAATCTAGACTGACTACATTTCTCATATAATTCTAATTTGAAGACATATTAATAGCTGTTATGGGGCTGTTTAAATAAAAATATAAAAGGGAACGCTGGCAAACTTTGGTGGGCAGGGAGGGGGATATAAGTACAAATGAATAGAGAGATTTACAGAGATATTTATATGTAAGAGACAAGAAATTATCAGGGTTATTCACTAAAGTGAGATATGAAACTGAATGTTGAATTTAACCCCTTAAGGACACATGACATGTGTGACATGTCATGATTCCCTTTTATTCCAGAAGTTTGGTCCTTAAGGGGTTAAAGGGACACTATGGTCACCAGAACAACTACAGCTTATTGAATTTGTTCTGGTGAGTAGAATCATTACCTTCAGGCTTTTTGCTGTAAACACTGTCTTTTCAGAGAAAATGCAGTGTTTACATTACAGCCTAGTGATAACTTCCCTGGCCACTCCTTAGATGGCTGTTAGAGATCCTTCCTGGGTCATTGCTGCCTAAAATGCATCCAAACATTCCGTGTCTCCTCCCTCTGCATGCAGACACTGAACTTTCCTCATTGAGATTCATTGATTCAATTCATCTCTATGAGGAGATGCTGATTGGCCAGGGCTGTGTTTGAATTGTGCTGACTCTGCCACTGATCTGCCTCCTTGTCAGTCTCAGCCAATCCTATGGGAAAGCATTGTGATTGGATCAGGCCACCACTTCTGATGATGTCAGCAGACAGCTTGTTTTTCTGAAGCAAACAACATGCAGAGTTACAGCTTCAGGCTTGAATACAAGTAAGATTTTACTATTTTTAGGGAGGCATGAGGGGGACAGGGTGTCTAGATAGTTTTAACCCTATAGGGTCAGGAATACATGTTTGTGTTCCTGACCCTATAGTGCTCCTTTAAGATCAAAGTAGCCAAACTGTAAACATTAAGTCAGTTACCTTTCAGTTTGGTGACTCAGGCCTTAAATTTGAATTTTTCTTTGAATTCACTTCAGATTCTTGCTTTAGTAAGTAGCCTTGTTGGATGTCACTGCAACTGATGTCATTGCCACCTATAACAACCACTGTGTTATGAATGTCATCTCACCCTGCAGTCAATGGTAAACACTCCTGCTGGACTATACAAGCAGACATCCCAAAATACATCTCATTATTTTCTTTTCAGAATAATGGTGCGTGGCTGCAGGTCACAACACACTTGTCAGCCCTCCCATACTAGTGGACTAGGAAGGAATTGCCCCTCTCCCCCACCATGTTAGCCCTCCCACAAACATACATCAGATTTTTTTCCAAAGGCTCCTAAATAAATAGTTTAGTTACACGGATACGATTCATAATGTGAAGAGTTATGCTACGTTGGAAGAACTTTTGAACAGTTGACACTTTTTTGACCCAAATATTTTTATTACGAACATTAAACAATTGACTATAATAATAGTTATAATTTGTAGAAGAATAAAGATATTACCAAGTTACAAATGAATGCATGTATCATTAGAATGGACAGACAAAAAAAGATAGACAAACTGTTTCCCTTATTACTAATCATATCCAGTGCAAGTATTTTTCATTCCTTTCAACACAAGGCCTAATGATTTTCATTGTGCAAGTTAAATAATTAAGGCGGCTCTCCCCTAAATAAGTTCATTAACATGTGTTTAGTAAATTAGTAAATAAGGACAAAGGCAACATCTGCTGTCCTGGAGATTTGTCATGATGATTTCTTATGAGATAGAAATTGAAGCCTTGCGCTAGAATAATTGAGTGGACTGTGTTGAGTTGTGCCAAATTCCAAATAATGAATAGTTCAAAGACTAAAACATAGTTATATCAGCAGTTCCCTGTTTATAAATAAGATTGGTAAAATATAATGAATGTATGCCTTTACATTAAATATATACGGTATATTATTTCCCGTGAAACATTGACAATATTGTATAAACAGTTTTCCCAGTATTTAAGGTATTAACTAAACGGTGGAAGGAAGTAGATTTGTAAGGAAATACTACAGTAGTTAGTTGGTGTGCCAGAAGAAAATGTAAAATAACGGAAATGCTAACTCAAATTCCTCGAGAATCAGGAAGGAAATTATGTTATGAATAATGAGTTGCATACAAATCACAATACAGGTTAATATCCATCAGAATGCATGGGAGCAAATGGATCATTTTACTGAACCCCTTAATGGCGAGGCAGGCCTCTCTAAATTTCAATAGCTGTCTAAACATCATAACCAGAACATGCTACTGTATTGGTTATCATGCTTTCAGCCTTTTAGTTCCTTAGTTTTGGGTCAAACTGATCTTGAGTGTTTTGATCAAAACCAGGGGCAATCAAGACACCTGACATCCAGCCCACTGTTAACTAAATGCTAATTTGAAGTTCCCCTCAACAATGGTAATATCAATTTCAACCACCTCATCCATGACCCAAGCATGTATGGACGTAGCGGGGAATGTGATGCAAATAAAAATAATGTAGCCTACCCAAATAACCCCCAATAATGACAGACACCGAATTTGGATGGAACAGGCCACAGCATTTATTAAACATAAGACTGTAGGACTCATTCAACATTTATTAAACTTTATCATTTAATTATAACCAAAAATAAATACATAAGTAATCCATAACTTTACATATAATTATTAATACCTAGTGCCCTACAGACTTTGCTTACATAATCATCCTTGCCAATGAACGAGACCACGTGCCTATGCACCAACTTGCCCACAGGGTTATCGCCTCCCCCCTCGTCCAAACCAAAATTCCCTTTTGCTTTCAATGCTTACCACCAGCCGGCTTTTAGCTCGGTGAGCATGTCCAAGTCGGTAACTTAAAAGTTTACCCTACAGAGCAGGGGAGGTTGAGACCCGACCATGTCCATATCCTGCCACTCCATGTTATAGCCCCCAAAAACCTGGCAAGGACACGTCCCCCGCTAGCTGTGACATAGACAATAACAAATAGTAAAGAGGGTGGGAGGGAAGTTGTTTGCTGGCCCGTCTCCCAAGAGGCACTGAGGTAAGATGATCCCTACACCACTCCCAAACACTTAACCACTCCCATATACACATACAGCCAGTCACAGTCCTCTATCCCCACACTCATACATGTGCCCTTGTCCGCTTAGCTGCGCTATCTCCCCAGGGCCTCAACTAAGACATATAAAATAGAAAAGGAATTGAGGACCTGCTGTACCCCCAACAGAGCTACTTCAAATTCAAATCAGGGTACCAGATGTTCCTCAGTTACACAATGTGATGATCTGTAAAATTCAACTTCATGTGAGTCTGCCATCAAAAATATATCAACACAGCATAAAAGCGCCTTTATAATGTGTTAACCTTTATTTAACAGGATCAGCGTTTTTTGATGGCATATTAGCATTTATATTACCTGTCACTTAGAACACATTTACCATCAAGTATTTGCCCTACTATGCCAGATTGATTGCATGCTTAATTGCTGTGGTTTTAAATTTTATTATAGTAGCAATTTTATGTCCTCAGACAATTCTAATGAAGCAAGAAAAAAGGTGGAACATAATAATCCATAAAACATTTGATTTGTGTTAGCATAAATCATTATTCCACTACATTTTGTTAATACTATGTGTAAAAAAAAAGCTGTTGTATTAAAAAATGCAGGTAGAAAGAAATTCATGGTGAAGTACAAAAGAATACTTTGAGAACAATTGAGCATCAAGATGTACATACGCTAATGCATTTGGACAGGGGCAAAAAGTACCATCCATGGCAAAGTATGTCACAGTGTGCATACTCGGTAGGCACACACTAAAGAGTAAACAAAGTAAAACATGGTAAACAACTTAATGTAAAATACAGAAATATACAATAAATGTGTTTGTAGCAGGAGAGTAATATGCCATAGGTTATTACACGGTGCAATCAGTGGACTTTGGTGGGGTATTTAGTATCTCCTAATCCGCACGTCATGCAATTTATCCGGGGGTCCCAAATGTGTATGCACACATTATATTTCCTCCCAAGCAACCATCTAATCTCCTCCATGAGTCTAACATTCTCAACAGCATTATACTATTCCTTGATCCTAAGGGGTGCCGCTACAAGCTTGCTTCCGTTTGATAGAAATATGTGATTTAGCAGCTGAGATGTAAATATAAGAGTTTTTATCTGTAGTACATGTTATTGTATAGAGGAGTAATAAATGGAATGGCCTTTTTTCCCCCAAGATCCTCCTCTATGACCTTATGTATTCTCACCCAGAATTGTATTTAATTGGGGCAAATCCATAATAATTGTAAATTAGAACCTATTGCTGAATCACATCACCAACAGGGAGCTGAGTAAGTTGGGAACATCTTATGTAACACAAAACGTGTACCATCTAGCCAGTAGTTTATACACTGATTAAAATTATAAACGCAACACTTTTGATTTTGCCCCAATTTATCATGAGCTTAGAAAGATCTAAGACTTTTTCTATGTACACAAAAGGCCTATTTCCCTCAAATATTGTTCACAAATCTGTCTAAATCTGTGTTAGTGAGCACTTCTCCTTTGCCGAGATAATCCATCCACCTCACAGGTGTGGCATATCAAGATGCTGATTAGACAGCATGATTATTGCACAGGTGTGCCTTAGGCTGGCCACAATAAAAGACAATTCTAAAATGTGCAATTTTATCACACAGCACAATGCCACCGATGTCGCAAGTTTTGAGGGAGCCTGCAATTGGCATGCTGACTGCAGGAATGTCCACCAGAGCTGTTGCCCGTGAATTGAATGTTAATTTCTCTACCATAAGCCATCTTCAAAGGTGTTTCAGAGAATTTGGCAGTACATTCAATCGGCCTCACAACCGCAGACCACGTGTAACCAGCCCAGGACCTCCACATCCAGCATCTTCACCTCCAAGATCATCTGAGACTGCAGTTCGTCGTCGTAACCAACTTGAATAGGCAAATGCTCACATGCGATGGCGTCTGGCACTTTGGAGAGGTGTTCTCTTCACGGATGAATCCCGGTTTTCACTGTAGTCGGCAGATGGCAGACAGCTTATAGACGTAGTGTGGGTGTGTGGTTTGCTGATGTCAACATTGTGGATCGAGTGGCCATGGAGGTGGTGGGGTTATGGTATGGGCAAGCGTATGTTATGGACAATGAACACAGATACATTTTATTGATGGCATTTTGAATGCACAGAGATACCGTGACAAGATCCTGAGGCCTATTGTTGTGCCATTCATCCACGCCCATCACCTCATGTAGCAGCATGATAATGCACGGCCCCATGTTGCAAGGATCTGTACACAATTCCTGGAAGCTGAAAATATCCCAGTTCTTGCATGGCCAGCATACTCATTAGACATGTCACCCATTGAGCATGTTTGGAATGCTCTGAATTGGCGTATATGACAGCATGTTCCAGGTCCTGCCAATATTCAGCAACTTCGCACAGCCATTGAAGAGGAGTGGACCAACATTCCACAGGCCACAATCAACAATCCGATCAACTCTATGTGAAGGAGATGTGTTGCACTGTGTGAGGCAAATGGTGGTCACACCAGATACGGACTGGTATTCAGATCCCCTGGACAGTAAAACTGCCCATTTTAGAGTGGCCTTTTATTGTGGCCAGCCTAAGGCACACTTGTGCAATAATCATGCTGTCTAATCAGTATCTTGATATGCCGCACCTGTGAGGTGGATGGATTATAACGGCAAAGTAGAAGTGCTCACTAACACAGATTTAGACAGATTTATGAACAATATTTGAGAAAAATAGGCTTTTTGTGTACATAGAAAAAGTCTTAGATCTTTGAGTTCAGCTCATAAAAAATGGGGGCAAAAACAAAAGTGTTGCGTTTATAATTTTGTTCAGTGTAGTTCAGTTCTGGCAATGGGACATATGGAGAGGTTCGGTGAATAAGCTGAAATACTTTGTACCATTGCCATTCAGTTAAAGGGATACTCCAACCAAAAAAAATCAGTCTTTAATAAAACATTATTTTTGATTTTTTTTAAATAATGAATAAAAGAACAAAAACTTATTCCTTCGCATTCCAGTGCGAAGGACTTGTTCTCTCCCTGGGTGGGGAGAGATGTCAGGAAGAATAAGAGGAGGGCTTGAGTGGAAGGCTGTGCCGCCATCGTGAAATGCTCCACATACAGACTCTAGGCACCATGGCCACTTTAAATCACTAAAGTGGTCATGATGGTTGGAGTAACCTTAAATTTTTAATTTATGTAAATATCCCTAGTCCACAACCCAAAAAATAAGGCTATGGTATGATGAGATGCTTTTTAGTATCAGCTTCTAGATATATGTGTAGAACAATTGATTGATGGTTATATGGTTAGTGTACAGAATCTGAAATTCCATTAATTGTATCTTACTTTAAGTATAGTTGAGGGTACTTTGAGGAAAGTAAAGAGAAGGAGAAAATAAAGGTAGCGCCAAAAATTAATACAGAGGTATATACCAAAAAGGTAAAAACTAATAACAATAATAAATATAAATATAAAAAGTCCCCAGTAGAAAAATCCAACAGAAAATAGAATTGTAAAATTGTAATTAAATACCACTAGTATTGGAACAGCCGGGTCTTGATTGAGGTGGATGACTATTAATGGGTTTCTGGGTCACATGAGGCTTGGGGTCCAAGTGTACATTTGTAGAGAGAACAGAAGAAAGGATCCAATGGTACAATATATCCCAAATTTAAACAACAGTACAAATAATGAATAGGTGATACTCACATTTCCCAGAGCTGCGACCTGCTCTGGTATAAACAGCATTAAATGGTATTATCCCCACTTCTAGGATATATTGTAAAAAAGTTTATCTAAAAAGTATTAAATCATTTGAAAATTATACAAATATAAAACTATAGGCTTTAATTTGGATTGTTCATTTCATGTCTAGTATCTTTGGCAAAGTTCTGCAGCTTTCTGGCATTATACTGAATCTCAAATGTTACCTATCCTCTAGAGATCAGAGACGATTCTTGCAGGAAGTGACTATTGGTCACGAAATGTAAAAGTGTACCCTGTGATGCCCTTATGTGCATTCATTTCCTCTGGACAGCACTGTGAATTGAATGGTAGTCATACATTACATCCCCCAGAAGGCTTTCTTCTATATTTGGAACCTATAAAGGATTTTTCACGGGGGTCAGTGCCTGTCCTCACATGGTATGATGTGGTCTAAGATTCAATGTCCATTTCCTTCCATTGTGAGTCTCTTCCCAACCACTATGGATAATGTGTTTTTTTACACTAAAGTAGATTTTTGTGAAAAATGCCTCACAACTTTTTTTTTCCTCTGAATAAATGTACTAACCATATTACTTTATAACATCCACTCCATTAAGTGGCACATTCCTCCATTGCTAAGCTTTCTAGATGGAGAGATGTCATAAAGTTTTGCAATGAAGACAAACTCTTGTTTCTTTCATTTACTTTTTTACCTCATGGGCTACAAGCACTCTCTCATTTTCTTTTAACACACATCTTTGTTTCTGTTTAATCAATAATTTGCCCATATCATAATTTAGTTTTCAGTCTCCTGTCTAAAACATTTATGAGACTATAAGGCTCTTGAAGGCTGATTAATAAAATTACCACTAAATGAATGTCTTTCAATATTTACCAGTTAAACATAATTAATCCATTGTTTTGTTTTTTTTAAATACAGATTTTTATTATGTATTTTTTGTTTTTGTTCAAGTAAAATAGAATATATAAGGAGAAGGCCTTGCACCGCTACACATTAAGTATACAATTCTTGTTACACTTTACTTGATATACACTTACAGATTGAGAACGCTAGTATACATATTAAAGGGTCCCCTCACTGTATAGAAACCGTATTTGATAGGGTCGGTGTAAATGCTTTCCAGCATATGTAAGCATTACCATGTATTTCGGGCACTCTTGTTGGCATGCCTTCTTCCCCTAGCTAGTATCAAATGGGAGGGTATCAGCTAGTGGCAGCAACACATCAGCGTCCCGAGGGGTTAATTTAGACACAGTCAGGAAGTAAAACACAGTTGTAGATCTGCAGTAGCCTGCGTGTGTGCACTAGTGCCTTTCCCACCTCGTTGAAGTGCGCGTCCTGTAGTTAGTCTCCCACCTAAGCCTCATTCTTCATGAGCAATTCTTCTGTGTGGAGAGGTATCCCCTCCCCCCCCTCCTTTTTGTTTTGTCCCCCTTTTTATATGTGGCTATCTACAGATATGTGTTCTGCTGATCTGCTGGTATGTAATCGAGTTACCTTCCTTAATGCAATATATAATGAATAAAACATCAGACCTACTGTCATCCTTAAATATCATGATACACACATACATTTGAGATTTGAAATACATCCACTTGGGATCCCTACATAACCAAAACGTCAGTGTGGTGGCAACTCTCAAAAATGTTATGATGATGAATCCACTATATACACACACCTAATGTGGTTGCAAAAAAAGTCAGGTAAAGCGCAAGTTCACAATGATTTTCTAGGAATCAGAACTGAAAGTGGATTTTGGGTTGTATATATATACATACATACACTGTGTTTTACCTGTGTTGGGTATACCTCTACACATGTAGTATTTGTATCTCACCTTTGCACACCAACGAGGCTCCAGCCCATCGACCTTCAGCTGTGCAGAAAGATGTGTTTTGACCACTGTCTGCAGTGAAACCATGAGCACATCTATAAGTCACCATACTTCCAAATGTGCTGTTATATGGACTATCCATGATTAAACTGGGGAGAACTGGTGGGGATCCACAGTCAACAACTTCAAAGATATAAAGATAAATTCAATTAGACATTGTGGGAAAAACAGTCATTTTGAAATCTCTAGTAAATATTTAAATTTATTTACCACATTTCTATTTTTTTCAATGTTTAACTCCTTAAATAAACACTACAGTGTCAGGATTGTATGTTTGTGCTCTTGTCACCATAATGTTCCTTTAACCCCTTAAGGACACGTGACATGTGTGACATGTCATGATTCCCTTTTATTCCAGACGTTTGGTTAAGGAGTTAAAGTGGATATTTAGGTGACCGGCCATCCTCAGATCACAGTAAAGAAGATAATTTTGATGATCTCAGCCAATCCAATACTTTGCCATAGGAAAGCATTAAGAAGCTATTGCCCATGTGCGACAAAATGTTGTACTGCACCAATCAACACCAGCAGAGTGTGAGACGCTGAACACCACTGCTGTACTCTGTGCACTGGACAAGGAAGCATCTCTAGTGGCTGTCTGAGTGAAAAGGCAGTGTGTACAGTGCTAACACTACAGGGTCAGGCTTTAGACCCCAGAATCACTACATTAAGTATAGTGATATATACATATAGTGGTTCTGGTGACTATAGTGTCTCTTTAAGGACCAAGGCTCTTTAGAGATGCAACACATTTGTGGCCTTTTACACTCTTTTGCCATGTGTTCATTCTACCACAATTTCACCCTTACTGTTTAAGGGCACCCATGTATATAATTATTTAAAGGAAAATAGGGTTTTCTTTTGATACCTTATATGTATACATTAAACAATATTAAATACATGTAAATATGAATAACATTAAAAGATTAAGAAAACAAATTTTTACACGTGCAAATAAAGAAAAACAACTCAAAATAGATTCACTTGGGGCGGAGCTTACCTTCCAAGCGAGCCAGACGTCCATGGCGAGAGCTCCCACATCTAAAGCCCTGATTCTGGGCACTACGCCAGACCACCGGATCGTGCCAGCTGCGGACAACTATCCTCCAACTCAGGAGGAGATGCTGAATCCGGGAACACCTGACACAGGGCTCCCTGCCGCTAAAACGACCACACAGCAATCCGCGGCCTACACGGGTGGGAGCCGTAGAGAGACGGCCGCTCTTCCGGTTCTCAGGCTGAAGAGGGGACGACCGCTAATCGCTCCCACCCCCATGGACCGGAGGGGGTTATCCCGGTCCCTACCAGCAAGAGAGGCCACAAACGAAGACGAAACAGCAGATGCTGGCACACATTCCAGCGGCACAAAAGCAACGAGGCCCAAAATGGCGGACAAGCCTGGCTTCACTACATGCGGTCTGAATCCACCTCAACCTAGTGTGAAGGGCCCCACAGCACAATCGACAAAGAAGGCGACACAGGCACAACCTGCAACAAGCAGCACCCATGCTACCCCGCCCATGCACACCCAAGAGTTCTTCCACCAGCTCTGCACCAACCTGTGGATGAAATTCCGAGGCAAGGACCGACCATACGGGCTGGCAGTGCGAACAGCAGCAGCGAGGATCCGTCCAGCCACCCGACGCAAACTAAATGAGCACACACCACGAGCCCCCAGAGCAACCTCCCAAGGGAGACGACACCAGCGACCTAAATGGCGGGCAACGGCGACAGGCCCTGAGGGCGCTAAATCTCACACTCCCACATATCAGAGCGAGACCAACGGGCACGCACGACCTACCCGAGCCCCACACCGACCCACGGGAAGGAGAACCTCGACCCAAAGGAACACCAAGCAGAGCCTACTGGATCGCAACTCGCCAGGACCCACTGAAAAGCTGCATCAACCAACACGAGGGGCACACACTCTGTCACGAACAGGAGTCGGATGACATGGCGGGGACTTAGACCTAATACTAGGCATAGTAACCACTGTCACTAGCCATACATTCCCCACACGAACCCTCATGAACCTTAATCATTGCTACCCTGCCTAACACGCTCTATAAAAGATGTACTAGCCAAGTCTGCACATAGTTATGAATGTTGTACACACAATCTGCCTAGCATGTACTTTAATCACAGTTTAGCGTGTCACTTTATTTTGTACCTTTATAATCGACTAAGTTAGGGTCAATCCATACAGAATGTCTTGGCCAGCCTTAAGGGTTTTTCTTTTTGTTAAGCGACAATATAAGCGCTAGCTTGGATTAATACATTTTATATATTGTCTATGATAGCGCACCTAACGTAATGCAAGTGTAAGCTAGTTTAACTCTCAACTTATTCTCGAAGTGTGTAAACCTGTACAAACATCAACAAGTTGTCAAATCTGATGGTCAACCTAACAATGTCATGTCATATCGTGACAATACCTAAGCAACGTAAAGCCATACTGTTTATAACCCAAAAATGTGCTTGTTCTATCGGTGTACCTCTATGTTTAACTGTTTTAATGAACTGGAGGATTGCCTTTGGGTTACCTCACAAGCGAATGTTATAAGCTTACACACAATAAGCTTACACACAATAACAAAAATAAAGAATTTAAATAAAAATAAAAAAAATAGATTCACTAATTAATCCTGATTTTTAAAATGCCCAATATGTCTAGGATTTCAATTAGTATATAGGTTATTAAACAAATACTGCTAGCATTGAATTATGCTTTTAAAACTAAAATTTGGTATGTTGAGATTACAGCTTTTATAGTAGTATTTTGTATTGAACACAAAATCTAAAACCAATACAGAAAAGTATATATTTATAGAAAGTACATCACATCGGCTAATTAACTAAGAGCATTTTGACACTTTTCATTTAACCATTTTATTACAAACCTTGGTCAAAATATTTAAACAATCATGTTTTTTCTACACGTTTTTTATTTTGTGGAATTTTACAAAATAATCTCTATATTTGTATTCTGCTACTGAATTCAAGTTCAATGGTACCCTACAAGTATACCTTTTCTGCTAATCCAGTCCCTAATCCATCCCCTAATGTAACCTCTAATCCAATACTTAATCCTACCACAAACCCTTCCCATAATCCTAACCATAAACCAATCCATAGTCAGCCCATAATCCTACACATTATCTTGCCCCTAATCCAACCCATAATTCAACCCCTATTCCTACCCATAATACCATTATTATAAAATGGATAGGATTATGGGTAAAACCAGCACCGATCACTGGACAGAGGGGCATGCACGGAGACCTCACCAGGATCTTTTCAGACCCTTGACCCCCCCCTCATACTGGTGGCAGATTCAGAATCCCAGCAGCAGAGCAGCCGCATAGTTGCAGTGATTGAACATGATTTAAAGGGCACAAATTGCATTTCCTACCTTTCATTTTCATATAACTACATTGGATTTACTAATGTATTATGTGAAATGAATTTTAGCCAGATTGAAATATGCAATGTAAAAGATATGCATAAATATCTCACCTTTGCACACCAATGAGACTTCAGACCACCGTCCTTCAGCTGTGCAGAAAGATGTGTTTTGACCACTGCCTGCAGTGAAACCATGAGCACATATGTATGTTACCATGCTTCCAAACGTGCTGTTATATGGACTATCCATGATGGAACTGGATAACACTGGTGGGGATCCACAGTCAACAGCTTCAAAGATATAATGTTGTTACATTTAAAGCTAGATAGACAGACATAAAGGCAGATGGACAGACAGAAAAAAATATCTCTATACTGGCATGCTGAAATTAAATATACCGTGTGTGTGCATATATATATATATATATATATATATATATATATATATATGGGTAGATATATTTACTAATATATACAGTTTAATTAATCAGTTATTTTTGATGATTTCGGAACAGAAACATGAAACAGAAGGCCTAGAAGTCCTGTACTACTTTTACAGAGCAATGCAGTCTCCGCCATGCCTCATCAGCTGTACAGACAGAAGAGTTCTGACCTTCAGCAGCGTGGAACCCTGGAGAACATTCATTAGTTACTTGTCCTCCAAATAGTGTATTCCTTTCTCGTTGCATTTTAGAGTAGGGGAGAGCTGGTGTCAAAATCAGTCAACAGCTGTGTAGTTGGTTAAATATGTGTAGATATTGGTTTACCCTTAAAAGTGGTGAATAAGTCTATCACAAAGAGATAATTAGCTTACCAACTGTTAAACAGCCCCATTTTGTCACAGCACTGTTGATGCAGCATAGATAAGAGTTAACAAAGGGTTGGGATACTTTCATAGGGTAAGGGAATAAAGGAGATATCGATGCAATTACGAATAACTGAATTAGAAAACATATAATGAGATTTGGCCGATATGAATGGCTACCCAAATGGCAGTAGCCTAATATTTGGAGATAAGCAAAGGATTTGGACAAATAAATACCATTCAACTGTCATTTGGCAACTAATAGTATGAGATAGTAAAGACCACACAGCATACAAAATGTAATAAAACCCTTAATTGGACAATTCACCTTTGAAACACTAAAACATTGCAAATGTTCACCTTAAAATATAGGAGGTCACTGGCCGTTATAGACTTGGACAATACTAGTTCACACTTTAAAAATAATCTAATACCTATATATGAATGCTGTAACAGTAAGACAGGAGATCTGGCTGTTATTAGTTATGATACTATTCCAAACAATAGCAATATCTTAATTTTTATTCATTCACTTATCACATAAGTTCACACCTGTACAAAGAGCCTTGCTATGATCTTCTCGCCAGGGATCTGTACCATTGTGTAGCTTATATCCCTCTTTACAGTAACATTCATAGCTCCCCGGAATATTTTTACACCGACCGAAGTAGCCGCATACATCAGAGACAGCACACTCATCCACATCTGCAAATAATATGAGCTACATTAGGTGAATGCTACCTCTGTATATATTAGAAATTAAGACCATGTGAGAAATGATACTCTTTATATACTACCATACAACAACTTAAAAAAACACTGAGCACCATAACCACTACAACTGTAGGTATTATGGTGCTTGGAGTGTTGATTTTAAAAAAAAGTAACTTCTAACAATCAATATAACCTTTCATCATGACAGTTTCCAAAATTCAATAACTTTTAATATAGTATTGCAATTTTTTACCTGTGCACGTATAACTGTTATCATTTGCAGGAAAGGGCTCTTTGCCATTTTTGAGCACATACCCCTTCTCACAGTAACATTCAAAGCTCCCTGGAATATTTACACATTGGCTCTTATCACCACATATATTTGATACACTGCATTCATCAATATCTGTAATAAAATAACATGAAAAGAAATACTTTATTTTAATATTATTTTTTATTATTTATTTTATATTTTATTTAAACATATATATATATTTTGAGATAGCATATGAATAACAGGTATCCAAGTTACAGAAATCTTTATTATAATATTAAAAAGTAACAGCATACATGGGGAGAAAAAGTAGAAAAAAAGTCATGCCAATACAATATGTATTCACTATCTATATTTTCTCAAATACAATTTTTTTTTCTCTTGATAAGTAGATCTGTGTTCCTGAACAGTCTTACCATTTTCTTACCCATGCAAGATGATATATGGTTATTTTTTGGAAATGGAATGTCATCTCTGCTATTCTGTTCTTTAAATCCGTTGTTACAGTAACATTCATAACCTCCTGGCGTATTTTTACACAGGCTGTTATTTCCACAGATACTTGGTACCGTGCATTCATCGATATCTGAAAAGAAAAACAAATCAAGATGTCATATAAATATTTACGGTATAATAATCCTATTTTATTAATATCTTCTAGTACACCCACGAGGCAGACATTATACCCATGAACAATGTGAGGGGCCAATGAAATTGCTTTACAGAGCGAAAACAAATCAGTTGGCTATCTAATTACTATAGATCGCAAATAGTTTTATTATTCTACTTAATGGTGACCTCAGAAGTCTGAAAGTCTGAACGAACATCTAGCCTTCAGACCTTTGCAATTGGCTTATTATGCCAATGAGTCGTCATATTGGTATAAGCCTGTTTTCCTCCCTCGATTGATTCTCATGTAAATATGAAATCTGAGTGATTCGAATGGATAATGAATTAGAGAGCTCCCAATTAGATTATGAACTCATCCAGACAACACATGATCTGCACCGGGATCAAATATTGCCTTCAAAAAAGGGCAGAATACAGAAAACTTCATTATTTTTATTTTTTAAAAGTAATACACTTTTAAAGCAACCCAATAAAATTAGAAACAACAAAGATGGTTACTCAGAAAAGCCAGTGATTTATTGACTCATTAAAATAGAAGCGGAAAGGATCTTCAAGCAATAAAATTGTTTCTCAAAGCTAATAATTCAAATGATAAGCTCCCAGTTATTAACATAGATATATCATACTGAAGATCCCAGCGCTCTAAGAAGCTACTTTAAGAATATAAAACAGAAAACCAGGCAGATGAACATGATCTTTTAATTATAGGTATAGTTAAAGTGGTAATGTCAATTCCCAAATGGTGTTATTTTATAATTACAATCAGACCTGGACATGTCATTGGGTACATTGGGCTTAAAGCTGGTTGAAGAGATCAGAATATCTTCCCAACTGGTCCAATAAATAATGGTCCAGTGAACAGATCACATACGTCCAGGACCGTCATCCGGGGCTACATCTACTACACGTGTAAGGAAAACACGGAACCAAGCCCCCAATCCATGAGAAATACTTAAGCGGAACATAAGCAGGATATCTAAATATAAATATACGAGAAACTGAACATGCCTTTAATAGCAATGGAAGAAGACTATTCTTAGTCAAAACACGTCTGCTTTTATTAAAATAAATTTTGGTAGGGTAGAGTTCACATGTTGGACCATGTAGCACACTGTACTATTTTAACATCCTTAAGCCTTCTATTTTATATTTGTATTTTTAATAAATATATACCTTCTTACATGTTTGGATTATTTATCTGGCTACCTGGAATTGGAACAGGCAGTTTCTATAGAGCCTGATAAAGTCCTGTATATTGTGAGTGATAATCCTCTTATTTGTTAAACTGATATTGGGTTACAGATTACTCTTCTGCAAGTGGTTGCTAGGAGGACACATTAGTGCAAACGTTCCATCGAGATTTCCACGTGGATATAGCTGAGGGTGTGCTTTGCATTTGCCTCTGCTTCACAGGTCACATTTTCTCTTTTAGTATGTAGTGACTCATTACTTATTGAATAGCGTTAACAGATATGCAAAGAGTTTGGCCAACAATTGAACAAAGAGCTGTCCATAGAATTTCTCTTGTGACTCACATAAATCCCTATAGCATGTCTTGGTGACTATTTCCAGCACAAATCAGGGCAATGTGTAAAAAGTGCATCATGTTAGTTCTATAGAACGTCTAAAAATTAAAATAATATCATGCATGATGCATCTCCATGGCAAACACACAGGCTCTTTTTGTCACATCCGTTATAGATGATTAAGCCACATTTTTCTCAACAAAAAACCTTTTTGTCAACTTTCCGTTTTCGGGAGAAAAAAACATTTAAATTCTATGAAGATATCAACATTAAAGCATTACATTCAGTACATCAGCCTAAATGTAGTTCATCTGTAACTACTCCCGATCCTATTTCAGATTTTCCCCATGGAAAAGACTATGTTCAATTGATTGTGGCTAAGCATCCCATTTAGTATTATTAACACAGGTGCAAATAACAAGCTAACACCTTCTTCATTTACTGAATAGTATTAATGGAGTGCATGGGGAACTGAAAGCACAGACATTAAAAATAAAATGTATTTATGATAAAAGAGCATTGCATTGCTCTAAAGCTTCCATTCTATGCCGTGTGACAATTAACATTTTATGAAGAAATATTAAAAATACAGATTAAAGCAGCACTAGAGGAAAAACATGTTTTTTACATAAAAAGTGTGTAACATCAGCATGATCTGCTAGTAAAAGAAACAAATATATTTATATATTTTTCTTATCTTTAAGTATATCCGTGTATTATTACTTGGGATCAGTCTGTGTTAAATTTAAGTGGACCCCAGGTATTTCAGATGTTAAACAGCTGATAGATTATCAGACACAAATATCATCCAGAGGAAATATTCACTTAAAGGAAAAGACACTGCTATACATATTCCATAATCTTTGCACATATGTGGTTTATGAGTTTTTTCATATTTATGCACTGACAGCTATATAATACAATACAACATTGGGGGGTATGGAATCAGGATGGGTGAGTGGCCTACTAGCACAAGTTGCATCACTGGAATATCTGTCACTAGAGATAATGTGTGGACTGCAACAACACCATTACTGGAGTCTGCAGCTACCACATGGCAAACCTCATCCTGCCACTTCTAATCTCTATAGACACCAGAACCACTACATTAAGCTGTGTGTGTGTGTGCGCCTGCTAGTGAGTGGGCTTGCTTGCATGTGTGTGTGTGTGCCTGCTACTGAGTGAGCTTGTGTTTTTATGCCAATGACCTTATGTATATCAGTGAGATTGTTTGTCTATGAGGCTGTGTATCAATGAGCTTGTGTCACTTGTCTGTGTCTGCATGTGAGTATGCTTACTGTATAATTAAATGTTTTACTCTGAAAGGACCAATATTTTATATTAGAAAAAGCAATATATATATTACTCAATTATCTGGGGTGGCAAGACATAGTCTTACATATTACATGCAACAATATATGGCGCAATGACTTATGGGGCTGGCATAGATTTTTTTCCAGGGCTGCTTTGTATCCCCAGTCCGGCTCTGCTTCTGCTGTGTTGTTTGTAAGAGGAGCAGCTTGTATTGTGTCCTTTAAGTGACATGAATCATACACCTAGTTTGCAGAAACGTCTAGTTTTTCATAAAATTGTTTTTTTTTAAATCGCTTTCAGTTTGTAGATTGTTCAGACAGTTTGAGGTACTAGACTCTGTCCAAGAAAACAACATATGAACAAGATTCTCAGAAAAAGATTGCCTGTTAACCAAGAAAAACCTAAACATGATAGCAATTTCAATGATCCTTCCTTGTGAAATATTTTAAATATTCTTAAAATAAATACTTAATATTTTTAAAATTTATAAATAGAACTCTGAATTTGTCCAGACCACAGCTATGCTATATCAATGGTATAATAAAGGGATACCTTAATATAAATCATAATAACGCATGGTAGCTAGTTGTTGAATAGTAAGAAGATATCTGGTGACATCTATTGGTCATATGAGAGAACCACAATTTCAGTCACAAACTGTTGAGGAGCATATATTTCATGTGACCTGAATAAAATGGAAATCTATGCGTACTACAGGAAGTGTGCTAATCCTTGAAATACTTTTCCTAACAAATAACCAGTATCCAAAATAGTGTATAGTCTTAGAATATGGGCAGAATAAACATCACAATCACTTAATTGGCTTAATGATGTGTACAAGAAACATTGACGGAACACTATATTCACCAGAACAACTACAGCTTAATGTATTTGATCCAGTGAGTATAGTCAGTATCTGCAGACATTTTTATGTAAACACTGTCTTTTCATAGAAAAGGCAGGGTTTAAATTACAGCCTAGGAACACCTCTAGTGGCCATTCCTCAGATGGCCACCAGAGGTGCTTCCTAGGTCAGTACTGCATAGAGGTGCTGAACTTTCCCATAGAGATGCATTGATTTAATGCATCTCTATGAGGAGATGCTGATTGGCGCAGAACAGCGTTTTGCCGCGCATGTGCATTAGCCTCCCAATGCTTTACTATGGGAATGCATTGGATTGGTTGAGATTATCAATTCTGATCATCACAGTCAGGGAGGTAGAGTGGGGGCAGTGCTGTAGTAAAGGTAAGATTGTACCCTATTTAGGGGGGGGGGGCATCTAAATAGTGTTTTCTACATTATAGGGTCAGAAAAACACATTTGTATTCCTGACCCTATAGTGTTTTTTTAATTAATGGTTCCTCATTAATAAAGTAAACCAATAAAAGAATAAACATTTTAACTGAAATGCAATGCTGTAAAATCAGTAATATAACTAATAGACAAGTGAAAAATCCATTGGAACACTTTAAAGAAATAAACACATTGCAATGCCCCATGTAATATAGGGTGTTAATTATACACTTGTCACTTATTAGCAACATCAGTGCCTTAGGCATTGCTCATGCTAAAATTACTTTAACCTTTGATGTGATGGCAAACCTCTCAAAGGTGAAAATGATTTAGTTGTTAACCTTCTGATAAATAGGCTTGGTTTTTGACAATAATGTATGCTGGCTTTTGCAGAGTTATCAGCAGAAAAATGGATTGTGACATGAGGAATGGTCACGCTGATGACTGTTGTGTGATACTGGCTGAAAGTTTAAGTTTATTGATGCCTGCAATGTAGGCAGTGTTTTAAAGGCACTCATAACCTACTTATCTATAGCTGCTGTGAAAATTAAGATGTTTCACTTCCTCCTTACCGGGCTAACAGGTTTTTAGGTGTGCCTAATAATCATTAACACCATCTATGAAGACAGACAAGCAGTGCCTTTTTAAGACATTGTCATAAATTCAACTTTCAGTTTAAGTCCCTCTGAATACATACATAAATCCAAAGGAGCATAATATATGTAATAATTATAATCAGCTGTACAGATTTCAAAGTGATAAATTATAATACGTTGATGCCTAAGGCCCGAGGTAACATATCTCTAATCATGGTTTGATACAGTTATAATGATGAATGGTTTTATTTACTCATTTCTTACAGCCTTTGCATTGGGAATCATAACATAACGAGAAGAATAAAATAAATTGTATGATTTGTTCATTTGTTTTATAACAATATATTCTAATAAAATATAAACATCATGTGATTAAAGAAAGGCGAATTGTCACGCGCCAATGTATACAACTGCAAGATGTATTGTCATTTTAATAATGTGGCACTATTAATTTATTTAATTTTAGTTTGAGCACATTTTTATTTTAGCTGTGTATTTCATTAGTCTATGTTCTGGATATTACAATTTAATAGGTCCAGAGCTGCTCTCAGAAATCTGTGAACCCTTAAAAGGCCCAATCATCCTGTAGTGTCAAGATTAGTCTTTGCTTAAGGATTACATTTCCCATAATGCCCAGTGACTGTGTGACTGAACATCATAGCAATGGACTATAAAAAAAACAAAAGGTACCACTAGGGATCTAAATAACTGTGCCTGAGACTCCAAGTAGGGCTAACCCACAACAATACATTTAGATTACAAAATAGACAAATAGGCCCAAAAAAAGGGCATATGAGTTAAAAAATTGAGATCCCTCCAGTAGATAAAATAATGGTAGAACAACTTTATTAGAATATGCAACTATTAGAAAAAATTGTATAAGAGACTATATATATATATATACACACACACACACACACACACACACACACACACACACACACACACACACACACACACACACACACACACATTAAAAAGCCATAAGGCTGTGGTAGATGATGGGGGTTAGGCACTGTGGGTTTAAATTTGAGAAGATACAAGTAAACCAACCATTTCACAGAAGGAGCAATTCACCAGGGTCTTAGACAGGGATAACCCCTGATGCCACAAAGAGCCAGACAAAAAGTCTCATAAAAATAGATTTTAAACTTATTTATAAAATACTACCACTAAAGACTGCTCTTCTGGTGATATACCAGAAGTGACCTGGTTAGTTATTATTTGTGGATTAAGCTATCTGTGATGATGAGCTTTAAGCCTTTTTCTAGAAAAATTATACAGCCTCGTTCCCCCTTCCCAACCCAAAAATGCATTATGCTCCGTATCCACACAACCATATCTCCCATCCTTGAAACCAAACACCCCTTCTCCATGCCCAAAGCCATATCCCTTCTCCTCAAACCTAAAGTTTCATTCCCCAGAGTCAAAGGTGCTCTCTCCAGACCTTATGTTTTATTCCACCTCTCTTTTTCCAAAGTCCCATTTTCCATTTTCAGTTAGATTCCCTGTCTACTGCCCAGCAAAAATACTTTGTACTATTGTTATATGAGGTTTGTGTGTGTGAGAAAGAAAATGTTTTGGGTTAGAGGGCAGAATTATAAAATTGTATCGCTCTCAGTAAGCACCTATCCCATACACACAGTGACTTTCTGTTAGCCTAACTGTCAATTGTCTGGGATATAATCCTACAGTGGCCTCCATGTGATCTTTGTTTTCCTCCGTTGAGTGTAAAGCAATGAAGCACTAAACATATGTGTGGTGTTTTTGCTCCATTATTGAGTGCGCTTGCTTGGTTATCCTACCATCATTGAGCAGATTGTACTAGGTTATGGGCAGGGGCATCACTCGGGCACGCAAGAGGGGTCCATGGCCCCCTCTACATAAGCTTTGCTCTGCCTTGTGCCCCCCAAATTAAGGCGCTTTATCAAGTTCTGGCCTTAGGGGTGAGCTCACAGAGGTCCAGCTACCCAGGTGGAGGACTTCACTACTCGGGATTATTAAAAAAATAAAAAATAAACACACATTGCGGTGTGGTGAAGCTTACTGTGCACCGGGGTGGGGCTAAATGATATGGGGCGGTGCTAAAAGCACCCAGAAGACATGCTGGCCGGGGGTAACTGCTGCACAGGAAGGGGGAAGCAGAAAGGAGTCCCTGCTTCCCCAACATCCAGACTCTAACAGCTGCACTCACTGTCTCCACTCCTCCCTTCCAGCTCATAATGGACAGAGGTAACTGTGTGTTTGACTGTAACTCTGTGTGTGGCTGTCTGCATGTATCTGACTGAAACTGTGTGTCTGTCTGCTTCTGTGTGTTTGGCTGTCTGCTTCTGTGTATGTGCGACTCTCTGCCTCCGTGTGTGCGGCTGTCTGCCTCTGTGTGACTGTAACTGTGTGTGTTACTATCTGCCTGTGTGTGTGTGTGTGTGTGTATGTGTGTGTGTGTGTGGCTGTCTGCCACTGTGTGTGTGTGACTGTCTGCCTGTATGTGTGTGGCGGTCTGCCTCTGTGTGTGTGTGTCACTGTAACTGTGTGTGTGTGACTGTAGGCCTGTGTGTGTGTGTGTGATTTTTGGCACAGGGAGCCTAAAGCCAACCCTGGCTGTATGTATCCCAAAATACATGCATTGATGTCCATGGTGCTTTCTCCTGTCATGGAGGAAGCAGTTTATGGACCCCTGAGGGGGGCGGCTGTGAGCACATCAGAGGTGGCGAGGGAGCTGTAATCCTCCTGCTCTGCTTCCTAGTGCGCCATCTACTGATGCCAGAAGCCAGAATATGACATCGTATTCTGGTTCCCTGCATCAGTAAACGGCCCACAAGGGAGCAGAGGGATTACAGCTCCCTAGCCGCCTTTGATATGCTTATAGCCGCCCGCCTCACAGCAGCCCCACTGGACTCCAGGGACAGATCAACTCCAGCTCTGCCAAAGGTAGGGAGGCTGGGTGGACAAATTAAAAAAGTAATATTAGTAATTTGTGAGTGTGTGTGGGAGAATGTGTGTGTGTGTGTACGTCAGTGAATGTGTGAGTGTGTGTGTGTGTGTGTGTCTGTCTGTCTGTGAATGTCTGTCACATCAGTGAGAGTCTGTGTTTTCTTTAAATGTTTGTGTGCCTGTCAGTGTGTGTCTGTCAGTGAATATGTGTATCAGTGAGTGTGACATTACCTACCTGGCTGAGACTGCAGTTTGCAGAGGGATTAAGGGTGCGTGTGTGTATACATACACACACACACATATATATATATATATATATATATATATATATACACACATAAATACAGTTGCAAGAAAAAGTATGTGAACCCTTTAGAATGATATGGATTTCTCCACAAATTGGCCATAAAATGTGATCTGGTCATCATCTAAGTCACAACAATAGACAATCACAGTCTGCTTAAACTAATAACACACAAAGAATGAAATGTTGCCATGTTTTTATTGAACACACCATGTAAAAATTCACAGTGCAGGTGGAAAAAGTATGTGAACCCCTAGACTAACGACATCTCCAAGAGCTAATTGGAGTGAGATGTCAGCCAACTGGAGTCCAATCAATGAGATGAGATTGGAGGTGCTGGTTACAGCTGCCCTGCCCTATAAAAAACACACACCAGTTCTGGGTTTGTTTTTTACAAGAAGCATTGCCTGATGTGAATGATGCCTCGCACAAAAGAGCTCTCAGAATTGTTTAAGAACAGATTAAGAATTGTTGACTTGCATAAAGCTGGAAAGGGTTATAAAAGTATCTCCAAAAGCCTTGCTGTTCATCAGTCCACGGTAAGACAAATTGTCTATAAATGGAGAACGTTCAGCACTGCTTCTACTCTCCCTAGGAGTGGCCGTCCTGTAAAGATGACTGCAAGAGCACAGTGCAGACTGCTCAATGAGGTGAAGAAGAAACCTAGAGTGTCAGCTAAAGACTTACAAAAGTCACTGGCAAATGCTAACATCGCTGTTAGCGAATCTACAATACGTAAAACACTAAACAAGAATGGATTTCATGGGAGGATATCACAGAGGAAGCGACTGCTGTCCAAACAAAACATTGCTGCACGTTTACAGTTTGCACAAGAGCTCCTGGATGTTCCACAGCAGTACTGGCAAAATATTCTGTGGACAGATGAAACCAAAGTTGAGTTGTTTGGAAGAAACACACAACACTATGTGTGGCGAAAAAGAGGCACAGCACACCAACATCAAAACCTCATCCCAACTGTGAAGTATGGTGGTGGGGGCATCATGGTTTGGGGCTGCTTTGCTGCGTCAGGGCCTGGACGGATTGCTATCATCGAAGGAAAAATGAATTCCCAAGTTTATCAAGACATTTTGCAGGAGAACTTAAAGGGACACTATAGTCACCTGAACAACTTTAGCTTAATGAAGCAGTTTTGGTGTATAGAACATGCCCCTGCAGCCTCACTGCTCATTTCTCTGCCATTTAGGAGTTAAATCCCTTTGTTTATGAACCCTAGTCACACCTCCCTGCATGTGACTTGCACAGCCTTCCATAAACACTTCCTGTAAAGAGAGCCCTATTTAGGCTTTCTTTATTGCAAGTTCTGTTTAATTAAGATTTTCTTATCCCCTGCTATGTTAATAGCTTGCTAGACCCTGCATGAGCTTCCTGTATGTGATTAAAGTTCAATTTAGAGATTGAGATACAATTATTTAAGGTAAATTACATCTGTTTGAAAGTGAAACCAGTTTTTTTTTTCATGCAGGCTCTGTCAATCATAGCCAGGGGAGGTGTGGCTAGGTCTGCATAAACAGAAACAAAGTGATTTAACTCCTAAATGACAGTGAATTGGGGGCGGGGCCGGACCGCCGAGCTGGACGGACGCAAGACAGACCAGCTCCAGCAAAACTTGAGCCTTTCAGCAATTCAACTGAAGCTTTCGCCAAAAATTCCGGCCAGCAACGGCGGCCCTCGATGGGCATAGTGCACCGGACCCGGGGAGAGGCTAGCTCGCCGAGTTTTAGTCCCCTGGGAGGGAAATCTGAAATTGAGGCCTACTCGGGCGGTGAGTGGAGCGGACGGCCGCCGCCCCGCTATCCCGCCGAACGGCGCCCAGACTGGGGCCTAGGCCCTCGAGGAACCGGCTCCGTTCCCCCCCCTCTGGACCGGGGGGGTGATCCCGGTCCTCACCCCGAAACCCTGACCGACATGACTGGGACTGGGGCCTTGCGGAACTGCCAGAGGCAGAATTTAAAATGGCGGAGGACACGCACCTACCTTTAAGATCCCAGCGGGAGAAACACACCCCACACACGCCGCATCTAAAGAGGCTCAACAGCTCTACGGGATCAGCCACCCACAAGCTCCAGACGTATACCCGCAATATGCCGTCCTACTGGGACACTCACTTACCTCGAGGAATCCTCTTTAAGCTCTCGGTTCCGGTAAGGAGAGGGATCAGCAACCAGCGGTGGGGAAAATGGCACAGCGCACCAAGACTGCATCTACCTGACCGGCAGAACACATTAGCCCCCACTCTGCAACACATCTCCTTATGGACACTCACAGGCACCACATGCAGCACTGTCTACCCAGCCCACAGATGCCGCAACAGGAGCAGACCACAAGACAACAGCGGGAACAAGCTGACTCCATGGAAGGCAGGACTTTCAAGACACAAAGGGACTTTACTCTCCCTAGTATAACCATGACGAAATATTACCTGTCTTCATGTGCTAAATGCATCCATGTGTAGCTATAAGTGGCTAGGGGTTGATGGTGTATCTTTCAGGCCTTACCTAATGCATCCATGTGTAGCTAAGGGGCGTAAGGGGTGATTATCGTATATACTTAAGCATGTACCTAACTAACCTAAGCAATTACCTGCATGTAACCGTATACTCATTACTTGATATTATGCTAGCAATTACTAAGCGTTATAAGACTCATCTACTAAAACAAAAAATGTGCCAGTTACTCGTATGCCACTAATATGTTCACGACTTTACGAATACTTCGCTTGTCAGAGCTGCTGTGGCTATGCAAGCAATGCTGTAACCTCCTATGCACAACAAAAATAAAAAATTCCAAAAAAAATAAATGACAGTGAATTGAGCAGTGAAATTGCAGGGGAATGATCTATACACTAAAACTGCTTTATTTAGCTAAAGTAATTTAGGGGACTATAGTGTTCTTTTAAAGGGACACTCCAGGCACCCAGACCACTACTGCCCATTGGAGTGGTCTGGGTGCCAACTCCCACTACCCTTAACCCTGCAACTGTAAATATTGCAGTTTTCATAAACTGCAATATTTACATTGCAGGGTTAACTCCTCCTCTAGTGTCTGTCTGTCTTTCTGTCTTCATATCCTCAAGTTCCCAAGGGACATCAGCGCAGGAGACAGGTAAGTAACTGAAGGGGTTTTAACCCCTTCAGCAACATGGGATGGGGGTGGGAGAGAGAGGGGACCTGAAGTGCCAGGAAAACGGCTTGTTTTCCTGGCACTGGAGAGTCCCTTTAAAGATGGGAGAAATGCAGCAATTATGGAACTGTAGAGGCATGCTGTAGAGAACTTGATATGAAGACAGACAGACAGATAGATGCATTCATATCATCAAGATAAGTTCTCTGTAGAGGTAGCAATAAACAAAGGCACATTAGATAACTCTGAATAGTGCAGAATGAAGTAATTTGCAAAAATTGCACCATGTATTGCATATAAATATGATATGACTAGGTTTCAGATTTCAAAAGTATCACAAACCATTTAAGATGCCTTACACTCCCCTCGATCATAATTGTGGCTTAATGCTATGAAAGAGGAAATGGATTCACTAAGAGAGAATGACACATTCACCTTGACCACTTTACCAGAAGATACATTTTCAATGAGGGGGATGAGGCAGGGGTTGATGGGATTATACAATAAAGAACAAAAAACATGGAACAGAAATGTAAAAGACCAGATATGTTGGTAAATGTTGTGATCAAGTTAAGGGAAATGATTACAAAAAAATATTCTCTTTAACAGCAAACATTACATCAGTGCGAATCTTAATGCAACTAGTTGCACAATATGACTTTTTTCTTCCTCAAATAGATGTGTAAACAGCTTATTTACCTGCTACAATTGATTGTGAAATATATGTAGAGCAGCAAGATGGTATTGAAGCCAAGTTCAATCAGAGTGAAAAACTAGTTATTAAGTTGAACAAGTAATGATATGGTTTGAAACAGACAGACATTGGAACAAAGTACTACGTGAGTAACGTGACCATTTAAGTGAAAATGAGTTTGAACAGAATTCTGCAGATCACTGCATTTACACCATACAGAATGGATATGAAAAGGTGATACTGATAATATGGGTAGATGACCTCATTGTACCTGTCAGTAGTGAAACACTGCTCGAAGATGTGAAAAAAATGCTTACAGCCAAATTCAAGCTGAAAGACCTTAGAAGAATCAAATATATTCGAACAAAGTGTAGCTCTAGAAAAGATGAACTGAAAGAGATACATATCAAAGATTTTGGAAAGGTTTGGCATGGTGTGTTGTAAATCCAGAGCAACTCCATGTGAACAAAGGCTAGGTAAAAATGTTACAATAACCCTGTGGATATAAAGAAGTATCAAGATATTATAGGCAGTTTACTATATGTAATAACCCATTTCAAGTTGGGTAATCAGATAAGACCCACATGATCATAAAGTTTAATATATATAAGCAATTAACTTGGGGTGATAAAAGAAGAAGGCAAATTAGATTTCTGCTTCATAGGATAGGCACAAGGCTATCCTAGCTATATGATAAGGCCAGGAACTGATGGAAGTATTTAGAAAATTGGGAAGACTAGATGGGTCGAATGGTTCTTATTTGCCGTCATAGTCTATGTTTCATAACCTTACACTGTCTGGAGGCTTGAGTCTCTCACTTATTGTATTTTTACAAAGGAGCTCCCTTGGCTATGTTAGTTGGATTTACCCAAACACGTGTGGTCTATTATATCCTCTAAAATATATGGTTGCTAGGATGGGGTTAGGCCTGTTACTTTTGATGGCGAGGGTAAATAGGAAACCACAAGTTTATCAGTTTTTTTAAATCTAAACTTACTTTCCGCCTTTATACAGTTACTCCCTCTAGCATGTAAGCTCAGTGAGCAGGGCCCTCACCCATCTGTTCCTGTGCATCAAACATGTCTGGTTACAATTACATGTTTGTTAGGCCACCCACTGTAAAGCGCTGCGGAATTTGTTGGTGCTATATAAATAATAATAATAATTAATTAGCATTGGTAAAAAGAAAAAGGCACTAGAAAAAGTGCAGTGGCGGGCTACAAAATTAATAAAAGGAATGGAACATAACAAATTTAAACCTATTTAGTTTAGAAAAATGTCGCCTAAGAGGGGATATAACATTATACAAATATATTCGGGGCCAATACAAACCATTGTGTGGAAATCTATTCACAAACCGGATTTTACAAAGGACACGAGGCCATGCGTTTAGACTGGAAGAAAGAAGATTTCGTCTAAGGCAAAGGAAAGGTTTTTTTTACTGTAGGAACAATCAGGATGTGGAATCTCTGCCTGAAAAAGTGGTTTTATCAGAGTCCATACAGATGTTCAAACAGCTACTAGATGCATACTTGCAAAAACAGAATATTCAAGGATATAATCTTTCAATGTAGGGTAATAACTGCTCGATCCAAGGATAAATCTCACTGCCATTCTGGGGTCAAGAAGGATTTTTTTTCCCTAGCTTGTTGCAAAATTGTGCTTCAAACTGGGTTTGTTTGCCTTCTTTTGGATCAACAGCAAAAAAACAAATGTGAGGAAGGCTGAACTTGATGGACGCAAGTTTCTTTTCAGCCATGTAGCGGTGCTCGGCCGGAGTGATAGGAAGGTGCACACTCAGTGTGCACTTCCTGTCAGTCCGGCCGGGTACAGGAAACTGAAAGTCCGCACGGAACAGGAGTTTCTGTTTCCTGTGCCCGGCCGGACTGACAGGAAGTGCACACTGAGTGTGCACCTTCCTATCACTCCGTCCGGGCAACGCGGACCGCAGAGCAGCTCGGCCACGCTGGAGAGGGGGGGAATTACTGAAGGAGGGGGAGGGAGTAACTGAAGGAGGGGGGAAGTAACTGGAGGGGGGGTGACAGAAGGGGGGAGTGACAGAAGAAGGGGGGAGTAACAGAAGGAGGGGGGAGTAACAGAAGGAGGGGGGAGTAACAGAAGGAGGGGGAGTAACAGAAGGAGCGGGGTAACAGAAGGGGGGGAGTAACAGAAGGAGGGGGGAGTAACAGAAGGAGGGGTAGTAACAGAAGGAGCGGGGTAACAGAAGGGGGGAGTAACAGAAGGAGGGGGGAGTAACTGAAGGGGGGAGTAACTGAAGGAGGGGGGTAACTGAAGGAGGGGGTTAACTGAAGGAGGGGTTAACTGAAGGGGGGGTAACTGAAGGAGAGGGGAGTAAGTGAAGGAGGGGGGAGAAACTGAAGGAGGGGGAGGGAGTAACTGAAGGAGGGGGAGGGAGTAACTGAAGGAGGGGGGAGTAACTGAAGGACGAGGGGGAAGTAACTGGAGGGGGGAGTGACAGAAGGAGGGGGGAGTAACAGAAGGAGGGAGTGAGTAACAGAAGGATGGGGGAGTAAGAAGAACAAAAGGGGAGTAAGAAGAACACAAGGAGGAGGGGAGAGAGTAAGGGTGAGGAGAAGGGGAGATAAGGAGAAGGGGGGACTGAGAAGAACACAGGAAGGGTGGGTGGTGAGGAGAACACAGGGATGGGGGAGGTGAGGTGGACACAGGGAGGAGAGGGGGTAAGAAGAACACAGGGAGGGGGAGGTGAGGAGAACACAGGGAGGAGAGGGGTAAGAAGAACACAGGGAGGGGGAGGTGGGGAGAACACAGGGAGGTGTGAGGTGAGGAGAACACAGGGAGGGGGGAGGTGAGAAGAACACAGGGAGGGGGAGGTGAGGAGAACACAGGGAGGGGGGAGGTAAGAAGAACACATGGAGGGGGAGGAGAGAAGAACATATGGAGGGTGGAGGGGGGATGAGAAGAGCACAGGGAGGGTGAGTGAGTGTGAGAAGAGACTGCTAGGGGAGGGTGGGGGAGAGGAGAGACCACTAAGGGGCAGGGGAGAGCTCTAAGGGACAGAAGGGACAGCTCTATAGGACAGGGTGCAAGACAGAAGCTCTTTCACACTATGCGCACACACACACAATGCATCCCTATACATACACAGAAACACACTATGCATCCCTTCACACACAGAAACACAACATGCTTCCTTTACACACAGAGAAACACACAATGCATCCATTACACACACACAATGCAACCCTTACACACAAAGACAATGCATCCTTTGCACACATACACAGAAACACACAATGCAAACCCTTACACACACATGCAAACACACACACTGCTTTTTTTACATACACACCGAAACACAATGCATCTCTTACACACACATACAGACACACTCCTTGCATCCCTTATGCATACAAACACAGATTCACGCAATGCATCCCTTACACACAACCAGAAACACACAATACATCCCTTATACACAAATACACACTGCTTCTACTACACACAAACACACTGCATCACCTACACAAACTGGTATCCCTATACACTACATACCATAAGCACACATATTAGAGCCTCTACAATAACACATAACACATCCCCTACACACTCCACTCCCTGTGAGCGAACTCATGGGTGGGTGGAATATATGAGTGGGCCTTGTGGACATACTCCAGACCTTGAGCTGTGTAAGGGGCCCCCAAAAAATGGAGCTGCTTCCAATTCTCCCAGAGCATTGAATTTTGTGACCATAGTTGCAAACAGCCTCCAGAGATCCTGTTCTGCACTAGACCAGTGGAGCCAAACTGCAGCCCATCATCATCCTCATCTGGTTGTAAGTAGGCAATCTAGTATATTATTAGTGACACTAATCTATAATTTACCTCACATTAAAGGGACACTATAGTCCCCAGAACCACTTCAGCTTAATGAAGTAGTTCTTGTGTCTATAGCTGGTCCCTGCAGGCTTTTTAATGTAAACACACACTGTGTGCAGCACTGGCGTTAGTTCATATGGCCGATCATATGGGTGGGGAATTGTGATGTCACATGGAGGGCGGCAAATTCAGCTGTTCCCCATGCAGCCACAGGTGCCGCTGTGCCGGGAGCCTACAGAGCAGCGCATGGGAGAGAGAGAGGAGGAGGCATGATTTAATCTTACAACAAATCCAGTAAGCAAATCTTTATAAATTTGGGGGGATCAGCTCTGTTTCCACAGTTTATTGGTGTTTACTCTGATGTCTGTATTAATATTGAGGGATGTCTAAGTAGTAACATCAGTGTGTGTCAGCAGGGCCAGCCGTTGGGGTGTGCACGCTGTGCAGTCACGCAGGGTGCCATGACAACAGAGGCGCCCGGCGGCCAACACAGCTCACAAGTTGGGGACACCAGCATATTTAATTTAAACGATTCGCTGGTGGTCATAGGCGTGCGCAGCCTATTGCATTATGGTGTTCACCCTAAAGCACAAGCACACGCGGCGTGTATATATATATATATATATATATATATATATATATATATATATATATGCCGCGTGTGCTTGTGCTTTAGGGTGCACACCCTAATGCAATAGGCTGCGCACGCCTATGACCACCAGCGAATCGTTTAAATTGAATGTGCACCCTAAAGCACAAGCACACGCGGCGCGTATATATATATATATATATATATATATACGCCGCGTGTGCTTGTGCTTTAGGGTGCACACCCTAATGCAATAGGCTGCGCACGCCTATGACCACCAGCGAATCGTTTAAATTGAATATACTGGTGTCCCCAACTTGTGAGCTGTGTTGGCCGCCGGGCGCCTCTGTTGTCATGGCACCCTGCGTGACTGCACAGCGTGCACACCCCAACGGCTGGCCCTGCTGACACACACACTGACGTTACTACTTAGACATATATATATGTAAATGTATGTATGTATATATGTATATATACACATATATACACACACAGACACAAAGCTGTGTGTGTGCTGTGTGAGGGTGCTGTTAGTGTGATGTGTGTGTGAGGGTGCTGGTAGTGTACTATGTGGGTGAGGGTGTTTGTGTGTGCGTGCTTGTGAGGGTGCTGTGAATGTACTGTGTGTCAAGGTGCTGTTTGTGTGTGTGTGTGTGCACTTGTGAGGGTGCTGTAAATGTACTGTGTGTGAGGGTGATGTTTGTGTGTGAGGGTACTGGTAGTGTGCTGTGTGTGTTTGTTAGGGTCCTGTTTGTGTTTGTGAGGGTACTGTTAGTGTGCTGTGTGAGTGTGAGAGTGCTGTTTGTGTAATGTGTGTGAGAGTGCTGTGTGTTTGTGAGGGTGCTGTGTGTGTGGGTGCTGTATGTGTGTGTGGGTGCTGTGCATGTGTGTGGGTGCTGTGTATGTGTGTGGGTGCTGTGTATGTGTGTGGGTGCTGTGTGTGGGTGCTGTGTATGTGTGTGGGTGCTGTGTATGTGTGTGGGTGCTGTATGTGTGTGGGTGCTGTGTATGTGTGTGGGTGCTGTGTATGTGTGTGGGTGCTGTGTATGTGTGTGGGTGCTGTGTATGTCTGTGGGTGCTGTGTATGTCTGTGGGTGCTGTGTGTGGGTGCTGTGTATATGTGTGTGTGGGTGATTGTGGGGGGTGGAGGTACATTACTCAATATCCCCCCCTCCCTTCTTACTTTATGTAGGGAGGGGGGATCTTTCCTTGCTGCTTTCCCTGGTGGTCCAGTGGAGGTGGGGGCAGATCAGTTATCCCCCCTCCCTTCTTACCTTATGCCTGGGAGGGGGATCCTGCTGCCGCCATCCATCCCTGGTGGTCCAGTGGAGAGTGAACTCTAGCCCCGCAGGGCTAGAGTTCACTCACGCGAGATCTGAGCGTTGCCGCGGCAACGCTCAGATCTCGCGAGAGGAACCCGGCGGAGCTGCTGGCAATAGCTCCGCCGGTCCTCTCCTGCCTCCCTCACTGCCTGTGAGCCGGTGAGGGGAGGCTGAGAGCAGAGCCGGCGCTCGGATAGCGCCGGCTCTGCATGGACCGACAGGGGGGATCCTGAGATCTCCCCTGCCGGTCTCAATACATCGGCGTGCCGCGGGGATTAGGGTGTGCCCAGGCACACCCGGCACACCCCGTGCGCACGCCTATGCTGGTGGTCCACTTGTGCACACCAGCAGTAGGTGCAGTCAGATTATATCCTCCCCCTCGTGGTTTCGGTGCTCAGTTAGTAAGTCAGAGCACAGGCTCAGAGATTCTCAGCCTGCGCTCTGACAACATTGAAAGTCAGAGCCGTGAAGGAGCGGGTATGGCAAACAGCTACTGATTGGCATAACACCAATATCCGTTATAAAACCAGGAAAAGGTGGGCATGAATGGTGAACTGATTTGGTGGTGCAATGGGCCACTTGACTGGTTTTGACCCCCAGGCCTAAGGCTGCCAGCCCTCCCCTGTTCGGCAGTATAGCTTTATTCTAACAAAAGGCAGCCAAACAATTTATGTTTGCCATATTGCTCACTACTACCCAATTAAAAAGTAATGGGTTCACTTTACCAACCTCATTTACAGAATGTGCAAACACTGTTTGTTTTTTTCAAAAGTAAAAAAAAAATGTATCTTCATCTGTTTTGTGATACTCTACTTTTTAACAAAACACATTCTCTAAGTGCTTGGTTTTTCAGTTATTTTTCAAAGCTAAAAATGGTGCAAAACTATGGTTGGCTTCTGTTTATTCCATGAGATTAACAAATATGTTTCTGTGCTGTCACCCATTGTCGAAGGGAAATGAGATTATGATAAGGTTGAGATAAGGCTCAGGGAAATCCAAAATAAACACTTAAATTAAATGAATGTTTTTATGAAGACAAAGAACTATTATCTTACAGCAGGCTCCATATTTTAAAGAACATGAAAAATGAAGAATACTAAGTGGATATCATTAAATACTTTGTCATAATGGGAATAGCTGTCATAATGCCAGTAAACATCTGAACAAAATACAATAATAACTAGTATTATTAGTTATATAATAAAATTATAATAGTAGTATTATTAACTTTTTTTACATTTTTTTCTTTACTTTTTTATTTCATATGTCTTGCTCCCCCTCTTTTTTTTTTTTTTTTTTTTAAATCCAACCACCTAATCTTCCCCTCCTACATCTTCACTTTCCCCTATAGACATTTTCTTCATTGGGTTTTTTAATGGATATTTTTCCCTCAAGCCTGGTGTAAAGGATCCTGCTATCCGTGCAGCGCTGATCCTTGTAGCGTCTCCCGAAATCCAAGCTGAAAAGAGTGAAGTAGTTATTATAGCTCCCAGTTCCCCAAACATGAGTCGAGACTTCATGAAGGGGTAAAACAAATGTGTTTATTGATGGCCAAAATCAGCCCTTTTATGATGGTCTCCCAGCAAGGGAACTCCCACATGGGACCTTGTGGAAGACTAACAAAATATGCAGAACCAATCAGTATACAGTACAATTCTTATACACACCCACAGGAAGAGTGTAACCCCTCCTCTGTATCCTGGAGATAATTAACTTACCCCTCCTCTCTATCCTGGAGATAATTAACTTAAGTGGTTGCAGAGAACCTAATTATCTCCGGGCAGAGAGAAACATGTGCTTTTTACTTTTTAACAAAACTGTATTAAAATCAATAACTCATGTTTCGCTGAACAAAGTCCCCATGTTCCACACACCCCCAGATAGCTTGGATCTGAGCGCATATTATAGGCGAATAGCGCTCAGATCCCACGAACACAGTTCTCAATAACGTCGAGTAAAGTTTAAGTTCACCAGCTGTAATGGAAGTTAAACTGCACGAACCCACATACGAGTGTAACAGGGGAAATGTACAATCCAAGCAAGTAAGGCGAATGATGTGATCCAGAGACAGAGGGCTCTGTCACAAGTGCCTTAAGACCCCATGACTTAACGGGCCAGCATCCCAGGGTAAGAGGCTAGCAATCCGGCTCCTCCAAGAGATAGGGGGGCAGGGCAGTTTGTCACATGCAGACCCAGTGACAAAAGCCATTTTGTCACACCTGGTATGAGGGTTTTCTTAATGTTAATAATCCCAACCTGTTTTCTTGCCCTTGTGTATCTTACTTAATTATTGTACAGTGTTATTTATTTGTTTATTAATTCATTGTTGTACTATGTATATAACAAATTCACTTTATACAATAAACTTGGTCATCATCCCCTTGTTGTTCTAAAACCCTATGAGAGCTGGGGGCTCCATTAGCTCTCCTGAGCTAATCACTGCAGTGCAGGGAAAGCGCACTAATCTTTTTGAAATGATTTTATCTTTTTGATACTATTGTTTTTCCATACCTCTGATATTAATTTACAAGATGGGGATGATAGTCTATAGTCAAGAGTGATACTCAGATTACGAGAAATAGTTTTATATTCTTTATTTACTTCATAGGATTTGGTTACTAAGGAGACACAATATCAAGGTTTTGTTGGTGAATTAAGGGATAAATATCATAAAGTATCAGATTTCTATCCTGTACACTTTGGGAGCTTGTTGGTAGATTCCTTTCGAAAAATTGTGGTGCATATTAATCTTTATTAGAATTGTAGGAGAGGCTTATCTAACCTTACACAAGGTAAAAATGTGACAATACAACAACTCAAAGATAATAAGCATTTTGTCATCTGCAAGGTGGATAGGAGTAACAATATAGATGTTCTAGATGCTCTAAAATATAGAGGAAGCAGAAATACAGTTTAGTGTAAAAAAAAGTGTGTTAAAGATTAACCATTAATCAAACAAATGAGTATTCAAGGGTTTTATATTTGAAAAAAGCTAAATCATTAGTGGTTTCACCCAGAATATCTGTATGCCACATGTTCCCAAAATTACACTAAATGGTTAGGGGTATCCTATCAAAGCAGGTATTGGGTCGCTTAATGAATATCTGCCTGAATTAGTGGATGGTTTTCTACTGTCGCTAGTATTATGTATGAGGTTCAAACGAGATTCTGTGTATACTATGTAAAGGGCTGCCATGGTCCAATAGCTCAAGTAGATGACCTTGACTGTACTATTCACTTGGGGTGGGGGTGTACTTTAGAGAAGGTTCATGCTTTTGAGAGATACATCAATGATATTGATTTGAACCTTTCCTATAATAATAGATTTGACACTGATTGTATTACATATTTGGATTTAGAATTAGGTCATAGTGGCCCCACTATTAATGCCAGACTTTCTAGAAAACCATGGAGTGGAAATACTATTCTGCATGCCCCCTCTTATCATTCTCCGCAAATCCTTTAACCCCTTAAGGACCAAACTTCTGGAATAAAAGGAAATTATGACGTGTCACACACGTCATGTGTCCTTAAGGGGTTAAGCAATACCAGCAAGACAATTTATATCTGTAGAGAAATTACACTTTACATAAATATTTTTTGAAGGTATCCTGTAATATGAGTGATAGGGTGTTGAACAGGGAACACGCTGTAGGATTTCTAGGGAAAACAATGACCAACTTATTATTATTGTTATTATTGCCATTTATATAGCGCCAACAGATTCCGTAGCGCTTTACAATATTATAAGAGGGGGATTTCGCTATAAATAGGACAATTACAAGAAAACTTGAAGGAACGATAGGTTGAAGAGGACCCTGCTCGAACAAGCTTACAGTCTATAGAAGGTGGGGTGTAAAACACATTAGGAAATAGCAATCAAAATAGGTGGGAGTGAAGCAAAGCTGGAGGAGAGAGTAGAATGCTGCCCTTCAGGAGAGAGCAAGAGGTAGTGAGGTAGAGGTTACTCTGGGAGGCCATAAGCTTTCCTAAAAAGATGTGTTTTAAGGCACTTCTTGAATGATTGAAGACTAGGGGAGAGTCTGATGGCGGTAGGCAGGCTATTCCATAGGAAGGGAGCCGTCTGCGAGAAGTCCTGCAATCGTGAGTTGGACAGGAGAAGGTCACAGAGCGGAGAGACTGAGAAGGGGCATACCTATGGATCTGTAAAGAGATATAAAAGGGGCTAGAATTGGTCAATGCTTTATAGGTATGGGTTAGCATTTTGAATTGACTCCTATAGGATACAGGAAGCCAATGTAAGGACTGACAAAGGGGTGAAGTGTGAGAGGACCGATTAGAGAGGAAAATCAGTCTGGTGGCAGCATTCATTACAGACTGTAGCGGGGCAATACCAATTAGGAGAGGGTTACAATAATCCATGTGGGAAATTACTAGAGCATGGAAAAGCTCTTTGGTACCATCTTGCGTAAGTTTTTAAGGTGGAATCTACAGGATTTGATAACATGCTGGATGTGAGGCTCAAAGGTGAGACTAGAATCAAATATGACACCAAGACAGCGTGCTTGCAAGGATTGACTAATGTGGAAAATCACTGACTTGAAGGGAGAGCAAAATAAGAGGACCAGTATTAGGAGGAGGAAAGACAAGGAGTTCAGTTTTAGAGAGATTTAGTTTTAGAAAGCAGGAGGACATCAAGTCAGAGATGGAGGAACCTGGAGGGACTCCAACTGAGACAGGATGAATGGAGGAGGTATCATTAGAAAAGGAGACACTGAATGATCGTTGGCAGAGATAGGAGGAAAACCAAGAGAGGACAGTGTCACAGAGACCGAGTGATTGAAGAGTTTGAAGAAGGAGAGCATGATCAACGGTGTCAAAGGCAGCAGAGAGGTAAAGAAGTATTAGTATGGAGTAGTGGCCTTTGGATTTAGCTGTGATTAGGTCATTAGTATCTTTGATAAGAGCAGTCTCAGTAGAGTGGAGGGGGCAGAAGTCAGATTGAAGAGGGTCAAGGAGAGAGGTGAAATTGAGGAAGTGAGACATATGGGTAAAGACAAGTATTCCCAGAAGCTTTGAGGAAAAATGGAGCAGGGATATGGGCGATAGTTAGAGGGGGTGGACGGGTCGAGGGATGTATTTTTCAGGATAGGTGCTGCAGTAGCATGTTTAACCCCTTAAGGACACATGACATGTGTGACATGTCATGATTCCCTTTTATTCCAGAAGTTTGGTCCTTAAGGGGTTAAGGTCAGCAGGGACAATGCCAGAAGAGAGAGAGCAGTTGAAGATTTGTGTTATGGAAGGCCCAAGACAAGGGGAGAGAGATCTGATAAGGTGAAACGGGACAGGATCAAGCGGGCAAGTGGTGGGGCGAGAGGAAAGTAGAAGCACAGCCACCTCTTGTTCAGTGGCAGCAGAGAAAGTCCGAAGGGCAGGATAGGCATGATCTACACGTGGTTGAGAAAGAGAAAGGCAAGGTGGGGAGAATTCTTTCCTTAGCTGTTCAATCTTGTCGGTAAAGTAGCATGCAAAGCTGTAAGGTTAGTTTGAGGGGTGGCCACAGCAGGGCAAAGAAGAGAGTTTTGCAAGGGCAAGAGCTGCGCTGTATGAACACAATATGAATCTATAATGGAGAAAGTCTGACTGGGTGCGAGACTCCTCCAGGAGCGTTCAGCACAGCAGGAGCCTCTTTGCAGGTAGCCTGTTTATTTAGTATGCCACTGCTGGGGGGGGTGTCCTCCTCGAGGTGCATGTTTGGAGCGGGGCTGCAGCGTTCAAGGCAGAGGTGAGGGTAGTGTTATATGTGGAGATAACCAGTGAGGGACAGGAGAGGGAAGGGATGGATAGGAGTTGCGAATCAATACCAGCTGATAGCTGCTGGAGGTCAATAGAATTAAAGTTCCTTCACAAAAATGCAGATCTAATGTTACATATTCCATAGTGTACATACTTTCAACGCAATAAAGATACAGTATGTTGAACTGCAAATCACCTAACCTTCATTAAAAGATATTAACAAAAAATAGTGCTTTTTTTTTTTAATCATTGGATTTTTAAAAAAAAATCTCATCAGATACAAGCGGGAAAAAAGAAAATGAGACAACCAGCTTTAATTGTTTAGATGCTGGATGTCATTATCATTATCAATATTTGCTATATATATTAACATATTAGTTTAATAACTTTCTATATAGGTATGACAATTTATCTGATACCTCATTAAAGCTGTTTGCTAACCTGTGCAGAAAGTTCCATCGTTGGGTATAAAGTTGTTTTTGTCATTCGAAGGACGATATCCTTTGAGACAAACACAGAAGAAACTTCCATGTGTATTATGGCAGACAGTGTGATTCCCACAGATGTGATGTGTTCCAATTTGGCATTCATTTTTATCTGTTTGTAGAGAAGTGAGTACATTAGAACTGATAATGGGACTCAAAAATGTAATTTGTTGACGTAAAAATGTATTGCTACTAAAGACATTCTCGTTCAAGATTTTTCATATAATTCATTAATTCAAGGTTATGTAAATATGACATAATTATTGCATGCAAGTGTCATAAATGAGCATTTTCACAATGGCATTGACTGGCACCAACTATAGTTTAGTATAAAGATACAAATATGGATGGCTCCCCATCTTCCTGCCCTCTGATATTCACTGTGTCATCCTTGGAAACAAAATTTCAATGACGTTTCTATCATTTCTGAACCCTTGGGATAGTTTTTTTTAACTAATTTAAAAGAAAGAACACTTGCAATCTTCTAGTGTCAGTTCTGTCTAAATATAAGCATCAAAACAACCAAACCTCATTGCAGAGGTCATTGACCCGTGTCACTATGTACCTGCACACAATGGACTATAACGGCAATAATTTGAAGACCTCACTGCAGCTATGAGATTGCTACCCATGCCTCTGACATCAGAGGAAAATCATTCCAGGTTGTGCAGATGGCCAAACAATGCACGTTTGGTAACTTGGACAAACAGGGTTATTCACTGAAGTGAAAATTCAGGGTGAATTAAGAGGTAATTTAAAATTTAAGGTGAAAATAGTCAAACTGGAAAAATTCTCTAAGTCAGCTATGCTTTCTATTCGATTCCACGGCTCTGGCCTTAAATGTAAAATTTACTTTGAATTCTCACTTATGACACTGATAAATTGAAAGTAACCTCATTCTCAAAACTATGTATGGGGATGTAAATCAACTTTTACCAGTGGCTGGTATCAGTTTATTGAACTGTGGTTGATATCAACTAATTGAATTGTGGGGGCGGGGCCGGACCGCCGAGCTGGACGGTCGCAAGACTGACCAGCTCCAGCGAAACTTAAACATATATGAGCTAAAAATGCTATATTGGCCAAGTATACCGACCGGCAGCGGCGGCCCTCGATGGGCACAGAGCCCGGGACCCAGGGAGAGGCTAGCTCGCAGAGTTGTAGTCCCCTGGGAGGGGAATCTTCGAGGCTGAACTTGAGGCCTACTCCAGCGGTGAGCGGGGCGGACGGCCGCTGCCCTGCTATCCCGCCGAATGGTACCCGGCCGGGGACCTGGACCCTCGAGGAACCGGCTCCGTTCCCCCCCCCTGGACCGGGAGGGTGATCCCGGTCCTCACACTGAAACCCTGCCACCCGGACAGCCACGAAGGGGACTGAGGCCTTGCAATACCGCCAGATCTTAAAATGGCGGCGAACACACACCTAACAACTAGATCTGGGCGGGAGAGACTCACCCCACAACCACCGAAACCGCCATAGCCCCACAACGCTGCCGGATCTACCACCTATGGACTGCAACTGCACATTTACAACAGGGCGCCCTACTGGAACACTTACCGCACGGAACCCTCCTCTGAATCTCAGCTCCGGTAAGGAGAGGGACCCACAACTAGCGGCGGGAAACAGGGCACCACGCATTAAGCCTGCAACTATCAGACCGGCAGAACATATCAGCCCTCACTCTGCACCACATCACCCCTTGGAAATCCCGGGGCCCAAATCCAGTACATCGGATGTCACACAGCAACCCATGCAGCGACGACTAGCCGGCCCACAGCAGCCGCAAAGCGAGCAAAATCAGACCACGGGGAGTTCAAACTGAATCCACGGAAGGCAAGAATTCTCGGACATAAAGGGACCTTTTAAGCATGACCCGATTAGCCTTTACCCTCCCTAGTATAAATATAACAATATGATGTCTGCCTTACAGTAATGGGTGTATTTCTGTATTGTGTGTATTCCTGCATAACTATCAGCGGTAAGGGGTTAACTGTATAGCTCTCGACCCTTATCTACTGCATCCATCCACGAGTGGCTACAGGGGAGTAAGAGGTGAAATTACTTAGTTGATACCTAACTACATTGTTCATACCTAAGCATGTACTTACTCAAACTAGGCATATTACCTGCATGCAATCATATGAGTCTAACACTAAGCTACCGTCCTATATACCTCCTTGTTGTCTTTTAGCATGTTCCCAACCGGATCTTCTGATCCATAGCCTGCATTTTATTTAACTGATCGATACTTATAACATTTAACCAAATGTTCCACCGCTGTTACTTTAAACTGTGAGCTTCTTGTCTATGCATGTAAAACCAACTGTAGGACCTCTAATATGTCAGCATGTTACCTACCGGATCTTATGATCCTTAGCCTGTATTTACTAACTAAGGTTTTAACGACAAAAATTAAAAAAATTGAGGCACTGCAATTCAGGAAATGTCATTTAATCTTGCTGTACTGACCCTATACTGTAATCCATTTGAACGTTTCCCCCCAATTTCTTTTATGTATCCCATCTTATTTGCCTCTAATAAAAGAAAGATTGACAAAAAAAAACAAAAAAAAAAAAACTAATTGAATTGTGAATGATATCAGCTTATTGAACTTTTCATCGATTCTGATAAGGGGCTGGGGGCTAAACTACATATCTCAGAAACCTCTTGTGGCAGAGACAGATTTATAATTAGGCACGGTAGGCATATACCTACAGGGGCACTTGACTGTGATTTTTTTTCCCTTTCGACATTGTTGCAGTCAATGTGGAGAATCAATGAATATATAAGGTCAAGGTGAGGACCTGTCCCTAACTTCTACTCTACATGTTCCACTGGAGCTTCTTTAGCCCTGCTCTACCTAAAGTAAATACATTTATGCCAGTTAATCACTCTTTATAAATGGGGATGGAAGACTTCAGATTTCTGTGCCTACATGCACATGAGCTACAATTCCAGTCCAGCTTGCCAAACAGAAATTTATGGCATCAGAAAAAAAAAAACACATAAGCTTGTGTTTGGTGGACTGGTTCTGCTGTGACAATAAGGGCCAATAAGTGAATCTATTTGACATTATTTTCCTTAGGCTGCACTAGTATAGAAAATTAGTACAAACAAAATAATCAAATAATTGTAGATTATGCTAGCTTTAGTGTACCTATAATCTTAATTTTATTAATGACAGGAGGCAAGTATTTGCTTAAGTCTCTCTTTACTAGAACTCCACAGCAGCACAGAAAAACAACCAATCAGAAAAAAGTTAGGTACTATAAAATTCCCCTTCTCATGCATCATTTCCTCTTTCAAGCTGCGACAAGACAGAAACAAATACAGAAAATGCAATGGGGAGAAACGAAGTCCTAGATACAATGAAGTCCACCTTCCGAGAAGAACTGCCACACCAGATAGTGTTGATGGACTGTAAACTGAAACGAGAGAAAATCAGAATCGAACAGGTTGATTATCCAATGAAATGTACTCTGAACAAACATGTAGGTACCCAATGTAGCAACCAAAATTACACTAATATGCAGAATATCCCAGCCCTACTTATGAAAAAAAAAAAACAGATATAAGAAATAATTGACAGGTAGCAGAGACAACAAGCAGAGTTGCATACGTACCTGATGAACTCAAACTATAAAATTAAACAAGGGAGGGATAAGAATGGGTGGGAAATACTTGCCTCCTGTCATTAATAAAATTAAGATTATAGGTACACTAAAGCTAGCATAATCTACAATTTTCTAACATGACAGGAGGCTTCGTATTTGCGGTTTCAACGCTCAGTTCACCAATCCAACGCTGTTTGTGTCGCTGGTACCCATTCCAGGAGATATCAGAGCAATCCTCATAGGACTTACCAACTGCGATAAAAGACAGAAGACGGATCAATGAAGATGCCAGTCGACGCAGCATCTCAAACACGGAAAAAAACACCATCCGCCGATAGATCCATTGTACGTGGTGTTGCGACCAGTTTCCTAGCAGACGTTCCATGAGCTGGCAAGCTGACCTATCAGCCAGCTTCCTGTAGTTGTAAAATATCGAAGGCCGTTTGCGGACGTAGGGCCATGAGAAGAAACTGCCACCACGTCTCAAATCTTGATCTGTAAGGAGGCACCTCCAATCGTGCCAGGGTCATCCGGCGATGTGGCCTTGCAGGTAGACCTCCACTCTCAAGGGATGTGCCCAAGTCCACCACCAAGTCGCAATAGAACCGAGTAGGATCTTTCGTTCCCTCCTGGCCTTCCCGGTGAGATGTCTCATCCGAGAATAAATTTATAATGCAGGCAAGAGTGTGGTCAGACTAGCCGTATCCCAAGTGATTCCAATATTCCAAATGGACTGTGTAATCCTCGGCCGTGGTAGAGAAAAGACTCCAAAAGGACGTCCATTCAGGGTTCTGAACTGAACTTGTGTGGAGGAACGGTGGTCGACTATTCAGGGAATAATGAATCCCAGAAATATTCAAAGGGATGGGAAGTGCAAAGATTTCCATCCGGATTTGTCCTCGTCTAAGAGTGAAATATGTAAGTGTAGGAGTCAGGGCACACCAGGTACCTCCATAAAGTCTCGTAGGTTTCCTCGACGGTAGTTGAAAAGTAGGTTAGCGCGAATCCAACAAAACGGCTCCCGTGAGGGATAAATAGAGGATAGACGGAGGGTCCACCATCTCCGAACCCTGTTCACCAGGTATGCGCTCCGAGGAGACAGGGCAGTCCTGCCATCTTATCCCAAGATCGTAATGACCGGGGAAGTCAAGACAACCAGGGTTTCCGGTCTTACTATGTGATCCTTACGTATGGTTTACCTTCAGACCGGGTAATAGGCCTTCCTTAATCTTGTTATCCGAGCAAGGCAGTGCCCGTTTGCTCCATGAAGGTCTCCGTATCTCCTGACATCTTGACATGGGAGAAACTGTCTGCGCAGTTTGTTCGTAATGGTCTGGATGTCCAAAACAGAAAGCAATTTTCTGTATTATATGGTGCAGAATATACCAAAACCTGCACTCTCGTAAAACCGGAGGTCCATTCGTTAGCTGTACCATCTCCGGGAGTGTGTGTAAATAAGTGGGAGTCTCCCCCCGTTATACCTCTGTGAGTATTTCTCGCGTTTGTTACAGTGGTCCGGATCCAGTAGATCCATTACAGGAGATAGAATAGAGGGATCCAGTCTAAATATGTATATCTTGCATGACCAGGCAGTCCTCTATAACGAAATCAGTAGCATGGACGTCAGCTCTAATTGAATGCAGGAGGGACGCCCCTCTATGTAGTCATCAATGTCTTGCACAGGTACAAGACTGTGTGATGAACAAATGGCCGGTACTGTAGAGCGTCGAGTGTATGAGAGAGCCGCGCTCTCTACTAATGTGATCGCATACCGTGATAGCGTCCGGCTGCTAGCCTGAGCGGGCCGCACCCGTTAATAACCAACAGCAGAGTCTACATCCGTGACCGGTTCTCTCTATGAGAATGTGTCCTCCAAACCTGTCCTTTGTATCCAGCCCAGTATCTGGTTGAGGTCGAGGGGGGGGCTGCGCCCTCTAATAACAAATCAATATCCGGTTCTGTATATGAGAGTGGTTCGCCCTCTGTTCCTGAAAATAAATATACTCGGATCGAGGTGATGGAGGGCCACACCCTCCTGTGATCCAAACTAGAGTCCCTAGAGACTCAGGGTGACCAACTGCAGGGCACACCACTTATTAATGTCAGCATAAGGCTGAGGGCAATCTTCGGAAACAACGATGGAAAACTATCAACCGACTATCCGGATCCCGTGCGCGCACACGGGGTCCAGGAAGACCGTTGGTAGTCTGAGGAAAGCTGGAGACGTTCTCCGCAATCCACGATTGCCCAGGAGGTCGGAGGAGGTCAAGTCAGGCCTCTCGACGACCCGAGCGAAAAGGAAAAGGAAGTCATGAAAGAACAAAAAAGCAACAATTAACGTAGATAAGAGTAAATACACAAATTCTATCTCAGATAGAAGGCAAATAGCAGGCCGGAAGGTAATAAAAGTAAGCCCCACTGGACAGGGCCAGGAGCTAACCTAACCCGGGAAAAAACTACCGACACCTATAAGGATTCCGGGAGGCAGATACGGAGTAGATGTTAAAGCCAAGGAAAAACACTGCTTTCTCCTGTAGGTGTCTGAGTACCGGTCCTTGCCTGTGCGAAGTTCTCCTTGGAGATGTGCCGTCGCCGGTTTGGAGTAAACCGGGGATGTGTCCGGGGTCTTAATAAGAAACCTTGCCCTTCAGGCATGAGGTTTAGGGCCTTCACCCTTCCCACCATATTCAGATGGCCATATACTGGTGCCCTCTTGGATAGTATGGCAATGGTGCTTGTCTGGACATCTGCCTATCTCCATGTCACTGGTGGGCACTGGGTTTTCCTCAGTGATATTCCCCCAGGCCTGCGGCCAAAAAGGGGTTTGGCACCAATAGTGCAGGCCCGTCCGTAGGGTACAGGCCCAGCAGGCCAAACGAATGGACACAGGATAGTTGGCCAAGCAAATAGGCACAGACATAGCAGGCCAATCAATGGGGCACAGACATAGCAGGCCAATCAATGGGGCACAGACATAGCAAGCCGTTAAAATGGGCACAGACATAGCAGGCCGTCTAGATGGGCACAGACATAGCAGGCTGTTTTAATGGGCACAGACACAGCAGGCCGTTCTAATGGGCACAGACATAGCAGGCCGTTTTAATGGGCACAGAAATAGCAGGCCGTTTTAATGGGCACAGACACAGCAGGCCGTTCTAATGGGCACAGACACAGCAGGCCGTTCTAATGGGCACAGACATAGCAGGCCGTTCTAATGGGCACAGACATAGCAGGCCAATCAATGGGGCACAGACATAGCAGGCCAATCAATGGAGCATAGACATAGCAGGCCAATTAATGGGGCACAGACATAGCAGGCCAATCCATGGGGAACCGTGAAATCCCCCACAGTATCCAAATCCCCGTAAACTTTCTAGGCTCGCGGCCGAAGGGGATTTATGTACGTCCAGGAGTCGGCTTTTCAATAGAGCACTGGTAAGGCAGGCCAGACAGAGGGCACAGACCTAGAAGGCTAGGTCATATACAGGGCCGGTGCAAGGATTTTTGCTGCCCTAGGCAAAAACATTTTTGCTGCCCCCCCATATGTCCTGCCCACCATGTGACATTACAATGCCCCGCCATATGGGCCAACGCCAGTCTTCACAAAGTGTCTTTGGGTGGGCCTACAATGCCCACCCATAAATCCACCTACATGGCCCATCCATGAGTTGGGGATGTTTTATGTGTGCAATTTGTGTAAGGGATGTAGTGTGTTTATAGGGGATGTAGTGTGTGTTTGCGTGTAAGGAATGCATTGTATGTTTCTGTGTGTGTGTGTGTGTGTGTCTGTAAGGGGTGCATTAATTATGTAAGAGAACGTAAGGGATGTATTGTGTATTTCGGGTGTGTCTGTGTGTGAGTAGGAATGCATTGTATGTTTCTGTGTGTGTGTGTGTGTGTCACTTAGTGCTCTCCCTTGGCCCCCTGTTCCTCTGCAGTCCCCCCTTGGTGGTCTTCTCACTCCCCTCTCGCCCCCTTAGTGGTCCTCCCTCTCCCAAACCCCTTAGTGGTCCTCCCTCTCCCAAACCCCTTAGTAGACCTTCCCCTACTCCCACCACCCCCTTAGTGGTAATCTCCCCCCCCCTTAGTGGTCCTTACCCTCCTCCCCTCTCCTTAGTAGTCCTCCCTCCTTACCCCCCTTTGGTGGTCCTTCCCCCCCTTAGTGGTCCTCCCTCTCCCAAACCCCTAGTGGACCTCCCCTCCTCCTCCCTCAGTGGTCCTTACCTCCCCACCCCCGTTCCCCCTGTGTTCCTTCACCCCCCCCAGTGGTCCTGACTCACCCCTCCCCTAGTGGTCCTTCCCCTCCCTTCCCCTAGTGGTCCTTGTTCCCCCTCCCTTACCCTAGTGGTCCTTGTTCCCCCTCCCCTCCCCTACTGGTCCTTACCTTCCCCTCCCCTAGTAGTCCTTCCCCTCCCCTCCCCTAGTGGTCCTTCCTCCCCCTCCCCCTCCCCTAGTGGTCCTTACCCTCCCCTCCCCTAGTGGTCCTTCCTCTCCCTCCCCTAGTGGTCCTTTCCCTCCCCTCCCCTAGTGGTCCTTACCCCCCCAGTGGTTCTTCCCCCCCTGGTCCTTACCCACCCCCAGTGGTCCTTATCCCCCCTCCCTCCCCTAGTGGTCCTTACCCTTCCCTCCCCTATTGGTCCTTACCCCCCCTCGTGGTCCTTACCCCCCCAGTGGTTCTTCCCCCCTGGTCCTTACCCACCCCCAGTGGTTCTTACCCCCCCTCCTTCCCCTAGTGGTCCTTATCCCCCCTCTCCCTCCCTCCCCTAGTGGTCCTTATCCTCTCTCCCCTCCCCTAGTGGTCCTTACCCCCCCTGTGGTCCTTACCACCCCCTGGTCCTTACCCACCCCCAGTGGTCCTTATCCCCCCCTCTCCCTCCCTCCCCTAGTGGTCCATATCCCCCCTCCCTCCCCTAGTGGTCCTTACCCTCCCCTAGTGGTCCTTACCCCCTCGTGGTCCTTACCCCCCATTGGTCCTTACCCCCCCCATTGGTCCTTACCCACCCCCAGTGGTCCTTATCCCCCCCTAGTGGTCCTTATCCCCCCTCCCTCCCCTAGTGGTCCTTATCCCCCCCTGCCTCCCCTAGTGGTCCTTATCCCCCCCTCCCTCCCCTAGTGGTCCTTATACCCCCCCCCTCCCCTAGTGGTCCTTACCCTCCCCTCCTGCCCATGTAGCATGGCCGGGCGGCGCGGAACGTGGGACAGGAACCTCTGTTTCCTGTACCCGGCCGCCGGCGGAATGACAGGAAGCGCTCACTGAGTGAGCACTTCCTGTCATTCCACCGGCGGCCGGGTACAGGAAACAGAGGTTCCTGTCCCGCGTTCCGCGCCACCCGGCCACGCTACATGGAGAGACCGGCAGCAGAGAGCGCTCTGCGCTTCCCTCCTGCCGGTCACTCAAACCCGGACGCCCTCCATGCAGCAGTGCTGCGCCGCCTGAGGCTTGTAAAAGCGCTCAGGCGGCACAGCATGAGGAGCCACACCGGGCACAGGGATCCGGCGCCCCCGGATAAGTTGCGCCCTAGGCGGCTGCCTAGGTCGCCTTACAGGTGGCGCCGGCCCTGGTCATATATAAATGTAGTAAGAGAATAGCCCTAAGGGTCAGCGCTGGGGAAGCTTTCCCTATATGTGAAATATAACTCCTGGTAATATATAATGTCCAATGATCCGAATCCCTGTGAATCAGGTATATCATGTATAGTGCAGCACACTATGTGGGACGGTCCCAATCTGTCCAGTAATGTAGAGATAAAGGGACAGCATCCAGGTAACGATATAATGTAAAGTGCAGCACTTTATGTGGGACAGACCCCAAACTGTCACAGCATGTAATACTGATATAATGTATAATGCAGCACACTATATGAGACAGTCTCAAACTGTTCAGCAATGCCGATCAATGTCACAGCATGTAATACTGACATAATGCATAGTGCAGCACACTATATGAGACAGACTCAAAACTGTCCAGCAATGCAGTTATGTCACAGCATGTGATACTGATATAAAGTATAGTGCAGCACACTGTATGAGACAGTCTCAAACTGTCCAGCAATGCAGAGTAATACCACAGCATGTGATACTGATATAAAGTATAGTGCAGCACACTATATGAGACAGTCTCAAACTGTCCAGCAATGCAGTTATGTCACAGCATGTGATACTGATATAAAGTATAGTGCAGCACACTATATGAGACAGTCTCAAACTGTCCAGCAATGCAGAGTTATGACACAGCATGTAATACTGATATAATGCATAGTGCAGCACACTATATGAGACAGCCTCAAACTGTCCAGCAATGCAGAGCTATGTCACAGCATGTAATACTGATATAATGCATAGTGCAGCACACTATATGAGACAGTCACAAACTGTCCAGCATTGCAGAGTAATGTCACAGCATGTAATACTGATATAATGCATAGTGCAGCACACTATATGAGACAGTCTCAAACTGTCCAGCAATGCAGAGTAATGTCACAGCATGTAATACTGACATAATGCATAGTGCAGCACACTATATGAGACAGCCTCAAACTGTCCAGCAATGCAGAGCTATGTCACAGCATGTAATACTGATATAATGCATAGTGCAGCACACTATATGAGACAGAGCAGTAGTGGTTATTGTGCATGGATTATTTCTTTAAATAATCTACAAGTGCCCCAGTAGCCAGCAAGCCAGCCAGCCCACAGGCCGGCCAGCCAGCCAGCCCACAAGCTGGCCAGTAGCCAGCCAGCCAGCCCACAGGCCACCAGTTAGGCTTGCAGCCAGCAAGCCACAGCCTGCCAGCCAGCAAGCCACAGCCTGCCAGCTGCAGCCAGCAAGCCAACAGCCTGCCAGCCGCAGCCAGCAAGCCCACAGCCTGGCGGCAGTAGCCAGCAAGCCCATAGCCTTCCAGCAAGCCCACAGACTGCCAGCCAGCAACAGTAATTAAGGTAAGAGGAGCCAACTTGGCCTAGGTATCAGCAAGCTATGCTGTGTTGTTATATTGTGAATAGGAACCAGAGTGTTGGAGAGACCCCCCTCCAGGCCCCATTAGACTCCATTGTAGTCTCTAATGGGACCTGAGGAAATTCTTTCTAAGCACACTCTCTAAAGGACACTGAGATAGCCTCTGTTAGAAAGACTCCCTTCCAAGCCTATTAGACTCCATTGTAGTCTCTAATAGGGCCTGGAGGGGATTCTTTCTAACACACTCTCTAAAGGACACTGAGATAGCCTCTGCTAGAAAGACCCCCCTCCATGGCCCATTAGCCCTCAATTGTAGTCTCTACTGGGGCCTTGAAGGTATTATTGCACTTTTGTTCCTTGTGTCTAAAGATTGTGTAGGGTGTGGCTGGAGGCAGTGCATGGAGGCGGGACATGGGTGGCGCTTGCTGCGGAGTATGGGTGGGGCCTGTAAGGGGGCCCTTGATTTATTTTGCCCGGGGGCCCTGAGGGTTCTCAGTCCGCCCCTGAATACTGATATAATTCATAGTGCAGCACACTATATGAGACAGTCTCAAACTGTCCAGCATTGCAGAGTTATGTCACAGCATGTAATACTGATATAATGGAAATATAAATAATAAGGGGACAGACACAGAGGAAAGAGCCCCAAAGGGAAAAGGGAGCCAGAAGGAAAACAAAACTCCCCACCAAGCCCAGTGCCACATAAGGCAGTGGGGCAAGCTAGTTATACCAAACATGTCCCCAATAATAAAACATGTAAAACACAGAAATATAAATAAATCCCAAAGCCACCCACTATAAGCAGGAGGCAGTGGTACTCTGACCTGTACTGTCTGCGGAGCAGCAAAGAAAGAGGAAATGATGCATGGGAAGGGGAGTTTTATAGTACCTAACTTTTTTCTGATTGGTTGTTTTTCTGTGCTGCTGTGGAGTTCTAGTAAAGAGAGACTTAAGCAAATACAAGGCCTCCTGTAATGTTATAAAATTTAGGTTATCGGGTGAAGAATACCCTATTTGTCTTTTGTGAAATGATATATCACTGGGGTAGGCAACACTCTAACAGTCATAATGTGGCAAAGCATCATGGTAAAACTAGTCCACAACATCTGGAGTGCTGAAGGTTGCCTGCACCTGATATATACTATGTACAAGTGTCAAAGCACCAGAACGGCACAGTGCAGCCTTTGCAGGAGAATCCAATTACCTCCACTGAGCTAAGTAGGGTGTTGTTGTAAATGCGGGGCTAGAGACAAGTTGGAGTGCACCTTGAAGTGAAAGCATTAAAATAAAGTGGAATGAACACATAGCAAAAATGCCATAAATGCCTCTGTCCAAAATGCAGGAATTCTTGGAAAAGTCCCAGTCACTAAGCGGGTAAAAGCCTCATTTAAAACCAAAGAATTGGCCTGCTCAAAGCTGGTGTATCCCTTTAAACACTGAAAATAATTATTGAAAATTATTTAAAGCAACCTAAATCCGGTAAGCCTAGTAAAGCAACATTCACACATAATTGTACCGTCCATTAGCTATTGAAATGCTTAGAAATTGGCATATTTTAACACAATAGAATTGCTCTTTTAAGAAAAACTGTGTTATTTTTATTAGCTCAGACTGTAATAGGATTCATGAACAATACCAGGAAGACAGAAAGATTTATATATAAAATCCCTGTTTGATGTTTCTGAAAATTAATTTCAATTAAATCTATTTCATCTTTAAATCCCATGGCATATTTCTCTTAATACTGCAAGACATGTTTTCTATGGGAAAATAATTGTTCCATGGAAGAGGAAAGAAATATCAAGATATTGTTAAGCAAAAGAAAAACGTGGTCTAATTTGTGTTTTAGCTTCATCATAGTGCAAGTGATCTACAGACAAGTTTCAAAGAGTTGTGACAGCATGAGTTAACCAATCGTTATTTTATTGGGTAGAAGAGCAACTTAAACCCCTTCAAGATGACTGACGCGATGGAGAGACAAAAACAACTGTCTCTACCGAATGCGTGAGTGATTAAGCACATCAAGGTGAACAGATCACAGCATGCACATGTCTGTCACAATCTGTGGGTAAAGGCTAATATTGTGTCACCCAGTCCTTCCAGCGTGTGATTGCTCCCACAATGCATCTCATGTCTGGATATGCTGATAGACGCAAACACTAATACTCAGCCTGTGTGGCACCAAGATTGCTATCACTTACATACAATGTGATGGAGTAAGTGATAGAGAGACTTTAGAGTAAGTTCAGACCCAGCCCCCAGCCCCGGTGTCCTCAGCATTGCCTTTAAAACATATGCAAGTCCTACTTCAATGGGTTATTTATTGACCAAGAGAGTCTCCTTTCTCATAGTGTTGAAAGTGAGGAGACAGCTTGAAGGTGAATCTAGTCACTTTATGTCATCTCCCTAACGCCTGAAAACACCTCTTTGTTATGATTAAAGGAACACTATAGGGTCTGGAACACAAACATGTATTCCTCACCCTATAGTGTTTAACCCACTATTTAGGTGGCTTGCTCCCCCTTAGTCCCCCTATAAAAGTTTAAAACTCACCTTATTTCCAGCGCCGAGCGGGTCTGCCGGCGCTGGCTCTGCCCCATTTGGGACATCAAAATGGCTGCTTTTTAGCCAATCCAATGCTTTCCCCTAGGGAAAGTATTGGATTGACTAAAATCAGCATGGGGGGAGGGGGGGCAATCAGGACCTCCTCATATAGATGCATTGAATCAATGCATCTCTATGAGGAAAATGCAGCGTCTCCATGCAGAACTAGTTTGGGATTATTATTTTTTTTTTTTTTTTTTTTTTTTTTTTAAATTCTTTATTTTTGTAGTGCACATAAAGGGTTACAGGTAGGCATGAGGTGCCCCGAAAGCAGTCCCCAAGCATTTACTCCGCTTAACATGCGGGACAATTGGTTATCAGGCACATTTTTATAGAAAATTAGTTGCACATATATTCATTCTGTGATAGTAGGTTCTGTCACTATAGCTAGGGTAAGCAGTTTTGACATAGCTGGACAATAGTTAGGCATTAGTGGATGCTACACAGTTTTATACATACCAACATTGTTTATCTAGGAGTTGTTCTAAGTTGCTGCATATAGAAGGTAGATTACAAGATTACACCTAGCAGAGTAATATATGTCTAGTGCTGTAGAGTAAGGTGTAAGAGTATAAAGCCATTGAGCAGTAATAACTTATAAACCTAAAACTCTGGTTAGCCTTATAGAAAAATGACATGACTCAGGGGGGATAAATCATAACAAAAAGCTTATGCCACTCGTAGGCCGGATCGGTCAGGTCAGCTCTGTGCCAGAAACAGTTTCTTCCCCTTCTCCTTCCACATTGTCTGCTCCAGTAAGTAGACCTCCGGTCCGGTCCAAACCGGGATAGTCCCGCTCTCCTCCTCCAGTCCAGGCCAGCAGGGTACTACGCGTGGTAGGTAGGTTAGGTCGGCTGGACTCACGGTGCCCTGTTTCCCGGTACTGGTTATTCAAACGAGTCCCATAGTTTGCCTTTGTGGCGGCCATTTTAAATTTGCCTCGTGGTTGCAGAGCATGCAGAAATCGAGTGCTGCAGAAAGGTGAGTTTGCGCACCAGAGGGGATTTCTGCACTGCGGAGGTACAGGTGAGGTACAGGTGGTTCATAGGTAGAGGCTGTTGCAGTTGGAAGCACAGAGTTCTCTTCGTAGTAGCTGCGCGCGTGGCGTCAGCCATTTTGGAGGCTGTGGTCGGGTATCTCGCCTTCAGTCGCAGCCTCACGATCCGGGTCGCCAAGTGTGGACCGGGATCACCCCCCCGGCCCAGAGGGGGGGGACCAGGGCCGGGTCTGCCTGTGCGCAGCTTGTCTGTTGGGCTCCGGTAGGCAGGCTAGTGGAGCGGCGGCCGTCCACTCCACTCCCCGCCAGGGAAGCTCCCGCTTGCTGCTGCAGAGCACTCCCCTCCGGGGGACTAGAACTCAGGGAGCAAGCCTCTCCCCGGTTCCGGCAGCCCTCCTCCATCGAGGGTCGCAGGCCTGGGTCAGTATAGCGCTTTGGGTTCTTTGTTGTAGGCTTTTTAGTTTGCTCGTGAGCAGGAGCTGAGCTGTCCTGCGACCGCTCCGCTCGGCGGCCCGGCCCCGCCCCCAGTTTGGGATTATTACTGCAAGAGATAGGGTCTACCCAGTCAGGCCGGCAATGATAAATATAGAAAGCATTAGAAAAGAAATGGTAAATGCCAGCCCCACAAGTTCCTTTCAAGTAAGATTTTTTTATTTTTTATTATTTGCCCTCTGCAAGCCACCAGGCATATCGTTTTGAAATATGAGTTGTCGCAAAGCAGTTTAGCACCAGACCCTTCAACCCATAAAATGTTTCTTTATTCCTTTGGACTGCAAAACTTTATCACCCACAATAGGATTGTGTTTTTATTGTTAACATCATAAGATTGAATATTAAAAGTGCAACATAGAGTCGATGTCATGTTCCTGAGCAGGTCACAGAGGAGACGATTGCCAGGGTTATTGGTTGAAACTTTATTTGTCTTTTTAGACATAACAATTTACTTGAAAGGAAAGAATTAAGGCAATATGCCACAAACAGGATATCTTGAAGGTAAATGAATAAAGTCTTTTATATACAAGTAGGTTTGATGTTATTTCCAAGTAGATTAGTAGTTTGTGGAATGTCCCACTGCAGCCAGGTTCAGGATGATACAGGGTTGAAATAGTTAAAGTTGGTAAGTACTTTCAGTATAATATAGTACAGGTTGCTTACAGGATTATGCAGAGTTGCAGCAGTTGAAACTGGTAAGTAGATTCCAGTATAATGTAATACAAGTTGCTTACAGGATTATGCAGAGTTGCAGCAGTTGAGACAGGTAAGTAGATTCCAGTATAATGTAATACAGGTTGCTTACAGGATTATGCAGAGTTGCAGCAGTTGAGACAGGTTAGTAGATTCCAGTATAGTATAGTACAGGTTGCTTACAGGATCTTGCAGAGTTGCAGTAGTTGAAGATAAGAGTTTCAGGAGGATTCTGGCAACGGGACACAGGGAGTCTTAATAGGGTATCAGGAGGTTTTCAGGAGCCAGGATACAGGATGTTTTCAGGAGTCAGGAACAATGACTTCACAGGACACAGGTTGGTCTATATCAGAACACTGAGTTCAATGTAAAGGCCATGTGAAGAGTTGGGTGTGGCCTTTTATAGTAGACTTGGAAAATCATATGTAGCAGGTGAGAGAAGCTGAGGATTGACTACTAGAATAGGATCCTGACAGTCGAACCCTAATATGACAAGTATTTATTATCTCTACCTTTTTTGTATAGATCATCTAAAATAATAAAATGTTACTCAAAAAGAGAAAAATCACCTGAGTATAATCCACAGGTCACATAAAATGGGACTTACCTCTACAACTTGTCATTCCATTTCCAAACAGTCCATAGTTACACTTGCAGACATATTTGTTCATTTCCTTGGTACATGTGGCATTTGCATGGCATAGACTGCATATATCCATTGAGCTAGCTAAAGGCAAAAAAAAAAAAAACCAAAAGAAATTCACTATCAGATATACAAAATAAGCATTATCTTCATTTATAATTGACAAAATAAGTGGCAAAATCCAGAATGACTATGCCCATAGCCTCTGAACACCATAAACTGTACAACTGTAGTGGTTATGGTTCTTGGAGTGTCCTTTTTACCTGAGAAGTTCAAAAACAACATTTCCCTGTATCGCATTAGAAACTACCCCTTCATAACTGCATGTTACTCTTTTCAGCTCAACCCATCACCCCCCCCCCCACCCACCCCCCACCCCCCTTCCCTCTCCCCTCTCCCTTCTCCCCATTGGAAGGAGTAAAACCCTTTTAGAACAGTTTGACTTCTTAATTTGGGTCTGCCAGATGCTGCTCCCCACTTCCACTACTTCCTGCAGAGAGTCGGCAGCTCTCTATCTAATGTAAACTCAGGACAGTTTAGCTCAGGAGACCTAACAGGAAATAATGCAGGGAGGAACGTATCCAGATCCCAAGTAAGAAGTCAAACCCTTCTAAAATAGTATATCAATAACAATGGGGGTGCCAGAGAACTCCTGGAACCAAAACCAGTACAGCAAGCTGTAGTGGTTATAGTGCTTGGAGGCAGGGATGTATTTACCACAAGGCAAACAAGGCATTTGCCTAGGGCAGCACTTTCAGGGGGGGGCGCCAAAAAATGCCACACCAAGCTCCCAGACAAATGCCTTGTTTGCCTCATGTTCTGGGGCTGTCCACCTTATTTTGAGTGAGTGAGTGTAGCTGTCAGTGTGTGTCTGTGAGTGTGTGAAAGTGTGCGTGTCTTTCAGTGAGAATGGGTGTGCCTGTGAGTGTGTTTCAGTGTGTGTATGTCATTCTATGTGTATCTGAGAGTGTGTGCCTGTCAGTGAGTGGGTGTGTCAGTGTGTGTGTGTGTGTCAGTGAAAGTGTGTGTTGGTTAAACCGCGTGTGCCAATGACTATGTGTGTGCCAATGACTGTATCTGTCAGTTAGTGTATATTAGTGCATGTATCAATGAGGTCATGTGTCTGTCAGTCAAAAAAGTGGCCTTAACACAAATTGGGGGGGGGGGCAAATTTAGATTTTGTGGGTGCCCGAATTTAGTTGTGCCTTGGGCAGCACAAATCCAAAATACACCACTGCTTGGAGGATCTCTTTAGAATGATGCATGAATGTCAAATTACTGCTCTGGAAGAGGTTTAATGATATATTTAATTTAATTAGTTTTGCTTATTATATTTTAATACACTGCTGGCATGTAGTCTTTAATTTACACATAGACCGGTTATAAATAATATACATAACCTCCAAAGACTTCTATGGCACTTGAAAATTGAGCACTGTTGTGAGAATGCATGTGATGAGAGCATGGATTTATTCTCAGGGTTATTTACAACAGTGAAAATTGTCAGTAATTCAAATAAAATTATTTGTGTATTTCAGTTTAAAAACAAAGTGCTGAACTGAAAAATATCTGCAAATCAGATATAATTCCAATTTGGCTACCTTGGTCTTGCATTCACTTTAAGTTCTCCACAATTCTTGCTCTAGTAAATAACCCTTTCATAGTGCATCATTTCTGTTAGTTACATTTATTGGTAACCTGCACCATATAGCTCCTAAGGCAATAATTGTACAATTTTCCATGAGAAATAATATATTTTGTTAGTTTGAGCTATTAGATTACCAAAATCATAACACACTCCAGCCTGCCACTCTGCCCCCTCTCAGACATGATAGGCCCTGTGTGGGCCTTCTTGCCCAAGCATTGAAATCATTCTAAAGAAGCCAACATTCTGGCTTTACATCCAGAAGTTTGGTGTGAGAGCATACTTTACTCCTCCTGGGATCATAAGACACACTTTCTAGAAGCACTAGCCTAGACAGTAGGATAACAACCTGTAGGAGGGTTCTCCTACTCTCTCTGTCAATAATCACTTGGCATGGGCCTGTATGGGTCGAGGATTGATTCTCAAGTGGAAGAAGGATAACATTGTAAGGGGATTCAATAAAAATCTATACATTTGCTAGAATTTCTGCTAACACAATGTGTAGATGAAATTGAATATTCTTTAATATTATGTGTACCGTGACAAATACACTTTAAATACAATCAACATGTTTTCTCATATCACAGTACAGTTCCCTATAATTTATCCGTTATCTGCTTATCCACATTTGCTTTATTTGTTAACATATATAATATTTTGGCATGAAAATGATTGTACTGAAATGTAACCTCTTTTAAAAATACAATCTCTTCCTGCACCATTGTATTTAATCAGATAAACGGATTCTTATCTAAGGAAATTCTTCTGTTCTTTGCAGGAACACCAGTAAATTATTAACGTCCTTGTTTTATGGCAGAGTGTTAAATACCGGAAGAACCCATTTTCAGACAACATTAAAAATATAATTTTTTTTTAAAGACTAAAAAGTCATTACATCAAATCATCCCTGATAGCTTGTGTCAACAGAGCATTGGACATGAATCCAGACTCCCATCAATTAATACATTTAATTCCCCTCTGGCAATTTTGCAGCCGGACTCTTATACATAAAAGTGAAATGACAAGCACATCTTTTCTTATCTTCGTGCCGCGAATCCCAATCAAATAATAGGGACCTAACCAATGGTGCCCTCTAATTCCCTCAACACATGAATGGTAAGCTGTTGGTGAAATGATTTGTGTGGATGCTACAAATATACCAACATTCAGGCTCTATGAGTGTCGCCCCCCCCCCCCCCCCCCCCACGAAGGTAAGTGGAAGAAGTGGCCTTCCCACCATTAACACTAATAGATCCCCTAGCAAATAATGTACAAGACGGTTGCCACCGTTTTCCAGATAAAATACACTATGCAGTATGGTAGCAGTACATATTTGTGATCTACACTCAAAGGCTGAATGACAAAGATTGGCAGAAGTAATATCATTATAACCTTAGATGAAGGATTTAGAGAAATTAGTTAAAAAGACAACATCTCCTGATAAGGGATACTCAATCATGATAAAAAAAAAAAAATACTTGATCTCTGTATTCAATCTTATAGCCTCAATTATATCGGTACCTAGAGGAAAAGCTGGAAATTCACCCATCAAAATGATCTATGTCCACGAAGGCTGGCATGGAAGCTTGATGATTATTCTATACTGTCAGTCAAATTAATAAAATTCATGGTGGACATATACAACTCTACATTGGTAGTACATATATATATATATATATATATATATATATATATATATATATATATATATGACAGCTATATGAATTTTATATTGCCCATAAACCAAGTGCAGAAGCCTATGAGTGGTTTAAAGGTCGCATCTGTTTTCCTGCCCTCAAAATGAGACACCTGGATATATAACATTGACATAATAGAGTGCACACAAGGTTTAGCTGCTTCCTCTGCTGATTTGCGCAGTAACAATATTAGCGTAATTATATCAACATGATGGTCATTGTTTTTTAACTTAATCTCTGGTATATTTAGATCTTCCTTCCATCTCCTAACAAGCTTCCTTCTTGCTTTTCACTCACACAGGATAACCAACATAAGAAAATATTTACTAATTAACTTGACTGAGAAACTAAATAGATGGCTTTTCCCGAAGGATGAGCTAATCTCTTGAACGGACTTTCCCCACCGATAATTTTTAAAGAAATGTAAGAATATGGAAAAAAAAATTTGCAAGAACAATATGTAGCCAAGGGCCTGAATTATCAAAACAAATGCATTTAGTCTGCAATAGGGTTATTTGACAAGTGTCAAGAGGACTCTATGGGAAGAGATTAAGGGGTGTTTGAATGTCAAGTGATTATAATTCATCTTAATAGACCTGCCACTTCCAAAGATTATTATATATTTAAAGGAACACTATCGTCATCAAAACAACTCTAGCTTAATGAAGCAGTGTTGGTGTATAGATCAATTCTCAGCCATTTAGTAGTTAATTCACTTTGTTTATGCAGCCCTGGTCACACCTCCCTGTGTAGACTTGCAGAGGCTTCCTAAACACTTCCTGTAACGAGTCATCTAATGTTTAAACTTACTTTATTGTGAGTTCTGTTTAATTTAACATTTCTTATCTCCTGCACTGTTACTAGCTCGCTAGACCCTGCAGGAACCTCTTGTGTGTGATTAAAGTTCAATTTACAGAGCAGGAGATAAAAACATTTAAAGTAAGTTACAGTTTTCTCTTCATGCAGGCTGTATCAGTCACTGCCAGGGGATGTGTGGCTAATGCTGTATGGACAGAAACAAAAGTGATTTAATTCCTAAATGGCAGTGAATTTAGACTTCACAAAAACTGCTTCATTAAGCTAAAGTTGTTCTGGTGACCATAGTGTCCCTTTATCAAATAAGTATTTGTAAGGTGTGAAAAATAAAATGATGTAGAAATCCACACAGTTGCAGCAACTGGATGCCTCAGGTATAGCTCCCTGTCAATCAGTGTTATAAACTTTGTACTATATACCTGGCAGTCAGCATAGCGAAGGCATACAGAGAAGAGGATAAAATAAATAAAATCATTCTTTTATTTTTCCTCTTTATTTTTAATGTGTGTCCTGGCTGTGCCTGACATGAACTGGATTGTGATATCATCTGCTAAATCATTAATATAAAAAAGAAAATCCCCCCCCCCCCCCCCAAAAAAAAAAGGTTAGCACACGTTACAGCTAATTCTTAATGCTTTATTTAATTATTTAGTTTGCAATGAGTGACACTTTGACATTTAAAGGACCACTATAGTGCCAGGAAAACATACTCGTTTTCCTGGCACTATAGTGCCCTGAGGGTGCCCCCACCCTCAGGGACCCCCTCCCGCCCAGCTCTGGGGAGAGGAAAGGGTTAAAACTTACCTTTATTCCAGCGCCTGGCGGGGAGCTCTCCTCCTTCTCTCCGCCTCCGATACTCCCTTTCGGCTGAATGCGCATGCGCGGCAAGAGCTGCACGCGCATTCAGCCGGTCGCATAGGAAAGCATTTACAATGCTTTCCTATGGACGCTTGCATGCTCTCACTGTGATTTTCACAGTGAGAATCACGCAAGCGCCTCTAGCGGCTGTCAGTGAGACAGCCACTAGAGGATTTAGAGGCTGGCTTAACCCTTATATAAACATAGCAGTTTCTCTGAAACTGCTATGTTTATATAAAAAAAAAAGTGTTAAACCTAGCTGGACCTGGCAGCCAGACCACTTCATTAAGCTGAGTGGTCCTTTAATGTGATTAGTTTCTTTCATAGCTAATTATGTAAATAAATGTCACAATAATTTTGTGTGAACAAAAAAGAAATATGTTACTAATAGTTCTGGTTTAGAAACTGTTGAGAAAGATTAATAATTTGTTACAAAATATCCAAACACTGTATGCTCAATAACACTGTGTTTATTTATTACCACAAAATAAAATAGGGCTGAAAGTGACCTTATTTGAGTTCAAACTTTCAAGCTTATATTTAAGGAGCATTCTGGCACCATAACAACTACACTGTAATTAAGATAAAATATAGTAAAGAAAGTGCAAAAAATGATAGCATTTTATAAGATGTTACTTCAGCTATCAAAGCTATAAAAATATACAATATGACCAGCAGCCAAGACACAGATTAGAACTTCCCAAATTCTCATAGATAAATGTAGTATAAATAGTGTCAGCGCTTAGTTAATATGCCCTTAATGGAACCTTAATGTGATAAGAAAGCAGTATAAAATAAAAATAGCTAAACACAGGTTTTCTATGAAATAACAGATGTGTAAAAAAAGAATAAAAAAAATGTAAGAGTATATACAACAAAAATAAAATATTGATAAAGTAGTCCTTAGAGACTAATGGTCACAACAGTTTACAGCTCTGCACCAATAGTTTTTATGGTTTGTTCCATTCTCTATACTTGTTCATCTTGGAAGGTTTCCAGACATTTGCTCAAGCTGAACCGCTGTGTATGTATCTATATTGCAAAATACTGGAGAGGTCGATAACATAACATTGTATTTCAGGGTTCCCACACTTGAAGGAACCCGCCCAGTTCCTGAATTATTTGTTACCATTACTCTCAGTCTCCACTAGGTGATTTTTTTTTATGTCTCACTTTTGAATTGTTAAGAAAAAAATTTCAAACATGTTAATTACAAAAAAATAAAATAGACAAACATATACTGGAGAGGCCCCGTATCTTCCTTCACTCCAGTTCTAAAAAAAAAAAAAAAGGCTCATTTTACAACATGGAGCATTTCATGTCCCATTTTCATGATATAACTATCTATTTTAGAAAAATATAGGATCTTCGGATGACCCTATAGTCTATTCAATGTTCCCTCCTCTTTCCCCTCCTGCTTAATTTTCTTTTCCTTTTCTTTCTTTTTTTTCTTCTTCTTTTACCTTGTCTTCTGCTTTGGCATCACTGTAATACCCCATTGCCCTTTCGTTAAAAGGGTGAACATTCCTTTCGCTACTTTTCTTGAGGCTGCGTGGATGTGCGCTCTGATGGGGAGTGCTCGTCCGCCATCTTGTCACCGCCAGTCTGTCTCAGTCTGCGTTCTGTTGCAGGGATCAGCAGATGTCTGTGCTTAGATCCAGTGTGGACTGGGATGACCCCTACCGGTCCAGAGGGGGGGGGAACGGGACCGAGAAGCTAATGCATCCTGGTGCTGTGCTGTGGCGTCCCTCAGGCAGGTAAGGCGGCGGATGTCCACTTCCCCCGTATCCCAAGTAGGCCACAGAGTCCGGGTGTACCAACTCTCCCCACAGCTTATCAACAGGCAGTGTAAGGCTCCGCTGTCGGTATCTGTAGCCGCTCAGGTCTCTGCTAACTGCTCGTAGGCACAGGTTGGGGCTTTTTGACTTTTTAATGGCTTGTTTGCAAGTTTCTGGCAGGAGCTCGTCGAGTGTGCGACCAGCCAGCATGGCGGTCCGGCCCCGCCCCTCTTAAGCTACTTTTCTTATGATAACTACTTTCTTTAATCTTGTTTTTATAATCTCCATGCCGTGCTCAGACAACCCTTGAAGTATATTCACCAATAAAGTAACTGCAGACCATCATGCAGATTCTTTACTGGGAGATTTTTGTATGAGTTATGTAACTGTCAGCTGATGTGTATCCAGATTCTTTATATTGTATTCCTAGCCTATTGCATGCCCTTTTATTATACCTTGTTCTATTTTCATTGTCTACATGACTATTGTTTGCAATATTGGGAAACCCTATTCAATAAACTGATATTGAAAAAAGATGTGTATTAATAGGGAGAGAAATTAAAGAGAGACATTTTCTAAAATGAAAAATGAGGACACTCTTTTCACAATAATATAATGTGTGATAACCAGTTTATGCATATCTCTATGAACACTGGAAATAAATGTGGCAAAGAAGTCACACTCAGTGCAAGACATAATGAAACGCAAGGCAAGAAAAATGTAACATATAGTCTTACAGTATGCCATAGGTCATGTAAGGCAGGAAATGGAAATCACCAGTTGCATGAGATGATGCATTAACTGGAGAGAAGGAGAGACCTTTAAAGGACCACTATAGGCACCCACACCACTTCAGCTAAATGAAATGGTCTGGGTGCCATTTCCCCCTAGTTTTAACCATGCAACTGAAAACATAGCAGTTTCAGAGAAACTGCTATGTTTCACTGAGGGTTAATCGAGCCTCTAGTGGCTGTCTCACTGGACGTCCATAGGAAAGCATTGAGTAATGCTTTCCTATGGGTGGTTTGAATGCGTGGGCGGCTCTTGCCGCGCATGTGCATTTGGATCTGACGTCGGCAGGGCGTCAGTAGGGGGTGGAGAGGGAGCCCGGCGCTGGAGAAAGGTAAGTTTTAACCCCTTCAGCTCAGCGGGAGGGGGGCCCTGAGGGTGGGGGGAACCTAATGACCCTATAGTGCCAGGAAAACAAGTTTGTTTTCCTGGCACTATAGTGCTCCTTTAAGGAAGAATATAAAACGGGACTGATGTTAACATGAAAGATTTTATGCCCGTGAGATAGTGTCTGATAAAAAATAAGTTGGCAGACAGGAAGACAGCTATTCAGTATACTCCTTCCTTACAGTAGATATTCAGTTTTATTTTTTACTTATATGTTAGTTAGAGCATTACTCCAACCAAAACCAGTGTTTTAATAAACTCTAATTAGGGATGGCTAATGATGCTGCCTCATGTGGAATTAAATCTTCAGCATTCCATTTGTATGTGCATGGTATCATAGAACAATACTGCACATACAGACTCCAAGCACCATAATCACTTCCAATCACTAAAGTAACCCTTTAGTAAACCAATTGTAGTATGTTTTTACTACATAAGTGACTGGTGCTTCCTTCTTTCTTTTATTGGTGTGTGGGATGTTATCAAGCAAAGTCTGAGACGAGGATCCATGACAAAGCTGAAAGCATTGGAGATATTGATTCAACATGTTGTTTATTAATTTTCATATTGTGAGTGACCAATCAATGCGTCCTTACTGATTATTTACAATTATACACTATTTTATTTTTTATTAACTTTTGTTTTAGATTTTTTTTTTATTCTAATTTATTATTAAAACTGTGATACTTTCGAGAATTTGCATATGAGATACATTGACAGTTCTCCAAAATTGTACAGATTAGCATAATAGATTTCTCTATCCTTCTTTTCCCACATATTCAAAGCCCAGGAAAACACTTTAACAAGACTAACATTAACATCTGTCCTCATTTGGCACAGTAAGGTTCCGAGTTCTTCAGAAGGGTGAGTGTGACATCAAAGTAATCACATGCCGTTAAGTGATAAGCTAAGGAAGTACAATAAAGGGGAAGAGGTTTATTAAGACAGTGTGACGACGGCATTGTTTGACAGAACATGGTGATCAAATGAACACATACTTGAGAATAATGAAAACAGGAAGAAGAAGAAAAATCAAATGCTAGCATCAGGTGGAAGTTACAGTAATACATCCTCTTTTAGCAGGTGTGTCTCTGAGCCTGCTTATTTCAAAGAGTCGGAACCTGTCCGTTTTATCGCACACTCCTCCATAATATGTTTTACAATTTACAGAAAAAAAGTGGGAGATACATAAGGTCCTTGCATTAAGTTTTCAATGTGCATCCTGTGTCAATTTCCCGTTATAAATAACGAGGCTATGTGAAGTCCCTTTAATACATTGGTGAGCATCCACATACTAGCACGCCATTAACGGAACACTCAAAGCAACATAACCACTAAAGCACACTGTAGTGATTAAGGTATCGGGAGTGACGTAGCTCTTTCCATTGTAAGCAAACCATTTTAAAACAGTTTTATTCTTACCTGAGGCCGGTCTACATTCTATGCCTCCTCTCTGCAGTCAGATGAGCCAGAAGCTCCTGATTAGGAGCTTTCGTTAGCTCTCACAAGCTAAGTCCAGCAGTGCAGGGCATGCTCATTGGCTGATAGCCTGAGCTGATCACTCTCAGTCAATGAGCTAAACTTTGCTATTGTATATAGCTATTGTATTAATGCCACAAATCTAATGTGCTGACAACTGTCCAGAAATAGGCTCTACTGGTAAGTAATGTATTACGTATCCTAACTGTATATTTTATTGTACATGGATATTTAGACCTTCATTAAATTCTTTTTTAAAAGCTTTTCAAATTATTACAATCTGTTAGCAAATCTTTTCAAATCATTTATCAACAGAAGTCACCATTAATGTCTTTGGGAATTTTGTATATGCATATTTTAAAACGTTTTTCTAACAGACTGTGAGCGTGAAAATCTCATACAAAATAATTCAATCGATGCTTTAGTGATCCCATGATATGTCTCCAAAAGCATTTTTTTTCTTTCTCTCTTTCTTTGCCTTTTTTTAAAATGTGTACCGGTACTTTGGGCTAATTTGGCTGGTGTCTAGCCCTCTGTTTGAGGCTATTTAGAAATGATCAGGTCTGTGCGATTCTTTTTTATCTTTAATTAAAGATAAGATGTTACATATGTTGAGAAATAAATGTTTCCAATGTCTTTTTTTTTTTTTTTTTTAACAGCGTCTTTTGTTTTCTTTATATAGGGAGTCAACATTACACAAGCACACCGTGTTTAGAAGACGCATATAAATGAAGAGACGGAATATTATCATGTCAGCAATCACAGGATTAATAATAGACAAGACATACAATAAACTAGTTCTTTGTTTTCCTGTAGATGATGCATGATTTCTTCACAGTTAAAAATAAATCTCTGAGAGCATAGTAACACAATGGTGGAAATATATTAAAATCCAAGAAAGTGTTGACAGCTGTCACTTGTATGGTGTGATCAGTAATGTTTATTTAGAAACTGGCATATCTTTCTGGATCAGTGCTTCTCAAACCACAATACAGCAGTTTCCCACTGAAAAGGGTGTTTTCAATTATTGACTGTGAACGCACCTACCACAAGGTGCCATGGCCTCACTGGTGGTCAACAAAGAACCATTGCATTAGATGAGCTATCTAGTGGTAATGGTTTGCAAAAAGGCTTATTTACAACACGATTTATAATCTCTTTCTTCATTGAAGCTGGTTTGCGAGATGAGAGATTTGAACTAAAACTGCTATAACTAATCGCTTTAATTGAACTATAGCAATTAATTGAAAGGGTTGTGTCACGAATGCACCCTACTTCAAGAGTGTGCGTGATGTAGTTGTGGTGGTGAAAGGGTTAAAGTTCACTATTTGTCTGCACTAGACTGGAAATAATGACAAAATCCCCCTTTTAACACCACCCACACTTAAACATAATAATATAATTATAATTTTTTTTTTTTAACGCGGTCAGCACCAAGACAATTTATAAATGGGGTGCCTTGGTCCCCCAGGTAAATCAATAATAAAAACCCACCAAATACAACTTAGCCCAATATTTAACCCCTTAAGGACACATGACGTGTGTGACATGTCATGATTCCCTTTTATTCCAGAAGTTTGGTCCTTAAGGGGTTAAGGAATTGCAAAAATACTAATTAGTCTCTTCAAAACAACGCTAACATTTTTTTTTCTCTCCTCAGCCTGATCTTCCTCCATTAATGTCCCCGCAACAGCTTCCAGGGGAGGGATGTAGTAAGACGATGGTCTGCGGGGAGGAAATGGGCAGCTCAGAGAGGGGGCGTGCCTCCATTGGATACCAGTCTGGGCTCTCGGCTTAATAATGATGCCCGACTCATGCTCCTGGAGATGGAGTTACACCTCCAGCAGCAGGAGGGGTTAAGCTTTGTATGTTCAGCATTTCATACCGAAACACTGCATATCCAGACTCCAAGCACAATAACCACTTCAAAGCACCTTTAATAACATTATTTAAAATAAATGTTCACAATTTCTAATCAGTATTATCTCATAATTAGTCATATTATATGTCATGATGTCATTATATGTCATGATTAGTAACTAGTCTTGTTAATTATTAAGGTAGATATTTAGTGTGTGTAACTGTCATCCCTCAAAAAAACTACAGAAAATTAAAGGGTATGAAATTGTATCTATGCACTGTGTTAGCAGAATTTCTACCATGTTAATAAATGAATAAGTGTCACCTCCAACATCTGTCAATGTCTCTGGATTTGAGTAGTGGGGACACTAGGAGAACCCTCCTACAGAGGTTATTCTGCTGATCGTAGCATAACAGTAGTGGCAACACGTGTTCAGTAGTTCTGACATTACTCCATCACACTAGGTGTTACAATAATGCCAGTTTGTTGGTAGTTTAGGTAGTTAGTGACAAATAGGGGAAGAGTAACCCATACATTTTTATGATAATGCAAGATGGGTTCACTACACTCTAATCAGGTATAAAAAAAAAAATCACAGAGGTTCCTGGGAATCAAGCATCTATGTGTGTTTAACAGAATATGGTGTTACCAGATAAGGCTATTGCAATGCTAGCACACACATAGACCTATGGTTATTCTTCCTTGTAGTAATATTATTCTGACAAACGTTCAGCCTACAGATATTCAACTGAATAAATTGCATGGTGAAACACTGGATGCTAGAGAGACTAGTTACAGTACCTGCTAGGCTGCTACATATCATATAATCAATTAGTATTGCAGTTCTGCTGCTAGTAAATACCTGAATTATCATTATTCTCGTAAAAATTTGGCTTATTTTTCAAGTGACATAAATGTTACTTATAATAACCATAGTTATAGTTTTATGCTAAGTTTTGCAATTTGTCTTTAGTGTTTCGTAAACAGACACCATTACTCTGTCAAGGATATTTACTAAGATCAATTGTCAGACACATAAATTCAAAATACAGATTAAGGAATAGCGCACATATCATAATACAGTTTTAAATTTTACAAGGCTACGTAAAATGACATCTCAGCAAACAAATAGGGGGATACAGTTCCACCATATGGACATATTGTGTTAAACCTACCACTATATCACAGTACGTACCCCAATATCAGTAAGTACTACACTAATTTCAATTTGAGAGACAAATGAAATAGTGCCAGTGCAAAATGAGCTAAAGTGTAGTTGAATAATCTGTAGTAAGAGCATTGATTATTTATATAATTCAGAATTAACAAGGTAAAAAACATAATAAAAAAATGAATGATAGTGCTTTCATGTATATACTCACAATGCAAACCATATATCACTTCTGTACCAAATACTACAAGCTTCAGATGCCCCTTTCTACGTGACCACAGGAAAGTATAAAGGTTTTTTGGATAGTAATGTCACTTTAATTATAATTTTAATTTGGTATAGAGCAGATATATTATATGCATCGTCCACCAACGGCATTAACTACTGCTCATATTAGCCCCTGTACCCACTGCAGCCCCTATGTCCAATTTCAACCACTACAGCCCCTATGGAACCATTGAAAATAGGTCCTGCAGATATTGCAGGACCTATCCTGGAAGCACCTGTAGTAGATGTCTGAGTGACAGCTACTAGAGGTGGACTTAAGCAGCAGTGTAAACACTGCCTTTTCAATGAAAAGACAGCTTTTACAATGCTGAGGATACAGGAACAGGTTCTATTCACGAGAAGCTCTAGATTAGGCTTTAGTGGTTCTGGCAAAGCAGAAAAAAGGACCTTTAATAATTCAGTTTTCTATGCTATACTCCAAAGAAACATTTAAAGATGGCAAAAAAAAATTGCATTTCCATAAAAGTCCTAATAATATCCTCAGGACCAGGTCCACGAAACCCATAATCCAACCCTGACTTTATTAGATACCTTCAATTCTCAACAATTCACAATTAAGTAACTTAACTAGAGTGTTAATCGAAAATGACACAAGGTATATATCAAAATGTATAGCCAGTGATAATGCCCAAGTTTGGTAAATAATCAAATAATTAAGAAATTTAACAATATCACTTACAACTGTGATATTAAACTATGTTCGGTTACAGCCTAACATGAATCCATTTGTGGTTGGTTTGTTTTTTTTACTTGAAAACATAGTCTAATAGCATTGCTTTTAAATGACATGGCATTCATTCAGTTTCAATTTCTAAATATAGAAAAGGTTGAAAAATTGTGATGTACAGATGAATCTAGATTCATATTCATAAGTCATTAAATAAACTTGGGAAAAAAAATGCCACAGGGTTAACTTATTTTCAAAACACTGGAGGTTTACTTAGAGTACACTAAGGGTTTGAGTTATGCCTTGATCTACCTCAGAGTGATTGGAGCAAAAGTTCCCAAGCCCCTACGCCCACGCCCCCCTTTAACCTAAAGTCTCGTAATGCTATTTCAACAACCCCATCTCAAAAGGCTCCTTTTACCCTAAACCCCTGCCAACCATAATCTTACCTTAGTAGTGTCCCTTTAACCCCTTAAGGACCAAACTTCTGGAATAAAAGGGAATCATGACATGTCACACATGGCATGTGTCCTTAAGGGGTTAAACATGTTTTTACCATTTGGAATTTTGTAATTATTCTGCCTTGTATAGACATAGTGTCCTAACAGTGCTACGGAATCTGTTGGCGCTGTATAAATGGCAATAATAATAATAATAATAATAATAAGAATAATAACAGTGGCTCTATATTTAATTCTTTACATTTCTCTCTCCTACTTATCATTCACCAAGTATTTGTAAACTGTGATTATAGATATAATTAATTAACCAATTACATTTGTCTTCAAACTTGGTAATTCCATTGTTAGACTTGTAAAGTCATTACTGTGTCTAAATATACCTAAGGTTATGTAACTGAAAAATAATATTAAAAATTATTAGACACTGATTTTAACATTATAATGTTTACTATTTATTTCTTTACATTTAAAGAGAAAGAATCCTACAATATTTTTTATCAGAAATAATCAAATAGTCACCTATTCTCAGGAACAAATTATTTGGGTATGATTGTTGCTTAATTATTTCAAATATATTTTTTCTTAATGAACCATGAACTAAGTTGAAACACTTTTTTAGAATTAAAAGGGAATTTCAAAATTGCGGCCAAATATAGCCACATTGGAAAAATGTTAAAAATGTTTCTATATTTTCAATCCTGCTTTTCTGATCTATATGTAAAAATTAAAGGGACACTATAGCTACCAGAACCACTATAGCGTAATGTAGTGGATCTGGTGTCTATAGCATGTCCCTGCTGTCTTTTCATAAAAATACTGCTGGCTTTTAATAAATCTAGTGGCCGTCACTCAGACAGCCACTGGAGGTGCTTCCCATCTATGTGCTGTATAGTATGCAGCACTGGCATGCAACATCTCCACTCTCTGCATGGAGATGCTGAAGGTTCCTCATTGAGATGTAATGATTCAATGCTTTTCCATGAGGAGATGCTGATTGGCGCACCACTGCGTTTTGTCGCGCATGCGCAATAGCCTCCCAGTGCTTTCCTATCCCATCGAGATTGATGATCTCAGTTATGGAGCGGTGATGAACTCAGGGCCAGCAGCGGTGTGACCAGTGAGGGGGAGAAAAGCTAAGTAAATTTTTCACTCCACAGAGAAGGGGGCAGGGGACCTAACTAGCCACTCCATCCAAGTTTGTATTCCTGACACTATAGTTTTCCTTTAATTTTGACGCTCTAAACATTTAGCTTTTGTGTTTCTCTCCACAAATTAACCAAGCTTTTTTCACCTAACAAGAAAAATAGGCATTAATCAGTAGAGCTTAAAGTTTGACCATATGCTGTGTGAATGAAGCCCAGTGTTTTCTATTAAATATTTTTAATATTAAGAGAATAGCACATTACATTACATATTTTGGATATTTTCGGGCAAACACCAGACCTCCTCTTCCTAACTGTTTAACTTGTTCTACAGCAAGTGCCGACTCAGGGAAGAGGAGGGAGGACGAGTCAGATGTGTGCAACGGGCAGATAGATCAATGCTGTTGATATAGTTTTAAACTAGTTTAAAGACTGTAAAAAAAACACCGGACCCACAGGCTGATCACACTACAACAGATTAAACATTAAAAATAAATAAATGAATACATAAAAAAAAATTAATATCAATGCATCTATAAATGTGTTCACATCAAATATATTGAATATCTCAACTATTCTCTTCCTGTTAAAAAAAAATGGAAAATGTAATTTTCAGCTCACCACAATTCACTGTTTAACAAATGAATCAATTTCCTGCTATTAGTTATTTTAGGTAATTAAGTTGCAAATAAACTTACCTAAGAGCGTGTGGGCACAGTACACCACCACTAGAGAAATATGCAGGAATAGGACCAGTTTCTTGTCAGTGTCTTGTGTCGTCATTATACAAACTTTAGTGTTCGGTGTCCCTCCCAGCATTAAGTTTTTTTGGCGTCTTCTGTTCTGTCTTCTTCTGCCTTTCAACACATATAAGAGCAGACAAGGGCAGAAACCCCTTTTTATCAGATGCAATACGTCCCTTTCCTGTTGCAGGTCATTCATACAAATGCATGGCAGGATGAAGTACACACAATAACTATATGACAGCTGCAATGAGTCATTCTTAGGTCTTGAGACTTCAGAAGCTGACACTTGCAGGGCACAGCCTGGCTACCTCAAACTTTGTCACTCTGAACATTTTGTCAAGCACTGTAATCTTGTAAATATCCCGCTCCTTCTTATCATTCCGGGATTGGACAGAGCAACTCGTGGGATTTGAGATAGCAGGGTTTCCACAAGTTTAATCTTACAGTCTGTGTTGTTTATGTGTGAATATTACAACACGTGACGTATACTGCATGATGAGTCAGTCTAGTTTGATCACACACACACATACACACAAACACAAACACAAAACACACACAAAACATCCTTGCAATAAAATTACAACTGCAGCAAAGTTAAGTCCATATATGTACGGAGTAATGAGTGTTACTCATTGCTAGTTATAAAAACTCAAAAAGAAATTCCGTGACGGGGGCACGCCAGGTCACCTGCTTATAGGAGCATGTACCCGTGTGGGTGTCCCTGTCCAAGAACAGATACACCAGAGACACTTCAGGGGTGTCTTGGGGCTTAACCCCCATGTAGTGCCTTTCATTGCTAGTTAGTATCACGTGGCAATAAATAATTACTGTTCTTAATTTTATGATAAAATAAAACAGAACTAGAATCCACACTGCTCTCTACAAAAAAGTGGCAAAACTAACTATTTTCAGCCCAATGGTTGATCCTTAAACTTTACGCTACACTATACTTTGTTAATTATAATAAGGGCAGCTGTGACCTACTTATTTTGTGTGTTTGTTTAAAATTGTAGTAGTGTAATTCGATAGCCAATAGTTGTCTCTGCAATTCATTTGGAGAATTTTTCAGATCAGCTATTTTGGCCCGAATTTTAATATATTTATATATATATATAATGAGGAAAACTCTCAAAAGCTTGTCATCTACATATTATGTCAGTCCAATAAAAAAATAAAAAAGGATCATTGCGTACTTCAATATTCTGGTACTGTAATACTCTAAGCTGTGCAATCATGGGTCATATTCTGTGGCAGGGCTGCCTGAGAGTAGTAGGAGTTACTCTCCCACCAGCCACCATATTAATGACGACAGCTGAAATAGCTGCTACCTGGGACTGTAACCCCCACTAATCTCTGACAGCACTGAGACACTTGACCATTACACTTCTCTAGCATTCTACAGTACATATTAACCCCTCCATTATTCTAACACGGTACATTACCCATACACACTACACAATATTACCATTAAACATTGACCCCTACACTTTATATAACCCTTGCACTATACCACCATTAAACATTGATCTGTACAGTACCCTAATATTAACCACAGCAATACCTTAACAATTATACTATCCATATTCTAGAACAGGCTTCCCCAAACTGAAATAGATAGGCTGAGAATCATGGCAGTTGTAGTTCAGCAACTTCTCGAGGGCCGGAGTTTGGGGAAGCCTGATCTAGAAATATCATATAATACAAAAGATGCTAAACGGTGAAGCAAAAAATGCCATCTGGGTTCTCTGGAGACATCTATAAACCACTCGACCCCGTTTATTATTATAGTCTGTATGTATGTGTACATAGTGTGTATGTATGTGCTCATTATGTTGCTACATTATAATTGCGGTCACATTGGGTCATATCTCCCCCACCCAGGCATGCGTATATACTCTTTAGCTCTGTCTCTCCCATCAGAGTTTCCTCTCTGCTGCTGGTTTCTGGTCATTGGAGCCCATTCTGAGAGCAGGTGGTAAAGTGTGATAATGCTCACACTGCCACTGACGAATCAAAAGGCATGAGTAATTTAGTCTGACTTTGCTTTTCTTTCAAATGAAACGAAACAGCACATTCTGCATAGTCATTTTAACCCCTTGAGGATAAGGGTTTTTTTTTTTTACACTTCTCTGCAAGAACAATAATATAGCCCCTTCACTGCTGAGTTCTTTAACCCCTTAAGGACCAAACTTCTGGAATAAAAGGGAATCATGACATGTCGCACATGTCATGTGTCCTTAAGGGGTTAAATTAAATAAATATAACTGTAACAATTTTTGGACACTTTGAATGAATAGCTAGCTCAAAAGCTCATACCTTTTGGTCAAAATTATGTAGATTCAATTTCAATTTTTATGTTTAGACAATGTAAATTATCCATTAGTGTGCAATACAAAGTACATTTTACTTTTTAGTCTGAAATATTTACAATTTCCTCACCTTTAACAAGACTTGTATAATTAAATTGGTTATATTTTCTGCCTTTGGCCATATATATTGATCATGCTGCCATTTTTGAGAATGTAGTTTCCAAAATGTCACAGAATGTAAAATGGTTGGCTGAACATGGTCATAATGACAACCTACAGAATGCACATCAAGATGTATAGTATGTATCTAAACATCATGAGACATTGTAGGTTGCGACCTACAAGTAGACACCAGAGCGAGCTCAGCGTCCTTCCCCTTTCCATGACAGATAAAATGAAGCAATATGGATTATTTTGAGTGATAGGGGAGGGTTTTGCTCCATTTACAGTTCCTCTGCTGAATACAGAGGACTGATTTGAGCCCAGACAAAGTTATTTGTTTCTCTGCCGGTTGAAACCTCCACTAAAGCAAAGTTAAAGATAAATGGAGGGTGTCTAGATTTAGGTTTTTATTGATTGTAGTGCTAAAACAATAGCCTATGCAAACATGGGGGTCGCAAGAGGTTAAACAGAGGGTAACTTCTAAACTTTGAAAGTCCACAAAACGCAATTTTAACCTGAAATTTCAATCTGGATTTTTATAAAAGGGGATTGTTTGGAGGTAAATTACATTATATAGAGTGACTGAGAATTTGGACTATTTGTGTATTCGTCTTTGTATAATTGAATTCAAATATAAAAGCGCTAAATATATGGCTCTATGAGCACAAATGAGGTGAAAAAGAAAAAAATATATGCAAAGTCCCTAAAACACTTAAAAAAAACAACAACTGTATATTTCTAATACAAGGTTAAGTCTCCAAAAGCTGCTGCACACCTGTGTGCAGGGCCGGACTGGGGATACGAAGCAGCCCTGGAAAAAAATCTATGCCAGCCCCATAAGTCATTGTGCTATGTAGGGTGTGTGTATATATATATATATACACACACACAATTTAAATAGTTGGCTGTACTCTCAGATTTCCTTAAAACTTAACTTTTATTGAAATATTTAAGAGAAGATCAACGTTTCAGTCCCTCTTGTGGACTTTCATCAGGATCATGATGAAAGTCCACAAGAGGGACTGAAACGTTGATCTTCTCTTAAATATTTCAATAAAAGTTATGTTTTAAGGAAATCTGAGAGTGCAGCCAACTGTTTCAATTGCCGGGATACTGGAGCCCTGGTGATGCACCCGGTCACACAACTTTGAATCCTGAGTGCAAGGTATACAGTATATATACATATATATACAAAAAGTGCTGCACTCACTGTATTAACAGGTTAATGCCCGGTGCTGATTGGCAAAAATATAGACAAGTAGGTAGATCGCACTCCAGGGTCTTCTTTTAAGTAAAAAATTACTTGTAATGCTCCAAGTAAAAAAACTTCCACGTTTTAGTCTAAACATTTAAACTTTCATCAATATATATATATATATATATATATATATATATATATATACATATATATATATATATATATATATATATATATTATTGATTCATTTCTTCTTCTAATTCAAAATATTAGTTCTTTCAGGGTAATTAAATTATACAGTAAAGTATACTCACACACAGACACAGACAATCTTACTGATGCACACAAATAGGCTCATTGACAGACAATCTCAATGACACACACAGACAAGGTTACTGGCATACACACAAATTTAGTACAGACAAACTCTGATACACACACACACGCTTACTACAGACAAGCTCACTGTCACACACACACATGCTAACTACAGACACGCTCACTGATGCGCACGCACTCTCCCTACAGACAAGCCCATTGACACACACATGCTCCCTATAGAAGAGCACACTAACACACAGATTCACTACAGACAAGCTTACTGACACACACAAACTCACTAGCAGGCGCACACACACACAGAGGCTCCCTCACTAGCAGATGCGCACGCACACACACAGAAGCTCGCTCGCTCAGTCACTAGCAGATGCACACACACAAAGGCAGACAGTCACTGACACCGAGGCAAACATCCACACATACAGAGACAGGCAGACAGCCACACACACAGAAAGACCGTCACACACACAGGCAGACAGTCACACACAGGCAGACAGTCACACACACACACAGTCACACATAGACAGTCACACACACAGGCAGACAGTCTCTCTCACACACACACACACACACACACACACACACACACACACACACAGGCAGACAGTCACACACACACACACACACACACACAGTCACACACACAGGCAGACAGTCACACACACACAGTCTCACACACACACACACACACACACACACACACACACAGGCAGGCAGTCACACACACATGCAGACAGTCACACACACAGACAGTCACACACACACACAGTCACACACACACACACACACAGTCACACACACACACACACACACACACGGACAGTCACACACACACACACACACACACAGTCTCACACACACAGAGGCAGACAGTCACACACACAGTCACACACTCACAGGCAGTCACAAACAGACAGACTGACCTGCTTCTTACCTCCACATCCCTTGGAGCTCCTGGAGGCTGGGTGTTGGGAAAGCAGGGTGCTTCCCATGCTGCATTAACCAGGCCCCGCCGCACAGCAAGTTCCGCCCCAGCCGCACAGCAGGCTCCGCCCCGCCGCACACTAGGCTCCGCCCCGCCACAATTTTTATTTTATTTTTAATGATCCCGGTCGGCCATGTGTGAGCTGTGCCGGCCGCCTGGCTCCCCCTGCTCCCATGGGGTCCTCTACGGCCGCACAGCTCACACATAACCGGCCGGGATCACAGGAGCCTAATCACTGATAAGGGCTGTCAGCCCAGCCCCAGGTGCCGCGGCCCACCGGGAAATTTCCCGCTATCCCGGTGGGCCAGTCCGGCCCTGCCTGTGTGTACCCAACTCCCACACCAACACTCAAACAAAATACTTATGAAGGTGGAGCGCAAAATCAAATCCACATTCCCATAGGGTCCTTTCAGTGGCTTCAGCTCAGATGAGTACATGGGAAAAATAAAATGCATATAATAGTGAAGCACAGTTACAATAAATTGCAAGTATTTATTAACTGCTTTACGTCCTGAGGAAGCTTCGGCAAAACGCGTAGACAACGCAGTGACGCACGCCTGTTACGTAGTGACGCAATAGGGGCGGAGCACCCGGGAAGCTCGGAGAACCCTAAACTGACGCCCAGGATTATCCAGCGGCCTGCTTTCCCGGCTATATCTGTGGAGGAAAAAGGAGAAGCCGGCTGCCATTTAATATCGTGCCTGGGCTCAGGCAATTATACAGCGTTTGTGAGTAGCAGCTGGGACTGCACATACTCACCTATTTTTATCCTGTAAGAGGCTTATGGTTTATTTTTTTCATTTTTATCTGTATTGTCTGATTTATGTATTTTATTTAAGACTGACTTTGATCAATTTTCTTCATTGTTAGGAGTGCTTTATGTTTAGTAAACTATTAATAAATACTTGCAATTTATTGTAACTGTGCTTCACTATTATATGCATTTTATTTTTTCCATATACTCATCTGAGCTGAAGCCACTTAAAGGACCCTATGGGAATGTGGATTTGATTTTGCGCTCCACCTTCATAAGTATATTGTCTTTGTATAATTGATACTTAAAAGGGCACTATAATCACGTAAACAGCTTTAGCTTGGTTGTATAGATCAAGCATCTCAAGTCTCAATGCTCAATTCATTGCCATTCAAGAGTTAAATCACTATTGTTACTGTTTATGCAGCCCTAGCCACACCTTCCTTGGCTGTGACTCGCCCAAAACCAGATACATTTATTGTGAATTATTTAGACTGTGATGTTGTGAAGTCTGAAATGGGTAGGGGGATAGGAAGGGTTTGAAAGGTACATAAATCTAGATAGTTTGTTTATTTTCAGTCAATTTTACCTAGCCAAGATATGCTAAGTGTCTGCCGGGTTTCCTTGTCATGGATTGCTTTGGTTATCAGGAGGGGTGTAATTCAGTTGGTATGTATCCGCTAGGTTGGCCGGGAGGTTTATTCCTAGATACAGAATATCAGAAGATCTAAATGATGTGGTCTTAAGGTGTAGTCTGTGAAATTCAGAGGTAAAACCTTGAGCATATATCCTGAGACTTCGGCATAAGATTTAAGTAGGTCTAGGAGGAGTGGTAGGGAGTCTATTGGGTTAGTAGGTGATAGTCAGTGATAGAAGAAGGTCATCTGCATGACACTATTTTTAATTCCTGCATTTTTATATTGAGACTCGTAATAAGACAGTTGTCTCTGACAGTAGACAAGGTTCTAATGATAATACAAATAATATTGGAGAAAGGGGACAGCCCTGTCTAGTGCTGTTGTACATTGTAAGTATAGGTGGATCGGTATTAAAGATTAGAAGGCGTGCCTCTGGTTTGTTATAGACCATTGTCAGTGCTGCATGGTAATGTTCATGGAATTAGATTTTAAATAATGTTGCAAATAGGAAGTGCCAAAGTATCCCATCAAATGCTTTTTCACCATCTAACGATAACAGTGAGGTGGGGATCCTTTTATGGTTAGCCCACCATATCAAATCAAAAGTTTTGCGGGTCTGGTTGCAAACCTGTCTAGAAGCGATACACAGCACTTGATGGATAAGTTTTAGTAAAAATCTTTAGGTCCATGGTTAATAGTGAAATGGGCCTTTATTGACCGTGTTCTAACAATGATATGTTCAGTTTAGGTAATGGGAAATTGTTGCCCGCAACATGTCAGTGGTGAGTGGGGTGCCTTGGAGAATAGCGTTGAAGAGGTTGCATAAGTCTGGAAGTAGAAGTTCATAATATTTTTTATAATAAAGTCCAGAAAAACCATCTGGTCACAGCATTTATTTGGTTTGTGGGTTTCGAAAGCATCTGCTATATCCTAAATTGTTATGTCTGCAGCAAGTTATTTTGGCTAAAAACTCCTCTATATGATATAGAAGGGTGTTTAGGATTTCACATGCTTGGAGGGGGGTCATATAGATCTGTGAAGTAAATTTGACAGGTATAGGCTGTTAAATTCCCTTGTGGGGGTCGTCATTTGGTTAATATGCTTGGATTGAATTTGTTGTCTCAGTCTCCTAGCAAGTAAGGTGCCCACTTTATTGGATCTTTTGTAAAAGGTTTGTTTGGTCCATTGAAGGGTCTTAGCAGTATCTACATTCATCAATGATTTAAGTGCCTTTTGGTGTTCTATATTTGTAAGGTTATCTCTGGAGTAGGGTATTCTTTTTACCCTAGTGTTCCAGACACCAAATGGTAATCTATATCGGCTAGTCTATGTTTTTATCAGATGATGCTATTTTGATGATCTTCCCTCAAATGACTGTCTTGTGAGCTGCCCACAGGGTTGTAGAGGAAGTGGCAGAACCCATGTTTAGAGTAAAGTATTCAGAGATTTATTTTTGAATTTCTGTGCATGGCATTGTGTAGCAGCATAGGACCAGGGCGAGAGATATGGGGGGAGGGGGAGGGTGTTAGAGTAATGGAGATATCTGCATGATATGGTGTCTGTAACGGCACCCTGGGTATAGAAGGGGTTAACGCCGCCAAACATGTTCACTTCCTGAATACAAGATCAGCTACCAAATACTCCTAAGCGCCGAACAGGAAAACACATGAATAATCCCCCCCTAAGAACGAGATGAGGCTCTGTATTAAAGGTCAAGCAGGAATCTGTTTAATGTGGGCTACATGCCCGTCTTTTATGCAGGTCTTCCACCCAGGGACACTCCCATAGGGACCTAGTGGAAGACTGGGACAAGTTCATACAGTAACCAATCAGAAACATATACAGTGATAAACACTCCCACAGGCACATTACAAACCCTCCTCTCTATCCTGGAGATAATTGAGTTAAGTGCTAGAAGTAACTCAATTATCTCCAGGGATAGAGCATAACCTCCATTTTACAGGCACAATAAAAAAAATATATATATATAATTCACAAACTACCGAACAGAACCCCCACATTCAACGTATCCCCAGATAGCTTAGATCTGAGCGCACAATATCACCGAATAGCGCTTGTCGACGAACACCGCTGGGCTTTCGACTATCCAAGATGGCCGCCGTCACGTGTTCGTTTATACGAACGACAACCACCCAGCCTACCATTCGAGAATGGAAAGTGTCTGCGGTTAACCACAACGTTCTAATGAGGGCAAGAGGTTAACAAGCAGCACACTTCCCTGCTGGGTGGCCTGGCGTTCGGTACTTCGTATGCAGGGAATAACACATGGGGCCGTACGGAAAAGTGGTAATAAATGCAGAAAGATAAGTCCTGCGCTCACTCCCATCACGGGGCGGCTGCAAATGACTACAGTACACATCAGCCCCAAGATATAGTAAAAACCAAAGAAAAACAAGTTACCTGCACTCTCTCCTTAATCCATATGTATTTTTATACAAATGGAGGTTTTTTAGTTACCTCCAATGGCCATGAGAGGATGAGCCCACATGCCAACGTCAAGGCAGACCCCCCTAGGTGGGTCCTAACTCTAACCATTCACCTTGCTTCCTTGAGCCTCTGGCAAAAATCTCTACTGAAACAGAAAGGGGTATTTTTTATATACACCCCTATACATTATTAACCCTTGTATCACCCGTTTGTTTTCCATCATTCCTTTTTGTTTCAGTGTCCTGCAGGCAGCTGCTCAAGTCTTCTGCCCTTTCTTGCAGGTAAGTGCTATATATGTCTTCTTTAATTGTTTTAGCATACATTAAGCAGTGTAGGACCTGCCAGATATGGGGTACATTGGCGTTGTTGGCAGGCTTATGCCATGTATGATTATATAATGTAACTAAATCTCCATGATTTTCATATGTAGTACTTGGTTATTTCTCCTCTTGTTTTGCCTATATTATCTTGTCTTGTTTTAGTTTGTTTACCCAGTCCATGTACAGTCCTGTCCAGTCATGCCCATGTTTTCTTCATGTCTTGTGTACATGTTCTGGGTTTAGCTTACTACCCTTCTCTGGTTCTGGGTTCTATTAGTTATGTATTGTTTTCATGTTTAGTGCCTATCTCTAGTCTTGCCTTATTTCTGTACTGGATACAATCTTGCTGCAGAGCCTCTCTATTTAGCTCCTGGGAGGTCTGCTTATTTTCCTAGTTCCTGGGATCCGCTGAAGCTGAATCAGGGTTCTGGTATGTGGCTGCACAAATGCTGGTGCTCAACACCAGGGGGCGTGCGGTTACCCTGCACCAGACCCATCTAATCCACCTCCACACTGTGACTCCTAGCTTCTACATGTAAAGCACTACTGGAGGTCAATGGCTTCCTAAACAGAGTAGTCCGAATCGACCTGTCTTCCATAAAGGAGATTGTGATATCAAGGAAATTAAGGGAATCAATGCATCTCTATGAGGAGAATTCAGCGTCTCCATGCCAGGAAGCCTCTCCAGTGGCCATGTAAGGAGTGGCCACTTGGAGGTGTCCCTAGGGGCAATGTAAACACTGCCTTTTCTTTGAAAAGGCAGTGTTTGCATGAAAAAAAGCATAAAAAATTATTTGCTTTTAAGTAGATTTGCCATTTTATGGGAAAGAAGCAGCTGAGAGAGAAGCATCTTATGTAGGTATATTGATTGGTTAGGAAGTAACTGTGTTTGAGAGAAAAATGAGAAAGAAAGTGCCAGATTGAGGATGAGGGTGAGGGGGCATGACTCCCTTAAAATGGGAGTCAGTATCCCTGAAGTCAATTGTTGAAAGTAGTGTGTAGGTCTAAGGGACAATGCGAGGTTCTGTGGTGCGGCCCCCACGTGGAACTAAGATCTTCTTTGTGTAGATAAAATAAAATAATGTAAAAGGGGAAAGGGGGGGGGCTGGGGAGCAGAGAACTACTTATGACATCTAAATTTGATGCCCATAGATTGTGAATTAACCTTGTCCCCCCCAACAGTAAGCAGAGTAACGTAGAAAATATTAAAGTTGTGGTTAATTGCTGGGGCTAACCATCCGGTTTGTGTTCCCTTGTTTTCTAGTCTTATTCCAATTCCCTTTTCTCACCATTGCTCCTAGAATGTTCTTCCGAGGTAAAGAGGTTAAAATATAACTGTGTGTTACTGTGTTGTCCTTCAGTGCCTTCTCACACTCCAGACCCCCTTCTTCCCCCCCATTCCCACATCCTGCATGGTAAGTCAGGTGCCAGCTTCTACTTGAGTTTCAGAATTGCATATCAGGAGGTATAACAGGACAAATATAATAAAAGAGTAATCACTAGAATGTTCAAAAGCAGGCAAGAGGTTTTGGGAGAAGGAAATGTGAACAAACTGGTGAGTATGGGAAAGGATATCTGTACCATGTGTGTTTTGCTCTGTAGTAACATGACAATTGTTCTCCTGGGATATCTTGTCTTAAGGTGGAGAAGGTATTTAAAGTGTATGTTAAAAAAACAAATCTTTACTGTTCCATCTTCCTTCAGATATCGATCTTGCCTTCTCTCCATTTCCCCCACCCCTGTGCATATATTGCCAAATATCACATTATGATACCATGATATCCTTAATTGTTTTTCCTATTTTTAAATCCCTCCCCCCTCCCATTCACCACACCCCCTTGAAAATTGGAGCACACTATTGTGGATTTGCTACAAAATGGTTAGGAAGTAAGGAAAAAGAGAATATATTCACCTGCATATCAGTGGAGGACAGGTGGGGGAGTCTGACCGAGGCAGGTCAAAGGAGAAGCATTAAATTGGATTAAATTGGGTCACAATGCATAATGTTTTAGTGAGCAGGGGTAGGAATGATAAATCACTATGAAATCTCATCAGTGGATGCAGGAGTTGGTTGAAGTAGCAATTGGGGGGGGGGAACACACAGTACAACTAAATAATCAAAAACACCTTAATGTAGTGATCTGCACTAGTACAATGTTGGTAAATTTGTGCAAAATTTGTTTATTAAATCGGTCAGGTAACTTCTTTGCGTGAGTCGCGGAGAGGAGTAGGCTTTTTCTTGTGAGTGGATCCCTGTGTGGCCTCGTGCTTTTCACATAGTGGTGTAATATGGTTAGATTGCAGTGGTAGGGAGATTGGATGTTCCAGAGAATGTGAGGTAAGGTCCCCGCTTAGTTGCGAATGCTCGGATTTGGAATAGGTCACTGATAGGGCTTTTCAGACCATTATCTTAAAGCGGTGACTCCATGTGTAACAGAGGCCTTGTTTGTAGTGTGAACAGAGACAGTTTGGTAGAAAACTGGTCTTACCACAGAAGGGTGATTGCAAGCTGATGTCATTAGCTTTTCCTTGGTATTGAAAAAATGTAGCCTGACAATCATGTCTCTTGAGGATGTCTGAGGTAATGTTGGTGGGCCTATGGTAAAGTGAAAAACCAAACAGGGTGATTTTGGTTGGTGGGCTGGTCATATGGTACAGTCAGTTAGCTTGTTCTACAATCAGCTCATGTTCAGAGGCGTCTGAAAGCAGAGACTGAAAAATTTCCGATAATGTTGGGATTAAAGTTTTCATTGAAGTTTCTTCAGAAAGGCTTTGAATGTAAATGTTATTTTGACTAGATCTGTTGCTAATAATATGACCAGCTGTGTTAGTGAGGTGAGTGTGGAATCAAGTTCAAGTTTGGAATCAAATCAAGTTTACAAAGTGAATTACTTCGTTGAGAGTTTTGACTCAATGTGGTTTGTCACAATAGCGAAGTCTGTCAGGTCTGAAGTTAAGGAGGGTAATTGGTGTTCCAATTCCGTGACCAGGAGAGTTTTTAAGTCATTTGCTGCATCTTAAAGTAGGATCTGAAGGTCATTTTAGTAAGTGGAGCTGTTCTACTTCACGAGATATCATTCTTGTGTCAGATTCAGAGTATTCTAGGCCCAAGAAGATGGCAGCTCCATGTCTGTGCAGTCCAGAACAGTGAGGCCATCAGCAATGTGTGTTCTCATTGCATGTTTTTAAAAATAAATCAAGTCAAGCTCTGCCCTGAGGGTATGTATATTTACTAAAAAAAAAATGTAAATGTGTTTGTTACTATGCCAGGAGAGGAAGGTGTAATATCCTAAAATTAACCTGTGACAAAAGGTCAGCATCACATAGGTTCTCAGTACTGGCACCCTATTTACAATTGTGTAAAAATATGAGTATTGACAAATCAATGAGCAGAAGTTTGAAAATAAATTTGCATGTCATCGGTATTAATTGATTAGTTAATTAATTACTTTCTATTATTACCGAATGATTGAGTGCAACACAACTTTGTTATTAATTATTTTGGACCTAATGTCCTCCCCCCTGGCCCCCACCCCTGAGCGGCAGGTGGGGGCCTTAAATAAAAATGTGACCCCCCCAGGTGACTAGGGGTCTCCAAACCCCTAGTCACCCCCTCCCAAAAAAACTAACCCCTACCTGCCCTCCTCACCCTAGAAATAATGAGGGGGGGGGAGGCATTAACTAAGTACCTGTAAAAAATAAAATAATAATAAAACTTACCATTTGATGTTTTCTTTCTTCTAAAATCTTATTTTTTCAGCGCCAAAAAAGGCCAAATAAAAATCCATAATAACCGACGCACTTAAAAAAAAATATATAATAATCCATCTTCACCCATGGAGGGCTCCACGCTTATTCTAATTTAGGACCCCCACCCACCGCTCAGGGGTGGGGGACGGGGGGAGGACAATAGTTCCCCCCGCCCATTATTTTACTTTAGGGCCCACCACCCGCTGTTCAGGGGTGGGGGCCAGGGGGAGGACATAAGGTCCTCCCCCTTATTCTAATTTAGGGCCCCCACCCACCGCTCAGGGGTGGGGGTCAGGGGGGAGGACATTAGGTCCCCCCTAATTGGTATTTAGGGCCCCCACCCACTGCTCAAGGGTGGGGGCCAGGGGGTGGGACATAAGGTCCCCCTTATTATAATTTAGAGCCCCCTACCCACCGCTCAGGGGTGGGGGCCAGGGGGAGGACAATAGGTCCCCCTCTTATTCTGATTTAAGGGCCCCACCCGCCGCTCAGGGGTACTTTAGGGCCCCCACCCGCCACTCGGGGGTGGGGGCCATGGGGGAGGACAATAGGTCCCCCCTTTTTTTACTTTAGGGCCCCCACCCACTGCTCAGGGGTGGGGGCCGGGGGGGCAATAGTTTTAAAGCCCCCACTCGCGCGTCGTGGGTGGTGTTCGGTAGGGGGAACCCTTTTTTTTTTTAATAACAGTGAGTAGGCTGCTCACTGTTTAATAGACATGCCCCTACTCGCAGTATAGCGAGTAGGGACAAAATTTTCTAATACTAAATCATTTTTACTTAGTATTAGTCAATTTGGCTGAAAGACCAATTTAGGTCTTTTAGCCTTTTGGTAGATAACTCCCTAATACTGTTGGAATTAGCGAGTTATCTACTAAGCGGATGCAAGAGAAGTCCCGAAGTGCAGAAGTTCCGAAATTCCAAAGTTCCGAAGTGTTGAAGTGCCGAAGTTGCCGTATTTATGAAGTGTCCAAGTGCCGAAGTTCCGAAGTGTCAAAGTGCCAAAGTGCCGAAGTCCCGAATTGCCGAAGTCCTGAATTGCTGAATTGCCGAAGTCACAAATTTCGGAATGCCGAACCGAACTGAAAATTTTCCCCATGCACATGCCTAATTATATTTAGTCCTCTTTGGTCTGAAGCATCATTTGACTATTAACACCATGCACAATTCCTTGTTACACACTAGCTCTTGATTACCCACACACTGACTTTAGTCAGATTAGCTATGCTTCTCTGAAAGATAGTCGCCCCATTGAGCATGCCTAACCCAGGAGATTTGTTGAATTAAGGTATTTATTTATAAGAAAGAATTATGAAATGATAAATATAGAGCATATAATGCATGTAATATTTTATTTTAAATTAAAAAATAGCTTCCTTTAAAGGCAGGTAATTGGCATTCAAATAACAATGGATCAACAAAGTGGCAGAAAGTACAACAATAGCTTATCACTGTTATACATTCTAAATACTGTGACTACTTTTTTAAATCAAAAGGATGTGTTTGTTACAGCAGCTGCTATAAGCTGTGTTGCTGAAAATACACTGGGTGTTTACTGTTAATGTGCGAAGCAGGCTGTGCAGCAATGTCACTTTTGCTCGAGTTTTAATTGACGTAGATCAAGAAGCCAGATTTCATTGTTTCAATAAAGGTTAAGCACCCTGTCTTTTATAGCTGCAGTCCTATTTATAGTCCATGGGCACAGACCAAGCCAAATACCATGTCGGAACAATTTTCTGTTTCCTTTGTTGATTTACAGAGATGTAATACAGTCCACTCGTATTTGTTCTTAGAATCCCAAACAAATGTAACATCAAACTAGACCTTTAAGGTGAACTTGTCATGGAAGGTTCACATTAACATTTAACAGCTCCTTAGACAGTAAATTGATAATTTATCATAGTAGTAAAGTAGATATGTCTCAGCTTTGGTAGGTGGTATAGTTGTACATACCTGCTGTCGCTCATTCCACTTACTGCTATTCTCGGAGGACATGTGAGTGTTACAATACTGTTACATCTACTCTCTGGTCCTTCTTCTGCCATCTTCCTTCTACTAGGACTGGTCCTACTTGGGCACACTTCGCAAGCATAACAATTCTCTGTGATGGCACCAACATGCTAACTTCACCATACTTTTAATTATTGGGAGGAATAGTATCAGGACAGGGGTGGTTGGGTCTATGGGGGCTTACCCATAATGCCAGAGGACCTTTCCTGAAAAGGGAATGACGATGTTAGCCTGGCGTAAATACATTTACAGAGAGTTGCTGAAGTTGTCTCTGTGTGGTTCTAGTGACCTGACAACATACTATTTCTCTCAATGGGTGTTTGGTTACTTCCCACCAAAAGCTTTCTCATAATGAAGAAGAGTAAGTCAGGGGGCAGCAGTGGTCCGCCATGAGGGTGCATCATCAGTGAGGCGTCACTTGTGCGTGACAATAATGGACAAGCTCATCCAGAATAGGGATGAGATGCTGAAGTACTCCCTGCATGGTCCTCATGGTGCGCTGCCAGAGCGCATCTAATGAAGCACTTGTGCTGTTCTACCCGAGAAAAGTTCCCTTGTGATGAGGGACACCAGGGAATTGAGGAAGGATGGCAGGATAGGATCCCAAAATTGGGGCTGTCCTGCGAAAGCTGGACCATTGGTGGCCTACTGCACAGTCTAATCTGAAGACTTACTTCGTGGTTTAACCATTGGAAAAAGATTTAACCACTTAAGGCGAGACGGCACTCTTCAAAGGGCTAAAATGAGGGTTGGAGATTTCCTTTAAAAATCCTCTGATGCCGAGGAAGTTGCATTCCTTCCCCAGATAACATGGAATATTTGCCATAATATTGTCTTGCATATCAGTGAACAACAATACTAAATGGCCGTAGGGGCAATTTTCAAACACAGTCAACATACCTAGTTTAAAAAAAATAGACAAACCAGAATTGTGCAAGGCACCATCATGTGATCAATTTAAAGAGAACGTTGGATGTGTTTCAAGATAAAATATAATTTTGCCTCACACTGTTTCTTTCTATACCTCACTGTTACTTTTCTTTTTAACCACAAGCCGCAGCAATTTGTTTTTGTGTGTGTGGATAACATTTTTTTTACTAGTGCTAAGTAAACTTTGCTATTCTTAAGCTTACCAGTAACATGCAGTTACTCTGCAAAAAAATGGCTTAATAATATATATTGTTCAAATTCAATAGTACATAAACCAACAAAAGAGAAGAAACTGCTACAAAAAATAGTCTCCAGCATGACAAAAATAGCATCTGTATGAAGATTCAAGGCAGAATTCGCTAACGCACGATGAGGATTTATTATAATCATTTTGATGCTATTTTGATTTCAAGTATAACAAATGCAATATCCATGTATCTAGAAAATGATTGAGTATTACATAAACAATTTTTTATTTGGCCTTGAGTATTACAAAAATGGTTCTGATGTCGTAGAAAGTCTATAATGCTGATCGATATAAAAATGATATTAATGGACAATAACGTAGAGGGCTGTTTCTAAAACCTTAATCTGGTAAGGTACGTACAGAGACATTGAAAAACATTGGGATATACTTAGTGAGGATGTGGTCTTACGAACGATATTCAAGGAGATGCCTATGATGGCATTTAAGAAATCTAAAAGCTTTAGAAATGGTCTCATACATGCCAAAGCCAATGCTGATGAAGATAGAGAAGGACAATAGCTGACACCACCTTATGGTATGTTTAGGTGTGGTAGATGTATTATTTGTAACAATGCTATTAAAACAAATTATTTTTCACACCCTAGCCTGGGCTGTAAGATAGATCTCAAATCTTACATCAACTGTCAGACAGATCATATCATATATTTGATTAAATGTCCTTGTGGTAAGGGATATGTTGGGCAAACTACTAGACTCATACTGGTTCCACAGTTTCTTGGCATCATTGGACTTCTTTATTTCTATGCTTTATATTATTACTTTATTATTTATATTATTCTTCTATTCATTTTGTCATGTTGTTTATTCATTTACTTATTTTATGGGGCCCTATTTTTATTTTATTTATTATTTATCTGTTTTCTTTGAATATGTGACTAGTTGTTGATTACATTATATAATTTGTTATATACTTAACAGATATGAACTGTTGTACCATGTATCTGTATATTATATTATGCATCGTATGTACACCCTGTTCCAAATTATTATGCAAATTCTATTTAAGTGTCACAAAGATTAAATATTTTGCTTTTCAGTTTAACTCATGGATGGCATTGTGTCTCAGGGCTCTTTTGATCACTGAAAACAATTTCGGACACCTGTGATAATTAGATTGCCAGGTGAGCCCAATTAAAAACTAAAAAACTACTAAAGGAGGGTGTTCCACATTATTAAGCAGAGCACTATTTTCATGCAATATGGGGAGGACGAGGTATGAAAACATTAGTTATTTCACGAAAACTTAAGCGTGATCATCGCACTATTAAGAGATTTGTGCCTGATTCAGAGCACAGAGAGGTTCGTGCAGATAAAGGCACATTGAGGAAGATTTCTGCCAGATCCATGCATCAGATCAAGAGAGCAGCTAAAATACCATTACATAGCAGCAAACAGATATTTGAAGCTGCTGGTGCCTCTATAGTCCCACAGACATCAAGGTGTAGAGGCCTCCAGAGTCTTGCAACTGTGCATAAACCTTCTATTCGGCCACCACTAACCAATGCTCACGAGCAGAAACGTCTGCATTGGGCAGAAAAATACATGAAGACTAATTTTCAAACTGTCCCGTTCACTGATGAGTGCCGTGCAACCCTGGATGGTCCAGATGGATGGAGTAGTGGATAGTTGGTGGACGGCCACCTTGTTCCAACAAGGCTGCGATGTCAGCAAGGCGGTGGTGGAGTCATGTTTTGGGCTGGAATCATGGGAAGAGAGCTGATCGGCCCCTTTAGGGTCCCCGAAGGTGTAAAGATGACCTCTGCAAAGTATGTGGAGTTTCTGACTAACCACTTTCTTCCCTGGTACAGAATGCTTTCCGTAATAAAATCATCTTCATGCATGACAATGAACCATCTCATGCTGCAAAGAATACCTCTGCATCAATGGCTGCTATGGGGATAAAAGGAGAGAAAGTAATGGTGTGGCCTCCATCCTCCCCTGACCTCAATCCTATTGAGATCCTTTGGAGCATCCTCAAGCAAAAGATCTATGAGGGTGGGAGGCAGTTTACATCCAAACAGCAGCTCTGGGAGGCTATTCTGACATCTTGGAAACAAATTCAAGCAGAAACTGTCCAAAAACTCACAAATTCAATGGATGCAAGACTTGTGAAGCTGCTATCAAATAAGGGGTCCTATGTTAAAATTTAATGTGACCTGTTAACATGTTTAAAAAGTTGAAATGTTGCTATAAGTTTGATTAAAATAGCTTTTGATTTCAGTAAATATGCTGCAAACACAACAAATGTAAATTTTCAGTTCTTTACAACCTATAAAGTGTTTTGAAACTTACTGTGCGTAATAAGTTGGAACAGTGCATTGTAAGTTTTTTATGTTTAAAAGCAATACTGTTATCATTAGGAGGTTTGTTCAATAAAATTTGAATTGTACTCTTAATAGTTGATAACATGAGAATTATGCTGACTGTTATTTGCATCAATTATTTAGGTAAATGAGAAAAATATCATTTGCATAATAATTTGGAACAGGGTGTATGTGTCCTATATAGCTTTTATATACAGTTTATTTTGTATTACTGTTCACTGTTATTGCTGGTTATTTATATATATATATGGACTTAAAAAGGCATTGAGATTACTTTTCTGTTTTAACATTCTGATATAATAGTGCTCGAGAGGTTTATTCTGACTACATTGCGCGGTTTTGAAAATTCTTGACCAAATTACTGGTCCTGGGATCGCGTAGCCCCATGGCCGGCGCCACTGTTAGGCGAACTAGGCCCTGGGGCTACACCCAACCAGGATGTTTCCTGGTGGGATGCCCCTGTCTTGGGCAGCAGCACTGGGCGAGAGGCTCTTGAGTCTCCCCCAGCGCCGGGCCGATCCTCAAGGCGCCCAAAAGTGAGGGCACCAAGAGGACCCTGTCACAGGGGTCCCAGAAGGTGGCCATCTGGCCACCTCAGTGCACCCCCGATGCTGTCCCCAGGTGCCTGCTCTGCCGAGAAATGCTGGAGGAGAGGGGCTGCTCTATTGTGGGCGGAGAGGTATGCTGTTCTTGCAGTTTCTTTACTACAATTTTGCAACTTGGTTTTCAACTCACTACAATTCAGAGTTTAGTGAATAAACCTCTGTGAGATTGTATTTGCTTTTATAAGGGGTCGGAAAAATTGATCTTTGCCTAGGACGGCAGAAATCCTTGCACCAGCCCTGCGTAGCCCACTCCCTCTTCTTTTAGACCACCCCTGGCTGCCGTCGCCACATAGTTACGCAGCGCCACGACTTGTTGCGGTGCGTTTGCACACGCGATGACGTCAGGATGCTATATGCAGAAGTTATATGCGGTTACACAGAGATTCGATAGATATCGGCGTTTGGGGCAATCCTACATTTCCCTCACTTGTCTTTCATTAATTATTCCACTTATGGTTACATGTTGGGGCTTTATAAATGGGAACACCTTAGTTGTTTGAGATTCTGCCCTGAGGAAGACATAGTGTCAAAACATTGGGGTGCAGTGGTCTCCAGCTTGGTCAGTATACGTGTTTTTACACTGGCGTTGAGGCATTGAGCACTGTATTGTTCTATACTTATGTGGTTATGTGTAAGGTGATTTCCCTGTATGTTTGCACTTTATTAAATGTATGCTTTCTTTTGATATGCATTATGTGAATGAAAATATTTTTGTGCAATACTTTTATGGTGTGCTATGGGTTTATTCTTTCTATGGTATTTGTGAACCTGTTAGGGATACAGTTTTTTCCTCTCATTTAGCACCCTTCACTTTTTTACGGCATGAGTCACAGATGAACTCCTAACGCTTGCTATCTCCTATTTGTATATAAGATACATACAGAGCCTCACCGTGGACATACATTTTACATTTATAATACTTTGCAGCATTACACAATTATATTTCTTTTTTCATTGTAGGGCAGTTTCTAAAACAGATTAATTTCCCACGGTAAAAATGTCATCACGGTTATTTCATCTGTTATCAGGGAAGTTCATAGTGATAGCATAGTGTTCATAGTGTAACCCTTGATCTAATCAGTGGCTAGGCTCATGTCTGGAGCACAAAACTATAGAATGTAATTATATTTGCAGCACCGTGTACAAGTTTTATAATGTAATTTGATATCTAAAGAAGTGAATTAGTGTAATCAAAATAAAATCCGCTCATATAAAGGTCGTAATGACCTGGCTGTGCAATATATTTAGAAAGTATGGATCTTGTTTTAGATAGCAACAATTACATTGGGATTATATCTCTCAATAATGGGATATTTACTGGTACCTGCTACATGTGTGTGCTGCATCAGTGTGCTAAAGTAAAAAATGTTCTAGCACAAAGTAATTAAACATGAATCTATATCTAATTTTGCGGTCATTGCTAAAACTGTGGTAGTAGTATTTTATGAAATAAAAAAAATATATATATTGTTTCTGAGATATTTTTAACTTAAAGGGCTACTTTAACCACCATGGCCTTTTCAGTGATTTCAAGAGGTCGAGGTGGTAAGAGTCAGTATGTGCAGTGTTTCAACTTCAAATTATTAAATAATCATAATAATATTAAAAATAGTAATTAAAAACCTTCTGAGCTCTGAAGGTTAAATCAAGGGTAAGAGGAAGGGGCAGGGCATCGGGTGTGGGACTTCAAAAAAATAACATGTGATTGAACAGATCACTCTCCACCCCCTGCCCACATCCGTGGCTATGGGAATGGGCTATTTAATAAAAGAAAAGTGTGGGGACATATAAATGACTCCCCTCTTCCTCTGTCACCCCCTACTCCCACTCACTAATTCTCCAATGGACAAGTGATACAGTGAAATGTAAATTAATAAATTGGAAAAAGCGTCCCTTTAAGCAAGCAATATACCCCGACGATATCCTCTATTCTTCAAAGTACAAATACACAATATGTAAAGGTAATCCTCCTAGGGAAGATAGAAAAGGCGTGACATAGAGCAAAACTGTATATACTTCCAATGATATATATTTATCCAATTGGCCACTTTCATATAGATGTCTTCCCAAATCTTCAGCTTTATTTTCTGCCTCAGTGCAAATGGTAAAAGAAAGATAAAATGCAACAATATATGAAAGCTGCAAGGTAAAGTGCAAAAAAAGAAGTATTAATTTACATATACGTAAACAATAGCAGATGTAGTATTTCACCACAAGTCTTACGCGTTTCTTCCCTACTAGGGACATCCTCAGAGATAGTTTTGTTGCTCATAAAGTACAACATGGATATAAACCTCCCTGCCCACCACTGATTGTTCTAGCGAAGCTCTCATATGTCCCTTTTCTTCTTTACAGCTGGAACCAATCAATTTCCCCTTAAGTTCTGGGTTTCACCTTCGCTGATGTCATCGCGTATCAAAGTAAATGACGTCATGTGTTCCACACATGCGTTCCACCTTTCCTAGAGACGTAGTGCTTCCCTATTCCTCCTTGGCGCTTGGTGACATCATCTATGTGCTTCAAATGTCTTCCACTCAGTAGCCTTGCTGCCTGATTGAGCAGGCAGATGATTAAGTCCTCAGTTCATGCATCATGAAGATAAAAATTGTGGACATGTAAGAGAAGGTGGTGGGAGGGTGGAAGCGTATTACTAAACCACGTATAAAAATAAAATAAGAATATAATGACAATACATATGGAATTAAAAACTATATGGAAAAGGTTCATTGGCATACTATAAAATGAAAGAAAAATAAGAATGAAAAAAATATATATATAAGAAGGGAATCTCAATATTGGGTATGTCACATGTTAGAAAAATATATGAATACCAATACTTTTAAATGTGAAAGGAATCTTCCATAAGGAGCTGAGATAATATATTTAAATGGTAAATAGGATTAATAATACATTACATAGACATAAATTGCCATATACAAGATTCCATACACATAAAATCAATATTCACATTTAGTCCCACTAACTGCAAGGTTTAAGTGTGTTGATCCAGTGGGTCTCTCTTTGCGCACATTTTTTTTTAACAATATTTCTACATTAACACTTCTACATTGCTTGTCTATTCTTTCCAAACCTAAAATTTAGGCATGTGCTTCAAAGTATAGGGACAAAGTGTTTCTTAAAATGATTTCTTATATTGGTCTTGTGTTCTAAAATTCTCTCTTTTAGTTTTCTGCATGTTCTCCTCACATATCGTTTAACACATAGACATTGAAGCAAACAGATCACATTTTTAATGTTCAAATTCATATTTGATTTAATTAAAAAAAATTCCTGTAACAGAACGTTGAATTTTCTTTACTTGTAATAATTTTTGTGTTTTACAAGCTTTACATATATTGCAGGAACTGAAACGTGTGGCTTCCCAATTTAAAGTGCTTTCACTTGCGGTTTTAAGTGCGTAACTTGGAGCTAAAATTATTTTTAAATTCCTTGCCTTTCTTAAAATAACCTGACCCATTATAGAATCCCTTAATACAATTCTCCAATGTTTATGTAAATATTTTTGATTTTCTGATGTGTAGTAAATTGTATAATAAAAGCATAATTATAATCATTATTTTGCTCTCTACCTTTCTTTTTCATTAGATCGTGTCTATTTAAAGTTACAATTGTATTAGTTTCTTTATCTAGAATATCTGGGCTAGATTTTTTTACATCAAGTTTTTACATAAATAGTGTGCTTGTTCCTTGTAATCTAAATCTTTTGAGTGCCCTTCCATATTAATAGGAAGTCATCAATAACATGCTTCCAGAGAACCAGGTTTTCAAGAAGATTAAAATTCTTCCACGTAGAGTTAGATTCCCAATATCTCATGTATATGCTGGCATTACTGGGGGCAAACCTTTTACCTATGCCTGTGCGAGTTTTCTGCAAATAAAAAGTGTTGTTGAATAATTTCTACTGCTAAAGTGCCCATATCATGTTTTATAACAGTCTAAAGTGATGTCACATCAATTATGCCATTATAAAATCCTTTTCACATTTTTTATTATCTATTATTTCTAATATGAGGAAACTTTAAGAAGTAAGAAGATCCGATAAGTGTGCAGTTAATGAATCTATCCCACTAATGATTGGCCGTTCTGGAGGTCCTACTGGATTTCTATGTAAAAAGTACAAAATAGGTATAATGGGGTTCATTCAAAATATATTCCACATATTTTTGGATAGTATGTTGTTTGGTAGTGCTGAATTTAATATTGATTTTAAAATCAAATTAAAACTTTAAGTGGGGGGGGGGGGGGGAGGGGCCTGACCGCAGAGCCGAGAGGTTGCAGGAAAGAGCTGTTCCTGCTCCATGGCTCAGCTCTCCCGTGTTACAAACCGACAAAGCACCGCAATTCCCTCACAAGAGCACTTAACCAACAGGCAAAACCGAGGGCTACCTACAGATACCAGATATGTGGCACATCAAGCAGGAACCACCAAAGTACCCCTCAAGGCCTGCAAGCATGGTCGGCGCTGGGGACGCAGCCGCTCCTCTGACGCCTCCAACAGCTACAAGCGTGATTGTGGGCCCTAACCCCCCCCCATGGACTGGCGGAGGTCATCCCGGTCCCAGGGGGGCCACCCCAAAGACAGAAGAGATCGACATCCTGGCATGACTAGAGGCCACATTCAACGCTTTCTGGGAAAAACTCGAACACCGACTGACCAAAATCCCCACGCTCGGGTCCCGGACCCACCTTTGGCACCATCAAGCCACTCACGTCCAGACTGCCCAGCCAGCCGGTTCAAGAGCACCAAAAAAACATGGCGTGGAGGAAGATGCTCTCGCCTGCCGGCAGGGACACACACGTGGCGGCGCCCAACAAGTACTACCATCTGGCACAAGACACAGCTAGCCACACCCAGGCATGTAATTACAAAGCAGCTCGTTACGAGTGCCAGGAAGAGCCTGCGCTTGCACCCGAGACGGACCAGCACTGCGACAAGTGTGCCTGGGAAGACGGCAGCCTGCCCACACCTCAGCAAGCAGACAAGGATGCACCCGAAGCACACAGACCTGACGGTCGGGATGGGTAAGTCCCTATGCGGGACACAAAGCTTGGGAAAAACTCTAGAAGGCATAGTCTAAAGGGGACTCTCAGGGACAGGGGGCAGGGGGCATGTGACACGCACCCTCCTGGTAGTGGCATACTATCACTCCCTCGAATCCGGGACTTATGCTATCCCATGATAACTAAACTATATATGAACAGCACAGAATTAACCCCCTGTTTCCCCAAATTGCCCAACCCTGCTGGTCTCTATACAACCCCATGCTCCTGCCATTGGAGAGACTGGGGCAGCCGAAGGGTAAAGTACACCTGATTCATAAAAGCTGATAGTCACCAACTTGTTCCATCGTATGGACTCTTACGCCTTATGTCTGTAAATAGTTGAAGCCAGAAATGTAATTTCAGACCAATGCAAAATACTAGTTAGCTAACACTTCCACCCTTTCACTCTTGCAACCAACCTACACCATGCTTCTTCCCATTATGCCATATATCTCTCCTGCTAACCTCACTTGTTATACATATGGCACAGGGCAACTGGCATTTATATCGTTTTAAATGTTCCTGATATAATGCAACTTGTCTATCCTTACTCCCCATAGTTATCAGCCTGTTGAAACCAATTACCGGTATATAACCAGTTGCACCAGTTAAGCCCTCAGTATTAAGGCTCAAACGTAACCCATGGCAATGTATATGCTAGACAGAATTTGTGCAACGAGGCATGTCTACTCAGTGAATCTTCATGTCACCGTAACTACGGTTATTGTTTGCCCAAGATGAAGAGGCACTACTAGCTGCTTTTTGATTAGCTAAGCGAAGATGAACAGCGTGTAATTGCTATTAATAATGCTGAAACCACTGTATGTTTTTGGATGTTATAACTATTTAGACCTGCGGTTACTACACAAAATGCATGTCCCTCACTTAAGCATAGTTCAGCAGAACCATGGTAATACAAATGTCTAGACACTAAAGCGATGATACTCAACATAAATACTAATCGTAAGCTACTGTTATTAATCGACAAATTAATTTACTAGGACAGATGTAGTTACCCAACTTGTACTTAGCATGTATTATTAACCTAAAAATTTACTGTGCGTTTAATCTGAATGCTGTACAGGAGTTAACGCATATGTGTTTTTAAAAAATGTTTGCGAATGCTGTTGTGGCATTGCAAATGTTACAAATGTTATTTCAAGCACAACAAAAATAAAGAATAAAAAATACAAAACTTTAAGTGGGGTCCTGATATAACACTGAATATGTATTTTGGTCTCCCAAAATTCCATTAGCCTGTTTTTTTTTTGTTATGTCTTTGTTTCTTTATTAGGGTGATGCTTATACACACAGGATTGATAAACCAATATAGGGTGATACAGTATATACAAATGTCCAGTGGAAAGATCGTGCCATACAAGCTTTGTATTGCAACATCAGGTTCAAATTAAACTTATTATGTTATACGAAAACATTTCTGACTAGCAGACGGTTATCTGTCTCATTTACTTATGGATATACCCTCGGTTTGTAACCCGCCTGAAGTAGGTCTGGTCACCCACAGAACAATAACGTAGAATCTTCTTGATGTATAGGATACCGTTCATCTCGGTATCATTTAAGACACCAGGTTATTTGCAAGAGCTCCCAGCGCCAGGCAGGATTAGAAAAATATAGTGAGGAAGAAGGAAAGTGTTAAAGAGAAGAAAGGGCAAGATAGAAGCAGGCGTTTTAGCGATGTAGGGTGTGAAGGTGGAGATTGCAAGTGGCGGTGTTGCTATCAGTCCCTACGAGTTCATCTAGTTTCCAGGCGGTGAAGGGAGAAGGGGCATACCCCGCCCCCACATGCCCCCCATTGTAAGTCTATTGCACCTGGGTCTGCATTCACAATGATACATCTTGACATCCCAACCATTCTTCTCATCTGCCCATGCAGCTATCTTTTTATTTGGTCTTTTGGAGCATAAATGTGCCATCTTTTTGTGCTGACCATTACTTGTTGTACCACCTCCCATTTAGTAGGAGCTTGAGATGATTTCCAACATCAAGCTAACAGTAAGTTTGCAGCTACTAATAAATGAAAGATCAAGGTCCCTTGTTGTTTTGTGAGATCATCTGGGAATATGAACAGGAGAAAACGCTCCGCTGACCTCTTTATTGGTTTGTTTATGACTGCTTCTTCACAAAATGAAGGGTGACTTTCTGAAATGTGAAATGTACCCAGGAAGATAGTGGACCATTGCAGGATTGGATCTCCGGTGCCTCCGTGCCTTCCGAGGTGTCTGCCTCCACTTATTAATTTCTAATGCCGAGTCAGGGTCTCCCCAAGTGAGCCACGGCACAAGGACGCTGCATGATGAGTCAGGCTTTGGACCAGGTGCAGCAGCGGATATCTTAGCTTGTCTCTGGATCCGGAATCATGATTGTGCACAGATGTCATCAAAGGCCTCTTTGAATCGCTCCGCCAGCGTGGAGGGTAGCAGACTGCTTGGTGACAGCCATCTTAGCACTCAGTGCATTGGGAGTGGGCTCAGAGGAAATCACCAGAAACAGCAAAGGTGAGTGGGTCACTCCAGTGGGGACCGTGATAACTCCCGCCAATCCAAAGGGGTGGGGGGTGGGGTAGAAGCATGGTGGGTCCACTCCAGCATCCTACGAATGAGGAGAGCAGCCGTCTATTTCCACTTCGGTTCAAGGTATGCCACAACTGTGTCTGGACATATAGCTCTTCTGCAGATGTATCTCAAAAGTATAGCCCCAAGGGGTCAAAAGATTCCACAGGGTATCTATGGTCAGATAGGAACAACAATTTTTGATAAAACAGGCTATTTTAATAATTTGCTCCTGGACCTCAGCTAAGATGCGTACGACCAGCTCTGCAGTCAGACTCTGCCACCCCAGATGTTCTTCTTTTCCTATAAGGAGTGGTTTTGTTTTTTGTTTTTGTAGCTTTCTTTCTTGTAAGTACTGCTTAGGATTTTTTTTTTCATATCTGTTTATGTTGGTTTTAAACTGTACAAAATTTCATCCCATTTCCTCATTAAATTAAAATTTTCTATTTCACATGCTGAGGATTTTTTTACTCATAGACCTCTGGAAATGAATCCTTAAAAACCCCTTCTGTCACTTACCTGGGTCCAGCGTCAATGTCCCTCAGTGCTGGCTCGGCTCCGCCCATGCTCCTCTCTGGCTGACGTCAGCCAGAGAGGGAGACCTAATGCGCATGCACGGCAATGGCCACGCTCACATTAGGATTTCCCCATAGGAAAGCATTATTCAATGCTTTTTTATGGGAATTTCAGTGACGCTGGACTGGAAGCACTCATGCATAGCGTGAGGACATCCAGCGCCATTTAGGCGACCAAAAGTCGCCTTTGATCCTTGAAGTCCCTCTAGTGGCTGTCTGGTAGACAGCCCTAGAGGAGGAGTTAACCTAGCAGGTAATTATTGTAGATAATAAAAACTGCAATGATTACATGCTCAGGGTTAAGGGTGAAGGGACATTTCACCCAGACCACTTCAATGAGCTGAAGTGGTCTGGGTGCCTACAGTGACCCTTTAATTAGCCCTCTATATAATATATCTCCCAGTATTTTTTTAGTTTCTTTTTTCATCAATCGCTCCAATTTGATCAAATAGACCATTTAACCTCTACTTAAAGGTATATGGTCTCAATTTTGATGAAACACATGCTTTTAAATTAAGCTTTTCTAGCCCACTGGATATTAGAAAGGAAATTAACAGCCATCAGAAATAAGTAATTGTGAAAGTGAGGAGGATAAAACAAAAACATTTATATATATATATATAAACAGTGACTTTCACAATTTAAAAATAAATTGTCAAGTGATAAAGTGGAATGTAAATTAATAAAGTGGCAAAGATTTCACTTTAAGCAAGAAATATAACCCGAAGATATCCTCTGATCTTCTAAATAAAAATACACAATACGTAGGTTTAACACTGCAATGGAAGACAGAAATGGCAAAAGTGCAAAACTATATATACTTCAAATTATATATATTTGTCCAATTGGCCAAACAATATTTCTGCCAAAAAAGAGCCATTACAATGGTACTTTTATATAGATGTCTTCCCAAATCTTCAGCTTTATTTTTGATCTTATGCAATATGTTAAAAGAAAGATAAAGTGCAACGATACATGATAAATTCAAGGTAAAGTGTAAAGACAGATGAATTCACTTACATATAAGTAAAACTAGCAGATGTAGTATGTCACCGCAAGTCCTATGCATTCGTCCCCACTAGGGACTTCCTTTAGGGACAGTTCTGTTGTACATACAAGTCCAACATGGATATAAATCCCTCTCCACACCACAGTACTTTTAAACGCTCCTTGATTGTTCTAGTGAAGCTCTGATAGGTCCTTTCCTTCTTCACAGCTGAAAGATCAGATTCCCCTTTAACTCCTGGTTCCAGCTTCGCTGATGTCATCGCACATCAAACGCAATGATGTCATGTGTTTCACAGATGAACTGTAAACTCTTTTATTTAATTACTTATTTCTTGTTCTTTTTCTTTATACTGATGGATATCCTTGTTTATATCTGGCTGCAAAATTAGTGCAAAGAGAGACCTATTGGATCTACACACTTAAAACTTTGAAAATAGGGGGCCAAATGTGGATATTGAGTTATGGTGTTTTTTAGACTAATCTTTTTTTTGTTCTAATAAGTATTCTTGTGGAATACTGGTTATATGTAGCTCCTCCTCTGAATAGTCTTGTTCTTAAAATAAAATAATATAAATAATATAAAATAAAATGCAGATGAACAAACTCATTGCACTATTACTCTATAACGCTACCTTTTTTAAGGTATGGCTTCCATGGCTAGAATATGCACCTTGATTGGGTATTAACCACTGATTGCCTACCATGGGCTGCTTTCAGCTACCCAACCTTTCTTCTTTTTTCTCTCATTTTGTTCTTCTCTCTCTTCCTCCTTTTCTTCTTTCTCTTTCGTTTCTAGTCTTTTTTTATTTTTGTTCCTTTGAGACATGACTTTTCATTAATCTAGTCATTTAACTACACATTTAGTTTCTCTTGTTATGTCATTTTTATTTCTGTTTAACATTCATGTGCTGTATCAGGTTTATTAGCAATGGTGGTATGTTGCTTTCTTTTCTTCATTAGAAAGATGTGATATGTTCCATTACCATTACCGACTCTTCTTTAAATAAAGAAAACATTGTTAAACGTTTTTATTATTTAACCATTCACATAATGTAATAGAAAATTTTTCAAAAGCAGCAAAAATCCCATGACATAGGAAGGTGCAGAAAGACAAAACATAGTTATCCCAAGTTTAACACAAGTTGAACCATCCTGGGTGGAGGATTTTATAAAAGGTTGAAATAATAGGTTACTGAAAAGAGTTACTCTATCATGAATAAGATCAAATCAAAAGGCAGAGAATGCAAAACAGTTGACAAGAAAGATAGCATATTTTTGTATCACAGAACAAAACATTAGCAGTAAACAAAATGGGAGGATCATTAGGAGACAATGATATATCTTACAGAACGTAAAGACACAAATTAGTGAGTTTCAGGGTTTTCCATTGATGAATGTGACAATTTAGGCACATTTAGTTATTTGAGATATCAAGAAAAAGAACATGTCCATACCGCTAATTAGGTTTCCACAGAGCGGCAGTCGTGCATCAATTGTCATGGGAAAACAAATCAGATGAATGACTTTTTCATATGCAACTAATTGAATAGAATTGACTTGTTTAAGTGCTCATGTGGGTCAATGTGTGTGTTGAAGAGACCAATCAAAAATAAAATCTAAATTGTTCGAACATGATCAACCACTGGAACAACTTTTCACATCCTTATCACTTCCACACATGTGCAATTAACAAAGGATCCAAGTAATAGATTTGGCTCTTAAATTTAAAAGAAGCAAAACAGCTAACAGATACCAAAAACACCTATGTTGGGCAGGTGAATTGGATACATTGCATTTAAAATGGCTGAATGACACACTTTCCTTGTCAGATAAATGAAATGAATTAAATTCACATGGCTATTTACTAAAATTTTAATTCCTGGGAACTCGAAGTACAATTTAAACAGATTTCACACTTTAGGCCAAAGTAGCTCAAACTGAAACATTCGCCAAGTCAGTTTGGATATTGGTAATTCTTTTTTTGTAAATTCATTTTGAATTCAAGCCTATGAGTGCATTATTCAGTTAACAGCCATTAACTTACCTTTGGCCTTAGAATCTATCACCAACAACGTTGGATTGGTCAGAAATTGATATTCTCAGGGACATTACTAACAAAAAGACTGGGGCATATTGAGATGGATGCGGGCAACTGCATTTTGGATTTGTTTTAGAGGAGTGATGGGGGGGCTTAAGGAGAGCCAAGCAGGAGAAAGTTGCAGTTATCCTAGCCCGATGATGAGAGAATGGATACGCAGCTTGGCAACAAATAATTTTAGGAGAGGGTGCATTTTTTTGGATATTGATGAGGTCAAAGCAGCAGGTGCAATTAACACTCCAAATATGTTTCTTAAAGAAGAGAGAAAAGTTAAAGATGACACCTAGGCTGCGGGCTGTGTGTGTCAGGGGAGTCCAGGCACTATAACCAATTCAATAAATTTAAATGATTATAGTGCCTACAATATCCCTTTAAGGAATATAAAAGGCAAGATTATAGCATGTCCAACATAGTTATTCTACATCTGACTAAAATAAACAGTGAAGGCTACAAAGAATTAAAACGAACCATTAAGGCCATAAACAAACAAAAAATGAGTGTCCTATCAATAAAATATAGCTTTTAATAATTCTATTAAAATTAGTGAATTAACAAAGATAGAATATCCAATTATCAAATATATGTGAACAAATATTCAATATGGTGATATACCAATGTGCAAATGCCAACTATTTAGTAAAATAGTTAAAATAGATCCCATTGCAGGATATTTTAAATCCTTTTCAAATAACTATTAGTGCAAAACCATGCATCAAAATTTCCTCTAGGGTCGGGTTTAGTATGTAAAGTCCTAAACTTTCTGATGCAATAATTAAAAAGCAAAAAAATAGAAAGTACTAGGTAAGAAGGTTAAATAACGGGGGGGCGGGGCTTGACCGCGGAACGAAGCAGGCGCCATTTTCCGCAGCTCCGACGGCGCTCTGCACAATCCGCCGAAAATCACAAAATATCCAGCCCATCCAACCAAACCAACATAAGCATCCACACACTGACGTCCCCCGGTGTCGGCACATGCCGTTCTTTGCAAACTCCGGACAAAACCGGCGACGGAAAAAGACAGTGGCCTACCATCTCCCTGCACGCCTGGAAGACCTATAGGGGCGCATCCCCCTCCAGAGAGAGTGGGACTGTAGCACAGAACACCCCTCACCAGCAAATCAACCCTCAGCCATGGGGAGACGCTCCCAGAAACCTCAGCAAGGTACACCAAGCGATTCCCAAGACATTGGGGCTCTTTTGCAACGCCAGGCCCAGCCCAAAATGGCGGCCCCAGTATCCCAGGAGGTCCCCGTCGACCCTCATACCCAAACACCTGACTCCCCTCAAGCTCACACCCTACCACAAGCAGCAGAGATAACAGCTGCAGGCTTCCCTGATCTAACAGCCCTGGCTACCAAGCAGGACATTAAAAACGACCTCACCGAATTTCGCCAGACACTAGCCACGGACATAGCAGTCATCCAGGCTGACCTACAGGTGGTTACAGACAGGGTCAGAGCCACTGAAGAGGACATCATGGATGTAAGGCAGGAAGTGTCCAATGTGAAGGACTCACTGCAAAAGGTCCAAAAGACGCAACAAGCTTTCACCGCGCACCTTGCCACGATGGAAGACCGCTCCAGACGTAACAACCTGAAGATAAGGGGGGTGCCTGAGTCTGTCACCATGGCAGAATTGCCCCACTACCTGAGACGACTAACAGCCTCACTACTGCCACCACAACAAGCCAAAAAGCTTGCATTTGATAGAGTGTTTCGCCTAACAAAATCACCAAGGGCCCCAACAACTGCAGTAAGTGACATCATAGTCCGCTGCGCTCTAGCCCAAGACAAACAGGCACTCCTCTCAGCCCTACGTAACCAAACACCTTACACATTTGAAGGTGCTGAATTGTCCTTCTACCAGGACATATCCAGGTCCACCCTGCAATGGCGCAGAACACTCCTCCAAGCTACGAGCCAACTGAGAAACGGACCACACCACAAGCTCTTACGGTGAGCCAGAATGGGACTAGTCACAAGATCACCTCAGCTGAAGAGGCACCGGCATTGCTGCGGGCACTGGGACTGTCCGCCCCTGGCGAGGAGTCAAGAAACCGGAGGGGAACACCAACCTGGGACCCAGCCACAGTAATCGCCTTCACCCCACGAGACCCCACGACTACAGGAACTGGGACATGACTGGGCTCAGAACCCAACAGGCAAAGGGCAGCTATGGACAGCACCCATTCCACAATTTTTTCTCCTTGTTTTACTAGCTCTTTCTGCTTTTTGTTCAGCCTCTGGCTAGCCATGGCTACCAAACCCAAAATACCCTCCTTGCTTAACAACTGGCAAATGTCTGTCCTCCATATGAGGCCCTACAAAGAGGGGTAACAACACACAAGATAGGCATAGGGCAAGATACCCACCGTGATTCCCCCCCCCCCTCCCCCCCCCCCCGCAGCCCCCTTGGTTAGGGGCACTAATAGCTAAAAAAGACCCAACCTCTATTAGCCACAACTATTATATACCCTAAACCAGAACACCTGCTCAGCACCTGAGGCACTAGCTGACACTCACACTCATGTACTTCAGCTCACGGCAAACTACACAACACCTGAATGCCAGTAGCAATTCCAATTGTTCTAGTATAGAGTTGTTCAACTCAGACACGCCTACCTAGCTCCCATACAGGCAGCACACACCCACAAGCACAGGTCGCAGGGTCTGGATAGGGACGATCTTGCAGCACCCACTAGATTGAAACACAAACCCCAGGGTAGCACCTGAGTCCAAGTGGTACCTAAACCTAATCTTACATGCTATAGCATACTATATCACAGCACCGGGTACCCTCGATAAAAGCTAAACGTTTACTATTGTTATATTTGTGAAATGTATGGTTCAAGCCAGGATTCCTGGCCTACTGTTTAAAAAAAAAAAAAAAATGGTGCAAATTTTTCAACATGCTCTGTACACGCAAACTACTTTTATTGCATTATCTGTCAATGCCACGTCTTTACCTGCATATGTTCTTTTCCTTGCACCACAAAAATAAAGAATGACAAGAAGGTTAAATAACCATAAATCCAACCTGAAAAGGTTAAATATTTACAAAATTGGGAGGTTCTGTTCTAAAGTTTTCAGAAACCTATTCCCAAATATATGTGCAAAACATAGTTTTGCAATCCACAGTGTTCGAATTAAATATCTATTGCTGAATGATTCGTGCAGGAATAGTCTCAATATTGCATTGTTACCCGTCGGTGAACCAATGCAATGTTACAATTCTGTAACCTCTAAGTAGAAACTAACATCCCTTCGTAATTGTCTCGAATAGGGGTATTCTGAAATAGAATGATGTTAAAGGACCACTCTAGTGTGCCCCCACCCTCAGGGACCCCCTCCCGCCCGGCTCTGGAAAGGGGAAAGTGTTAAAACTTACCTTTTTCCAGCGGTGGGCGGAGAGCTCTCCTCCTCCGATCCTCCTCTTCTCCTCCCCGTCGGCTGAATGCGCACGCGCGGCAAGAGCTGCGCGCGCATTCAGCCGGTCACGTAGGAAAGCATTCATAATGCTTTCCTATGGACGCTTGCGTGCTCTCACTGTGATTTTCACAGTGAGAATCACGCAAGCGCCTCTAGCGGCTGTCAATGAGACAGCCACTAGAGGAAATAGGGGAAGGCTTAACCCATTCACAAACATAGCAGTTTCTCTGAAACTGCTATGTTTATGAAAAAATGGGTTAACCCTAGAAGGACCTGGCACCCAGACCACTTCATTAAGCTGAAGTGGTCTGGGTGCCTAGAGTGGTCCTTTAACTGAATAATGCACTCATAGGCTTTAAAGTTTTATCTGAGCATAGACTTCTGCACGTAGTGTTCAAAAACGATGTCAGGACTTCATCCCTGAGCAAATATTGGTTTAAAGGATATGTGGTGTAAGTGGCAACATTTAAAATGTATAATCCTTTTCAAATCATACTTTATAACAAGCAAGGAGGAATTACAAACTATAGTGCATCTTGTATTACATAAAACAAATTTGCCTGAAATCCATTCCCCGTGGTCATCGTGAACTTCCTTAATACACGATATTTAAAGTAGAAGGAATGCTTTTAGAATATGGCTTTAAAGGTAGGTGTCGTCTCAGAAAACAGTAAGTTGTAGTGGCTACAGATATGACCAGCTTAACAAAGATGGTATAAATCTCCAGCTCTCCTGAATTGAATAGTGAAAAAATCCCCGCAATTTGCTGAAAATACTACAGTTTCTAGTTTTCCTTTCCATAAAACCCTCAGTTTAAAAATGATAGCACAATCGCAGTTTTATTTAAATATTCTATTCAAAAATGTTAGAGGGGTCTATTCAGTAAACAGTTTTAAAAGGGCTAGAAAGGAGAATGATAATTTGGCAAGAAGAACATGGGTATAAGATTTTGGGATGTGATAGTACGAGAGCAGAAAGGGTGGGTGTAGGTATAGCGGGATAGCGAGTGAGGAGATTAGAAGGGGGCAAAGCTGTGTTTGTGTGTGTGTGTGGGGGGGTGTTGACAATCTTTATTTGCACAGATATTTTGGACAGCATAGTACAGTTAAGGCAACAGGCTGAACAAAGAACTATTAACAATTCACAACTAAACTTGGGATGCAGTATAGTCTCCAGGTACCACATAGTATGTGCCTCCGGGACTAACAGCTAAAGTCTCCTTGTGTGGGAGATTTTTTTACAAGAGTGAGGTGCTTGAAAATAGGGCACTGATGAATAAGTAGCCAATGGAGTCTTTGACTCTGTCAATATGAGATGACTTGGCCAGGTAGAGATAACTCACGCAATGCTCACGGAGCGATAGCCTGGTTAGTGAAACAAGGCAAGGTATTAATTCATTCACATTGTATCACACTAAGGGTAACGTCACAAAGGAAAGATCAGTTAAGTACTGTGTATATTTTTTTTAAACGTTCAACAATTTCTGTTTCTTATCAGCCACATATTGTTCTCCACCCTTAACTGTAACTCTCGCTGTGACATTACATTTTCTTCTCACAGACAAGAAAGGAAATAGCAGAGGGGGTCTGAGGAAAAGGAGAGAGCATTATTAACAAAAGGCTAGATAGCAATCACCGAAATTGTATAGCGCATATGTGGTCACTAGAGAAAATACTCTGGTTCATAAATATTACATTATCATTCTTAAATTGCATGGTATTTAATGAAGGAGATCTTTAAAAAGATACCCATACCACCAGATATACTACAGTATGGGTCTTTGGTGCCTTCTTCTTGGTGTCTTGTTTAACAGGGATGTGCATGAGCAAAAAATTCAGTTCGGTTCGGACTTCTGAAATTCGGGACTTCGCCAATTTGGGACTTCGGTTCGGTTCAGCACTTCGGAAATTCGGAAATTTGGACCAAAACGAATTACACATGTCTGTTGTTTAATACACTTGCATGGAATTCAGATCTAAGCATCTAAACCATTAGTGTGTTCAGTTCCCTATCAAAAGCTGGCCTATTTGAGCCCTCAACAGTGTTTAACTGAGAAATTCAGAAGATCTCTCACAGTGGACTATGGTTGTGAGAAATTCCAATGTGCGTTGACAAAGACTGCTCAAGGTCACAATGTTTCTGCTTCGTTGTCTTGTATACCTTAAACAAGAAGCATTAAATGATGCTTGATTGTGCTGTGTGTACCTGTCATTGAGGTATCTATTCCATCGTTGGTTCTGTGTTGTACTTGTTCAGAGTGTTTGTTAACACATACACCTTGCCCAACATTCTCTCTAACTAACCCTAAAAGCAGAAGCATTCCAGAACATATCAGATAGGTTGCCACTAAAGATACAGGTATGGTGGATTCCATTTGATGACACCTTCTGCACCTAGCATATCTATGGGATGGGTTTAAACAGAATTTTTGACATTGTATGTGGAACAAAAGTCCCTTTATGGATGATGGTTTCCAATTTGTTTTCCATTTCAGAGAAAAAAATGTAATCAGATGCTAAGTCTTAGCACAGTGGATATTTTTGGGGTGGAGGGGAAATTGGGGGGGGGGGGGGTGAGCAGTCGTAGTTTTATAGTTGTGAAACTTTACAGTATTTAAACCAGCATTACAGTATCCTAGCTAGCAGGTAACTTAGATAACTTGAATAAGTTCATCAACAACACTAAATCCCCTGCTATTCAGATACTAATGATGCAAAAATGCAACAAAACTTTACAAGCAAACTCAGTCAGCCTTATAGGGTACTTTGTCTTTCAGACTGCAATTATCCACACACTGAGACATTTACAAGAGAGGTGATTGGCTGTGCACAAACCCTTTACCATGCAAATAAGACAGCTGAGTCACAGCTTGTAATTAATTATGATGTTTACCTTTACTTTTATTTCATAATTCTTGCAGAGCCCTGCAAATGAAACCTATAACAGGTAATGAGATCGTGTGTTCTAGTATACATTAATGGGTCAGTGGTTAGGACAATCCAGGAATTCTTTTCTTGTAACTACATTGGAACTGCTATTATTTTTTTAAGTTTATCACGTGGGCACATTAACAATGTATTTTCCTTGTTTATAATCTTGCAATTTATTCTTCATTGCCACGTTGGGAATTAAAATTAATTGAAGACGATTTCTCATTAAAATAATCTGAATGATATTTGAATTAATATATGCAAAACAACCAATTAATCTTTTTGTTCTTTATTTATGGGGGCAAACGGCTTGCTTTTGCAATATCTGTTTGAGAGCAAATTAAATTTGCTATGTGTCGCCAATAGAATTTGTTTGCCTTAAAAGCTTACGCACAGTGACAAACAACAGGCTTTATTCAGAAATTGGGAATTGTAGATGATTGAAAAGGGAATTACAAACTGTAGGACAAACAACACTAACAAAATATAGATTACCATGTGCACCTCAAGAAATTTCTCATAAAGAAATATATTCTCAACTCGACCCTTGAAGTCATCTCTGCATTATTATTATAATAATCATTGCTTTTTATAAAGTGTTAACATATTCTGCAGCACTGTACAGCTGTCAGGGTACTCACCTGTTAGACAGACAGCCAGACGTGGTCGCTCCTGGAATTCCCAAATTCCCAATTCCTGTGCTCAGGGTCAAGTCTTTGATCTAGTGTTCCTGTGTCGTACCAGTGTTCCAGTTTATCTGCTTCGTATATTTGACCTCGGCTTGTGACTACGTTTATTCTGACCTCTGGCATCCCTTGACTTCGGCTACTCCTCGTTGTTCCTGACCTCTGGCATCCTTTGACCTCGGCTATCCCTCGACTATCCTGCTGGTTCTGTCCTTGCCTGTCCTGCGTATTTGGTACTGCATCCTGCACAGCCCCCGTGCACAGACCCACAGGCCAGGTGAATTCTTACCTGACCACCTCGGCCTGTGGCTATCTGCAAGGGTGAGCAACATATCTGCGCTACAGACTCCCAACTCAGGTAAGACCCTGACAAAAGACTTGACCAATATGGAGTCCGCAGAAATGTGCTCACCCTCACTCCAGCAAGTGTCCAGCCTGGCCCAGACTGTTTCGGAGTTGCAGCAAGAAATTTTTTCTCTTAAAGGCGCAGTACATCCAGCTCCGGAACCCTTTGTCATCATGCCCGACAGATTTGATGGTAACTACACGTCCTTTCAGTCATTCAGGATGGATTGCGAGGTATTGTTTTCTTTAAAGCCCCGAACTTACGCCACGGATTTCATCAGGGTCAGAGCGGCTATCAACCTGTTGTCTGGACGCATCAAAGTTTGGTCTTACCAAATGTTGCAGAGGAAGAGTCCTGTCCTTGTCAGCTGGGAATCCTTTATTATTGCTATGGACTCACAGTGCAGGACCACTAAGCCCAAGCCAGCTCCACCTACTAAAAAATCGCGGAGTCTACGTAACCAAGGAACCGAGTACTATCACCACACCCCAGTGATGCCCTCTTATGATCCAGTTCCCAGGAAAACTCCAGAGGTATCCTGTGTTCCACTTGACCCTGAGGAACCCATGCAAATTGGACTTGTCCACTGCAAAGTCACACCTAGGGAGAGGGACCGAAGGAGAAGCCATGGTCTGTGTTTTTACTGTGGAGAAGGAGGGCACTTCATCACGCTTTGTCCTGTTCGCCCTCCTAGACCTCCAGTTCTCCGACTGGGTAATAATATCCTTCGTCCAGTGTACACCGCATATCAGCCTAAAGAGCTACAAGGGAGCCGTTATTCCTGCCCAGGCTTGGCTTCCATGGAAAATACTACACCTCCTGCTCCAGAGTCATCTGCATCTACTACCAAAGTTACTTCATGTAGTACCACCACTACTTCCTGCCCACTTGAAAAGGATTTACCTATGGATTGTGTCATTGCTTCTAATGGCACTACGGTCTGTAAAAAAGACCTAGAAGTGTTCGAAAAAGCACTGCTAGCTACGAGCACTGTTCCTGCCGAAGTTGTGGAAGTCCTTGCCACCTGTACCCGGAACCTAAAAAACCTGGACAGATCGTCAGCCGTACCAGAAGCTGGTACTGGGAAATCCCAAGCTAATAAGGGCTTCCATACTGAGGACTTTCACTATGGGGACTCGATGGATTCTGATAGTGACTCTGGAGAGGCGGATTATTTCGATGAAGAACCTACTTATGCCCAGAGGTCGTTTTTAAAGGGGGGGGGGTACTGTCAGGGTACTCACCTGTTAGACAGACAGACAGACGTGGTCGCTCCTGGAATTCCCAACAGGGGACTTGAACCGGGGAACTTATCAGTCCTAGTCCTGATTTCTACCTCTGAGCCACAGCAGCTTTACACAGAGACTACTGAGTCCAGTCCTGTTCATCCTGGCATGGCTAATACACCGGGGGTTGCACCTTGACTTGGCTGTGTCTCACCTGACTCTCATCGGTCATCAGCAGGGTATTTAAACCCAGCCTTTTCCTGTGCTCAGGGTCAAGTCTTTGATCTAGTGTTCCTGTGTCGTACCAGTTTATCTGCTTCGTATATTTGACCTCGGCTTGTGACTACGTTTATTCTGGCATCCCTTGACTTCGGCTACTCCTCGTTGTTCCTGACCTCTGGCATCCTTTGACCTCGGCTATCCCTCGACTATCCTGCTGGTTCTGTCCTTGCCTGTCCTGCGTATTTGGTACTGCATCCTGCACAGCCCCTGTGCACAGACCCACAGGCCAGGTGAATTCTTACCTGACCACCTCGGCCTGTGGAGGGTGAGCAAGGGTGAGCAACATATCTGCGCTACAGACTCCCAACTCAGGTAAGACCCTGACAACAGCACAGTATATAGACAGCACGGTATATAGAAACCAATACCATAGACCTCCCAACTTCAGTGTTCCGTCAACCCAGATACTGGTTGCTGGAGCAGAAAGGTGCGGGACAGGGATGTGAATTACACTGGTGTCACCAAAGGTGTGACCTGCCCAGAAAGGGAGAGTATATGCCCAAAGAGTTGACGGGTCATCCTGGCGTCAATGCAGGGCAGGCTGCTTGACAATCATAAAGGCAAGCCAACATAGGGCAGACAAAGCAGAAAGCACTATTTCAGTGCCCTGAGCACAGTGTGAAAGCGTCTAATGATGGGCTTGTGCTATGCTTTTTGGGGACAGTCGGGGTGGTTGGGACCGGATTTTTAAATCGAGACCGTTCCAGCAAAATCGGGATGGTTGGGAGACATGCAGTACAAAAGGAATGGAGGACCCTGCATGTGAGCTTAGATCTAGCATTTACAGTTCTTTTATACAAAGTACAAAGCTAGATGGCTCATGAGCTTACAATCGGCATGGTTTGGTTTATGTTGCTAGAGGCTTAAAGGCAGTGGTGTATTTGTGCTGCCCTAGGCAGGACCGTGATCGGGCACCCCCTCCTAATTTACATTTTCCCCAACCCTTCCTGTCAGCGCCGCACTTTGACTGACAGACGCTCACTCACTGACAGACGCACACACTCACTGATAGATGCATACACACGTTGACAGACACACACTCTCATTTACACTGACAAACAATGACATACACACACACTAACTGATTTGACACCCTGATAGACAGACACACACTATTACTCGGACACACACTGACAGACTCACACTCACTGACAGATGCACGCACTCACTGACCGACACACACACACATTCACTGACACACAAACTTACAGACACACACACATTCACTCAGACACACACACACACACACACACACTTACAGACACACACACTTAGACACACACACACACATTTCCAAAAACACTCACAAATTATTATTTTTTTAATTTTAATTTAAATCCACTCAGCCTCCCTGGGAGAGCTGGAGTGGATTACTAACATGTGGTCCAGTGGGGCTGCTGGGCGGGCAGGCAGCAGGCAGACAGGCTGAGTAGGCGGCGAGAGAGCTCTAATCTTCCTGCTCAGCTCCCTCGCGCACCGCTTAGTGATGCCGGGAGCCTGAGTGACGTCATATTCCGACTCCTGGCTTCATTAAGAGGCGCACAAGGAAGCTGAGCAGGAAGAGCCCAGGTGAGCATGCTCCCTCGCTGCCTGCCTTGGGGGGGGGTCAAAAGTGGCCATCTCTTGAGCCCGCCAGGACACGAGGCAAACAAGGGAGCTGCCTGGGCGTTTGGGGGTGGCTTTTTTTGCCGCCCCCTGCAAAGTGCCACCCAAGGCAAATGCCTTGTTTGCCTCGCGGAAGATACATCTCTGCTTAAAGGACAACAGTCACCTCAACATTATTTTTTTTACTATACTGATTCTTTCAAGTTGAGATTGCAAATAGATTCTGTGTTAAATGAAGTATATGAAGAATGAAAAGGAGGAAAACTCATCCTGACTTTAGTATATCACAGGATCATTTAACCATATCCATACACCTTGGGTCAGACAGTGCTCAAAAAGCACTATATAGCCTTTACAGTCTTCCCTGCTTCACTACCTGCACAGTGCAGTGACAACTGTCTATTCCAAACAAGTCTGACCCAAGACTCATGTCTCCTCATGTGTTTTTCTCATTTTTTTTTTAACATATACTTTACTTAATTTAACAGATAATCAATTTCCTTGCAAAACTTAATGAAATAATCATTATATTAAAAGATGGAGCTGACAGTTCTCCTTTAAAGGACCACTATAGGCACCCAGACCACTTCAGCTCAATGAAGTGGTCTGGGTGCCAGGTCCCCCTGGTTTTAACCCTGCAGCTTAAAACAGCAGTTTCAGAGAAACCTGGCAGCCACTAGAGGCCGCTTCTGCGATTTACACTGATCTGATGCTGGACGTCCTCACGGAGTCCAGCATCAGATAAGATCCCCATAGGAAAGCATTGAGTAATGCTTTCCTATGGGCGGGTTTGAATGCACTCGTGCCTCTGGCCACGCATGCGCATTCGGCTCCACTTGGGAGCTGATGTCGGAGGGGAGGAGAGGTCACCAGCGCCAAGGGAGCCTGGCCCTGGATTAAGGTAAGTGGCCGAAGGAGTTTTAACCCCTTCACCACTGAGGGGGAGGGGCCCTGGGGGAGAGGGGCTCTCCAAGAGCCTATAGTGCCAGAAATACGGGTTTGTTTTCCTGGCACTATAGGATCCCTTTAAGTTAATAGCTGTCTCACCCTACATAAAATAGCAAAATGGTTTGACAAGTCAGATATTATTATTATTACCAACCAATTGCTGGGAAGTCTGACTTAAACAGGCTATTCACTAAAGTGAGAATTCAAAGTAAATATCTAATTTAAGGAAAAAATAGCTGACAATTTTCCAGTTCATATAAATGTTCTTAAATTTGAAACTCATGTTAAATTCTCACTTTCACAAAAAAAATCAGAATATATCCCACTTGCCCAGCAGATTATTTGACTACACTTTAGTTTATTTAGCAGTATCACTATTTAATTTATCTTCCAAGTTGGAATTAGTGTAGGACCCACCGATATTGGGGTACTGTAAAGTAGTGGAGGGCTTAACACAATATTTCCATATGGTGGAACTGAATCACCATATTTGTTCGCTGAGATAGCGGACTTACGTAGCCTTATAAAACTGAAAACTGTATTTTTGTATGTGCACTATTTCTTAATCTGTATTTTGTACTAACAACTGTAGCCACTCTTCATAAAATGTACCTAGATTATATTCCCAAAAAGTTCACTGAACATAGTAACCATGAACGCTTTGGATTTTTTATTTATTTTTTGCGGTGCATAATAATAGTACAAGCAGGCTTAAGGTGCCCCAATAGCAATCCTCAGGCATTTCTTCCCGCTTAACATGCAGAGTATACAAGAAACATGCACATTTTTTAATATATTAACAGGCTAGGTCAGTTATATCAGAGAGAGCGTTATTGAAACAAGTTAGTTAAACAGTGTGCTTGTCCTTAGGTAACAGGCTAACTAGGTAATACAGGCTGGAACTAGCTTTGATATAAGATTGGTTTGCGTTGGGTAGTTTTAAGCTTTCACACAAATATGTACTAGGCAGCAAGCTATGGTCTAAAGCTTAGGGGGGATAGTCCCCTGCGAATGATTATGGACTGGGGGCACACATGGCGTTATGATCCCGGCAACTGCTGGTATTAGATCATCATAGGGTTAGCTAATATGCAGATACAACTCTAAGCTAAAGGAGTTGGGTATATCTGAGGTGTGGAGATGGGTCACAGTGTAGTAAATGGTGTTCGAAGTGGTACAGCTTTGAGTCAAATTATACTGTCTTTGAGAGTCACTGATCGCTCAGGTAGTAAGTAGTACTCCTCTTCAGGTAAAAGGAGGAAAAAGGCTGCGCCAAAAAATGACCTAAAAATACAGTGAAATAAGTCCCATAAAAAGTAAAAAAAATAATAAAATAAAAAGTGCTTATTTTAAAACAAATTGTCAATGTTTGTTGCACTGGTTGTACTGGTAGAGTGTTCTACTGGTAGAGTGTTCTCTCTTCTTATGATGCTTTGGATCCTCCCGTGATATGTAAAATATAAAAGGGAAAAGGACCAATTGTGCAGGTTGTGGGGTACGTAGTAGATAAAAAATAAAATGTAAAGAACTCACATTTGCATGAGCTATAACCAGCTCAAGGGGAATAGACGTTCTGCAGTATAATCCCTGCTAGTAGGATATCACGGAATTCTGGTCCACTTTGGGTCTGGTGAGTATAAAGTGCAGATGACACTGCACTTGAGATATTGCGTGGGTGGTATAATCCCCACCTTAGGATGTATAAAATAGCCAGGAAAGGAAAAAATATAAAATAGAAGTGATAAAAATATATAATAAAAAATATGAATGGCACAAATATAAAGCCAAACGTAATTTATTATTAAAAATATATAATAAAATCCATTAACGCGTTTCACCACTTGGGTTTTATCAAAATGGAATAACTTTAAAACCTGGCAAGAATAAAATATATATAGGTGCACTGTTACTTTAAAAACGGCGCCAAACATAACATCAATTAACATAAGCCAATCACAGTTAGGCATAAGACATATGAAAGATAAAACTTAAAATACTGTTAAGAATAGGTATATTTTTAAGTGGAGTGAGGTCTAGCATGTGTCAGACATAATAGGTGAAAGGAAAATTAAAAACGAAGCTTTATAGCTTGAGGAATCTTATGTTGTTAATATATATTGGCGTGTCACGTGACCCGCATGGGATTATGGGGAATGTAGTGCGCGGGCCACGTGATCGCACTCATCCCCATCCAATGAGCGTCCTGGGAGGGCGGTGCTCGTGCGCGTCACATGGTCCGCGTCACACAAGAGCAGTGTGACAGCGGACTCCTGTGATCGGCGCACAGGAGTTTGGGAAATGTAGTTTAAAGACCCGAAATGGGTTTTAAATAGAAATAGATCGCACCAACATATAAAATATCAGGGAAAGAATTAGTGTGCATATTAGAAATGCTTAATAGCAATAGGTAGCCATATATATAGTAAAATAACATATAAAAAAATATAACATATAAAACTTAGCTTGTTATTAGCAGGCACAAGCATTATATATAGTGGTAGTCATATTTATGTGGAATGTGTACCAACATGGATAATATTCATCACATTTAGTGCAGGATAAATTAGCAGAATGATGTTTTTTTAAAATTATAAGAAATAAAATAAATATGAAATATCTTAAAGGGCAACACTTGCTCTATAAAACCATATGTGAAAACATATATATATACAGACACATATAAGAATATCAAGATAAAAGAATATCAAGATAAAAAATATATAAGGATAAGGATATCTGACTGGTAAGTGGTCATATTGGGGGTATCCTAGGACATAATGCCGTAGGTGACAACTATGGATAGGATAACTCCCAAATGACCACAGTAGGAAAATAAAACCACATATTAATAAAAAGTTATAAAAAATTAAATAAATCAAAGTCTGCATTTAAACCTTTGGGGGCTAGGGTCTGTAGATTGAATACCCATTCCATCTCGTTTCTGCCTAAGATATTTTTAAGATTTCCCCCTCTCCAGGGAACTTTGCATTTTTTTATACCTATGCAATTAAGAAATTTAGGGTCCCGATTGTGTTTTTCAAAATGTTTTGATACGGAATGGTTAGCATATCCATTTTTTATATTGCGACAGTGTTCTGCTAATCTTGTCTTCAGGCATCTAGTTGTCATACCAACGTATTGGAGGCCACATGGGCACTCCAATAGGTAAATGACATTAGTGGTATGACAAGTAATAAAATCTTTAATAGTATAACTCTTATTGGTTACATTTGATTTAAAACTAGTGATTTTTGACTGGGTAGTGGGATTAGTACTCTTACATACAACACAGCGTTTACACTTATAAAAACCTGTCATCCCGTTTAAAAAAGTAGATTGTGTTTCTTTTGTTTCTCTGGTATAGTTGTTAGTTAAAATAGATCTAAAATTTGGTGCACCTCTAAAAACAATTTTAGGTTGTGTTGGTAATATTTCTTTAAGAAGATCATCTTGTTTTAAAAGATGCCAGTGTTTTTTAATCGTTTTTTTAATAAAACCACTTTTATTGTTGAAATTAAAAATTATGGGAAGAGTAGGGGCTTTAGAGGAATCTTTATCTTTGTAAGTTAAGAGATTTTCTCTAGGTTTACTTTTTACTGTTGTTATAATGTTCTCCAATTTTGTGGGTGAGTAGTTTTTCTCAATGAATTGATTTTTTAAAAGCAACGATTGTTCGTTAAAATCATTAATATGAGAGCAATTCCTTCGCATTCTTAAAAATTGACTTTTAGGGGCGCTCTCAAGCCATGGTTTATAGTGACAGCTAGACTGGTCGATTGCTGTGTTGGTGCATACTTTTTTAAAAAATGTTTTTGTATGTACAACCCCTTGTTTAATAAAAATACTTAGGTCTAAAAAATTAATTAAATCTCTACTATATTCGTGTGTTAGAACAATTCCTCTATTATTGGAGTTGAGGTGTGAAATAAAAGCATTGAGTGAGTCCTCTGAACCTCTCCATATAAAAAACAGGTCATCGATATATCTAAAATAGGTGACCAGGTTCTGCTCCCACGCATGCTGCCCCCAAATGGCACTGGATTCCCAGTCAGCCATGAAGAGGTTGGCATAGCTGGGAGCGAACCTGGTCCCCATAGCTGTCCCCCTCTTTTGGAGGTAAAATGAGTTAAAAAACCAGAAATAGTTATTGTTTAAAATGATATCAATGCCTTCTATAGTAAAATCAATCTGAGTGTCTGGAACTCTTTTTTCGTTAGAGAGCATGGATCTAACTGCATTGCAATCTAATTCATGCGGGATGATAGTGTATAGGGAGGTGACATCACATGTCACGAGTATAAAATCTCGTTCCCAATAAAATCCATTTAAAAAGTTAAGTAATGTCATAGAATCCTTCAGATAAGACTTCATAAGTTTCACAGTTGGTTGGAGTAAAGTGTCGATGTACTGAGATAGGTTGCATAAGGGGGATCTTATCCCTGACACTATGGGTCTACCTGCTGCTAATTTATCCTGCACTAAATGTGATGAATATTATCCATGTTGGTACACATTCCACATAAATATGACTACCACTATATATAATGCTTGTGCCTGCTAATAACAAGCTAAGTTTTATATGTTATATTTTTTTATATGTTATTTTACTATATATATGGCTACCTATTGCTATTAAGCATTTCTAATATGCACACTAATTCTTTCCCTGATATTTTATATGTTGGTGCGATCTATTTCTATTTAAAACCCATTTCGGGTCTTTAAACTACATTTCCCAAACTCCTGTGCGCCGATCACAGGAGTCCACTGTCACACTGCTCTTGTGTGACGCGGACCATGTGACGCGCACGAGCACCGCCCTCCCAGGACGCTCATTGGATGGGGATGAGTGCGATCACGTGGCCCGCGCACTACATTCCCCATAATCCCATGCGGGTCACGTGACACGCCAATATATATTAACAACATAAGATTCCTCAAGCTATAAAGCTTCGTTTTTAATTTTCCTTTCACCTATTATGTCTGACACATGCTAGACCTCACTCCACTTAAAAATATACCTATTCTTAACAGTATTTTAAGTTTTATCTTTCATATGTCTTATGCCTAACTGTGATTGGCTTATGTTAATTGATGTTATGTTTGGCGCCGTTTTTAAAGTAACAGTGCACCTATATATATTTTATTCTTGCCAGGTTTTAAAGTTATTCCATTTTGATAAAACCCAAGTGGTGAAACGCGTTAATGGATTTTATTATATATTTTTAATAATAAATTACGTTTGGCTTTATATTTGTGCCATTCATATTTTTTATTATATATTTTTATCACTTCTATTTTATATTTTTTCCTTTCCTGGCTATTTTATACATCCTAAGGTGGGGATTATACCACCCACGCAATATCTCAAGTGCAGTGTCATCTGCACTTTATACTCACCAGACCCAAAGTGGACCAGAATTCCGTGATATCCTACTAGCAGGGATTATACTGCAGAACGTCTATTCCCCTTGAGCTGGTTATAGCTCATGCAAATGTGAGTTCTTTACATTTTATTTTTTATCTACTACGTACCCCACAACCTGCACAATTGGTCCTTTTCCCTTTTATATTTTACATATCACGGGAGGATCCAAAGCATCATAAGAAGAGAGAACACTCTACCAGTAGAACACTCTACCAGTACAACCAGTGCAACAAACATTGACAATTTGTTTTAAAATAAGCACTTTTTATTTTATTATTTTTTTTACTTTTTATGGGACTTATTTCACTGTATTTTTAGGTCATTTTTTGGCGCAGCCTTTTTCCTCCTTTTACCTGTACATCCTTATCCCAGAGGGTTAGAGGGTGACCCTCTGTTAGGTTGCTGCCTTTTTTATATATTATTAGCGCTAACCTACTCCCCCACTTTTTTCTTGTATTTGCTTATATCCCTCCGGTTTTTAGCTGCTTTTAATATGTCTATCTTTGACTATAGGACCAACCACACTATTGATATAGACAATGTATTTTCCACCCAACCTACTAGTCCTATTTATGTTAGGACCCCTATCTTTTCTCAACAAGAACTTTTTATTAAACTAGAAAGAGCCCTTACAGTAGAAATTAAACTCAAATGGGAGATTGCTACGTTTAAAAAATATATTGACGAACATATCACACCCCGAGGCCTAAGACTTATGAAACTACCTACCTCAGATCAAGATGATCTAGAATTCATGGAGGAATGGAATAGTAAATTGGAAACTTGTACATTTGGCCTCATGGATACTCTAATTAAGAAAAAAAGCAAAAAACTGTCAAACCTAGATAGGGAAATCAATGACCTCAAAGAAAAACTATTGCCCTTCACAGAGAGCAATGTATATCAACAAAACTCAGTCTTAATCCAAAGTAAAATTGAAAAAATAGAAATTGATACAAAACATATCAAAGTAAAAAAATACATAAGGGACAAACAAGATTATGCCAACAGACAAGTTAGGACTTATCACCTAAAGAAAAGATACACGTCAGATAACCCACCCTCAATTATGAGGATAGAACCACACCAGTACAAAAGACCAACTACATCCAACACACGCCATATGTCCCCACATGCCCCTATAAACCACTACTCTGTGTCACATAAACCTACTAATTTTTCTCCCAACAAGCCAAGACCTTACTATAGAAACTACAACTCTGGCTATGCACCTGCATCCTCATATCACCAACCAGCACCCTACCAACCACGTAGAGTTACTAACAATACTTCTACTCACTATGCCTCTCGTCACAACTACTACAATGCACGAAGCCCAGATGCCCATAACCACTCACACAAAACCCACAAACCTAATCACTACTATAAAAATCACTCAGAGACTCCCATTGCACACACCAATAGATATCAGTTGTTATCTATCGATTCCGAAATAGAAAACGATGATCATTTTTTAGAGATTCAAACACATCCCCACGCTTTCAGCAACACACCGTATCCTACAAGGACCAAAAAAAGACCCCTAAGCCCAGAGGCAAACGAAGTGGTAGAAGACAGCAAAAAAGAGAGACTAGAGAGACTAGAAAGACAATAACTACCCCCAAAGAGTCAGATACTGGTATTTTTAATCTATCACAAAAAATTCTAAGTGCAGCACAAATCTCTGTTTTAAGCAAAGGGCTAAAATATGCCCCGACTAACTCATTTAAGCCATTTCAGGCATTTTTAGATGTAAACAAATTCACACGCAAAGCTACACTAAAAAGATTTTATAATTCACTAAACACTAACACTAATCCTCCTTCCCCTTCCCCTATACCACCTACAGACCAACCTTCCGTTATCAGCACAGATCTGAAACCACAATCTACTTTTTATCCTTATAATTTTAAATCCGCTCCTCTCATAATGTTTGAAAAATCCGTACTAAGAGATTTTGATAAAATCAAATACAGCAAATACGACACTCAAAATCTAAATAAAGTAGAGATAACAGCTATGAGAGAACTACAAGAAGATTTAGACATTGTTATCAAACCTGCAGATAAAGGTGGGGGTCTGGTCATTCAATCAAGTGCCATGTATATACAAGAAGCCTATAGGCAACTAAATGACACCAATGTATATAAGAAATTATCTGAAGACCCAACTCCATATATACAACAAAAACTTAATACTTTTTTACAAAAGGGGCTAGATAAAAACATTTTAAGCAAAAAAGAGTTTGACTATATATCCATCAAAAATCCCATAATTCCTGTAATTTACTTTCTGCCTAAGATACACAAAGATGCCCAAAACCCCCCAGGTAGACCCATAGTGTCAGGGATAAGATCCCCCTTATGCAACCTATCTCAGTACATCGACACTTTACTCCAACCAACTGTGAAACTTATGAAGTCTTATCTGAAGGATTCTATGACATTACTTAACTTTTTAAATGGATTTTATTGGGAACGAGATTTTATACTCGTGACATGTGATGTCACCTCCCTATACACTATCATCCCGCATGAATTAGGTTGCAATGCAGTTAGATCCATGCTCTCTAACGAAAAAAGAGTTCCAGACACTCAGATTGATTTTACTATAGAAGGCATTGATATCATTTTAAACAATAACTATTTCTGGTTTTTTAACTCATTTTACCTCCAAAAGAGGGGGACAGCTATGGGGACCAGGTTCGCTCCCAGCTATGCCAACCTCTTCATGGCTGACTGGGAATCCAGTGCCATTTGGGGGCAGCATGCGTGGGAGCAGAACCTGGTCACCTATTTTAGATATATCGATGACCTGTTTTTTATATGGAGAGGTTCAGAGGACTCACTCAATGCTTTTATTTCACACCTCAACTCCAATAATAGAGGAATTGTTCTAACACACGAATATAGTAGAGATTTAATTAATTTTTTAGACCTAAGTATTTTTATTAAACAAGGGGTTGTACATACAAAAACATTTTTTAAAAAAGTATGCACCAACACAGCAATCGACCAGTCTAGCTGTCACTATAAACCATGGCTTGAGAGCGCCCCTAAAAGTCAATTTTTAAGAATGCGAAGGAATTGCTCTCATATTAATGATTTTAACGAACAATCGTTGCTTTTAAAAAATCAATTCATTGAGAAAAACTACTCACCCACAAAATTGGAGAACATTATAACAGTAAAAAGTAAACCTAGAGAAAATCTCTTAACTTACAAAGATAAAGATTCCTCTAAAGCCCCTACTCTTCCCATAATTTTTAATTTCAACAATAAAAGTGGTTTTATTAAAAAAACGATTAAAAAACACTGGCATCTTTTAAAACAAGATGATCTTCTTAAAGAAATATTACCAACACAACCTAAAATTGTTTTTAGAGGTGCACCAAATTTTAGATCTATTTTAACTAACAACTATACCAGAGAAACAAAAGAAACACAATCTACTTTTTTAAACGGGATGACAGGTTTTTATAAGTGTAAACGCTGTGTTGTATGTAAGAGTACTAATCCACTACCCAGTCAAAAATCACTAGTTTTAAATCAAATGTAACCAATAAGAGTTATACTATTAAAGATTTTATTACTTGTCATACCACTAATGTCATTTACCTATTGGAGTGCCCATGTGGCCTCCAATACGTTGGTATGACAACTAGATGCCTGAAGACAAGATTAGCAGAACACTGTCGCAATATAAAAAATGGATATGCTAACCATTCCGTATCAAAACATTTTGAAAAACACAATCGGGACCCTAAATTTCTTAATTGCATAGGTATAAAAAAATGCAAAGTTCCCTGGAGAGGGGGAAATCTTAAAAATATCTTAGGCAGAAACGAGATGGAATGGGTATTCAATCTACAGACCCTAGCCCCCAAAGGTTTAAATGCAGACTTTGATTTATTTAATTTTTTATAACATTTGGGAGTTATCCTATCCATAGTTGTCACCTACGGCATTATGTCCTAGGATACCCCCAATATGACCACTTACCAGTCAGATATCCTTATCCTTATATATTTTTTATCTTGATATTCTTTTATCTTGATATTCTTATATGTGTCTGTATATATATATGTTTTCACATATGGTTTTATAGAGCAAGTGTTGCCCTTTAAGATATTTCATATTTATTTTATTTCTTATAATTTTAAAAAAACATCATTCTGCTAATTTATCCTGCACTAAATGTGATGAATATTATCCATGTTGGTACACATTCCACATAAATATGACTACCACTATATATAATGCTTGTGCCTGCTAATAACAAGCTAAGTTTTATATGTTATATTTTTTTATATGTTATTTTACTATATATATGGCTACCTATTGCTATTAAGCATTTCTAATATGCACACTAATTCTTTCCCTGATATTTTATATGTTGGTGCGATCTATTTCTATTTAAAACCCATTTCGGGTCTTTAAACTACATTTCCCAAACTCCTGTGCGCCGATCACAGGAGTCCACTGTCACACTGCTCTTGTGTGACGCGGACCATGTGACGCGCACGAGCACCGCCCTCCCAGGACGCTCATTGGATGGGGATGAGTGCGATCACGTGGCCCGCGCACTACATTCCCCATAATCCCATGCGGGTCACGTGACACGCCAATATATATTAACAACATAAGATTCCTCAAGCTATAAAGCTTCGTTTTTAATTTTCCTTTCACCTATTATGTCTGACACATGCTAGACCTCACTCCACTTAAAAATATACCTATTCTTAACAGTATTTTAAGTTTTATCTTTCATATGTCTTATGCCTAACTGTGATTGGCTTATGTTAATTGATGTTATGTTTGGCGCCGTTTTTAAAGTAACAGTGCACCTATATATATTTTATTCTTGCCAGGTTTTAAAGTTATTCCATTTTGATAAAACCCAAGTGGTGAAACGCGTTAATGGATTTTATTATATATTTTTAATAATAAATTACGTTTGGCTTTATATTTGTGCCATTCATATTTTTTATTATATATTTTTATCACTTCTATTTTATATTTTTTCCTTTCCTGGCTATTTTATACATCCTAAGGTGGGGATTATACCACCCACGCAATATCTCAAGTGCAGTGTCATCTGCACTTTATACTCACCAGACCCAAAGTGGACCAGAATTCCGTGATATCCTACTAGCAGGGATTATACTGCAGAACGTCTATTCCCCTTGAGCTGGTTATAGCTCATGCAAATGTGAGTTCTTTACATTTTATTTTTTATCTACTACGTACCCCACAACCTGCACAATTGGTCCTTTTCCCTTTTATATTTTACATATCACGGGAGGATCCAAAGCATCATAAGAAGAGAGAACACTCTACCAGTAGAACACTCTACCAGTACAACCAGTGCAACAAACATTGACAATTTGTTTTAAAATAAGCACTTTTTATTTTATTATTTTTTTTACTATATTATTTTTTTTACTTTTTATGGGACTTATTTCACTGTATTTTTAGGTCATTTTTTGGCGCAGCCTTTTTCCTCCTTTTACCTGTACATCCTTATCCCAGAGGGTTAGAGGGTGACCCTCTGTTAGGTTGCTGCCTTTTTTATATATTATTAGCGCTAACCTACTCCCCACTTTTTTCTAGTACTCCTCTTCAGTAGTGTAGTTTCTCTCCGTTTGTTAGTCCATGCCAGGGATCGGTCGTGTGTGCGAAGCCTGTGTTCAGGTCACCGCATCAGCCAATGCCTTCATCGGGTCGTGTGGCTGTCGGAGTGTGGGTGCAGCGGATGGTGCTGAGTAGTTTTGAGGAAGGGGGGGCTTCTCCCCAGCCCCAGGCCTCATGTCGGGTCTGCTTCTGTTTGCCACAGACTCGGTCGTCTACGTGGGCCGGGTCTTGCCCTGTGTGGGCGCCGTGAGTGGCCCCGGTGTTTCGCTGCCGCCAGCGGCGGGCGGGCTTCCGGCGTGGTGGCTGAAGCTTCGGAGGACGTCTCCGTGGGACCTCCGGCCCGGGTGGGTTTACATTGGTAGTAGCGGGAGGGGTAGAACAGGCTTTACCCGGGATCTGACCCCTCCGTTTCCTCCTCATCTTCTCCTCTGTCCCCGCTCCGTGAGCCGGGGAGGACCCGATTAGGTGTTGCTCCAGACGGGCCCAGAATTTCTGGAAAATTAAATCCAGACTGGTAGGCTGGGGTAGTGGGAGTACAGGCCTGAATATAATAGCCGCCATGTTGCTGGGTTCAGGATATTCAGAGGACCAGTCCAGGTGGTCAGGCACAGTCCGCGCAACTTTGCATGCCAGCTTGGTGGGGACCGGGATAACCCCCGCCAGTCCATAAGGGGGGGAACGGTGGTCTGAGCAGTGCTTTTCAGTGCTGTGGGACAACGGGAGAGCGGCCGTCTGCCCCATGTCCGCCTCGTGTGTAGGCCTCAGTGGCAGAGGGATCGGGACCTTGGCGTATAACATCGGGAAGGGTGTCATCCTGTAGGTCTCGGTGTCCCGAGTCACTTAGGAGCCAGAACGAGTCGGGTTACAGGTTCAGCTTAGTGGGATTCAGCGTAGTTTGTATTGGGCTGCAGGAGCTTCAGCAACACACGTCTGCTCTGTTCTGCAGTCAGGCCCCGCCCCCGAACTCTTTGGATTTTAATAAGTCATATCCAGGCACAGGATGGAGGTCAAGCCAATGACTTATAAGGAAATATCAACACCATCAGTGCCAATAATAATATGGAAGAGATGACACATTCTCTATGCAACACTAAGCAGCTGTCTGATAATGTTTGGGAACTCTGGGTATTAATGGACTCAGCTGCTCATCTGCTGATGCTAACAACATCTCTCTTTGCCTCCTTCACTCTGTCAGAATCTACTTAGATCATTACTGCAGGCAGATGATTAGTGACTATATACATACATACATACCTATTCTATATAATTATGGATTCATTTTGGATTTGACCATATTCTTCACTGATTCAATCAAATCAACATTGATTAAAAAAACGTAAAACGATAGGGGGCGGAGCCTGACCTTCGAGCGAGCCAGAAGCAATATGCTGGAGCTCCTGACTTTTTAGCTAAAATAAGCGCTATAACCCGGCAGAAACGGCAGCCAAGCAAACCTATAAACATACCTTAAGTCAGGGGGACCCAGGGAAGCTAACTGATACATCACCCGTGTGATTTCTCCTACCAAGACCTTGGGATCCTTGCTGCAGCCTACCTGGAGCGGAGCGGAGGGGAAGCGGGCAATTTTTATTTATTTATTTATTTATTTGTTTATTTTTTTTTCCAACTCCACTAAGATATACCTTATAAATTAATCTGGTGGAACTAGCAACTTACGAACTTCAGAAAAGTATATAAACGTAAAAAAATATCACCACAATAAATAATGTGTATAAGTGACAAAGTATATACTTATCTCAGTATTCAAATGAGAGCCTCCCAGGTCATCACCCAGATCGGATGACCTTTACACAGCCAAATACAAGACAACAGGAATATTTGGGATACGGCTGAGAAATCTATAATTGAAACACAAAAGTGTACATAGTGTAAATCTACATTAAATCATTGGTAAGTGATCATGAAATGCACTCACGAGATGTAGATGAAAAAACAGCGTTGCTAAGGTGCCTCCCCCGATTGTGATGGGGGGCTGATGCCTTTCTCCACTTGCTCCAGACGATAAGTGAAAAAACAGGACTTCCAAGGTGGTGGAAAAAATAAAACAATTTATTAAGGATGAAAAATCACCCAGCAATAAAAGTAGAAATACAGGCTTAAAAAAGAGGTCCTACGCGTTTCGTTCACAAACTGGAACTTCCTCAGGGACCAAATGAATAAAATTACATGCAGAAATGACAGAATGAAAAAATACAGCCTACTCCCACCCTCCCACCAGTCCTGTTTTATAGGGCTAGCCCCTGAGTTGATTGGTGATCATCTGGGCGTCCTCCTTTGTTTCCTCCCTCATTGGTGGAACAGTAGATCATATCCAGCTGATTTCTTTCAGTGTTAGTTGAAATTCCCGCGTTCTGTATCGGCCGAAAACCGGAACCGGAAGTGAACCTTCACTTCCGCGTTCCACTGAATCATGCGTTCCAGCAGTGAAATCCAAAGAGGTTGGGAAGTATAATGATGTGGCCATCTGGTGGTCGCCAGGAGAACAGTCCCAGAGAATAGGAATTTTAAACAAATATGAATCTATCAAGAGAAAGCATAATAATATCGGCAGCAAAAATGGAGAAATAGGTTTATGCAACATACATGGCTTGTGCCCCATAAAAATCAATACAAAATACAATTTATTTATAATTTTATGTTAGAATAACTATAATATATGAATTTGAAAAAATATATGAATTTGAAAAAATAGTACTTACATCTATATAGATACTATTTACTAAAGTGCCCTGTTTATGTTCAAATATATTTAATTTCATTTGGAATTATTTAAAGTTATAAAATATACAATTTAAATAATAATATATGTGAATTTAAAAAATAATAATAATAATATACATATCTACCTTCAGAATACTCTTCATATATAAATGTGTATTTATCCCAGTGAAACACCCTTGATTGGGTAATGGAGAATAATAATAATAATAACGGCTATCTTCTTTTTAAGGAAATATGTAGACAGTTATAATGTGGGTGCTTCAATCAAATGCCCCATAAATCTCAATACAAATTTAATTAGAATAGCCCAAAAATATGTTATATATGAATGAAAAGTATATTGGATACATCCACCTTAAGTGTATTTGTTATATATATATATGTGTATATTCCACACAATGAGACGTCCTTAACTGGATAATAGGTCCAATTGTGGACAACCTGATTCCATTTCCACAGTGTATACAGAGTGTGGTATAAGAACATAGGTCCATACCACTACCTCTAGTAATGGGAAAAGAAAGAGAGATAAACAAATATTGATCTATCAACAAATTAAAATACAAGCGGACCAGAAAACCACTATACTTTATAGGAAACAGATCAGATCGATGTCTACGTTTAATCCCATAGGCTCCAAAGTTTGTAATTGGTGAATCCAAAAGGTTTCCCTTTGGGATAAGTTCTTAATCCTATCGCCCCCACGCCAATGGGGTACGACTCTCTCAATACCTATACATCTGAACTGTTTCCATGAAAAGAGAGGGCATGTGCTGCAATGGGCAGAAACCGAATGGGTAGTTAACCCCTTCCTGATGTTATTCAGGTGCTCAAGAATACTAACTTTCAAAATTCTCGTAGTACGACCCACATACTGTCTGCCACACGGACACTGCAGTAGATATACTACAAAGTCCGTGTGGCAGCTAATATCTGATTTGATGTGATATATCCTCCCAGTGGTGTGGCTGGAAAAGGTGTCAGATCTTACAATGGACACAGTTCTACAGGCTTTGCATACATTGCATCCCCTGCAAGATCCCGTATTGGTGTTAGTGGGAGAAGTTTTAATAGCGTAGCTAGGAGCCAGCATGTTCTTTAGATTTTGATTCTTTTTAAAGATCACTTGGGGGTATTGGGACAGATGTTTTCCCAGCACTGGATCTTGCAATAGTATTGACCAATGATTTTGAATTCCCTTTTTAATCTTCCTATGGTCAGTGTTGTACTGAGTCAGAAAAGCAGATCTGAATCGGTTATCTGTGGTGTCAGGGATAAGTTTGTCCTCCAATAACGTGTTCCTTTTAATTTGTGTTAAGTGACGAATTTCTTTTTCCAAGGCATTTCTCTTATATCCCTTTTCTAGTAATTTCCTTTTAATATGGTGTGATTGAGTGTGAAAATCATGATCATGTGAACAATTGCGTCTAAGTCTTGTAAATTGACTCTTAGCTATCCCATTGAGCCATGGCTTATGGTGACAGCTATCCTGATGTACAAAACCATTGCCATCTGTTGGCTTGAAATAGCATTTAGTGCGTATCTGGCCAGCTTCACTGAACAATGTAAGGTCCAGAAAGTTAATTGTGTCTTTACTCCAAACTGGGGTAAAGACCAGATTATATTGATTAGAATTAAAAAATTCAACGAACTCAGAAAATGAACTAGAAGACCCTTTCCAAATAATAATCACATCGTCAATATAACGCCGCCAGAGCACCAGGTTTTCCCTCCAGTCATGCCCAGACCACACAAATAGCTCTTCCCATCTGCGAACATAGGTATTGGCATAACTGGGGGCAAACCTGGTGCCCATGGCAGTCCCCGTGATCTGTAAATAAAATTTACCATTAAAAAAGAAATAATTGTGCTGTAAAATAAATTTAACAGCAAATAAAATGAACGTTTTTAAGTCCTGTGGTAAATCAGGGTCTTGGGCCATGAAATGATCTATCGCCTCTAGCCCTAATGAATGGCTGATAACTGTATATAGGGATGTGACGTCCAGAGTAGCCCAACTATATTCAGAATCCCACTCAATGTTTTCGATTTCTTGCAAAAACGATTTTGTGTCTTTGACATAGGAAGGTGAATTCTGAGCATATTTCTGCAAAAAAGAGTCTACAAAAGCAGATAAATTAGCAGTAATCGAATTGATCCCGCTTATAATCGGGCGACCTGGTGGGTTAGGGAGACGTTTATGAGTCTTGGGAATTTTAAATTATCTTGGGGCTGTTAAATTTATTTTAGAGCACAATTATTTATTTTTTAATGGTAAATTTTATTTACAGATCACGGGGACTGCCATGGACACCAGGTTTGCCCCCAGTTATGCCAATACCTATGTTCGCAGATGGGAAGAGCTATTTGTGTGGTCTGGGCATGACTGGAGGGAAAACCTGGTGCTCTGGCGGCGTTATATTGACGATGTGATTATTATTTGGAAAGGGTCTTCTAGTTCATTTTCTGAGTTCGTTGAATTTTTAAATTCTAATCAATATAATCTGGTCTTTACCCCAGTTTGGAGTAAAGACACAATTAACTTTCTGGACCTTACATTGTTCAGTGAAGCTGGCCAGATACGCACTAAATGCTATTTCAAGCCAACAGATGGCAATGGTTTTGTACATCAGGATAGCTGTCACCATAAGCCATGGCTCAATGGGATAGCTAAGAGTCAATTTACAAGACTTAGACGCAATTGTTCACATGATCATGATTTTCACACTCAATCACACCATATTAAAAGGAAATTACTAGAAAAGGGATATAAGAGAAATGCCTTGGAAAAAGAAATTCGTCACTTAACACAAATTAAAAGGAACACGTTATTGGAGGACAAACTTATCCCTGACACCACAGATAACCGATTCAGATCTGCTTTTCTGACTCAGTACAACACTGACCATAGGAAGATTAAAAAGGGAATTCAAAATCATTGGTCAATACTATTGCAAGATCCAGTGCTGGGAAAACATCTGTCCCAATACCCCCAAGTGATCTTTAAAAAGAATCAAAATCTAAAGAACATGCTGGCTCCTAGCTACGCTATTAAAACTTCTCCCACTAACACCAATACGGGATCTTGCAGGGGATGCAATGTATGCAAAGCCTGTAGAACTGTGTCCATTGTAAGATCTGACACCTTTTCCAGCCACACCACTGGGAGGATATCACATCAAATCAGATATTAGCTGCCACACGGACTTTGTAGTATATCTACTGCAGTGTCCGTGTGGCAGACAGTATGTGGGTCGTACTACGAGAATTTTGAAAGTTAGTATTCTTGAGCACCTGAATAACATCAGGAAGGGGTTAACTACCCATTCGGTTTCTGCCCATTGCAGCACATGCCCTCTCTTGGAAACATGGAAACAGTTCATGGAAACAGTTCAGATGCATAGGTATTGAGAGAGTCGTACCCCATTGGCGTGGGGGCGATAGGATTAAGAACTTATCCCAAAGGGAAACCTTTTGGATTCACCAATTACAAACTTTGGAGCCTATGGGATTAAACGTAGACATCGATCTGATCTGTTTCCTATAAAGTATAGTGGTTTTCTGGTCCGCTTGTATTTTAATTTGTTGATAGATCAATATTTGTTTATCTCTCTTTCTTTTCCCATTACTAGAGGTAGTGGTATGGACCTATGTTCTTATACCACACTCTGTATACACTGTGGAAATGGAATCAGGTTGTCCACAATTGGACCTATTATCCAGTTAAGGACGTCTCATTGTGTGGAATATACACATATATATATATATATATATATATATATATATATATAACAAATACACTTAAGGTGGATGTATCCAATATACTTTTCATTCATATATAACATATTTTTGGGCTATTCTAATTAAATTTGTATAGAGATTTATGGGGCATTTGATTGAAGCCCCCACATTATAACTGTCTACATATTTCCTTAAAAAGAAGAGAGCCGTTATTATTATTCTCCATTACCCAATCAAGGGTGTTTCACTGGGATAAATACACATTTATATATGAAGAGTATTCTGAAGGTAGATATGTATATTATTATTATTATTATTATTTTTTAAATTCACATATATTATTATTTAAATTGTATATTTTATAACTTTAAATAATTCCAAATGAAATTAAATATATTTGAACATAAACAGGGCACTTTAGTAAATAGTATCTATATAGATGTAAGTACTATTTTTTCAAATTCATATATTTTTTCAAATTCATATATTATAGTTATTCTAACATAAAATTATAAATAAATTGTATTTTGTATTGATTTTTATGGGGCACAAGCCATGTATGTTGCATAAACCTATTTCTCCATTTTTGCTGCCGATATTATTATGCTTTCTCTTGATAGATTCATATTTGTTTAAAATTCCTATTCTCTGGGACTGTTCTCCTGGCGACCACCAGATGGCCACATCATTATACTTCCCAACCTCTTTGGATTTCACTGCTGGAACGCATGATTCAGTGGAACGCGGAAGTGAAGGTTCACTTCCGGTTCCGGTTTTCGGCCGATACAGAACGCGGGAATTTCAACTAACACTGAAAGAAATCAGCTGGATATGATCTACTGTTCCACCAATGAGGGAGGAAACAAAGGAGGACGCCCAGATGATCACCAATCAACTCAGGGGCTAGCCCTATAAAACAGGACTGGTGGGAGGGTGGGAGTAGGCTGTATTTTTTCATTCTGTCATTTCTGCATGTAATTTTATTCATTTGGTCCCTGAGGAAGTTCCAGTTTGTGAACGAAACGCGTAGGACCTCTTTTTTAAGCCTGTATTTCTACTTTTATTGCTGGGTGATTTTTCATCCTTAATAAATTGTTTTATTTTTTCCACCACCTTGGAAGTCCTGTTTTTTCACTTATCGTCTGGAGCAAGTGGAGAAAGGCATCAGCCCCCCATCACAATCGGGGGAGGCACCTTAGCAACGCTGTTTTTTCATCTACATCTCGTGAGTGCATTTCATGATCACTTACCAATGATTTAATGTAGATTTACACTATGTACACTTTTGTGTTTCAATTATAGATTTCTCAGCCGTATCCCAAATATTCCTGTTGTCTTGGAACTAGCAACTTGCAAGCGGTCAGTCTGTTAACCTATCCCAGTAACTCAATCTGCCTCACCTTATAAATGATGTGCTGATCTAACCGTTGTTGAAGCTATTTTATAATTTGTGCAAAGCTTGATATGCAAAAGTTTACTCTCCTTAAAAATATAATGCAACATGCTTTAAGTTTTAAGCGTATTCACTATCCTAATAAGCATACTGTAGTCTAGCTAATGTACTATGAACCAAGCAAATGTATCTTATGGATATTGTGAAGCTCAAGCCTTGACTAACTAGAAAAAAAATGATTCTCTTTACTGCCATGTGATTAAAGGGAATCTCCAGTGCCAGGAAAACAATCCGTTTTCCTGGCACTGGAGGGTCCCTCTCCCTCCCACCCCCCAACCCCTTCAGTCACTTACCTGAGGCGGCAGCGATGAGTTGTTTGATCGAGTTAAAGGTTGATCGTGTTAAAGGTTCTAGATATTTTACTAAACTAGACCTCAGGGTGGCTTATAACCTGGTTCGTATAAAGGAGAATGATGAATGGAAAACGGCGTTCAATACACGTAGTGGGCATTACGAGTATCTAGTCATGCCTTTTGGATTGTGTAATGCTCCTGCTGTATTTCAGGATCTCATAAACGATGTCCTTAGAGATCTACTGCATGTCTGTGCCGTAGTCTACCTTGATGACATACTTGTATATTCTCCAGATTTGAAGTCACACCATACTCATGTAAGTATGGTGCTTAAGAGGTTGTTGCAGAACGGTCTTTTTTTGTAAGTTAGAGTAATACTTATTCGACCAAACTTTTGTACAATTCCTAGGGTATGTCATTTCTGAACAGGGATTCAGCATGGATCCTTCTAAATTGGAAGCCATACTGTCTTGGCCCCTTCCCCAAGGACTTAAGGCAATACAGCGGTTTATAGGGTTTGCCAATTATTATAGGAAGATTGTTAAAAACTTTTCGTCCATTATTTCCCCTATCACTAAACTGACTAAAAAAGATTTACACCCCAGGGTTTGGACTCCTAACGCTATTGAGGCCTTCAAGACTCTAAAAAAGGCATTTGCCACTGCCCCTGTGTTACGCCATCCTGATCCTTCCCTTCCCTTTGTAATGGAAGTAGACGCTTCTGAATCAGGTGTAGGTGCAGTGTTGTCACAAAGACAATCGTATGCCGAACCTCAGGCGTTCCGATGCCCACCGCGCGGTCTCTAGTGACGTGTACGAGGTGGCTGCTCTCCTTGATTCTCGTTTCTCTCATGGTCGGTTGCAGTATCTGGTTGATTGGAAGGGTTATGGTCCTGAGGAGCGGTCTTGGGTTTCTGTCTCTGATTTGGACGCGCCCTCTTTGATCCGCTCCTTTCATGTGTGGTTTCCTTTGAAGCCTTCGGCTTCCCGCCCTCCGGGCGGTCCTCGAGGGGGGGTTATGTCGCGGTCCCCTCTTCCCCAAACTGTCGGCGAGCGGCGTCCTCTCTGCTTGACGCGCCGCTCGCGTCCTCCTCCTCTCCTCCCAGCGGCAGGATGTATAATGCTGCACGCTGGGAGCCGGCACATTTATCCAAACGCCGGGGTCACTCACGTGACCCGGCGTTAAAGCAACAGCACAATAATCACAGTGGGAGGTATAGATATCCCCCACGTGTGATTGTTAATTCTGATTGGAAGTTATCCAATCAGAATTAAGCACAGGATTTAAATACTTACCTTTCCTGTCTCTCAGTGCCCTGTTGTGGTCTTATGATACCAGTATTGCTATTTGCTCGTGTTTCTCTCTGGTTACCGTATATTTGGCTTGTTATTCCGATTCTCCTGCTTCCTCCATTCCTTTGACCTCGGCTTGTTTCTCGTTCTCCTGTTTTCTGGCTCACTTTACTTGGCTTGTCTCCTGACTATTCTTAGTGTGCTTAACCCGGCCATTCTAAGGACCGGTATTGCACCCTTTACTATCTGTGACCTGTTAGCGTGTTAGGTTCCCGAATCGTGACACAGTGGCCTCCAAGAAGGTGGCCCGGTCAGACAATTTGGTGCACAGGACAGACTCCCAAGCAGACCCAACTGCTCCTGGAGATACAATCGCCCCCATGACACTCCTAGAGGAAATGGCAGACCACTAGCCCCTGCTACCAAACAGGACATTGCCAACCTCCAACTTGAGCTAGGACAGATGTCGGACGACGATCGAGACGCAGTCCGCACCGAAGTGCAGACTGTGAAAACACGCACGCAAGCTACAGAGGAAGAAGCCCTGGATATCAAGCGAGAGGTTGAAAGACCAAATGCAAAGTCTACACTCTCATACTTCCTTGACACGAATGGTAGATAGATATCACTAAAGACCGCTATAGACCTCCAATATTAAAATCCGAGGTGTCCCGGATTCAATAGGCCAGGCTGAACTGCCACACTACTTAAGGTGACTGACAAAATCACTCCTACCTCACTCTCACCCATGACATAATTGTACGCTGCCATTCCATGTCGGACAGGAATCGTTTCCTGGCAGCAGTAAAGGGCAAAACTCCCTTGGACTTTGAGACTTCCAAATAGAAATTATTTCAAGATCTTACCAGGAATACCCTACAATGGCAGAAGTCACTCGGCACAGTCACGGGTCAATTAAGAGGATGGATTCTATTGAGAGCCCTTATGGCTACAACAGTGGATGGCAGAATACAGAGACTCACCTCCATAACTGATGCCACAGCCCGCAGCATTTCTACAAACACTGGGACTAAACCCACATCCGGATGAGTCCAATACCTTCTCCAACACCCAGTCCTGGGATCCAGCTTGAATGCTGTCCTTCACACCTGGATGGAGAGAAAGGTCGGGCGCAGCGACTTGACCACCCACTATGCATAACGTTGCATTATGCTAACTTTATTTCTGTTCAGCATTCTTACCGTTCATTTAATCTTTTTTTTTTTCTCCTGCCTCAACACACAGTAGAGTAGCATTAGGCCTACCAAAGCCTAATTTATTTACACAGTCAATGCCCCAAGATGACCCATACCAGCCACACTGGTGCCCGAACCCACGAGATGGTTCGCTATCCCCCCCCCCACCCGTGTCCCCGTCAGTTAGGGGTCATTTATCCACCAGTACCTAGTTTGTCAACGACGGCGTAACTTATAGACACGCCCGACTCACCTAGAGGAGAATGAGAACCTCTGTAAGCACAGGATGGTCTGGTGTCAGACTAGCCTGTTATAGCAGATGGAGCAGCCCACCACCCACCTACGCGGTACCTGCACCTAACAAGAACAACAATCACAAAAAAAAGTAAAAGAGGCATGCTAAAGTTTAATGGTTACAATTGTCAATGTTGTACTTCTGTGTTCAAGCTCAACTTACTATGTGAACCCTAAATGCCTGTAACCTTTCCTCAATAAAACAAAGATTGACAACAAAAAAAAGAAATATGTATGCTACAAATGTAAAAAAAAAATGTTAATTAGAACACACATCGTTGCAGTAAATTATGTAAGATGCAGATCTAATAACGGCAGTTCTTTTAGTTGTATAGCTTGATCTTTTAATAAACGTTAATTGCTCAACCCTATGACATAGACTGGCATTAAGAATGTGATATATTAATAAAGTGAGGTTTTCTGGCAATCTGAAATGGCAAGTTTACAGATGATTGTGACATTCACAGAGTTGTAAAATAAATAATGCACAAATAACACCAATATTTTTCATGTGCAGGAGGAAAGGTCACCCAATGACAAGGATTTATTTCTCACTAAACACATTTATTTAAAAAATGCTTTACATTTACATTAAAAACGCATTGCTCTCCAGCATGTAGCTTACATAATATTTTCTATGATGATGACATAGGACAGTATTTCTCAACCTTTTACAGAGAAGAACCCCTGCAGCTCTAAAACAAATTCCTACGTACTCCTGCCTCAAGAAATAAATTATTATTGATTTAAATTCCAGATGAAATGTGACATTGATATTTAAGTTAATCTCATATTAGAGAACAAGCATGATTAAATGTAATAAAGAATATTTTTTTAAATAAATCTGACATATTGTGAATATTGTGTATTTAAGGAGGAGTTTATGAACTATTAATCTGAAGTATAAAAATCATAAAATACAAATACAGTATAATATACACATTCTAGTTAAACACAGAGGAAACTGACACACACACTAACAGACACACTGACACAAACGTACACATTCAAATGATTTTTTTTTTCCACCCAGCCTATCTGGGGACTAGTATTTCTCTGGGGTCTAGTAAGGCTGAGATTACTGCTACTGCATTTGGGCAGAGTAGGCACCTGCCGTCCAGGTAAGCAGGTGCCTACACTGCCTTAGCGCACATCCAACTGCCTCCTGAGGGGCCTTAAGGTGGCCAGTCGTCCATCTTTTGATGTATCCTCTGCTTTACTTGAGAAACAAAGGTTGAGAAACCAGGTTATAGTGTACTGATCACAGCCAGCTCTGGCCCACCACCATTGGAATTAAAAGAAAAAAAATGTATTGCCCACTTAGCCAATAAATGGACATAAGCAATCAGCTGTCGTCTATGCCCTAGCATAGTTTCTAAACAAAACTGGAATTTTTTTCAATAGGCTGATATTTTATATCATGATAAAAAAATCAAGAATGGGTATAGTTAACATTGTGGTAGATAACAACACACTAGATAAAAATATACAGATGGCATAGGACATAGGACAATCATTGACCATTGATAGAATATAGAATCCAGAGATAAGATGGGGCAATCTCTTCTTTCGGTTTTCATTTAATCTCATTTCTGTTGCTATCACTTTATCAACCTCACTCTGATATGTTTTGTTTTCTTATGCTGTTTTTTTTTTTCTTCAGATATGATCTCTAACAAACACTGGGCCCTTTCCGAATTTGGTGATTTATGTAACGTCTTAATACAGTTTGTCCCATCAGGACTTATTCAAAGGCTTCAAAAAACAGGGGCAAGAGCTAATGCAGCCAAAATGTTTTTGTTTTTGTTTAATTTGTTTTTATGTCACATTAAAACAGATTTTGTAATTTTTATGTGTTAGGTATGTTGTGTATAAAAAAAAAATAATAATCCATTAACATCTATTTTAATTTCAGGTTTAACATTACAAAATGGGGGAGTATTCAAGAGAGGTGAATATTTATGCAAGGCTCTTCCAGCACTTCTATGGGTACAGATGTTTCCACAGATATGCCAATTTAAATGTTACTATCATTAAGAAAAAAATTATGTATTCACAAAGCACCTATATGAAGAACATCTGTTATTGGTGGTACTCAATAGATAACTCATTAGCTTTATGGTAAGGGTCACTAAACCCCATTAATACAATTTGAGGATTAAACCAATTCCTGTTTCCTTGACACTTAATTTACAATGAAATATGTGTTTCCATCATCAACATATAGTTATAGTTGCAACCAGAATTTTTATCTGTGGAGTTTTTTTCAATTAATAAGACTTCGCAGGTAAATTGTGGGCACATCGATTTGTCCAGGTATAGATTAAAAGGAATTTGATCTGGCTGAAACAAATTTTGCACAAATATACTATCAAGTTTCATCAGAACAGGATACCAAGATAAGATTACTGAAATTCAAATGAGTTCAGTTGGATCCTGTAACGGACCGTTTCAGTAGACAAGGGGTTAAAATCCGTTTAGGCGATATGCCCCTTTCTGAGAGAGAGGCACAGCTACTGCAGAACACCACACTCCCGAACTGGATACAAAATAGCACTCCAAACTGGAACCTCACGAATAGCTGCTAGCAGACGAACAGGAAAAGCTCCCAAGCGGCTTACACTCCTGGCAGTCAGTCCCTATCAGCATACAGTGAATCCCCCCCAAGAACGAGACGAGGCTCCGTGTTGAGGGTCAAGCAGTGGTCTGAGGTGCTGGCACACCCAGCCTGGTTTTTATTACAAGTGAACACATACAGGCCACACCCAGGGGGAGGCATAAAATAACCAATAGTATCACGGGTGCAACCCACACATCCCCTCCCCTTAGTGTGACACATAATCCCATTATACATACAGTTAAAACATACTTTTTACCCAACTTTCATAACTCTAAAACCATACATCACATTCACATAAAAATCCATATCCACAATCAATCCATTCAGGGGAACAACATATTAAAAATGAATCAGACCAGGGGTTCAAAAGTTAGTAAAGTATCTTTTAAAACCCCTGGCAGCATGGCAAAAAAACATCCCCACAATGCATCCTGGTTTCATCCCTTCTGCCCTGGAGATAATTGGAGAAGTAATCCAATTATCCAGGACTAGAGGCAGACTCCATTAACCACATGGTTGCAAAACAACATAAAACACTTTAAAATACATAAAGTCACATTTTACACACAACACACAGACATTTCACATATCCCCAGATAGGTCAGGTCTGAGTGAACATTATTAGGTGAATGGCACTCAGACCAACCGAATACAGTTTAATCGCCATAGAGCCAAAGTCTTTAATCACACGAATAGGCTCCATGGCATAGCTATCTGGGTTACCACAGCTCACACAGGGCAAGCACCAAATGACCCCACTGTATTTAAAGGGCCAGAATGAGTGACATACACTCTGGTATGGCCGAATACTGTTTTTAAAGGGCCCAATCTCCCAGGGCCATAGTCCAAAGGCAGCAGGCGGGCAGCCAGGCTTCTCCAATGCAATGTGGCGAGATTGCTCTTGTCACATCTCTCCCCTTTTCCAAACAGACTAACAGGGTATCTGACCTCCTGCCGGTCAGTGCCCTTGTTAGTCCAGCAGCCCACCCACAAAACAGAAACAGCAGTACAGCCCACCCACAATAACTGGTTACTACACCTGGGTAGAGGAGAAATTTGTCCATGTCCAGGTGCCTCACCATGGCTGTGTGGGGGACTGGTAGGCTGCCTTGGTGGGTTGCTGAGTGGGCAGAGACCAGCGGTACTCTGCCCTGATGCCAGCACTACCACGGGAGTAGTCTGGTTGAAGCCTGGTTGCTGGAGACCGACTGTCTCCCCTTTAGCTGCACTGCTCTGCTGCTGGAGACCGACTGTCTCCCCTTTAGTTACACAGCTCTGCTGCTGGAGACCGACTGTCTCCCCTTTGGTTAAACAGCCCTGTCGTGGGGGGGCAGGACCGACCATCCCTACCCCCTGTGTGGTAAGTGCAGAGACCACGGTCCCATCTGCACCGGTGGGGGGATTACAGTCTTCCCCTGGTACCTTAAGCTGCCGCTGGGGAGAGGGGGTAACAGGCTCCTCTCCCAATAGAACACTCTGCCGCTGGGGAAAGGAGACTGGGCTCTCTATTCCCTGCACATTACGGATCCGCCGCTGGGGAGAGGTGGTAGCAAGCTCCTCTCCCATACATACTTTCCGCCTTTGTGGAGGGAGACCGACTGTCTCTCCTCCCAATACAGTGTCCTGCTGCTGGGGAAAGGAGACTGGGCTCTCTATTCCCTGCTCATCAATGATCCGCCGCTGGGGAGAGGTGGTAGCAAGCTCCTCTCCCATACATACTTCCATCCTCTGTGGAGGGAGACCGACTGTCTCTTCTCCCAATACAGTGTCCTGCTGCTGGGGAAAGGGGACTGGGCTCTCTATTCCCTGCTGGACACTCTGCCGCTGGGGAAAGGAGACTGGGCTCTCTATTCCCAAAAAATCACGCTGCTGCTGGGGGGTAGGACCAACTACCTCTGCCCCCTGTAACTCAGCCTGCCGCTGGGGAGGGAGGACGCTGCTCTCCTCTCCCTGCACTTCACACTGCCTTCCCGGCATATCACTCTGCTGTTGGGGGGGTAGGACCAACTACCTCTGCCCCCTGTAACTCAGCCTGCCGCTGGGGAGGGAGGACGCTGCTCTCCTCTCCCTGCACTTCACACTGCCTTCCCGGCATATCACTCTGCTGTTGGGGGGTAGGACCAACTACCTCTGCCCCCTGTAACTCAGCCTGCCGCTGGGGAATGGAGACTGGGCTCCCAATTCCCTGCAGGACCGGTGGAGAGACCTCGGTCCCATCTCTACCGGCCACCTGGGGTTCTTCCCAGTAAATCTCCACAATACCTTCCCAGCGGAATGGGTCTGGATCTGGGTCTGTCACTTTACTGTCCTGCTGAGCCTTCCCAATGGAGTGGAAGAGTTCTCGGTAGTCCTGCTCCAGTTCCCACTCCATGGATGCTAGTTGAAGCAGGTCTTGCCCTACCTCATGTGGGTCATCCCAGTCATGCCTAGCCTCCCTTGTGTAGAAAATATCCTGAAGTCTGGTCTGCGCAGGGCTCCCGAAGTCCGTCTCTGCAAAGGACTCCCATAACAAGCCAGGACCATCAAACTCCTCTCCCTCTGGCTTGTCATGCTCGGCTGTCCAGGGTATATACTGTGCCATATACCACCAGAGTGCCTGGTAGGCATCTTCCAGCCAAATCTCCTGCCATACTCGGAGCTCCAATTCCTTCACCCATTCCTCCAGGGGCTGCTCTCCCAGGAAGGGCATCCGCAGGGCCACTTGCTTCTGCAACCGCTGCTCTTCACTGGGGAGACTCTCACCCCGCTGGTATTGTACATCCAGGGCCTGGTACCAGATGCTTTTCCTTAATGCATCCCGGCGATCCAGGTCCTCCTCCTCGTATAACACTGCTGGTTCCATTCTGTTGCTTTTAGAGTCGCTGTACTGGGACATGCATTGCCCCCACTTGTAAATCCAAAGAAATGGTGTTTCCTGTAGCTGTCCTTCTGGCTGTAGGAACGATCCCGCCGCTTGCCACCAATTGTAACGGACCGTTTCAGTAGACAAGGGGTTAAAATCCGTTTAGGCGATATGCCCCTTTCTGAGAGAGAGGCACAGCTACTGCAGAACACCACACTCCTGAACTGGATACAAAATAGCACTCCAAACTGGAACCTCACGAATAGCTGCTAGCAGACGAACAGGAAAAGCTCCCAAGCGGCTTACACTCCTGGCAGTCAGTCCCTATCAGCATACAGTGAATCCGCCCAAGAACGAGACGAGGCTCCGTGTTGAGGGTCAAGCAGTGGTCTGAGGTGCTGGCACACCCAGCCTGGTTTTTATTACAAGTGAACACATACAGGCCACACCCAGGGGGAGGCATAAAATAACCAATAGTATCACGGGTGCAACCCACACATCCCCTCCCCTTAGTGTGACACATAATCCCATTATACATACAGTTAAAACATACTTTTTACCCAACTTTCATAACTCTAAAACCATACATCACATTCACATAAAAATCCATATCCACAATCAATCCATTCAGGGGAACAACATATTAAAAATGAATCAGACCAGGGGTTCAAAAGTTAGTAAAGTATCTTTTAAAACCCCTGGCAGCATGGCAAAAAAACATCCCCACAATGCATCCTGGTTTCATCCCTTCTGCCCTGGAGATAATTGGAGAAGTAATCCAATTATCCAGGACTAGAGGCAGACTCCATTAACCACATGGTTGCAAAACAACATAAAACACTTTAAAATACATAAAGTCACATTTTACACACAACACACAGACATTTCACATATCCCCAGATAGGTCAGGTCTGAGTGAACATTATTAGGTGAATGGCACTCAGACCAACCGAATACAGTTTAATCGCCATAGAGCCAAAGTCTTTAATCACACGAATAGGCTCCATGGCATAGCTATCTGGGTTACCACAGCTCACACAGGGCAAGCACCAAATGACCCCACTGTATTTAAAGGGCCAGAATGAGTGACATACACTCTGGTATGGCCGAATACTGTTTTTAAAGGGCCCAATCTCCCAGGGCCATAGTCCAAAGGCAGCAGGCAGGCAGCCAGGCTTCTCCAATGCAATGTGGCGAGATTGCTCTTGTCACAGATCCATTGATAGGAAAGGGTTTACAATAACTTAAGGTAAATCTGATGAGAAAATGTTAATCATTTTTCCATCTAATTTGGCTCTCACATAAGCAAGTGGTTAGAAGATGCTGGCCCGTCCCTAAAAGGGCTTATTCTCATAGAGGAATTTCACAAACTACCATTTATAGCTTAGAAAAAGGGTAAATACATTAAAGTCTAAATCTAAATTTATGTAGAATTACATTTTGTCTATATTATGGCTATTGCAAACGGTGTGTACTATAACCTTAATCCAAGTTAAGAATAAAGAATGTGCTATCACCAAGAGTGTACCTCACTCACTCAAAACAATAATACCAAAACAAAAATAGCAAATATGGCTAAACAAGCAATATCCACTAAAAAGAGGGATAGCACATCAAATAGAAGATACAACCTTAAAATAGGGCGGGATCTTGCAACAGATCTAGAACAAAATGGAACAATATGGTGAAGTATGAAAGGACAAAGAGTTAGATATCCAGGAGGTAGAAAACTTACAAAAAGTATAGTTGTTTTGCGCTTGTCTCCCTTACAGGGTATGTGTAGCAATTCAGTGTCTGGCTTGTACGGTAAAAATCCTCCAGATATTAGATCCTCAAAGGGATACAAAAGGAATATACATAGAGTAGTACTGTACAAAAATATCAAAAGTTTATTTCACTGATTGTACTTACATCAAGGTAACAATCAGCGAGCATGTCTCCACTAGCAAGTGGACCAAGATGGTGAATGGATAGATATGCAGATGGTGTATCAGCTGAAGTACCGTGTAAATACAGAAACAAATATAAATAAAAACAAATACAATAAAAATATATGTAATATACTCAATCCAACGCGTTTCGTCTTAGAAGACTTCTTCAGGGATGTGAGTGCTGTTCCGAAAAGTTCTTGTTTTATATCCATGGCTCCAGGTGACTTCTATTTGGTCTTCCGAAAAAACAGCGGGATCGGGCACTTCCGGGTTTTCGTTATCCGCTTTCTCATTGGGCAATCTTAGATTGACGTCGTACGTCCTTACTGGCGTGTGCGTACTTCCGCGTTTCAGCAGTGGAACGCATATCATCATAATGATTCTTGCGTTCCAACCGTGGAACGCATGTAATGAAACGAGCTCCAAAACCCGGGTGGCAGTGGGCGTAAAAAACGCTCACTGACAGCCGGAACCCCCATGAGAAATATATAACCAATCCAAAATGAAACAGAACATATACAATAAAAAATATATAAAATAAAGTACAATGATAAGAATCCAGACTTAATAAAAAGGTATCTATGCGGATCTAAAAGAGACCATTGGCATCTATTGGGATATTAACCACTGGGTACTCTCAAAAAGAATATAAATAAAAAATATATATAAAAAATATATATATATAATGAAAAAAATTTTATTAAAAAATATATATATATATATATATAAAAAAAGAGAAGGAGGGGAAGAAAAATAAATAAAAATAAAAATAGAAATAGAAATGAAAATAAAAATAAAAATAAAAATAAATAAAGAAAAAATATGTGTATAAAGGGAAAAAAAAAACCAAAAAATTATTATTATTATATATATTCCGAGAAAAATTATTTACAAAATTTCTAAAAAATATATATATATATATATATATATATATATAAAAATATAATATATAAAAAAAATACCAAGTATGGAATAATGAAGTTAGGTATCATGTAGATCCGCATATATGTACATTCCAAAAGAGACAAATGAAATCAGGATAAACCCCAGACATGTATACTCAGATATATGTTAATACGATGGGATTTCCAACTTGCACACATATAAAAATAGCAATATTAGAGGCGTACCCTCCTTAGATATTCTATAAAGAAGAGGAAATGGCAGTTAGATACATATTTAATGTGTTATTCCAAATTCAAAAATTTAACTTAAAGAAAAAGAGAGGAAGAAGGGAATGCCTAACTGGGAATATTATAATAATCCCATGAGGTCAATATCTTGATTTAACCCGTTCTTCAATGTTTTTAAATTATATATCCATTGCGCCTCTTTTTTGGCTAACTCCTGCATTTTATTACCTCCTCTCCAGTGTTTCTCAATAGAGTCTATGCCAATGGCAATCATATTGGACCAATTGAAGGATGTGCAGGTGTTGCAATGCCTTGGGACACTATGTTCTATTTTATTAGTTCTGATGTTATTGAAGTGTTCTCGGAGTCTGACATGTACTGGTCTGGTGGTTCTGCCTATATATTGTGCTCCACACCCACATTGCAATAAATATATTACATATGTGGATGTGCAGTGAATGAACTTTTTAATGGAATATGTCCTATTTGTATAAGTACCTATAAAGGTCGTGGTTTTCTTCTTTTGGTACGTACATGTAGAACAGGCACCACATTTGTGAAATCCCGCCGTCTTTTGGGAAAGCAGGAAGTTTTTACTAGGCTTGGGATTATGTATAGGCAGGGCCGCCATCAGGGGGTGACAACCATAACGGTTGTCACGGGCCCGGCGGCCCTGGGGGGCCCGGCCGCCCGGGCCCCACATGTAGCGGCGGAACTGCGGCGCCCGCACGCTGATGGGGCCCATCGGGTGGCCTTAGGGCCACCCGATGGGCCCCATATCTTCAAGGGCCCGGTCAGCGCTGTGGCCGTGGTATAGCGCGACCGGGCCCCTTTAAAAAATAAATTGCCGCCGCAGCGCAAGTGCTGCTGGGAGGAAGTGGTCACTTCCTCCCAGCTCACTCCGCGCGGGAGGAGGGAGCGCCTGCCCGACAATGAAGAGGGAGAGCCCCGCTCCCGCCCGACAATGAAGAGGGAGAGCCAGACGACTGACAGTCCCATCAGCCCCAGCCAGCCACCCTCCTGCAAAGACAAGGTAAGAAACAGGAGGGTGGCTGGAAAATGAGCTCTGTGTGTGTGTGTGTGAATGTATGTCTGTGTGTATGTCTGTCTGTTTGTGTGTATGTATGTCTGTATGTGTGTATGTGTGTATGTATGTGTGTGTGTATGTATGTGTGTGTGTATGTATGTCTGTCTGTGTGTATGTATGTGTGTATGTATGTCTGTCTGTGTGTATGTCTGTGTGTATGTATGTCTGTTTGTGTGTATGTCTGTGTGTATGTCTGTCTGTCTGTCTGTGTGTGTGTATGTCTGTGTGTGTGTATGTCTGTATGTCTGTGTGTATGTATGTCTGTCTGTTTGTGTCTATGTCTGTCTGTTTGTGTCTATGTCTGTCTGTTTGTGTCTATGTCTGTCTGTTTGTGTCTGTCTGTGTATGTCTGTCTGTGTGTATGTCTGTCTGTGTGTCTGTGTGTGAATGTATGTCTATCTGTATGCATGTCATTATGTGTATGAATGTCAGTGTATGTATGTATGCATGTCATTATGAATGTGTGTATGTCTGTCTGTATGCATGTATGTCTATGTGTATGCATGTCAGTGTATGTATGTCTGCATGTCATTATGAATGTGTGTCTGTATGAATGCATGTATGCCAGTATGAATGTATGTCATTATGAATGTGTGTATGTATGGATGTCAGTGTCTGTATGAATGTATGTATGCCAGTATGAATGTATGTCTGTATGTATGCATGTATGTCTATCTGTATGCATGTCATTATGTGTGTATGAATGTCAGTGTATGTATGTCTGCATGTCAGTATGAATGTGTGTATGTCAGTATGAATGTCTGTCTGTATGTCATTATGAATGTGTCTGTGTCTGTATGTCCTTATGCATGTGTGTCTGTATCTATGTTAGTATGTGTCTGTCACTATGTACGCCTGTGTGTCTGTATATGTGTGTATGTCTCAGTATTTGTGTATCAGTATGTATGCCTATATGCGTATCAGTATGTGTGTCTGTTAGTATGTATCAGTGTGTGTGTGTGTGTATCTGTGTCCTTTTGTATCAGTGAATGTGTTTGTGTATGTGTGTGTATTCCTGTGGGCAGGATTTGGAGGCGGTCTCTGTGGGCGGTTTTGGAGGTGGGCCCCCAGGGGCCCAGACCCTGAGCTCAGTTAGGGGCCCCAAAATTTCTGGTGGTGGCCCTGTGTATAGGTAGGAGACTTGGAGCTAATTGGTTTTTCAAATTATCAGCTTTTTTGTAAATAACTGTTGGTCGATCAGGTATGACCTTGCCCAGGACCTCATCTTTTTTTAAAATTGCCCAATGTTTTTTCAAGATTTTTTCTATTTTATTAGCATGTATGTTGTATTTAGTGATGAATGCATACTCTATATGGGTGTTATCTTTTTTAATTTTTGATTTGTTATCAGCCAAAAATTCTGAACGATCCTTTCCTTTTATATGTATGATTTCCTTTTCTATGTGTTGTGTGTTATACCCTTTTTCCGAATACCTGTGTTTTATTATTTTTGACTGTTCTTCAAAAGTTTGTATATTGGAGCAGTTCCTTCGTATCCTAGTTAGTTGTCCCTTGGGGACATTGTTTAGCCACGTGGGATGATGTAGACTAGTTTTTTTAATGGCTGTGTTACAGTCGTTTTTTTTGAAAAAGGTTTTTGTATTTAATGATCCTGCTTCTACATACAAAGTGAGATCCAGAAAATCGATGGTCTCTTTATGTATATTTGAGGTGAATTTTAGATTGTATTGATTGGAATTGATGTTCTTAATGAACAACTCCAAACTATTTACATCACCCTCCCAAATAATAAGTACATCGTCTATGTAGCGTCGCCATAGGACAAGGTTCCCCCCCAGCTGTGGGCCCAACCGTATGCATAAGGACTCCCAATGGGAAACATACAGATGGCAAAACTGGGGGCGAACCTCGTCTCCATGGCGACACCACATAGCTGTAAAAAGAACCTAGAATCGAACCAGAAGAAATTCTTAGTTAGTACGAAATTAATACATGCCAAAAGGAATTCAATTTGAATGGGACAGAAGGTATTTTGTTGGACAAGTATGTCATTAATTACCTCTAAACCCTTAAGATGAGGAATGTTGGAGTATAAAGCAGTTACATCAACTGTAGCCAAAATATAAGACGGTTTCCAGACAAAAAATTCTAAAGTTTGTAAGAGGTGTTTTGTATCCTTAATAAAGGAAGGGGATAATGGTACAAAAGGTTTTAAAAAGAAGTCCACATACTCTGAGAGGTTACATGATAACGAATTTATCCCACTGATAATGGGGCGGCCAGGGGGGGAGGACAAACTTTTGTGGATTTTTGGGAGAAAATAAAAGATTGCTATCTTACATGTAGGGTTGAAAATATATTTAAATTCTTCTGTAGAAATGATGTTATTGTCAAGTCCTTTTTGGAGTAAAGACCGGAGGTCATCCAGAAAGGGCTTGGTAGGATCTAAAATTTTATATGTTGTATTATCTTCCAAAATGCGAAGGGCTTCTTCCATGTAGTACTGTCTACTCATAACAACTGTGCTCCCTCCCTTGTCGGCTTCTTTAATTACCAATTGAGAATCTTTTTTTAATTTATTTAGAGCTTGTCTTTCTTTATTTGTTAAATTATATTTAAATTTGTGTCTCGCTTCTTCTTTCTTTTGGATTTTGTCCAAGTCTGTTTGAACCAATTCGTTGAAAACTTCCAAAAACTTCCCTCTCTCAAATGTAGGGTAGAAGTTAGACTTGTTTTTAAGGTTGGAATGAACAAATGTGGTGTCTGTTGAAATAGGGGGCATATCCGTCGGATCTGTCACCCTATTTGAAGTGGGGATGGTGGTATCACAAGATGCCATGTTTTTCCTCTTTTCAAAAAAACGTTTTACAGTTAGTTTCTTAAGAAACTTCTGATTGTCAATAAACAATTCAAAGGGTTTTGCGCCTGCCGTAGGGGCGAACTTCAGGCCTTTTTCCAAAAGTGATAATTCTTGGATGGTTAAATCTACCCCGGAGATATTAAAGATACCCTCCATTAATTTCGGTTGAATCTGTGAGTGGGTGTTGGGGATACTAGGTGGTCTGATTCTTCCATTTCTATATGTGATCTCTTTTTTTGAGGGGAACTGAAGTGTTGGAATCTGTTTCTGGTAGGGATTAAATTGGGTTTGGTTGGTTTTGGCCCTTTTCCTAAAAAAGGTGAAGGAGGTGGAAAAGTGTAGGAATTTTGCGATTGCGAGTCTCTGGAACTGCTTTTTGAGATGGTTTTGAGTTCTTCCATGTATGGTGAGGATACCTAGTATTGGGATATCTCTGTCTATTAGAAGAATATCTGTTAGGAGGTTCATTGAACAACTTGTTTTTTGACCAGTTTCTAATATTACCTTCTTTATAGTCTGTTTGATCCCTTTTAAATTTTGATGACTTGGTTGTGGCAATTCTGTCATCTATTATTTTTATCTTATCTTTTAAAGTCTTATAGTTAATTTCTACATTTTTGGTGAATGGCACTCAGACCAACCGAATACAGTTTAATCGCCATAGAGCCAAAGTCTTTAATCACACGAATAGGCTCCATGGCATAGCTATCTGGGTTACCACAGCTCACACAGGGCAAGCACCAAATGACCCCACTGTATTTAAAGGGCCAGAATGAGTGACATACACTCTGGTATGGCCGAATACTGTTTTTAAAGGGCCCAATCTCCCAGGGCCATAGTCCAAAGGCAGCAGGCAGGCAGCCAGGCTTCTCCAATGCAATGTGGCGAGATTGCTCTTGTCACAGATCCATTGATAGGAAAGGGTTTACAATAACTTAAGGTAAATCTGATGAGAAAATGTTAATCATTTTTCCATCTAATTTGGCTCTCACATAAACAAGTGGTTAGAAGATGCTGGCCCGTCCCTAAAAGGGCTTATTCTCATAGAGGAATTTCACAAACTACCATTTATAGCTTAGAAAAAGGGTAAATACATTAAAGTCTAAATCTAAATTTATGTAGAATTACATTTTGTCTATATTATGGCTATATAATCATATAATCTGTATAAGAAACTATACATTTCACCATCCTAGGATGGGAAAACTGAGATACAGGATGCATATGACTATAGTTTGTCTTTTATATACGTAAATACCAGTGTATATGTTGGCAAAACAATACAAAACATCAAAAAATATGCCAAGCAGCGTGTAAACAGCGTGCAGTCAGCATGCAGGAGGAGGCCCTGGTCACAGTGAGGTTCGGTCCGTACGCCAGCAGCTCGGGCGTGGTGGATCACCGGATACTCCGGCTGCAGATGGACACCAAGTTGTCTTGGAAGAAGGACTGAATCGTGACATTGTAGAGCTTGTAGTAAATAGAGAAACCATTTTTCAGTGTAACATAAAAGATTTAGATTTTGGAGGTTATGGACAGCTAGACCCTCTTTGTGAAGAAGCCAGAAAAGCTGTACTCAGAAGTTACTAATCGGCATAAACATATTCCGTTATGTCCAACACTAATCATTTTTAGAAATTCAGCATTACAGTGGCTGTTGTCTCTTCAGCTATATTTCTACAGATATGGATTTACAAACTGTTGTAAAATATATGGTAATAAATGCATAAAGAGTATTTATGCATTTATTTTCGAAACATCAGTCAACCATTGGATAATAGATCCTTCTGTCCCTATACACTTTGCTAAAGCTTGACATAAGATATTTTGGTTAAAATTCCAAATCACCGACCATGTTTCCAAGCTAATACGAGTAGGCACCAGACTTAAAGTATCGAAACAAGAGCAGCTAACTTGGATCAAGTTATTGAATAGGTTAGAGCCTAACGGTATGAAGAGATAGTATAACCAGTCTCTTTTCTTATGAATAACTATTGGTTTGAGTTATTTTTAAATAGTTTTCTTGCTTTTCTCCTGTACAGGTCTTTAAACAATCACATCCATGGAAGACTAGTTTTCCTTATACTTGCGGAAGTCTTCCTACACTTGGCAATAAAATTCCTAGTTCCTTTACACTCTCACCACGTTTAGCACTGATACAGTATCAGAGGAACTGTCCCACACAAATCAGGATGTCTTTACCAATTTTATTTTTAGAAATATAAGTAATTATGAATAAAAATGTAATAAATGCAGAATTACTGTGTAGGTAACAAAGTCTGCGTTTTATCATAAATAATTCATGAATGGATTTCTGGTTTGGAGTAATTTAAAAATAAGACATTTGTTATATTGGTGTTATGATTTTACCTAGGACTGCCTAAAATCCTCAGGAATTTGTGTGCCCTGTGCTGTATCCGGGGTTGTTAAATGTCTCGTGCAGAGAGAACTTGCTGGCATTTTGGTTCTCGTCTATCCTTATGGGTGCGATCAGTCTGATGTGCCCTGGAATAGTTTATTTCTGTAATGGAAAAAGTGAACAAAAATTAATTTGGGACCCGAGTGGGGATTGACCAAAAAGCAAGCTACTGAGTTTCCCTAAGCTTTTGTCTGTGGCTAGTGTAAGACCAGAGGGTTGGAACCAGAAAAAGACTTTGTCAAGTGTGACCCGATTTACCATAATTATATGAAGAGTGAAGGTGGGGGGTGGCAAACCAGTAACATGTCTGTGATCTTACTCTTTCTCTGCTATTTTTTTTTTTTTTGTAAATATATTTTTATTATCATTTTATATTCATTGTGAGACTCTCGAGTCTCTGTAAGTGCAGCATAACTGTAACATAATCAACATTCAAATTGAGACTCGCAGGTCTCCTTGAGAGTAGTAGAAATGAAGCACAACGTGTGCTATAATATGCATAGAATACAGGTAGGTATTTGGGCACGCAGGCCCCCGACAGTGGTGGACACGCAGGTCCTAGTTCGTGAAAACAGTGGTTAGGCTTCTATTGTAGTCTTCGTGTGTCCCTCTCGATTTGACTATATATGAGGCCGCCACTAGTGTTTGTCAAGGTGCCTAGTTTCAGTATGTATGTGGCTTTGGTTCGTTGGATGAGGGGGATGATCAACCATTAGTGTGTCGTTGATTGCCAAGTCTTTGTAGGCGAGTTGTGCCTATCTGACTTATAATTCCACTGTTAAGTGGTCATACGTGTCTCCGTGCCGTCGGGGTATGGGCCTGCGGTCCTAATGGAGGAGGTAGGAGAGAATAGAGGGGAGGGAATGGGGGTAGGAAAAATCATGAAGAGGAGGGGAGGATATGAGTGGTGCGGAAGGTTAGATAGGTAGGGTGGTGTGGTCAGTGCGTTCTGTCAGGTGAATCCCCTGCGTCCAGGTGGGTGATGAAGTCTGCCTGCATGGTGGATACAATCCAGTGTGTCCAGATCTCCATGTATTTTGCAGTGGTATTAGTTGCCCCTGAGTGTAGTTCTTCTATAGCCCTAAGTTCCTCCATTTGGTTGAACCAAGCCCTTAGAGGAGGGGGCCTGTCCTGTCTCCAATATTGTGGTATGATTTGTTTTGCTACATTGAGGATCCTAATGGTCAAGGATTTTTTGTATCTGGATCTGGGTATGGTCGTGTGGTGTAATAACATTGCCGCTGGGTCCAGCGGTGGTGGTGCGTCTGAGAACCTCTCCAGGATGGCGTGAATGCCCTTCCAGAATGGTTTAATCCTACGGCATTCCCACCATAAATGTAGTGTGTTGCCCGTTGCCTCTCCACATCGCCAGCATAAGTCGGAGTGTGAGGGGTCTATGGCATGTAGTCTATGTGGGGTACGGTACCAGTGGCTCAGCAATTTAAATGCCGTCTACTGCGTCTTAGAGAAGGTAGTGCAGTGGTGTGCGAGATAGCATATTTTGTCCCATTCCGTCTCGGTAAATGTCCTCCCCAGATCAGTTTCCCATGTTCCTTTGAAGGCAGGAGTCTCAGTCGGAGTCTCCATCTGTAGTAGTGAGTACAAGAGAGATATGCTGTGGGGTAGGGGGTCTGGGTGAATGCAGTATTCCTCAAAGGTAGTCGGTTTCCTAGCGTGGGTATGTCCCCCGGGTAGTGAATTTATGTAGTTCGATAGTTGTTTGTATTTGAAGGCTTGCATGAATGTGGGGGGTGTATGCTCCGTCAGGTGAATAAGTGTCTTCCGTCCGTTATGTGTGTATATGTGGTGTAGTCTGGGGATGGGCTTGTGGATGAGGTCCCTGAAGGCGTTCGGGTCTAGACCTGGAGGGAAGTCATGGTTGTGGATGAGTGGCAATAGAGGTGAGGGGTGTCGGGTGAGACCATGTACCCGGGACGCTCTGTGCCACACCCGAAGGGTGTGTTGTGCCAACGAGGAGCATCCCCGGCCGAGGCCACCCCGGAACACCATGGTAGGGTCGACACCGGCCCAGCTATCTCTGTCTCTTCCACTACCTTCCACTGTTTGTGGACGTTGGTCTTGGTCCAGTCCATAACCCTCTGTAGGTGTCCCGCTGTGTAATATAGGTAGAAGTCAGGGATGGCCAACCCTCCCCTCTCCTTAGGTAGAGTAAGAGCCTGATGTTTAAGACGTGGTCTTTTCCCGTTCCATATATAGGCACTTGTCATCGCGCGTAGAGCAGTGAAAAATCCTTTGGGGATTGTTATGGGGAGCGTCTGAAATAAGTAAAGTAGGCGTGGGAGGAGGTTCATTTTAATTACCTGAACCCTTCCTAGCCACGAAATATGTGGGTGGGACCATTCGGCTAGTTCTCTCTTGAATGAATTTAACATAGGGGTGAAATTCTCCCTGTATAGGTCCTCTCTCTGCCTGGTTAGCCATGTACCCAGGTAGCGTATTTTGTGTTCTGCCCATTGGAATGGGAAGCTAGGGCGAAGAGGGGAGGCTCGGTTGTTGGGTAAGTCAACGTTCAGTATGTAGGATTTGGAGTAGTTTATTTTTAGGTTGGATATGAGTCCAAATGTCTTAAAGGCTTGCAGTATATTGGGGAGGGAGATCTCTGGTTTAGTGACATAAAAGAGGAGGTCGTCTGCGTAGGCGGCCACTTTGTGGTGTGTGTCCCCCGTGTGTATGCCTGTTATGTCGTGGTGTCGCCGGACGGCCGACAAAGGGTTCAAGGGCAAGGACTAAGAGCAGCGGGGAAAGTGGGCATCCCTGACAGGTGCCGTTGTTTATCGGGAACTCGTCCGTCAGTGCTCCGTTCACTATGACGTGTGCCGTGGGTCTGTCGTACATGGCAGCGATCCAGCCCCGCATGTGGGGTCCCAGACCTATTTGACTGAGGATCTGGAATAGGTACTCCCATCCCACTCTGTCGAAAGCCTTCTCCGCGTCAGTGGACAGTAGGAGAAGGCCTCCGGTATTGTTGGTCTTGTTGTGCATGAGGGCAAGGGTCCGGATGGTATTGTCCCTTGCTTCACGGTTTGTTACAAACCCGACTTGGTCAAGGTGTACCAGTGTGGGGATGTGCGGCTGCAGGCGCCTGGCTAGAATCTTCGCCATCAATTTAATGTCACAATTGATGAGGGAGATGGGCCTGTAATTCCCACAGTGCTCTGCGTCCTTGCCCTCCTTTGGGATGATAGTTATGTGAGCTGTCAACGCTTGTTTGGGGAAATAGTAACCTTCTCTTATTGCGTTAAACGAGGCCAGCATCGGTTGATATAATTTGTCCACGAAATGTTTATAATAGCAGAGAGGCAGGCCGTCAGGGCCTGGACTCTTGCCGGGTTTAGTGCCTTTTATTGCCAGTGCCAACTCCTCGATTGAGAAGGGCTCGTCTAGTTGGTCTGCTACCTGCTGGTCTAGTGTGGGCAATTTGTGGGTCAGTAGGTATTGTCGGATGGAATCTCTTAAGTGGGCAGTCGCCGTCTCCGACATCGGTCGGGGGAGCGAGTAGAGCTCCGAGTAATAGGTTCTTATCGTTTGCAGGATTTCGGCCGGTAAGCGGCGTATCAAGCCCTGTTTGTCTCTTATTTTGTTGATGTATGTCAACTGGCGCCGTTTCGCCAGCATTCTGGCTAAGAGTTTGCCACTTTTGTTCCCATGTAGGGAAAAAAGGCCTTGTGTCTGAATACTTCTCTATGATGCTTGGACTGGATCAGGGAGGTCAGGTCCCGTCGTAGTTGTAGTAGTCGTGTTTGGTGGGCCGGGGATTGTGCTTGTTTGTGTAGCATGTCATGTTTGTGTATGTCCGCTATTAGTTCTGTGAGTCGGGCTTCCCGTTGTTTTTTGAGTTCCGCACCCTTTTGTATGAAGTGTCCCCGTTGTAGCGGAGAGCCGATCTTGCACAGCTATTCTCCACTAGAGATCCCAGTGAGGCTCAGGAACAAGGTGATGTTAAGTCCACAGGCAAGGTTTCCAGCAGGTAAAGTAATACAGCAGTATCCCCATCGCAATCCCAATAACTGGACGACACACAGTTTCAGGAGTAGTCTGACAAGCTTTATTCCACAGTTCCTTATAAAGCCCTCTCCCATGCAAGGGAGGAGGTTCTATCACTTAAGACATTATCCAATCTCTAAGTAGTAACCTCCCACAGATCTCCTCCCCTCCTCTAGCATCATAATCCCCTTATTGTGTACACAGTTTTCCCCGAGTTTTGGATGTACCCTAAATACTTGGGGTACATCCACAAATCCAACATCCCCAGATAGCTCTATTCTGGGGGACCAACATACTTAAAAATTAGCCCATTCGGATGAAGCGTTCGGGAGTTATGGGACTTTGAAGTTTGGACCGACCGCAGAGGTAAAGTATCCGAAAACAGTTCCATGTATTCTGGCCCTGCGGTCGGTCACAAACAGGCGAATGCAAAGGGGTGAAATATTACTGCTAAGTGGCCTGACTGGGATTCGGATGAATCCCCTAGTTTGTGGGGTTGTTTCTACCGAACGGCGGGCCACGAAGTATTAGGAGTCTGGAGGTCTCAGCGGTGTTTGCCTAGTCAAGTGTCCGATTTTGGTTCCAGACACTCGACGGCAAAACACCGCTGTTCGGCAGTTTAAGATGGCCGCCGCCACGTGTTCGCATCCGAATGGCGGCCACCCAGAGAACAAAGACCACACTGCAGGAATAGGTAATTACCCGTTTGCAACATTGTTGCAAACGGTAATTGAAGGCACACTTTACATGGGGTGGTCTAGTTGTTCGGTAGTTTCATTCCCTTGTTTTATTTGAATGATTCTACCGAACAACTAGAGGAATACAATTCTTTACATACATTTAACTGTCATTATACCCGGATACCATGCCTTCTATACATGTACATACACATTAAACCAGCCATACGACCAAATACACTTATTCTCATACATGTCGTGGGACAGCCCGGTACCAATCCGCTACACTGCTCCCCCTTGCCCACAAGCCGGCATACACAGTCTGATCCAACACGGATCGGCTTGGGGATGTCCGGGGCTCACGGATCATTTCTCTAAGTCAGTTAGTCTGCTTACCCGGCCGGTACTGGATATTAAAGTCAAAAGGCTGTAGCGCCAAACTCCAGCGCAGCAGCCTGGCGTTGTCTCCAGCCACCCGGTTCAGCCAGACTAACGGGTTGTGATCCGTGAGCAAGGAAAAGGGCTGTCCATATAAATAGGGTTGTAGCTTCTTTAGGGCCCACACCACAACCAGGCATTCCTTTTCGATGGCGGCGTAGCTTACTTCTCGAGGTAACAGTTTGCGACTGATGTAAGCCACTGGATGTTCTCCGCCATCGGCCCCGACTTGACTCAGTACTGCCCCCAATCCAAACATAGAAGCGTCTGTGTGAACAAGAAAACGTTTAGTTGGATTGGGAGCTGCCAAGACAGGGGCATTTATCAGTGCATTTTTCAATTGTTGGAATGCCTGCTCACACTCCGGGGTCCAGTTTACTTGGCGGGGAAGGTTCTTACGGGTCAGGTCAGTGAGGGGTTTGGCCAGGGCGCTATAATTGGGAACAAACTTCCTGTAATACCCTGCTGTCCCTAGAAATGCTAAAACCTGGGTCTTAGTCTTAGGGGTGGGCCACTGGGCTACAGCCTCTACTTTGGCGGGTTCGGGTTTCTGTTTACCGCACCCTACTCTATGTCCCAGGTATTGTACCTCAGCCATGCCGATACTACACTTGGCCGGCTTCAAGGTCAGACCTGCTTCCCTTATCCTATCTAGCACAGCTCCTATGTGAGCTAAATGTTCTTGCCACGTATTGCTAAAGATAGCAATATCGTCCAGGTAGGCACATGTATAGTCCTGGAATCCATCTAGGAGTCGATCCACCATCCTTTGGAAGGTGGCTGGGGCGTTTTTCATCCCAAATGGCATGACCTTAAACTGGTACAAGCCAAATGGGGTGACAAAGGCCGACTTCGGGATGGCGTCTGGGGCCAGGGGGATTTGCCAATACCCTTTACACAAGTCAATAGTGGTGAGGTATTGGCCCCTGGCCATTCTGTCCAGTAACTCGTCTATCCGGGGCATCGGATAGGCGTCAGATACAGTCTTCTCGTTCAATCTCCTATAGTCCACGCAGAAGCGGGTCGTACCGTCTCGCTTTGGTATGAGGACTACAGGAGATGCCCAAGGACTGTCTGAGGGTTCAATCACCCCCAGTTGGAGCATTTCGTCGATCTCCTTACGCATGTTTGCCCGCACCGCTTCTGGGATGCGGTAGGGAGTCTGGCGCATGGGTAGTTGCCCTGGGGTCTCGACCCGGTGAGTTGCCAGAGGCGTGTATCCAGGTACATTAGAGAACGTGTCGCGTTTCTCTTCCAATAGTTGCTGTACCTCGATCCGCTCCTGTGGGCTCAGCCGATCTCCCAGCGCAACCTCCCCTAAATCTCCGGACAGCTGCCCATCCCCCAGCAAATCGGGGAGGGGTAAGCTGTCAAACTCTTCCGTGTTAGGGGCACAGATGGCGGTTACCTCCTCAGTACGCTCGTGGTAGGGCTTCAGCATGTTCACATGGAGCATGCGTCGCCCCCCAGTCCCTGTGCAGGGGCCGATAATATAGGTGGTATCGCATCTTTGCTCCACCACCTTATATGGGCCCTGCCAGGCGGCCTGTAACTTATCATGTCGGACAGGTTTTAAAATTAGTACCTTCTGCCCGACCTGAAAGCTACGGTCCCTGGCTCCCCGATCATACCATGTACGCTGGCGTGTCTGGGCCTCCTGAAGGTTTTCCCTTACCGTCTTGGTCAACGCTTCTAGGCGGTCCCGAAAGGCCAACACATATGGTATGATGGGAGTGCCATCTGTGCTCCGGTCTCCCTCCCAATGCTCTCTAATAAGATCCAATGGGCCTCGGACCCTCCTTCCAAACAATAATTCAAACGGGGAGAACCCTGTGGATTCCTGCGGCACCTCCCGGTATGCGAATAGGAGGTGCGGCAGGAATCGTTCCCAGTCCTTGTGGGTCTCTGCGAAGGTTCGGAGCATCTGCTTCAAGGTACCATTGAATCGTTCGCAGAGCCCGTTTGTCTGGGGGTGGTAAGGGGCACTGATAATAGGCTTAATGCCACAGATCCTCCAGAGGTGTTGGGTGAATTCTGCGGTAAACTGGGTACCCTGATCCGAGATAATCTCCCTGGGTAACCCCATCCGGGAGAATATCCGCATGAGGGCATCCGCGACCGTCTCAGCGTGGATGTTGGTCAGAGCCACTGCTTCTGGATACCTGGTGGCATAATCTACGACCGTTAAAATATACCGTTTTCCTGACGGGCTAACTTTATTGAGGGGGCCTATCAGATCCACCGCTATTCGGCTAAAAGGTTCCTCTATTATGGGTAAGGGGTGAAGTTTAGCCTTCCTGCGATCCCCCCTTTTTCCCACTCTCTGGCAGGTATCGCAAGTCGTGCAATATCTGCGTACTTCCTGGCTAATCCCTGGCCAGAAGAAACTCTGGGTTAGTCTGTATCTGGTGCGACTAACCCCTAGATGTCCGGATAGCGGAATATCATGCGCTATCCGGAGTAATTCAGCCCGGTACCGCTGTGGTACCACTAATTGTCTCCTCGCTATCGGGTCTAACCCCGTAATCTGTTTAGTTGTTTCCCTGTACAAAAGTTGTTTATCCCAGATAAACTTCTCTCCCTCCGCCCCGGGGGAACCCGTGCCAACCTTGTCCCTATACACCTGAAGCGTGGGGTCTGTTGCGACTTCAGCTACAAATTCGTTAGGTGGAGCCCAGGGGACACATTCTAGAGGGGGGGTAGGGTTGCTTACCTGGACCTCCGGCAGTGTGTTGTGGTCCTGGGTGCGGGTCTGTTGTCGGGTGACTACAGGGTTGACCTCTCCTGTGGTGGGCGACTGGGGCTCAAAAGCAGAAGTGAGCCTCCCCAGATCGTTCCCCAATAAAACCTCCGCCGGTAAATGTGGCATCAACCCCACCTCCACTTCCCCTGCCCCCGCTCCCCAATGTAAATGTACCCTTGCTGTAGGTAGCCGGTACACTGCTCCCCCAGCTACCCGGACGGCAACAGTTTTGTTCAGTTTTGCCTGATCTGAAATCAGGTGGCTCTGTACCAAAGTGATGGTGGCTCCCGAATCTCGTAATCCCCGGACTGCTGTACCATTCAGATATACCGTCTGTCGATGGTGCCGTAGATTATCCACATTGGCCTGGACCGGATCTGCCTCGTGCAGTACCTCCCATTGTTCCACAGTAGTAATGGGGACTGCGGAACCATACGGGGTGGTGACTAGGTCCTGGTAGTGGTGGGCTGCGGCCGCCCTGGGTGGAGGTGGGCCTGGACGAATCCAGGTGGAACGGTCCCGTAGCTGTGGGCATTCCCTTTTATAATGTCCCCACTTCTGGCAGTGATGACAGGGGCCAGCGGTGGGTTGTCGGAACCGGGGCTGTGCAGCGGGTGGTGGTGGTGGTGGTAGCGGTCTCGGTGGAGCTGGGGTGTAGGTGTTTCCCCCGAATGTTTTGAAGGTTGCTTTTGGAGCTGCAGGTTTTTGTGACCTGCGTGCATCCAGGTAGTCATCCGCTTTCCTAGCAGCCTCGGTAAGGGAAGTAGGGTTTCTGTCCCTTACCCATTCCTGGACCTCATTGGTTACTCCCGCATAGAACTGCTCCATCAGCAACATCTGTATTACATCCTCCATAGAACGTGCCTTGCTAGCTTGCACCCACCCGAGCGCTGCCCCCTGTAATCGGCATGCCCACTCTGCGTGCGAGTCCTTCTCTGTTTTCTTTAGATCCCGGAACCTCCGCCGGTATGCCTCGGGTGTTATAGCATACCTGGCGAGTATAATTTCTTTCACTTTATTGTAATTCCTTATTTCGTCATTAGGTACAGTCCGATATGCCTCTGCTGCCCTCCCGGTTAACCTTCCGGCCAAAATAGGTACCCAGTCCTCTGCGTTAATTTTATGCAGTGCACACAGTCTTTCAAAGTCTTGCAGGAAAGCGTCTATATCTTCCTCTGCCTCCACATATGTTTTAAAAGCCTGGTATGGTATTTTAGGCTTACCTTCCTGTGGCACATTAATTGCAGAGCTTTGTTCTGGTGCTTGGGTCCTTAGGATGAATTCTTGTACCTCGGCCATTGTCCTGGTAACAATTTCTGTTGGGGGGTTTTCCCCATAAAAGGATAGCCTGAACTGAACTTGCCTCTGGAATTCCAATCCTTGTGGTGTTCCTCCCGGCTCCCTCTGTGCCGGAACTGAATCGCCCTCCATTCTGTACTCTGCCATGAGTTCTGTAACAAGTACTGCTTTCTTCTTATTGCTGGCTTGTATACCCCTTGCCTCTAGGAGGTCCTTTAGCGTGGAGCGTTTTAGCGCAGAAAAATCAATCTCCATCCGTACTCCATTTACGCTTGTTCCTCTGTGAGTTTGGATCCCAGCGCTGCCAACCAATGTAGCGGAGAGCCGATCTTGCACAGCTATTCTCCACTAGAGATCCCAGTGAGGCTCAGGAACAAGGTGATGTTAAGTCCACAGGCAAGGTTTCCAGCAGGTAAAGTAATACAGCAGTATCCCCATCGCAATCCCAATAACTGGACGACACACAGTTTCAGGAGTAGTCTGACAAGCTTTATTCCACAGTTCCTTATAAAGCCCTCTCCCATGCAAGGGAGGAGGTTCTATCACTTAAGACATTATCCAATCTCTAAGTAGTAACCTCCCACAGATCTCCTCCCCTCCTCTAGCATCATAATCCCCTTATTGTGTACACAGTTTTCCCCGAGTTTTGGATGTACCCTAAATACTTGGGGTACATCCACAAATCCAACATCCCCAGATAGCTCTATTCTGGGGGACCAACATACTTAAAAATTAGCCCATTCGGATGAAGCGTTCGGGAGTTATGGGACTTTGAAGTTTGGACCGACCGCAGAGGTAAAGTATCCGAAAACAGTTCCATGTATTCTGGCCCTGCGGTCGGTCACAAACAGGCGAATGCAAAGGGGTGAAATATTACTGCTAAGTGGCCTGACTGGGATTCGGATGAATCCCCTAGTTTGTGGGGTTGTTTCTACCGAACGGCGGGCCACGAAGTATTAGGAGTCTGGAGGTCTCAGCGGTGTTTGCCTAGTCAAGTGTCCGATTTTGGTTCCAGACACTCGACGGCAAAACACCGCTGTTCGGCAGTTTAAGATGGCCGCCGCCACGTGTTCGCATCCGAATGGCGGCCACCCAGAGAACAAAGACCACACTGCAGGAATAGGTAATTACCCGTTTGCAACATTGTTGCAAACGGTAATTGAAGGCACACTTTACACGGGGTGGTCTAGTTGTTCGGTAGTTTAATTCCCTTGTTTTATTTGAATGATTCTACCGAACAACTAGAGGAATACAATTCTTTACATACATTTAACTGTCATTATACCCGGATACCATGCCTTCTATACATGTACATACACATTAAACCAGCCATACGACCAAATACACTTATTCTCATACATGTCGTGGGACAGCCCGGTACCAATCCGCTACACCCGTATTACGCTTTTGTGTGCCTCCCATCTGATCGTCGGGGAGGTGTCCTCGGGAGCATTGTCCTGGAAGTAGTCAGTCAAAACTTTACCAAAGTGTGCGGCCAGGTCTTGGCGTGACAGTAAGTATTCGTTCAGCCTCCATTTGGTTATTGCGGGCCTAAGGAGCGGGGATCGGAGGGTGATAAGGACGGGGGCGTGGTCCGACCAGGTCGCTACCCCTATCTTCGCGTCGCGTACCAAGGGGAGGTGATAGTGTGTGGTGAGAAAGTAATCTATGCGGGTGTATGTCCGGTGGGGGTGGGAGTAGAATGTGTAGTCCCATTCGTCTGGGTGGTGTGCTCTCCAGCAGTCAATAAGTCTGTGTCTAGTCAGTAGGGAGTTAATTGCTCTGAGGTGTTGTCTGGGGAGGTGGGAGGTACCCATGGAGCAGTCCCAGGTTGGGTCCATAGCAATGTTCAAGTCGCCCCCAATTATGAGGACCCCTTCCGCAAATGTGTGAAGTTTCTGCAAGGTGTTTTTAAGGTAGCGGTGATGTTTGTTGTTCGGTGCATATAGAGTAGCAAAGGTGTAAAGATGGTCGGACACTGTGCCTTTTACAAAGAGGTATCTACCTTCCCGGTCAGTCATGCTTGCTTTCTCTACAAACGGTACTCTCTTATTAAACAGTATCGCCACCCCCCTGGATTTCCCTTCATGGAAGTCGCTGTAGTACCCTGTTGGGAAGTGATGATTGGTCAGTTTGGGCCTGTCCCCTTCCCTGAAGTGGGTCTCCTGTATCATGACTATTGATGCTTTCTGCGAATGGAAGTCCCTCAGTGCCCCCGACCTTTTCTCCGGTTTGTTAAGCCCTTTGGCATTTATGGAGAGGACGGTAAGGTCGCTCGGTAGTAGTGGTTCGTCGGTCATTGTGGGGTGTGTAAGTGCCGTTACCTTCGTTGGGTCCTGTTAGTGTTTGTCGGGAGTCAGTCAAGTCGTCCGGTAGGGGGGTGAAAGGAGTGAGGGTGGGGAGGTGGGAGGGGGGTAGGCGCGGGGTAGGGAGGGGATGGGAAGTCAGGTAGGGAAACTATGTACAACAACTATTCAGTCACTCGAAGGTGGCTGTTAAGGGACGAGCGTCGGGGGACAAGGAGTGGCGGGGTCCACCAGTGGTCCACCAAGTCCAGTCCACCTATCTATGGGGGCTCTTTTCCTATGGGGAAAAGTGGAGGAGGTCGGGAGCCTCCGTACGAGTCCTGCCCGGGGATCCCGGGATTGTGTGGCTTCCAGTGCCCCCACTCCCGGGTCTCTCACGAACCGGTCCTCGCCTGGAGCCCTCGACTCCCCTGTGGCTTTAAGTGTGAGTGGTGGGTGGATGTTTGTTTCATCCTCGTCCTGAACTTGTATTGGCCAGAGGCCTCTAGTGGGTAAGGTTTCGCCCCGTCGGGCGTCGGATAGTGGTGCGGTATGTAGCCCGGTAAGCGAGTCAATAAGCAATAACAAGCAATAACAAGCAATAACAGTTCGAAAGAACAGCATAATAAACAAGTATTTCCAGTCATAACTACCAGATAAAAGCCCCACCCCCACAATTTTCGGAATAGGTCTCGACCTTCCCATGCAGTTCTAAGGCTACAAGTTCCCGTTCATTCCCTTCTTCTGTGTGAAGATTAGGATGTTACTTGACCCTCTTAGCGTGGGGAGAAGGGGCACCCTGTCCGCTGCATTAGTGGATGTCGGGGGTGGATTCAGAATTTGAGTATCGCGTTCCCTAGTACCATGTACCCACCCCGGGACTGAAGTAGGCCCCATGTTTGTCCTCCTCCCTCTAGGTTCAGTCCCGAGCTATCTTTCCCCGTTGATATCTAGGAGGGGGGTCGCACCCCAGGTTAGCCGCACCAGCGTTGGTGTCCCCGCCACTGTTCCCCCACCGGTTCCTCACAGGGCGGTATACACCTCGGCGGCGCAGCCCAGCCAGGGAGCGCCCCCCCCGCCCCTCCGCTAGGGGGCTCCTCAATGATCTACTTGAGTTGTATGTCTGGCCGGGGGGATACTTGTGTTGGGCCGGTTAGAGTACGTCCGGGTGTGAGCTGCTGTGCCCTTCAGGATGTGGTTCCTATGGCGGAACCCCAGGCTATACAGTGGTATTTACTCCCCCCCTCTCTCTCTTGCATCTCGAGGGGGGGACTCTGGGGGACCCCTGGGTCTCAGAGCCCTGTGTGCTCGTACAAATTCAATGTGTGTGGTTTCAGGTCGTCCGAGGAGCCTGTTGAACAGCCCCATGAGCGTTGCGCGGATCGGGGTGTGCTGATCCATGTCTTCCGGTATCCCCCTGACCCGGATATTTTGTCGGCGCCCCCTATTGTCCAGATCTTCGAGGTGTAGGGCCATTTGGCGTAATTGTGCCTCATGTACCTGCAGGGTATTTGTAGTAGCATTTTGTGTGGCAGTCAAATGGTCACTGTCTGCTTCCAGCTGGGAGACCTTTTGGTGCAGGCCCTGTAGGTCTTCGCGGAGGGAGTGGAGCTCTGCTGTGATGGAGTTTCGGAGCTCAGTGTTCACCTCCTTGAGGTCTGCCTTGGTAGGTAGTGCCCGGATCAGGGTCACCCAGTCCGGTGCATTCTCCGGGTGGGGGACGGAGTTAGGGGATTCTGTGCAGGGCTCTGTGTTCGGGGAGTGTGGGCGCGAGGCCCATGAGGTCCCGGAATCTGTCGAGGCCTGTGAAGCCAGGTCTGCCGGAGTTTTCAGGTATTTATTCAGCGTGGAAGCCGGGGTGCCCTTGGATGTGTCTACGGGCTTACCGCATTGCGATGAGCGGTGTGTTTTATCCATTCTGTAATATCAGGGAGTGGATGGACGAGGATTCGTGATAAGCCTGCGGGGAGCTCTCAGGTTAAGCTGCCATGTCTCTCCGCCTCCAAGCCACGCCCCTTACTCTGCTATTTTGAGCAAATTTGATAAGCCCTTTCTGTCACACACACTTTATTTACTTAGTTATTTGCACTTTTACACTTAATAACTTATTGCTTGATTAAAGGACCACTATAGTGCCAGGAAAACAAACTTGTTTTCCAGGCACTATATAGTCCTTAGGTCCCCCCCACCCTCAAGGCCCCACTCCCACTGGTGACCTCTCCTCCCCCTCTGAGTCAGCTCCCGAGTGGAGCCAAATGTGCATGCGCGGCCAGAAAGCTGATACTTTTAAACAGCACGGAGATTGCTTCCAGGATCATTGCTGAATTTATCCTTGCCAGGGATGAATTGTTACTTGCAGCAGGCAACCGATATTTTAGAATGACATACTACATGGAGAGTGACCATCCATGCAATTATTCCCTGTAATAAATACAGAATAATACATGGTTCAGCTCTGTGAAGTTCGAGGGCGGGTCCTTAAACTTGGCCAGAGATTAGTGGCAGATACCATCCCATGTGGCAGCTGCCACAGTATAAATTAAATAGCTGTTTTCTGGGACTGTCACTCCCAGTAATCCCTACAATTCTACACTTCACTTACCCTTAAAGCTTCGTCACATCTCCCCACATTCAAAAATTTGTAATAATTCATAAAGATAAAATATTTATGAAATTAACTCTCTTGGAATTTCACTGAAATCCCAACCAATTCAAAAGATATACAGAGACAAAAGTAAGGAGCAACATTTTGTCAAGCCTGGTCAAACCCACAGCCATCATCAGTGCCAGCTAAGGGGAGAAAGAAAAGGCTCCATCTACAAGGGACCCTGCAGTCTCACGAGATTCTTCATAGACGTCAGTCTACGCATGAGAGTGCAGCGCTGACGGAGGCTCCTTGCAGCTGAAGCACCAGGAGCTGAGGAAGACTGGCAGGAAGAAGTTGGCAGACGCTGCAAGGGACAGGTTCAGGTAAATATAACTCACCTTCCCCCGCATTGTCAAAGGGTCTTTTCAAATTATGCAAACACCCCAGATGGTGACAGAACCGCTTTAACTCTTTCCCCATCACTAACATTAACGAAGAACCTCAGATGTTTTAAAACTACAGTTTCCACAATGCGCTGTCATTCTAAAGGCATTCTAAATGCATGCAAAGCATCATGGGAGTTGTATTCTACAACATCTGGTGATCACTCCTGCCCTACACTTTTCCTAGCCTAAAAATATCACGTAAGATTAATTATACATTACAGCAAAGTAGAGACATTTATAAATCATTCAACCATCAGTCTCATGTTTTATAATGAAGTCTATAGAACACTTCAATTTTTTGCCCATGACACACAGTTATGTATCCTCTCTCTTCCTCCATCTCTCTGCACCCACTTACAAATGTATGAAGTATATATATCAATACATAGATCTGTGTAATTAGATATTATCTCAGACCTCCCTTTTATTTATATCTCCTCCTCCTCAATGCACCTCTATGAGAAAGGTTCAGTGTCTGCATGCAGAAGGTGGAGACACTGAGTGTCAGTACTGCACTATGTGCAGCACTGCCCCAGGAAGCACCTCTAGCAGGCATCTGAGGAGTCGCCTGTAATGTAAGCACTGCGTTTTCTTTGAAAAAACTGTGCAAAAACCCTGAAGGGAATGATTCTACTCACCAAAACAAATACAATAAGCTGTAGTCGTTCTGGTGACTATAGTGTTCCTTTTAACATTTTATGTTGTTTTATCACATTTTTCCACATTTGGCAATGCAGGAACCATAATTCTGGGCCAGAATTGGTTAGATCAGCAGGTATATTTACTAGTTTCCATACTGATTATTTACTTTTAGATCTGTGTCCAATTTTGTATTTAATATGTGACTCCCTGTCTAGCACATTTGTTTTAAAAAAAAAATGGCACAGGTTAGATGTTATCTCTCACATTGTGTTTAATATTGTCTGTCACATTGTGTTTAATATTGTCTGTCACGTTATGTTTAATATTGTCTGTCACATTGTGTTTAATATTGTCTGTCACGTTATGTTTAATATTGTCTGTCACATTGTGTTTAACATTGTCTGTCACATTGTGTTTAATATTGTCTGTCATGTTGTGTTTAATATTGTGTCACATTGTGTTTAACATTGTCTTTCACATTATGTTTAACATTGTCTGTCACATTGTGTTTAATATTGTGGCATTGTGGTATGCATTTCCTCACAGTATATTATATTTTTTCATCATGTCATGTTGCACTTCAACTCCATATTGTCACATTACACTCTTGCTCTAACGATGCATTAGATACATTGAAACAGCAAAAGTGCAGTAATATTGGAATAACCTTGTCACATATCTTTCGTTTTCATTATAATTGTCTTTTGTCATATTGAATCCAATGCTGTCACATTGTCTTCTGTTATTTCTATTCCTGAGCTAACACTTTGTAAGGGTCTTTTCTCACATCCTCTGTTGTCATGTTGTCATGTTTGTCTGTTTGTCATGTCAATCTCTCTCAATCACACATTGTCCCATGATGTTCTTTTCCAATTTCGGTTTCAAATTGTATTGCTTTCTGTCATATTGTGTTTGTTTTATGACATTGTATACAATGCTATCCTGTTGAAATTCTTCTGTCACAGTGTATCACATACTATATTTTTATTATTGTTATTTAGTGCAAACATATTATTCAATGCTTCACAGTGGGGGCATTAAAATGTTCATCAAATAAATGGTAAACTAATCTGAACAGACAAGAGAGGTGAAGTTATCCCTGCTTAAACGGGCTTCTCGACAAGAAATTGTAAATTAATTTTTGTACATTTTATAAATACCATAATATTGTTATTTTCTTCTCTCACATTGTGTTACATATTATCAAATTGGCATCGTTTGCTTTCACATATAGCCCATTTTATCATAATATTGCTTCATTACATTGTTTCCTATGGTATTAGATGCTACAGATTACAGCTATTTCTATTTTAATGTATTATTGTAATTTGTGCAACCTTATCATTTCCACGTCACATTACTGTACCACAACCCTTTTACATCTTTGTACCTAGTGTTCTGTCACATTGTAGTCTATTCACCATATGAAAACCTCTCTATGCATTATTATTCCTTCTTCTTTGTCACGTTGTGTTTCTTTGTATTAACAATATAGTTGACCACACACCCATATATCCACCACAGAATGAGATAAAAAATTTGATTCTGCCAATCCCAAAATATTCAAGTAGTAGTAACATTTAGTACACCCCACTCCCCCTGCCATCCTATGCACATTTGCACCTGCTACAGCACAAGAGGTTTCTGCTCTGCTCCTGTCCTCCCACCCCACGACCTGCTCCCTCGATCCTATTCCCTTGCATCTCATCCGCACTTTGTCTCCCTCTCTTGCTCTTCCTCTCGCTAGCATTTTCAATCTCTCCCTTTCCTCTGGCACATTTCCCTCACCCTCCAAACATGCAACCGTAACCCCAATTCTGAAAAAGCCCAACCTTGATCCCAACTGCCCATCCAACTACCGCCCTATCTCGCTACTGCCATTTGCCTCCAAGATCCTGAGAGAGTTGTGTACGCCAGATTGACAGACTTTCTCGAATCCAACTCTCTGCTTGACCCCCTTCAGTCTGGATTCCGCGCTGGTCACTCTGTCGAAACTGCTGTGACCAAAGTATCAAACGATTTAATTGCTGCTAAATCTCACAGCCAATACTCTATCCTAATCCTCCTTGATCTTTCTGCCGCATTTGACACTGTTGATCATCAACAGCTTCTTCACATTCTTCATAACTTTGGTCTACGGAATACTGCTCTCTCCTGGTGCTCCTCCTACATCTCCCAGCGCTCTTTCAGTGTTTCTTTCTCTAGTTCTGCCTCTTCTCCCCAACCCCTCTCTGTCGGCGTCCCCCAAGGTTCTGTCCTCTGCCCCCTATTGTTCTCCATCTATACTGCCTCCCTTGGTAAACTCATCAGCTCCTTTGGTTTCCAATATCATTTATATGCAGATGACATGCAAATCTACCTGTCCTCCCCTGATCTCTCTCCGCCCACCTTGACTCGTGTTTCTGACTGCCTCTCTGCTATTTCCAACTGGATGGCTGCTCACATCCTTAAACTCAACCTGTCCAAAACAGAACTTCTAGTTCTTCCTCCCTCAAGTGCTGCTACTCCTGTTGTCTCCATCCAAGTCAACGGAGCTACTATCACCTCTACCTCGCAGGCTCGCTGCCTAGGGGTTCTTTTCGATTCTGACCTCTTTTTTACTCCCCATGTCCAATCGATAGTCAAATCCTGTCGCTTCCAACTCAAGAACATAGCGCGCATCCGCCCATATCTAACGCCAGACGCGGCTAAGATACTGGTTCATGCTGTTGTTCTCTCTCGCCTCGACTACTGCAATCCCCTTTTCACCGGTCTTACATGTTCCCAGCTTGCACCGCTGCAATCTATAATGAATGCGGCTGCGAGGCTTATTTTCCTGTCCAGTCGCACCTCCCATGCCTCCACGCTCTGTCAATTCCTGCATTGGCTTCCAGTTAGATATAGGGCCCAATTCAAAATTCTGGCGCTTGCGTACAAATCCCTACATAATGCTGCTCCAACATACCTATCCTCCCTCATACACAAGTATGTCCCGTTGAGACCCCTGCACTCATCCCAAGACCTACGCCTATCCTCTGCCCGGATCCCCACCTCTGACGCTCGCCTTCAAGACTTCTCTAGGGCTGCACCTCTTCTGTGGAACTCCCTTCCCTCCTCAATCAGACTTTCAAGCAGCCTCCACTCCTTCAAAAAATCTTTGGAAACTCACTTCTTTATTAAAGCGTATCAATTAAACTGTCAGCAGGCTTCTCATCCCCCACCCCATGACTCCTTTCCTGCAACTGTCAAAAATGCCAAGCACTCAATAAACCCTTCTCTAACAAATTATTTAATTCCCCTACTTTAACCCTTTGTGTCACTATACCCCACTCCCTCTAGCATGTAAGCTCATTGAGCAGGGCCCTCAACCCCCTCTGTTCCTGTACGTCCAGTGGTCTGATCTCAATTATGTGTCTGTTAGTCCACCCATTGTACAGCGCTACGGAATTTGTTGGCGCTATATAAATAATATAATAATAATATCTGCCCATTCCTTGATACCAATTTCTCAGTTACTCCCAACCCATTCTCCCAGACTCCTCCTGGTCAGTCTATCCCTTCAATGCACTAGTCAGATCTGCTAAATGTGGGAGCAAACTCACAGGAAAAGAGATATAGAGAACAAAGCCAGCAAAATGCCTGGTTTGGGTGGTTTCTCACCCTGCACAGGGAGTTAGGTAGTAATAGTTACCATGATTTATTGGCATCCCAACATTACCAAGCAGGATGTACACATTACCCATTGTACCACCACCTTCATGGCAATTATTCTCCATGGATTGTAGCAAGGAAAATATCTCCGCTGATAACATTATATTATATTATGAAGCCAAACACTAAGTCAGAAAACAAAAGCACTTATTTCTCAACAGATCTCAGAAGTAAAAGGAAGTAAATTGAGAAATGGATATGTTGTAATTAAGATAATGCATTTATCCTCATATCCTGTCATAAGTACATCTTTTACATGTAAACAAAACAGTTTTAAAGTACCTTTTTTGTTTTTTAATAAGTTTATTTAAACATTACCAAAATCATCCTTTTGGCGAATAATGACACTGACTGCTCATTCATCACATAAAGCACAGTGCCACATATTCATGGAAGTAACTTCTTTTAATCTTTAATTTAGATTTTTCCTTTAGTCCTTTTATTTTTATTTAATTCCCTGTAAGGCATGTATGTCACCTTTCTTCTGCTTTCTGATGTTTGCTTTGAAAAACTACTAGACATTTTAAACATGTCTACATGAGTTTATGCATTGAGTTGGCACATGATTGGCTGATAAGAGATCATATATATACACAGACTGATTAGCCACAATATTAAAACCACTGACAGGTGAAGTTAATAACATTGATTTTATTGTTACATTCGCACCTGTCAAGCAGTGGGATATATTAGGCAGCAAGTGAACAGTCAGAGCTTGAATTAAATGTGTTGGAAGCAGGAAAAATGGACAAAGATCCGATAGTGATGGCTAGACAACTGGGTCAGAGCATCCCCAAAACGGCAAGTGTTGTGGGGTATTCCTGTATGCAGTGGTTAGTATCTAACAAAAGTGCAACAATGAACAACAACTGGTGAACCAGCATCAGGTTAGTGATCGCCCAAGGCTCATTGCTGCATGTGGGCCCTCCTATCTGGTCGAATCACACAGAAGACTGAATGCTGTCCATGAAAGAAAGGTGTCAAAACACACACTGCATCACAATTTGCTGCCTATGGGGCTGTGAAGCCGTAGACCAGTCAGAGTGCCCATGATAACTCCTATCCACCACTGAAAGCGCCTTCAATAGGAATGTGAGTGTCAGAACTACACCCTGGAGCAATGGAAGAAGGTTGCCTGGTCTGATGAATCATGTTTTCTTTCAGATCAGGTGGATGGCTGGGTGCATGCAGGGCCGGCGCGTCCATAAGGCGGCACAGGCGGCCGCCTTAGGGCGCACCGGCTCTGGGGGCGCAAGATTTCGGTGACCGGCAGGAGGGAAGCGCTCCCTCCTGCCAGGTCACCTTCTGGACCCCCGGCGGGCGGCAGTGTTCTAATGAGAGGCGGCGAGGGAGCTCTAACCTGTCTGCTCTGCTCCCTCGCGGGCTGTCTACTGATGCCGGGAGCCGGATTATGACATCATAAGGGAGCAGAGCAGACAGGTTAGAGCTCCCTCGCCGCCTCTCATTAGAACACTGCCGCCCGCCGGGGGTCCAGAAGGTGACCTGGCAGGAGGGAGCGCTTCCCTCCTGCCGGTCACCGAAATCTTGCGCCCCCAGAGCCGGTGCGCCCTAAGGCGGCCGCCTGTGCCGCCTTATGGACGCGCCGGCCCTGCATGCACCCAGCCATCCACCTGATCTGAAAGAAAACATGATTCATCAGACCAACACTGCCGCCCGCCGCACTGAAGCCCCACTGGACCCCAGGGACACATCCACACCAGCTCTCCAGGTAGGGAGGCTGGGTGGATATTATTATTAATTTGTGTGTGTCTGAAAGTGTATGAGTGTGTGTCTGTGAGTGTGTGTGTCTGAAAGTGTATGTGTGTGTCTGTGTATGTGTTTGTCTGTGAGTGTGTGTCTGAAAGTGTATGTGTAAGTGAGTGTGTGTCTGTGAGTGTGTCTGTCAGTGTGTGTGTGTTTTTCTGTGAGTGTGTGTATGTATGTGTTTTTCTGTGAGTGTGTGTCTGTATGTGTTTGTCTGTGAGTGTGTGTCTGTGTATGTGTGAGTGGGTGCATGTGTCTGTGTGTGTATGTGTTTGAGAGTGTGTGTCTGTGTATGTGTTTGTCTGTGAGTGTTTCTGTGTGTGTGTGTGTGTCTGTGTATGTGTTTGTCTGTGAAAGATTGTATGAATGTGTGTGTGTGTGTTTGTGAGTGTCTGTCAAATCAGTGAGAGTATGTTTGTGATTGAGTGTGTGTCTGTCAATGAATGAATGAGTGTGTGTCAGATCAGTGAGTCTGTGTCTGTCAGTGACGTCTGTGTGTTTGTCATTGAGTGTGTGTGGCTGTTAGTGTGTACACACCACTGAGTGTAGCGTGGCGGAGCGGAGCGCAGTACAGGAGCTTCTGTTTCCTGTACCCGGCCAGACTGAGAGGAGGTGCTCACTGAGAGAGCACTTCCTGTCAGTCCAGCCAGGTACAGAAAACTGAAGCTCCTGTAGAGGGTCTGCTCCGCAATGCTACAAGACAGGTAGGAGGCACACCAGGAAGGGGAGTGTGACCGCTAAGAGGGTGGGGGGTGCACCAAGGGACAGAGAGGGGAGGGGAGAGAAAAACCAAGGGACAGGGAAAAGAGGGGAAGGGGAGAGGAACACTAAGGGACGGGGAAGAGGGAGGGGCTGGTTAGGAGGCACATAGGTGAAGATGTTAATTTTAGAGGGGGGGGCGGAAAAATTCATCTTCGCCTATGTAAATAAAAATCCTTGCACCGGCCCTGGGTGCATGTTCATCATTTACTGGATGAAGAGATGGAAGCAGGATGCATTATGTCAGGAAGGCAGGTTATGCTCTGGGAAATTTTCTGCTGGGAATCCTGCCATTCATGTAGATGTTTATTTGACATCTACCACCTACCTAGTGATTTTTGCAGATCATGTAGACCCCTTTATGGTAGTGGTGCTCCCTGATGGCAGTGACCTCTTTCAACAGGATAATGCACCCTGCCACACTGCAAAAAATGTTCAGGAATGGTTTGAGGAATATGACAAAGAGTTCAAGGTGTTGCCTAGGCCTCCAAATTCTCCACATCTCAATCTGATTGAGCATATGGGAGATGTGATGGAACAACAAATCCGATCCATGAAAGCCCCACCTAGCAACTTGCAGGACTTAAAGGATCTGTTGTTAATGTCTTGGTGCCAGATACCACACACACTGTTGTCCATTGGTTTTGTTAAGTCCATGCCTCGACCCATCAGAGCTGTGGCAGCACAAAGTGGGCCCACATGATATTAGGCAGAAGGTTTTAATGTTGTGGCTGATCAGTGTTGTGTGTGTGTGTATGTATATATATATATATATATATATATATGTGTTGTGGGGTTTTTTTTAGCAATAAAATTTATTTTAATCTACTGTAATAAGTACTAGGAGTGTTTTCTCTATGCCCGTTTCTACATTCTGCTGACAAGCACCGGGTAAAGTAGCCATTTTGTATATATATATATATATATATATACATATAGGGTGGGTGAGGTGTGGTGTGTGTGTGTGTGTCATTGATTTTACTAGCACTCAAAAAAGCTTCACCTTTATGTACTCCTTAAGCAATGATAACTAACGTGGTTGACTTGGGTATAGGATATAGACACCGATCACCCGATCTACAGAATGCCAAGCTTTATCTCTGGGAAAGAGAGGGAAAATTACCTGCTGGTTGCTTCCTGGTGATGATTAGAGACAACCTTGGGTATGTCGAAAGATATCATAGAACCAGTTTGGTCCAATTTGACTATGTGACATGAAACCAGTAATCTTCTTTTAATTAGACATGTGCAATTCGTTTCGGTCCGAATATGTATTCGGATGAATTCCGGGAAATTCGGACATTCGGGTACTTCCGAATGTCCGAATTGCCGAAGTTCCGAATTGCCGAAGTCCCGAAGAGCCGAAAATACAGAATTTCCGAAGTGCCGAAGTGTCAAAGTGCCGAAGTTCCGAAGTACGAATATACTTACCCAGTGAAAGAAGAAGAATGTTACACTGTGTACAATTTCAAATAAAAAGTATACAATCATACACAGGATTCAGCTGTAAGCATTTGCAACACTTACAACAATCAAGTAATATACATTCATATAAAATGTAAGTTACTTGGCCAGTCAATGTAATGACAGGAATGAATAAGTAGATAACTCCCTAATTCCCACGGTATTAGGGAGCTATCTACTAAAAGGCTGAAAGACCTAAATTGGTCTTTCAGCCAAATTTACTAATACTAAGTAAAGATTACTTAGTATTAGTAAATTATGCCCCTACTCGTTATACCGCGAGTAGGGGCATGTCTATTAAAGAGTGAGCAGCCTGTGGCTGTTCACTGTTAAAAAAAAGGGTCCCCACTCCTTGAGGGCGGGTGGGGACCCTAAAGTAAAAAAAGGGGGGATGACCTATTGTCCTCCCCACCGGCCCCCAGCCCTGAGCGACGGGTGGGGGCCCTAAAGTAAAAAAAAGGGGGAGGACCTATTGTCCTCCCCACCGGCCCCCACCCCTTAGCGGTGGGTGGGGGCCCTAAACAAAAATAAGGGGGGGGACCTAATGTCCTCCCCCCTGGCCCCCACCCCCGAGCAGTGGGTGGGGCCACTAAACACAAATTGGGGGGGACCTAAGGTCCTCCCCCCTTGCCCACACCCCTGAGCGGTGGGTGGGGGCCCTAAACAAAAGTAAGGGGGGAGGACCTAATGTCCTCCCCCTGGCCCCCACCCCTGAGCGGTGGGTGGGGGCCCTAAACAAGAATAAGGGGGGGACCTAATGTCCTCCCCCCTGTCCCCCACCCCTGAGCGGCGGGTGGGGGCCCTAAATACATATTTAACCCCCCTCCCCCCAGGTGACTAGGGGTCCCCAAACGCTAGTCACCCCCTCCCCAAAAAAATAAACTCCTACCTACCCCCCTCACCCTAAAAATAATGAGGGGGAACCATTTAACTAAGTACCTTTAAAAATAAAAATAAACATCATTTGATGTTTTCTTTCTTCTAAAATCTTCTTTTTTCAGCCCCAAAAAAGGCCAAATAAAAATCAATAATAACCGACACAATAAAAAAAAAAGGGAAACAAAATAAAATAATAATCCGCTGCCAGTGCACATTGCCACTCATATCTGGTGTCACAATAGCGTGCATTTAAAACCAAAAAATTTTTTTCACTGTTATAGATTGAATAGCAGTTACTTGTCTTCAAGCGGGTGTGTCAGGCCTACAGCGTGTACTCTGCCAACCTCTGCCAGTGCACATTGCCACTCATATCTGGTGTCACAATAGCGTGCATTTAAAACCAAAAAACTTTTTTCACTGTTATAGATTGAATAGCAGTTAGTTGTCTTCAAGCAGGTGTCAGGCCTACAGCGTGTACTCTGCCAACCTCTGCCAGTGCACATTGCCACTCATATCTGGTGTCACAATAGCGTGCATTTAAAACCCAAAAACTTTTTTCACTGTTATAGATTGAATAGCAGTTACTTGTCTTCAAGCGGGTGTGTCAGGCCTACAGCTTGTACTCTGCCAACCTCTGCCAGTGCATATTGCCACTCATATCTGGTGTCACAATAGCGTGCATTTAAAACCCAAAAACTTTTTTCACTGTTATAGATTGAATAGCAGTTACTTGTCTTCAAGCGGGTGTGTCAGGCCTACAGCGTGTACTCTGCCAACCTCTGCCAGTGCATATTGCCACTAATATCTGGTGTCACAATAGCGTGCATTTAAAACCAAAAAACTTTTTTCACTGTTATAGATTGAATAGCAGTTAGTTGTCTTCAAGCGGGTGTCAGGCCTACAGCGTATACTCTGCCAACCTCTGCCAGTGCACATTGCCACTCATATCTGGTGTCACAATAGCGTGCATTTAAAACCCAAAAGCATTTTTCACCGTTACAGAATGAATAGCAGTTACTTGTCTTCAAGCGGGCGTGTCAGGCCTACAGCGTGTACTCTGCCAACCCCTCCAGTGCACATTGCCACTTTTATCTGGTGTCGCAATAGATTGCATTTAAAAACCCAAAAACTTTTTTCACTGTTATAGATTGAATAGCAGTTAGTTGTCTTCAAGCGGGTGTCAGGCCTACAGTGTGTACTCTGCCAACCTCTGCCACTGCACAGTGCCATATCTGGTCTCACAGTAGCTTGCACGCATAGTACCATTAATCAAAAAAAATGACAGGCAGAGGCAGGCCACCCTGCAGGGGCTGTCGTGGTGCTGTGATTCCCTTTTGCCCTAGAATAATGCCCAATTTTCAGATGCCACGTACCCTGAACTTGAAAAGTTCTGAGGACATAGCTGACTGGCTAACACAGGACACGCAATCTTCTACAGCTTCCGCTCGGAACCTTGACGCACCATCATACTCCAGCTTAGCTTCGGGCACCTCTCAAGATACCACTCACCCGCCTGCTGCCACTACCAACACTAGGACCACAGCCGCTTCACTTTATCTGTCAGAGGAGTTATTTACACATCCGTTTGAAGAAATGAGTGATGAACAACCGTTATTGCCAGAGGATGTAGATAACAGGGATATGTCTCAGTCAGGCAGCATTACACACATGGACGTACGGTGTGATGATGATGATGTTGTACCCGCTGCTGCTTCCTTTGCTGAGTTGTCAGATACAAGTGAAGCGGTTGATGATGACGATGCGTCCATGGATGTCACGTGGGTGCCCGCTCAGCAAGAAGAAGAACAGGGCGAAAGTTCAGATGGGGAGACAGAGAGGAGGAGGAGACGAGTTGGAAGCAGGGGGAGTCGTCGCAAGGAGCTAGTGGTACAGTCAGACAGCATGCATCGGCACCCGGGGTCAGCCCGACAGCACGCCAATCAACGCATGCTGTGTCTACCACCAGAATGCTGGCATTGCAGAGCTCAGCAGTGTGGCATTTTTTTTGTGTGTCTGTCTCTGACAACAGCAATGCCATTTGCAACCTGTGCCAAAAGAAACTGAGTCGTGGGAAGTCCAACACACACCTAGGTACAACTGCTTTGCGTATGCACATGATCGCACATCACAAACGCCTATGGGATCAACACATGAGTACAAGCAGCACACAAACTCAAAGCCGCCATCCTCCTCTTGGTCCAGCATCTTCAGCCACGTCAACCACTGCTGTCCTCCTTGCTCCCTCTCAACCATCCGCCACTCCGTCTCTCGCCTTGAGCAGTTCCCGCTCATCTACCCACAGTCAGGTGTCTGTCAAGGACATGTTTGAGCGTAAGAAGCCAATGTCAGAAAGTCACCCCCTTGCCCAGCGTCTGACAGCTGGCTTGTCTGAACTATTAGCCCACCAGCTTTTACCATACAAGCTGGTGGAGTCTGAGGCGTTCAATTTTTTTTTAGCTATTTGGACACCGCAGTGGAAAGTACCCGGACGAAATTTATTTTCAAAAAAGGCAATCCCCAACCTGTACTCGATTGTGCAAAAGGAAGTAATGGCATGCCTGGCACACAGTGTTGGGGCAAGGGTCCATCTGACCACTGATACCTGGTCTGCAAAGCATGGTCAGGGCAGGTATATCACCTACACTGCGCATTGGGTAAACCTGCTGACGGCTGCCAAGCATGGAATGCGTGGCTCTGCAGACGAATTGGTGACACCGCCACGACTTGCAGGCAGGCCTGCTGCCACCTCCTCTACTCCTCCTACTCCATCCTCTTCCATAACCTCCTCGGCTGAGTCCTCTTCTGCTGCTGCGTATTGCTCCACATCAACGGCACCCCCCCAGCTTCCCAGGTACTATTCCACATCCCGGATACGGCAGTGTCACGCCGTCTTCGGTTTGACTTGCTTGAAAGCAGAGAGTCACACCGGACAAGCACTCCTGTCCACCCTGAACGCACAGGTGGAAAAGTGGCTGACTCCGCAGCAACCGGATATCGGCAAAGTGGTTTGTGACAACGGAACAAATTTGTTGGCGGCATTGAAGTTGGGCAAGTTGACACATGTGCCGTGCATTGCACATGTGTGTAATCTGATCGTACAACGCTTTGTGCATAAGTACACAGGCTTACAGGACGTCCTGAAGCAGGCCAGGAAGGTGTGTGGCCATTTCAGGCGTTCCTACACGGCCATGGCGCACTTTGCAGATATCCTGCGGCGAAACAATATGCCAGTGAGGCGCTTGATTTGCAACAGCCCGACACGTTGGAATTCAACACTCCTAATGTTCGACCGCCTGCTCCAACAAGAAAAAGCCGTTAATTAATATTTGTATGACCGGGGTGCTAGGACAACCTCTGGGGAGCTGGGAATTTTTTTGCCACGTTACTGGACGCTCATGCGCAATGCCTGTAGGCTCATGCGTCCATTTGAGGAGGTGAAAAACCTAGTCAGTCACACCGAAGGCACCATTGGCGACATCATATCATTGTTTTCTTCCTGGAGCATGCCCTGCCAAGAGTGCTGGATCAGGCCATAGATGAGCGTGAAGAGGAAGAGGAAGAGTTGTGGTCACCATCACACCAGAAACAGCCTTATCAGCATCGCTTGCTGGACCTGCAGCAACGCTGGAAGAGGATTGTGAGGAAGAGGAGTCAGAGGAGGAATGTGGCTTTGAGGAGGAGGAGGAAGATCAACCACAACAGGCATCCCAGGGTGCTCGTTGTCACCTATCTGGTACCCGTGGTGTTGTACGTGGCTGGGGGGGAAGAACATACCTTCATTGAGATCACTGAGGAGGAGGAACGGGAAATGACTAGCTCGGCATCCAACCTTGTGCAAATGGGGTCTTTCATGCTGTCGTGCCTGTTGAGGGACCCTCGTATAAAATGGCTGAAGGAGAACGACCTGTACTGGGTGTCTACGCTACTAGATCCCCGGTATAAGCAGAAAGTGGCTGAAATGTTACCAAATTACAACAAGTCGGAAAGGATGCAGCATTTGCAAAATAAATTAAAAAGTATGCTTTACACAGCATATAAGGGTAATGTCACAGCACAACGGCAATTTAACAGGGGAAGAGGTGAAAGTAATCCTCCTCCTCCCACGACCACACCGGCAAGGACAGGACGCTTTAACCCCTTAAGGACCAAACTTCTGGAATAAAAGGGAATCATGACGTGTCACACACGTCATGTGTCCTTAAGGGGTTAAAGACGTGTTGTTGATGGAGGACATGCGGAGCTTTTTAAGTCCTACGCATCGCCACAGCCCTTCGGGATCCACCCTCAGAGAACGACTCGACCAACAGGTAGCAGACTACCTCACCTTAACTGCAGATATCGACACTCTGAGGAGCGATGAACCCCTTGACTACTGGGTGTGCAGGCTTAACCTGTGGCCTGAGCTATCCCAATTTGCGATAGAACTTCTGGCCTGCGCCGCTTCGAGTGTCCTGTCAGAAAGGACCTTCAGTGCAGCAGGAGGTATTGTCACTGAGAAGAGAAGTCGCCTAGGTCAAAAAAGTCTAGATTACCTCACCTTTATTAAGATGAATGAGGGATGGATCCCAAAGGGACTGACAGTGGGCGATACATTTGACTAAAAAAGGCCTGATGAGATGATCTGCCTTGGGCTAAAAATGGTGACCCTATGTAGGAGGAACAGTCCCTATTCTGCTCTGTGTCAGTGTGTATCAGGGTCCCTGAGGACAGGTGTCAATCAATATCTGCCAAGTGACCCTATGTAGGGGGTACAGTCCCTATTCTGCTCTGTGTCAGTGTGTATCAGGGTCTCTGAGGACAGGTGTCAATCCATATCTGCCAAGTGACCATATGTAGGGGGAACAGTCCCTATTCTGCTCTGTGTCAATGTGTATCAGGGTCCCTGAGGACAGGTGTCAATCCATATCTGCCAAGTGACCCTATGTAGGGAGAACAGTCCCTATTCTGCTCTGTGTCAGTGTGTATCAGGGTCTCTGAGGACAGGTGTCAATACATATCTGCCAAGTGACCCTATGTAGGGGGAACAGTCCCTATTCTGCTCTGTGTCAGTGTGTATCACGGTCTCTGAGGACAGGTGTCAATCCATATCTGCCAAGTGACCCTATGTAGGGGGAGCAGTCCCTATTCTGCTCTGTGTCAGTGTGTATCAGGGTCCCTGAGGACAGGTGTCAATCCAAATCTGCCAAGTGACCCTATGTAGGGGGAACAGTCCCTATTCTGCTTTGTGCCAGTGTGTATCAGGGTCTCTGAGGACAGGTGTCAATCCATATGTCAAGGTGTCAATCCATATGTTAAGGTGTCAATATGTCATATGTCAGGTGTCAATCCATATCCATTGTGATTTAGGAATGTTAGGTGATTTATGCCCTTTATGGATTAAAACCAGACTCTGCATCAACTGTGTAATTTCCCATGGGAGTTTTGCCATGGATTCCCCTCCGGCATGCCACAGTCCAGGTGTTAGTCCCCTTGAAACAACTTTTCCATCACTCTTGTGGCCAGAAAGAGTCCCTGTGGGTTTTAAAATTTGCCTGCCCATTGAAGTCTATGGCAGTTCGCCTGGTTCACCGGTTCGCGAACGTTTGCGTAAGTTCGCGTTCCGAAAATGTTATGTTTGCGACATCACTACCCTCCACGGGTGAAGATGGATTATTATTTTTTTGTTTTTGTTTTATTTTTTTATTGCGTCAGTTATTATGGTTTTTTATTTGGCCTTTTTTGGAGCTGAAAAAAGAAGATTTTAGAAGAAAGAAAACATCGAATGGTAAGTTGTTTTTATCTATTTTTTTTTTTACAGGTTTTTAGTTAAAGGTCCCCCCCTCATTATTATTAGGGTGAGGGGGGGTAGGTAGGGGGATAATTGTTTTTTGGAGGGGGAGGGGTGACTAGGGTCCCCCCCCTTTGTATTTAGGGCCCCACCCACCGCTCAGGGGTGGGGGCTGGGGGGGACAGTAGGTCCCACCCTAATTGTTATTTTTAGGGCCCCCACCCACCACTCAAGGGTGGGGGCTGGGGGGGGCAGTAGGTCCCCCCGTTATTGTTATTTTAAGGGGCCCCACACACCACTCAGGGGCAGGGGCCGGGGGGGGGGACAGTAGGTTCCCCCCTTATTGTTTTTTTTAGGGCCCCCATCCACCGCACAGGGGTGGGGGCCAGAAAGGGGGAGGACAGTAGGTCCCCCCTCTTTATATTTATGGCCCCAACCCGCCGCCCAGGGGTGAGGACAGGAGGTCCCCCCCTTATTACCATTATGGCCCCCACCCGCCGCCCAGGGGTGGGGGCCGGAGAGGGGGAGGACAGTAGGTCCCCTCCTCATTATCTTTATGGCCCCCACCCGCCGCCCAGGGGTGGGAGCCGGAGAGGGGGAGGACAGTAGGTCCCCCCCTCATTATCTTTATGGCCCCCACCGCCGCCCAGGGGTGGGGGCCAGGGGGGGGGAAGGAGAGTAGGTCTCCTCCCCCCCTTCAATCACTATTGTGGCCAGAAAGAGTCCCTGTGGGTTTTAAAATTCACCTGCCTATTGAAGTCTATGGCGGTTCGCGAACATTTGCGGAAGTTCGCGTTCGCGGTTCGCGAACCTAAAATTTTATGTTCGCGACATCACTAATACTAAGTAATTTTTGCTTAGTATTAGTAAATTTGGCTGAAAGACCAATTTAGGTCTTTCAGCCTTTTGGTAGATAACTCCCTAATACCGTGGGAATTAGGAAGTTATCTACCAAGTGGCTGCAACAAAAGTCCCGAAATGTTGCCGAAGTTCCGAATTGCCGAAGTCCCGAATTGATGATGTCCCGAATTTTGGAATGCCGATCAGAGCCGAATATTTTTCCCCATGCACATGCCTACTTCTAATCACATTAATGGTTTTATTATGACAGTAAAACAGGTTAGGCAGAATAAATTTAGATAATGCTTATTTACTTCCTAAAATTGTCTACTTGTTTAGAACTATTCCTCTCAGAGTAAATGTTAAATTATTGGACAAATTTGCTGCATTATTTAAAGATTATATATAGACTGGAAAACATCCAAGAATAGCCAATAATATTTTAATTAAGCGTAAAAAAAGAAGGCGGGGTAACATATCCCAACATATACCATTTACACAAAGCAACTATGCCAAATTATTTAACTCTCTGTTTAAATTTGAAAACAAAATACTCAGATTGGTTTTACTTTGAAACAAAGATATGGGTTTCTGCGATATATCAAAGAATTTTGGTCTAATCTTCCAGTACTCAACATTACGTTTATATCAAATCCAATAATGAAAGATATGAAAACCACTTTGATTAAATTAACCCCTTAAGGACACATGACATGTGTGACATGTCATGATTCCCTTTTATTTTAGAAGTTTGGTCCTTAAGGGGTTAAAGAAGAAGCTTTCGCTAAATGATAAATTCTTATGAAGTCCCCATTGAAATATTTTCATATGGACATAACTGAGATCTGAATCTTAAATGGAAAACACTAGGAATCCAAAATATTTCAGATATGGGGGCGGGGCCTGACAGTCAAGCTGTACAGACGTGTTTCATGAGAGCTCCTGCACAGCTGAATTAAACTTTGGCTTTTATTGCCCAAAAGCGATATATTTGCAGACCCGTATGACGGTAGATACCTGCTGAATTGTGTGGGGCCCGTGGATAACAGGTCCACATCAATCTGAGGAGATATACCACACCTTACACATGAGGCCTAGAGAGGAAGGCAGCCTGGTGACCAGGGGAGGCGGCTGATCTCCCAACACAGGGTCCGCGCGGAGTGACAACCCTCCTGTTGCCCTACTACCCCCCCTTTCGACCGGCGGGGGTTATCCCAGTTCCCATTGGGGAAATCTACTCACCTGCAGTGGAGAAATCTCTTGCCGCCCGACGAGTCCAAGATGGCTGCCACGCCACAACCTCCACAACATCAGACTGTCCTGGAGGGAGAACATCGAGGCCCATTTTGACCTGATTTGTGAGGCATTCTGGAAGCGCATACAACGCACACCTCCCTCCCAAGCTAACTCTGCTACCACAGAGCATAAAAACTGAGCAGAGACCTACCAATCCTGCCATGGGTCGGAGACCCTCCTGGAGGTGCGTTCACCTTGCCACCTTAAGCCCCACTGAGTACCAGGATGTCCCAAAGTCCGCGTTCATGTGGCATGGAGACAGAAGCCCCCTCGGTGTGGGAAGCCTACCCCACATATAGCTTCAGCTCAGAGAGATGCAATCCCCGGATCCAGCAGACCCTCAATTGCTCATCTGCCTGCCACCTGGCTGTTCTCATGGGACTCTGTGGACGAGGGATGACAGCATGACAGATCGGCAGGTGAAGTGCCTATTGAAGCATACTCGTGGCATTGGCTAGATGCTACATGGCGGGGACCCTCTATTACCTGTATCCATCTCCCTGGTATACTATGCAGGGTCTCCTACCACAAAGTGTTTCCCATTATGATAAGTACCAGTGGCACCACTACTACTCAATGTTCCTAATGTTAGCCTAGCCTGTACTATTAAGCCTGCTCTACATGTTCACATAACCGATCACTCTTGTACTCACATAGCGATTCTCAACCAGTCTATATTCAGCCTAAACTGCGACTAATAACTACACATGTATGACTTGCCCTGTTTCTCTTTTCTGCCTAGCTTATATTACCATTTCCACAAAATTGTTCATGTATACTAAATAGGGATCGGTATTCGGTATTTTCGGCAATATCGGTATCGGCCAATAGAGATACCGATATTGCCGATAATACATACCAGGACCGCCGGGCCCATTACAAGCCCGGTGGTCCTGGAGGGCACGCAGCAAGCTGTTACTTACCTTCCCAGCAGCTCCCTTCAGCTCCCCTGTGTAAATATCGCGAGTCCCGCGGCCGTCAGAGCGCTGCCATGGCCGCGAGATTTAGACAGGGTAGCTGAAGGGAGCTGCTGGGAAGGTAAGTAAGAGCTTGCTGCGGGCATATTTACAAATGATGAAAAGCTGAATATCAAGTATAGAAGACATCCTTCAATAAAATAAAAAATATATATAACCATTTAAAACTCCAATGTTCGTGTTGGCTCATATTTGTTTTATTTTTAATTATTGATTTTTGCAGAACTTTCAAGTTATTTAGTAAGTCACTTAGGGGCTTATTTCTAAAAATACCAAAGTTTAAATAGTAGTTGAATCAGCAGCAACATTCTATTATTTTTTCATGGTGATTTTATTTAAAAAAAAAAAAAAGTTTGCAAAATGACTACTTAATAGGAGACTCCAGTTTACTGTAGTTGGTTAGGGTTTAACTGCACAACCCCCTTGTCCTAATGCATACATTTAAGAGAAATTTGTACTATTATGAATTTCTTTGTTCACTCCGCTTGAATGATCGGGAACATTAGTCTGATGCTTCCCTATGAGAGATTTTTATTGGCCTTTGATTTGCACATTTGAAATTGCCATCCGTATGCCAAATTTGTCCTTAAGGGAAAACGAGACTGTTGTCACTTACAGTCTCCAGGAGGTGGAGCTAGAAAAAACTGTGAGTAAGCTTTACATATATTTTTTGTTGTACGGAGGGAGCATCAGAGGGTTAAATGAATACTGCAAATGTTAAAACCGTGCTTAATTTATTTATTTTGTTTATGTTGGAGTGTTACTTTAAATTTAGAATATGCAATTAAGGGGTTTGATTTTTTGTTTTGTTTTTAAACATAATTGAGATACTTTTTTTACCCACATATGTGAAAAGAAATGATCAGTTAAATAGAAAAAGACATTAGATGTACATATAAATACAAGGGGAAACTCAAAGTAGCAGACAAGAACGCAGAAAATTTTAAGAGAGTACAGATGTAATGACATTTATTAAAAGGCATGCTACAAACAACTAGAGTTGTTAGGAAAAAGAGTAAGTATAGATAATCAAGTAGTATTCAGTAAATACAGAAACTAAAAAATTGAATATATTATACATAAGTCTAAATCAACCATGCACTACGCAGTTAGAAAATATGTTTACTTTAATATTCATCTTCACTTTTCATTTAATATGTCAACTGAACATACATGGAACTTTTTTGCTGCCAACCCACCCTGCATTGACACAAATAAAAGCTGGTACTGTTGCTTTATCAAAATATACAAGACAAGTGATTTTTTTTTTTTTTCTATATAAAAGCATTTTATACTTTAAATTGTTCCCAAAACCACCTCTTTTTTTCCGCCTGGTTTAAACGAAAAGAAAAATATATATATATATGTTGTTACAAATATTTACAGCATTTTCTTACGTCAGATGAACAATCTTGATAATGTCAAACGCCCAGGAAAAACAAACAAAATACAGGTAACTTTTGAATAGACTGCATACAGTGTAGAGTAATCCAGTGGCCTGTAAAAAAGTCAAATACAGTACTGAAATTGCACATCAAACTATGTAAGATTATAGATTCAACAGATTTGCTCACATTTATTTTATTTTTTAACTGATGAGCTTGCACAAACAAAAATGTGAAAATAGATGTACAGAGAAAGGCCACTTTTGCATTATTTAACATAAAAATGTGTTTACAGCCATTATGAATATCTCAATAAAACCAGGACAGACATCTTTGGTCAGAGCAATGAGGTGACATTCTAGTTACAGTACAGGAATGTGATTGGTCAGACGTTGTGCTACTGTGGGCTTAGAACCAGACTAGAAGACACGCATATAAACAAATTGTTAATATATAGAATGTATTTAAAAATTATTGACCAATCAATTGTAGCCTTCTTACCAATACTTAAAAAGAGCAGTACCCAAAAGAGTAGATTATTCAAATCCCATCTATTTCTACAAATTTACAACAGAACGACACAATTTTTTTTTAGTAATGTTGCCTTAAAAACGGTGTACTAATTAATCTAGCAATATAATCTGATATATGACTATAGTAATGGCTATATTGCAGTGGTCAATCAAGTAGACAAACAACATCTGTATTGCATTACAGAAAATTAATTTTAACCTTTTCGAAATTCCTAAACAATTATGGGCAGTAAAACAGTGATTTTTCAGCAAAATCAATGCACAATTCTTGCAAACTAGATTGAAATTGTGAATAGGTTGTACAGAAAAAACAGACAGGAATTAAAAATTTAAAAATTGAAGGCACATAAACTTTGGTCCTGTATACATTCTGCTTTATGGAACATTCTATAAAAATTATAAAAAAAAATAAAAAATTATAAAGAAAAAAAAAAATTGAGCTTTATTTTCCCTTTTTAATATGGGGTAAGGCAGATTTCAAGCAACAGGCCTAGCATATTTAGGGAAACAACATCCATACTTTTTAGTAATCTGTATATTCCAAAAATGGGTTTAGCTTGCATTTAATTATTTCTTACACAGTATTATGATAAGGAACGCATTCTGTTAGTACCACTAAATCAAATACAACGGACTACACTTTTGCTGTATATTGACAGCAATGAATTAGTTACACCAATGTATACATTCAAATACACGTATGAAGCTGGTAATAATGTGAATAATCAATACACCAGCATTTGAAGAATGAAAATTGTTTTAATGATTTTAAGTAACGGTCATCAGAAATAGTCTATGCACCATTGTATAGCATTCTGACCATGGCCTGTACCTTGTGAAGATTTGTTTATTTAAAAAGAAAATCCAGCTATTCTAGGATATAGTAGACACATCAGTATAAACACTGCCTTTTTCTGAGAAAAGGCAGTGTTTTTATCGCTGCCTAGCACCACCTCTAGTGGCTGTCACCTGCATAGCCACTAGAGAGACTTCCTGGATGACCAATGTTTGGCGTCTCCTGAACACGCGTTATGGAGATACATTGAGTCGAAGCGGATTGCCGCAGGGCTTCTATAGCTGCACATGCACACTAACCCCCAATGCTTTCCTATGGGAAAGTATTTTATTTGCTGAGATAATCCGTATTAACGAGCTCAGTCAGAGGCATTGCAGCTGCGGTGAGACCGACATGCCGGGGGAAATAAAGTATGGAAATCCAATTTTTTTTTTTTCTTACTTCTAGGTGAGCAATAAGCTAAATAGCTATTATATATCACACTAGCATTAGAAATACATGCTGGTATTTTTAACATTAGAGTGTTCCTTAAATGTAAGGGTTGTGGTGCAAAAAGACTGCAATCTCAATTGTAAACACTGATTTTTCTGAGAAAAGTCAGTGTTTACATTTGTCGCCTAATGTTCCACATAGAGATGCATTGAGATAATGCATGTCTAGGAGGTGATGCCGATTGATGCAGTGTGGCACCATGGGCCTATGGGAAAGGACTAGACTATCGGATATCATCGTCACGGATGATCTCTGCCAGGCGGAGCAGCGATCTCGATGAGACCTGTGCGGCATGGGACTAAAAAGGAGTATGTTTTCATATATTGCATTGTAATCATATATTTTAGTGGATTGGGTAATGTAGATCTGAACTTTGGACACTAACAATAGTCTGAGAGCACTTCGAAACATAGAATGTGACGGCAGATAAGAACCATTCAGCCCATCTAGTGTGTCCAATTTTCTAAATACTTTTATTAATGGATGTCCTTATCTTATAGTTAGGATAGCCTTATGCCTATCCCACGCATGCTTAAACTCCCTCACTGTGTTAACCTCTACCACTACAGCTGGAAGGCTATTCCATGCATCCACTACCCTCTCAGGAAAGTAATACTTCTTGATATTATTTTTAAACCTTTGTCCCTCTAATTTAAGACTATGTCCTCTTGTTGTGGTAGTTTTTCTTCTTTTAAATATAGTCTCCTCCTTTACTGTGTTGATTGCCTTTATGTATTTAAATGTTTCTATCATATCCCCCCTGTCTCGTCTTTCCTCCAAGCTATACATGTTAAGAACCTTTAACCTTTCCTTGTCTAATCCAGCAGGATCATGCCTAAAATTTAAACAAAGCCTATTCACTTTCCAGAATAATAATAAAAAAAAAAAAGAGAAAGGAAATATGTCTGTGCACATGATCTGACCTACACTGCATTTGTTACCCCACTCCTGCTCCTTGGGCTACAAGGGATTTCTGATACAGGCGATGTCGCCATCTAGTCCCTCGAATCTTCCAGGTCACTTAAGATCCACAAGGTCAATCGCTAATTCAGCGCAAGCCAAAGGTTAAAACAAAAGATCACAATTTTGCCACGATAAAATAAAAAGCTGCTAATATTTTATATACAGAAAATGAATAGTAAAAACAAACAAAACCCTTATTTAAGTTATTTAAAAGAAATCACAGCATATCAGAATTTTTTTCGGTAACTAAATGACAAACAAAATTCTGAAATCAAATCCAAAATACAGCTCCCTAGGTTTAAATGGTTTAATGCAGCATACTACATATAACACACTACAGAACAACAAATAGACTGTGTGTGAATATATACATATATCTATATACACACACACATATACACTCACACAAATGTAGCACAACATAAATAGAAAGGAGTACTGTTCTTGTACGAATATCACAAGTTACAGATCTCAACATTAATGTACTGAATGCATATAAACATGCTTACCTATGCAACCATTAAGCACACAAACTAGACTATTCTAGGCATTACAGCATGCAGTATTTATATTAAACAAACTCATGCAGAGCTTCAAGGGGTTAACGGTACATTCAAAATGGAAAAGTGTTTTTTGTTTTTGTTTGTTTTTTTAAGATTAGGTTCCATTTGGCCCTTTTCCATCTCAAACCAATCTTAACATGTGATTAACGGCTTAGTACTCATGTATTACCCAATTCTGTTTCATGGGAAATATTAGTAAATCGTTGGTTGTTGGTGTTCCCACTGCAAATATTTGTATTGTGTTCAGCAGTCCACAAAAACCCAAAAACCCCAAACCAAATATACCATTACTACTCCAAATCGTACATGTAAAGAGGTTAAAACAAAAAAGTATATTTTGACTGATCCTTTACTGCAGTTTTATAGGGGATCAATTTAACATGTAAAACAGAAAATGAACTGTAGATTTTACTTGAAAGGAGTTCATTATGAAAATGTTTGAATCTGTAATTAAAACAGACAGCAGTTATATTTAATAATAAAAGGAATAAATGTGCTTGAAATGATCTTCTGGCATTTCCTTTTCTATATTTTCTCCTTAAAATTATCTTTTTCCAAACATAATAAAACTTAATATAGTCTCCAACTATTGCATGAATACATATTGGAAAAATAAAATCTAGTTAAATGGGAATATTGTACTTGGGGACAAAATTATATGCACATCCCAATGATTTATGATTCACAAGGAAGACTAATCAAATCAGCACCAGGAAGTTTCAAAAACATTTGCCACTCAGAACAAAACTACAATATACTACTTCTTACTTTGAATAAGAAAAGACACAAAATATAAATAATTTCAAAGCAGCGTTAAATGGGCATAAAACAAATATCTGGACAAGTATAATGGATAACCAAAATACAAAATTCCCAATGCTAGACTTTAAAATCAAAATTAATGTAACTATTAACAATCAACAGATTAACAGACTGAAAAAGATTTACAGATATCGTATCACCAATCCAAGATTGGGGGAAAAAAATAAAAAATTATTCAGTGAAATAGATTTCAAATTGGAATGAATCTTTCATTCACAAATCATGTGTATTACAAGTTCACTTTCGGGTATGTATGTGTAGATGTTTGTAATCTAAACATTCACGTTTCTTTTTGAGTAGGTGTAGATGTATGTAAACTAAAAACTGTGCTGGAGAAATAACCAGCAATTGTATAATTTAAATATAAACATACCTAGATTGTGTTTATTCATACATCCTGGAGTCCATGGTGTTGATGCAAATGAAATGCCCCACCTCACCCCAAAATTGTATGCAGTCCGCATCCCACAACTTTTCGTATGTGTGTACATATAGAATTGCAGGATGGAGCTGTGCCAATTAGAGAGGGAGCATCTTGGAGCAGACATCACAACAGTATACACCAAGAAAGACAAATTAATGTATAGCTGAATAACTTTACATCTACACATTAATAAAAAAAATTAAAAATTGTATATATATATATATATATATATATATATATATATATTGGTGAAGTTTCTGTAAATCAAAAAGTCTTTAAAGTGACATCAAGTTATGATGGCCATGGCAGACATACTACGATGAGATTTCTTAAAACCTATTAAATGTAAATAAATATTTCCCAGCACCGATTTATTTTTTTATTGCAACTGGCTAATTGTGAAATAATAATAACCTTAGTTCTATGGCTACCAAAACGGTACCAACAATGAACAACCATGGGAGAGAATAGATAAAAGGTTTAGTACAAAATTAGTCTTAATTGAGATGTTAACACTTACATAAACATTTATTTAAAAAAAAAATACATTTAAATTTAAATGGACACATTTTCTACCCAAACAAAAAAAATGTTTAATTGATATTTTGTTAGACATAATTACAAACCTTAAATACAGCCAGACACCTTCTTCTACAGATTAAACGTTTACATAATACATTTTTTGAAGATTCTTTCCTTTACATAATCTGAAATATTCCTTCAAGATGGATTTAAAATGAGTATTCTAATTTCTAAAAACCAACCTTAATTGGTTCAATAAAACAAATATTAGTCGGTTATACTTTTTTCTTATACTCATTTTCTTTCACGCTAGGAAAACATTTTTTTTCGACACTCAGTGGTATTCTGAAACAACTACATTTAGTGATTTATGTAATGAAATGAAAAGAAAATCAACAGCCGGATTTTGATGACTTTTACGTATTGTACTTAGACCAGCTAAGACCAAAACTCACAAATCTACGTATATGTTTTTTTTTTAAACCTTTACCAATATATCTTTCTTGCCAAAAACAAAGGCTAACATTCATTGCCGATAAATGACATTCAAAAGGATATATTTTGTCTGTTTTCTTTCTTTAGCACACATTTTGCACTGCATACATCAAGAAAAAAAACAAAAAGTTATAATATGTCCTGAGTGGAAGTGTTAAGTCAGCAGATGCATTAAGAGATTGAGGGTTATAGTAGTTTTTCTACAAATTCCAGCATTTGACATTTGCTCGCAACAAATCACTTTCCGGTCAAAAAGGCTCTTTGACATATTCAACATTTACATTCGATAAGCAGTGTACATGCTGGGTTGCCAGCCTCAGATAATATTTAGGGTTTTGGTATTTACATAGTCCGTGGGATACCATGAAAAGGTACAAGAAAAATAAAGGACAAAAAAAAAAAAAAAAAATACCCCTAAGTTTATGACAATGCAGCAGCAAATTTGAACCCACAATTGCATTTACTAATTTCTCTATGTACTGTGTGGCTACAGTGGAACGATCAACCAACATAATATAAGCAACGCTCCTTTCAATAACCCTCTCTGGTTCTTTGCAGATCAAACAAATAAATGGATTGCAGATTTTAGTTTTAGACAAAAAAAAAATAAAAATAAAAAATAATAAGATAAAAAAAATTACACACAAAACATTTAAACTACAGAAAAAAAATCAGAACCAAGGGAAAAAAAAAAATCTCTCACCAAGCCCACAATACAATTTTCAAAAGATACATCAAGAATAATCTAAACTATGGTTTCATTATAAGCACACAATAAGGCACATAATAAGTAAATTAAGTAAGTACACAGTAAATCTGATGTAAGTATTTTAGTTATTATAGTGGTACAAAAAACCCTTGAGGTTCAAGTCTTTGTTTTTTTTCTCAATATTACCAAAAATAATTATTAAAAATCTGTCAAACCAAATGATAGACCTGAATAGTTTTCTTAAGACTGTAAACTTCTTTTTCAGCAAAGAAACAGTTCATGTTTTTTTCATTTTTATTATTATTTTTTTTATTTTTAACCGTGAACCTTTGCATTTTGTTCCAAAGTCCTAGTGTTACACAACACACTTAAATGGGCTGACGGCACTTAAATTTGATTAGCTACACTACACTGCATCAAAAATCATGCATGCAGTTATACCATGTTGGTATTACTGAATATATTTTACTTTTTTTTTTGCCTAAAACATTTTTAGGCACAAAATCCTAACTCTGGGCATATGTGAAATAGTACATTCTCAACAATATGCTAACAAGCCACTGTTAAAAAAAAAAAAAAAAAAAAAAAAAAAATTGCCTTAAATAAATAAATTTTAAAAAAATCTATGGATTACCTACAGCAAATGTTTACCATAGACAGAAACAAATAATTGAAGGAAAAATATAGATCTGAAAGAGAAAGTTTCAATGCTTATCTAAATTGTATTTTTGCAAGTGCAGGCACCAAATAATTTTTCAGCAAATATATTTGGTACACAGCCCCATCATTATGATGGACTCAATATGGAGGAGGCAAAAAAATAAAAATAAAACCAACAAAAAATAAAACCAAAACAAACCAGAGTAATCAGAAAATTTCCCAACACTCTAAATTAGCATATTCAACACTTAGATGATTGTCAAAATTATGTTGTGTAAGGCTAATATGGAACAAAAATCAAAAGGACATAGAGGAGTGAGGAATGGCAAAAATAAGAATTATAATAAAATAGGAAGTGTTGTTCCGGAGATTTTCCATAAAAACGCAAAATGTTCGTCTTACTGACAGCAAGCAGACCGTTTCATTATTTCAAGTCTTGGTGATTTCTGCTTTGCTTTGTCAGTACTTATGTGTGTGTTGACATGAGGAGTTCAGTCTTCTCAAATAAGTTGGTCTCGTAGCATCTTCAGTCTCTGTCTGAGGATTTTTGCTGAAACCTTGGTCCAGTCTTTAAAGGGAAGAGTGTTAAGTAAGGATAGGTTGGGGATGAGGAATTGCAACTCATATCATGGATTTGGAGAAAGAAACGCGCAGATGGTGGTTCTCTCCCAAGTCATGGTTGTGCAGTTCAATTAAAGCCAGAATAGCTTCTTCCACAGATCCAAGCTGGATTAATGCCATCTTTCGATCTTTTCTACAAAAAGAAAAACAGGATTTTGTTAAAAAATAAAAAGTCTATAATAAAAACAGTTTGCATATAAAAATACATTGGCAAACACTATATAAAAAAAAATATGGTGGAATATATATGTACACCAAAAATACATCCTTACTTTTACTGTCTTTCACAGACCTTAAAGGAACACTATAGAGAGTCAGGAACACAAACATGTATTCCTGACCCTATAGTGTTAAAACCACAATCTAGCCTTCCTGGCCCCCTCTTGCCTCCCTAAATATAGTAAAATCTTACTTAGATTCAAGTCTGCAACGGCTGCCTCTGTCCCTGACCTGCTTGCTGACATCATCAGTAGTGGTGTACTGAGCCAATCACAATGCGTTCCCATAGGACTGTCAAGGAGGCAGATCAGGGGCAGGCAAGTCAAATATTGTACTGGCCAATCAGCATCTCATCATAGAGATACATTGAATCAATGCATCTCTATGAGGAAAATTCAGTGTCTGCATGCAGAGGGTGGAGACACTGAATGGCAGTACTGCACACTGTGCAGCACTGTCCCAGGAAGCACCTCGAGTAGCCATCTGAGGAGTGGCCAGTGGAGTTATCACTAGGCTGTAATGTAAACACTGCATTTTCTCTGAAAAGACAGTGTTTACTGGAAAAAAGCCTGAAGCCAAGTATTCTCCTCACCAGAACAAATACAATAAGCAGTTGTTCTGGTGACTATAACCCTTTAAAATGCACAGAAACTATATTAGCAACCTCTACTTTCCTAGTGCAGTGTTTATGTAACAAGTGTGTATTGTGTTGGCATTTAAACTCAATGCTATGGCTTTCTGAGTTTTCCATAAAGGTTCTAGCTTTATAAATAAATTTGAAATGTGACAGTACTTCGCATATCAGTATACAAGGTAATGTTTTTAAACAGAGTACAGAAACACTTACTGGAAGAATTTGAAGGCCTTGACCGAACAACCAGTGCTAGCAAATAGTCTCTTTAGATCATCATCAGTAACTGAAGGCCTGTGTCAAAGACAAAACATTGAAATTACTTTCCTAGTTTACAGAGCATACTCAGGACATGCTGGGACTGTTTATTCCAATGTGTTTAGTCAAAGGAAAATCAAAATGATGATACAATATATGCAATATTTTCACAATACTTGCTGCATGGACAACTTTCAATTAATGAGAAAACCAAGTAAAAATGAATAGCCATAAGCTATTCCTTTTGTTCAAAATCAATTTTTTTTGCAAACCTAAAATTAACAAATATGGAAGCAAATGAGATTTTTCAAATTAATTAGTTTTCATAAGGATAGAAAATTAGGGACTTATCTACTAAGCTACTGAAACCACAAAACTGAGAAAAGTGGGGTTTTTTTGCTCTTAAGTTTGACCTTTCAGTTTAGTAGATAGATCCCTAATTTGGTATCATTACATTGGATTTCCATAATTAAGGGTACCAAATTAGGTAGCAGTTGTGTTTAGTAGATAGCTCCTAATGTGGACTTAAAATAGCAAACCGACATAAGGGCACCTAATTAGAGAGCTATCTACTAAATAGTTAAAAAAAATTAAGAACATTTTCATCTTTAAGCTGTTTAGAAGATAGCACTCTAATGATATTGTGTACATTACCTACATCCTATATACATGCAGAACACACATTCTGCACACATTTATTACACTGGTGAAAATAGTAATATGGGCAGTTATCATGCACTGGATGAATATGACGTGCCTTTGCCAAAAAATTACGAACCACAAAAACAAAAATAAAAAAAAAAAAATGTGCATGTGGACCCAATTTTTTGTTAGGAAGCACTGGCATAAAATGCTTGCTAGTGTTGCTACAGCTTACAATTAGTATTACATGTCCATTACAGTTTAAATTCACCTTGGAGGGAAGTATTCTATAACTGTCAGAAAGTCCTGCTGTATAGGAGTAAAGGAATATGCACAGCATTCCCACAGGAAGAACCAAAACGAAAAAGGGATTTTATCATAGCATACTGTTTTACTTTCATACATATTAGTTAACCATAAATCTTAAAGTTCATGAAAAGACTCCATAAGGGCTTTGTGTTTAATTCTAATACATACGGAATATTTGACAGATGCAAAGTTGCTGAAGGTGGGAAGATATTCTGGAAGTTCTTTGATCCAGGTTTCTTGAAGCGATGCAGTGGGCTATTCGTATAATCCTTGGTTAGACCTTGGTCTTCATGACCCTCTCGGGGAAGCTGGACAGCCTGATGCTTGGAGAGGGTAATTCGCAGTACCCTTCCATGAAGTCTTTGTCCATTTAAGTGACTCATGGCTAAAAAGGAAACAATTTAGACCAAACACATTTTAATAAATAGATAGGGAACACGTGTTAATTCATGGTCATTTTTATTTAGGTGAATATGGTTCAACTATCCAGTGGCATCGTCCGTTTTCATCAACACATATTAATGGAACACTATAGGATCAGGAACACAAATGTGTATTCCTGACCCTATAGTGTTAATAAAACAACTAACTGCCCCCATTAAAAAAGGTAGAAACTTACCTTTATTCCAGCGCTGCGCGGGTCTGCTGCTAGGAAAAGTATTGAAGGGGCCAAACACTGTGCTCGCCAATCCGCATCTCCCCATAAAGATGCATTGAATCAATGCATTTCTGTGGGGAAAGTTCAGCATCTCCATGCAGAGCTGTCACGGAGCAGGGGGTTCGTATCAACGTGACCACGCCTGATCATTGCGTTCATACCGATACTTCAGACAAAAGTAAGTCCCTGATCGGCGCGGCCGCACATGAGCTGGGCGGTTGCGCCAAAAAGGGAGAGTTAAAGTCGCCTGGATCGCGGCGGAGTGCCATTCGATCGTCCCAAAAGACGGTCCTGGCTGGTGCAGCGTTCTAAATGACGCCAGCCACTGTGGTCCTGTTCTTACTGATGAACGGCCCACATTAAAGATGGCGCCGTTTTGGGGTCAAAGGCCATGTACTGACCAATCACAGCACCAAGAGGCATATTTAAACCCTGTAATGCCTTTTCTCAATGCCCTGTCGTGGTTTCCACTTGTTGGTGGTCAGAGAGCGGTCTTGGTAATACTTTCTGGTATTTGACTTTAGCTTAAGTTTTGACTTTCCCTACTTCGGCTAGTATATTCGTATTGTTCCATTCTTTATCCCCAAACTCAGCTTGATATTTTGACCATTCTCTTTTACGTTAAGTCCAGCCATTCTAAGGCCCGGTATACGTGGTTTGTGTTATCATAGTTTTGTGTGTTGGGTCATATGGTAGTCGTGACAAGAGCATTGTGCAGCACTGACCCAGGAACCATCTCCAGTGGCTGTCTGAGTGACTGCCATTGGAGGAGTCCTAGGGAGCAATGTAAACAGAACTTTTTCTCTGAAAGAGTGTTTCTCTGAAAAGGCATTAATTACAGGAAATAGCCTGCAGCGACTGACTATACTCACCAGAACAACTACATTAAGCTGAAGTTGTTCTGGTGACTATAGTATACCTTTAAAAGCTACAATGCTAGTGCACAATACAGTAAGATTGAATGAATCTCTATTGTTGTGAAAATATATCCTCAATTTATAGGAAGATGGGAGTTTAAGAAAGAGTTTTAATAAACCCAAATCAATTTAAATAGGATGGTTTACCTACCAAGTTGTGCTTGAGTTGCATCTGCCATCTGCACCAGTGCATTCTCCTTTTTGTTAAACAGTATCTTCACACGGTGGACATCTCCATATACCCCTAAAAAATAAACAAATAAGAGAATAAGAGTAAAAGAACCCAGTTTATTTCACAAATCACCACAAGTTGTCTTTATAGGAGACACAGTAGGACACCGTGAAGGTCCATTCACTTGCATTGTGTTCTAAAAGTTGCTTCAATTCTCTGCTTCGTCAAGTATAAGTATCTAGCTAAATGGAAGAATATTCTAAAAGTAGTCAATGACAAATGCACAAAAAAGCATGCATGTTCTTATTATAAAGGCCCTGATTTAATAGTTTTGAATAAGCTTCTCAAATGTATTTATTTAGAAAATATTTTACCAGGAATAATACATTGAGATTCCTCTCGTTTTCAAGTATGTCCTGGGTCCACAAAACATTGCATTGTTACAATAGGATACAATATTACAAATATACAATATATATATATATATAAACACACACACACACACATATATATATATATATATATATATATATACATACACATACACACACTAAATTTAATAAATAACAGGATGACAGGTGCATTCTGTGCTCAGGTATATTGCCATAGATCTCTTAAAAGATTTTAGATTGAATGAAGATTTGACTGTGTCCCTGAGGTTATTCCACAATTGCGGTGCTCTTTAGGAAAATGAGGATCGAGCCACTTAATTTTTATATTGTGGTATGCTAAATATCGTGCTAGTACTGGATCGGAGGTTATAGGAGGTGGGAACAGCCGGGGAGAACATTCTACTCAGGTAGGGTGGGAGCTTCCCAGAAATGCTCTTATGCACAAGGCTGGAATGGTGAAGAGTGCGTCGGGATTCCAGCGACAGAGTTTAGCTCTTTTAACGTGTCATAATGGTGGGTAAAGTAATTACATTCTAGTACAAAGCAGCAGAACAACTTGTATATTAAGGTGGGTTTGGGATGCGGGTGCATACACTACATCCCCATAATCAATGACCGGCAATAGCATTTGTTGCACTGTTTCCTTACTGTAGGGCTTAGGCAGGATTTGTTTCTGTACAGGGCACCTAGTTTTGGGTAAAGTTTTGAAAATATTTTTTTTCAATGTGAAGGCCAAAGGATAGATTGGGGTCTAGCAACATACCTAGGTATTTAAAAGAGCAGACTGCTGTCAGTGTGCTATTTGAATTTGTTCTGATACACAATTGTTGGTTTTGTAGCTTACGCAATTTAGGTACAGTTCCAAGATCATTGTAAGAGTTTTGTCAGTGTTTATGAAGAGTTTGTTATCAGTTATCCACTTTTCTACCTCTGTGAAATGGTTTTGGAGCACAGCCTCAAGCTGCGGTAGCTTGTGTTTTTAGTAGCGTAGATTACAGTGTCGTCTGCATACATTTGTACAGTTGAGGATTTGCAGATGTTAGGCAGATTATTTATAATCTGGGGGCTGAGTATGGAGCCTTGGGGAACACCATACATGACCTTTAGAGAGAGGGAAGCGCTGTCAGAAATGGCCACATATTGCAATCGGTCTGAAACATACGATCAAAACCAGGTTTGTGGACGATCATCAATGTCTAAGTTTTAGGGTTTTTGCAAAAGAATGCCATGGTCTACTGTGTCAAAGGCCTTGGCAAAATCAAGGAAACCGGCTCCAGTTAAAGGGACACTACAGGCACCCAGACCACTTCTGCCCATTGGCGTGGTCTGGGTGCCAACTCCCACTACTCTTAACCCTGCAAGTGTAATTATTGCAGTTTTTTATAAACTGCAATAATTACCTTGCAGGGTTAACTCCACCTCTAGTGGCTGTCTAGTAGACAGCCACTAGAGGGAACTTCCTGATTTATAGCAAAGATTTCCTTTGCTAGAGCGTCGCTGGACGTCCTCACGCTGTGTGAGGAGCTCCAGCGTCGCTCATTTCCCCATAGGAAAGCATTGAAAATCTTTTTCAATGCTTTCCTATGGGGAGCGCTAATGCGCATGCGCGGCATTGCCGCACATGTGCATTATGTCTCCCCGGACGGTGGGCAGGATCAGTCTCGCCCACCGGCCGACGGAGTCAGTAGGAGGAGCGGCGTGGTGGAGGAGACAGCGACGAGGGACATCGTCGCTGCCTCAGGTAAGTGACTGAAGGGATTTTCACCCCTTCAGCAACAGGGGATTGGGGGGTGGGAGGGAGAGGGAACCTGCAGTGCCAGAAAAACGGATTGTTTTCCTGACACTGGAGTTGTCCTTTAAGTATCCTTGTTCCATGCCAATTTGGATGTCATTGCAAACTTTTAAGAGGGCAGTCGAAGTTGAGTGATTTGAATGAAAGCCTGATTGATCAGGGGTCAGATAATTTGATCGTTGATAATATTCACATAGTATCTTTTCTAAGATTTTTGACAATACAGGGAGCAATGATATCGGGCGATCGTTAGATACCAAATTATTGTCACCACTTTTATGGATAGGTACAACTTTTGCAGTCTTCCACAGTTTGGGTATGTATCCTGACACCAGGGATTCATTGATAAGGATAGTGACAGGTTTAGCAATTGCTGGCGCACTGAGCTTCAGCAACATTGCTGGGATTTGATCTGGTCCACACTGGTTTTCCATTTTTAAATTATTAAGATGTTTATTAACGATACTAACAGGCACAGGTCTGAAATTGAGTTTCTCTGTATGAGGAGTTTGAAGATTTGTCAGGGCCTGATCTTTATTTGCAGTCTGAAAATGAGTGTAATTTGATATCTTAGCAACCAGGGTGGTAGCACATCCAACAAAATAATTATTAAAGGCATTTGCTACATCTAGGGGGTGTTGCAGTGTTTGGTTGTCCATTTTGACAGTGGAGGGTTGGGAGTGGATTGTGGAGGTTTGTATGTTATTTATGGTTTTTCCAGATGTTTCTTGGGTTTGATAGGTTGTTGTTCAAATTGTCACTGAAATATTGGGCCTTTGCCATTTTTGTTTAGTTTGTGCATGCATTTCGCATTTGTCTGTAAGTACAGTGATCGTTCATGGAGCCAGTACACTTTAACTTTGACCACAGTGAATCTGGAAACTGGTACATTTGAATGAGGTCAGCTGAAACCCAGGGCATGTGTGTCCCTTTTAGTCACACTTTACTCAGAGGGGCATGCAAATTCCAAACACGCAAGATCTGAAAAAATGCAATTGCAGCATCTAGATCTGGTATTAGACCTAGTCTGTGCCATGGTATGTTCTTGAGATTACTTAACCCCTTAAGGACTGAGCCAAATGTACACGTTTTGATCAAAATAAAATGTAAACAAAACTTGGAATTTGACTAATTTGATATGATTTTGAATTTGATATGTCTGTTCAACCGTAATTCATATTAAGTGCACCCACACTTATTGTATATCATTTTATTCAGGAGAAATAGGGCTTTCATTTAACATAAAATATTTAGCAACCTAATTCAACATGAATAAAATATTTTAAAAATTGAGAAATTAAGAAAAAAAAATATTTTTAGTACTGCATGACATTTTAACTGTGAATGACACAATACTGTTAGCTTTTACTGCAATAAAATACTCATATTTGTATTCAGCAAAGTCTCACATGTAAAACAGATCCCCCCTATGTACAGGTTTTATGGTGTTTTGGGAAGTTACAGGGTCAAATATAGCACGTTACATTTTTCATTTTTTTCACATTGAAATTCGCCAGATTGGTTATGTTGCCTTTGAGACCATATGGTAGCCTAGGAATGAGAATTATTCCCATGAGGACATACCATTTGCAATAGTAGACAACCCAAGGTATTGCAAATGGGGTAAATCCAGTCTAGTAACCACTAAGTCACAAACACTGGCCAAAGTTTGTTTTAGCCGTTAACCTCGATTTCGAAAGCACAATGATTTTTGGTTTGTAAAACAACAGGCTTATAGTACATCCAGTTTAGGGAGCAAGCTACGGATATTGCAGTGCACAAAAGAGAGGCCATTTTTTAGTGGGGAGATTAGGACTAGAATTAGCTGGCGGTCCAGGGTTAGACTCCACATCATTTGCAACGGCAAGTAACGTAAGGAATAGGAATCTGGATATAATTTTCGGCCATATAGTGAATGGGATACTTTGATAATCATGATCTGGGCAAAAAAACTTCCAAATTATTTGTCTACAGAAGTCAGCATTAAAGTCTACATGAATTTTTGGAGAAATATAATTTGAAAAGTTTTGTAAAAGATCGTGATTGTTTGAAAATCTTAAAACGAGGCTCAAATTAGGTGAAATTTTCTCAGTGTCATTTTTATCTGCACCGTCTTTATCTTGACATTCTATGTGTGTGTGTAGCTGCTATAAAATGAATGTTTTGAAAATGGTGCATTCATGATGAATGTTACAATTGTGCATTTAGTATCTGTGAAGAGATATAAGAGGGGCTAGAATTGTTCAGTGCTTTATAGGTATTGGTTAGTACTTTGAATTGATTCCTATAGGATACAGGAAGTCAATGTAAGGATTGACAGATGGGTGAGGTGTTAGAGGACCGACTAGAGAGGAAAATCTGTTTGGCGGCAGCATTCATTACAGACTGTAGTGGGGCATATGGTTTTTGGGAAGACCAATTAGTAGAGGGTTACAATAATTCATGCGGGAAACTACTAGAGCATGGACAAGTTGCTTAGAAGCATCTTGCATAAGAAAGGGGTGGATGCGGGCTATGTTTTTAAGATGGAATCTACAGGATTTGGTAGCATGCTGGATGTGAGGCTCAAAGTTGAGGCCAAAATCAAGTATGACACCAAGACAGCGTGCTTGCAAGGATTGACTGATGTGGATACCACTAACTTGAAGGGAGAGCGAAAGAAGAGGATCAGTATTAGGAGGACGAAAGACAAGGAGCTCAGTTTTTGAGAGATTTAGTTTCAGAAAGCGGGAGGACATCCAGTCAGAGATGGAAGAAAGGCAAGCAGTGACACATTGCAGGACGGCAGGGGAGAGGTCCGGGGAGGAGAGATATATCTGAGTGTCATCAGCGTAGAGGTGGTAGTGGAATCCAAATTAGGTAATGACTTTGCCAAGAGAGGCAGTATAAAGAGAAAATAGAAGAGGACCAAGAACAGAGCTTTGGGGGACTCCAACCAAGACAGGACGAAGGGAGGAGGTATCATTAGACAGATATAACCATACAACACATATAGATGAGGAAATATAGAGATATAATACACAGTACAGGGCACAACACAAAGATACCTTTACAATACACAGAGCTGGATAGACTACAGAGATACCCATACAACAGGCAGAACTGAGTAAGATACAGAGAATAACATACAGAGCTGGGAGCAATAAAAGGATTCTCATAACTATCTCACACAGCCAGGATCACTGTGATTTATTACACAGAGCTGAAAAAAAAAAAAAAAAAGAGAACCCCAACAAAGTACTCGTCTGTAAAATGCGTTAGCTCTCTCTATTTTCTTAGCCCTTTCTTAGCTCTCCCTCTTATGATCTCAACTTCAGTAGTGCTCCTGCTATAGTACCTTTAGCTTTCTATTATATATTGCTGCTGTTATGAAACATGTCAGCGACTGCATTAGCTCTCAGCACCAGTGTGCACATGGTTAAAGCATCAATATACTGATAGACGCGACGCCAACCATATCAGCTACTACTAACTCACAATTAGCTCTCAGCACATAGTGTACAGTGTTAAAGCAGCAGGATACTGATAGACTCCTTATTACTTTTGCAGCCAGCAATATAATTAATATGCAGTAGCTGATATGGTTAACAGAAGCAGCAAATATTACAGATTAAAACAGAATCATATCAGTTCTCAGAGTCACAGTCATAGTCATAGTCCTGCAGATTTAAGCTTCACAACATGAGTGTCTCGGGTCTCTATAGAATATGATTGAGCACTTTAAAGAAGATGGTGGCTATGTGCAGTAGGAGTTATTAAAACTAATAATGACAGACAGACCAGTGCCCATATCTTTTTTTGGCTTACCACCTGCCTCAACAGAAAAGGAAGTTTAGAGTTTCTAACATACTGCAAATAATTTTTGTCCTGACATAAAACCTAGTGGGACGCTGCCCCAAGTGCCCCTATGGACAGGCCTCCACTGTTGGAAGGTATATATACAAGTTACACCACAATTAAAGGAGTAAATGTAAAAATTCAGTAACTTACCAAACAAGATAAAGAGACCATGAGGTAAGATAACCTGTGGGAGATAAACATATAAGTATGGTAGGACCAAATACAGACTGGCAACAACTGAAAGACATTAAAGGACCATCTTCTTAGTGAAGAAAGCCATTTATTTTTATTTCTTTAAGTATGTATGCCAGATGTTTTTTTTTCTTTTTACATGTGCTCTCTATCAATTTGCTTATAACAAAGATTAAAATAAAAAAAATAAAAAACTGATGAAGAATGATGTACATCTACACAAAAAACACACATACAGACACATATATACCAGTACATCAAAATAACAAAATTCAGTCCACTGAACTTCAAAAATAGCTTTTAACTGGGTAATCTATTTTAAAGCACCAGACACTGGAAAAGTAATGAAGTCTTGGGGATTTATTAGATTATAGGATCAACCACTTCGTAAGTCTCCCACTATTTACAGAGTAGTTCAAAATATGAGCAGTAAAATCCCTCAAAAACAATTCTTCCACTGTGAAGTATGGGGCACTATACAATATTTACCACCTTACACAAGCAAATGGCACCTGCTATGGTCTTTGAAAAAAATGCATACAGCTTGCCAGTTATAGCGACCCTTTAAAGGCCAGAGCTGCAAAAAAAGGCAACGGCCTGTCGAGCCAAATTCAACTGCAGCCTTTTAACAGTATAGTGGATCCAGCAGGCCGCGAGAACCCATTTTATACAGTATTTGCTGGGAGAGTGAAAAGTTTGAAACCGGTTATGTCCAACACCCTAGAAGTGGATTATGTCTAATTATAAAGACTAATGCTTTATTTCTTCATAGCATTGCAGTCAAGGTACTCTGCAACTGCCCCTAGACCCTAGAAAACGTAATTATACAGAGTTATAGCAACTTATACATTTATACCAAGAAAGCAGCTTACATCGGGGTTTAGGTTGCTGACCAACAAAACAGAGTGTCCTGGCATTGCAGTTATGCCAACCATACGTCCAGTGATGGCAGAAGTGGTGAGCGCAAGTGGGCCCAGGGCACCTCCTGGAACACCCTGCATCGAAAGGCCTGAAAAGAAAAAAGGTTTTATACTTTACTTCATCAATAGGAAATCAATTGTCATACGGTCTCCAAAACAACACTTTGAAGATATAGTTTAATTATTTATTTATTATTATCAATTCACCACTATTAGGAAAATTTTGATAATGCATGGAACCATCTACAGAGTTCTAAATCTATAAGTCGGGATATCTATCAGGCAGATCTTCAGCTTTTAATATCACGATGACTAGGATCATGTGATACTTGGCTCAAGGACAGACGGGGGCTATCTGGCTTATAGTAGAACTGCTATTTAAAACAAGCCAATAACAAGGACATGTGTGTATGGATGAGTGTGCATGAGGACATTAAAATAAATTAACTGTTGTTACAGTCATTGAAGGAAATACACAGAAATAGATGCTTTTTTTAATGAAAAACCTTGAAAATACATTTAAAAATGTCTGAATGTGTTTATGCACGTTAATAAAGATTGCCCACAAAAATTGAGTTTTATGTGCTTTATTAATAAAATGAAATCTCTTATTTTGGCAAACCTCACCTGCCTGAGGGAAACCAATAGCTGGAGCAAATCCAGCAGCTGCAGCATACGGGGATGAGATGATACCTGGAGCCCCTAAGGGAAGAAAATATATACATATTTAAAAACAACTATTACATTAATCAGCAGATAAGGAAATGTAATAGACAGAGTTCTGATGTCCATATAATCAGACTCCCTTCCCCATTCAAAAAGCTCCATCTGTTAAAATACTTTTTTGCGTAAAAATTGGAACGTTTAATATTTTTACCTAACCAAATAATTGAAAATCTGGTTATCTTTATCACTAGAAGATTTTGTTGTTTATGGCAATAGGAACAGCATAGGAGGAGAACATCACAACTGTAGACTGATGAGATTAATGATAACACAATTGCTGGAGCATGCAATACCAGCAGCCAATCCGAACTTCAAGAATTTCTTAAATTGAGCTGATCAGTTCCCAGCATTCCACACTTTTTTTTTTTTAGAATGAATAAATAAATAAATAAAAAAGGTTAAAACAAATGCTTGTTTGAAACGGTCATGTTGAAAGCCCTCTATTACCAAGCAAGGTTCTCTTTTATCAAATATGCGTGATTACTTAAAATTGTAAAATATTTATAATAAATTTAATAAATATTAAAAGAAATTCTTTGCTGATAGATTATACACCAGATACACCCACTTAGCAACAATGTACTATTATATACTGGACTTGTACTTAAAGGGACACAATAAGCACCATAAACATTGCAGCCTATTGTAGCAGTTATGGTGTTGGCTATTGGTGATATCACCCAACTCTGTGTTAAATCATTTGACACAACACTCTGACAAAAATGGAGGGTGCCATAGATGCCCATAGCCTTTCCCCTTAGAACCGTCATCTTCCTGCTCTGCTCTCCCACGTGCCCTGCTGTGATGCTGGGAGCTGGCATATGACTTCACTCCGGCCCTGACATCACTAAAAAGCGTGAGACCGAGCAGAGCAAGAATAGCAGCAAGATGACAGCAGCCACACTGGACCCCAGGGAAAGGATCCATTCCAGCTCTCCCAACATTGTAAATCGAATTAAAACAAATATTTTGTGAGAGGGAGTGTGTGTCAGTGAGTATGTGTGCGTGTCTATGAATGTGTCTGTTTAGGTAACCGGCCCCACCCTCTGATTGCATGGGAAAGGCGTTTTTATTCACCATTTTCCCACGCCATGCGGTTTCACAGCAGCTTGTCTGCCTCCATCGCTGAGTAAATCAATCTTGATGATCTCAGCCAATCCAATGCTTTCCCATAGGAAAGCATTGTGAGGCTTTTCTGCATAAACGGCAAAACACTACACCAATCAGCATTTCCTCAGAGATACATTGAATCAATGCATCTCTATGAGGAAAGTTCAAGGCCTCCATGCAGAGCGTGGAGACGCTGACCATAGGCACTGTGCAGCACTGGACTAGGAAGTACTTCTAGTGGCCGTCTGAGTGACAGCCACTAGAGGTGTTACTAAGAACCAATGTAAATACTGCCTTTTCTCTGAACGTAGAGCCACTAAAATGGAAGCCATTTCAGTGATTCCACTGCACATAAAGAAACACCTATCTGCAGGCTGCAGCAACAAGTGTCAGTCTAATAGTTTTTCTGCAAGGGGTTAATGAGACAAGATTCACAAGGGGTGATCGACGTGATAATTAGCTGTGCTTCATAAATGCATTGAGAAAAAATAAAAAAGCATAAATTAAAAGAGTGTTTAAGATTTCCATATGAAAGTCGATAAATGCTACGCTAGCAGAATGACATGCGTACAATAAGATAATTTAAACCTGTCAAAAATCTAAAGTGGCTATGACACTTTATGTGACTACCATACATTTAAGATGGGGGGGGGGGGGGGCGGGAAGAAAATTCCCCTTCCACAACATGACAGCTTTACATTTTTAGAAAGATATATAACTAAATAATAATAATAAATAAAATGTGATAGGACCGATCCACCACATCTTATTAATGATGACCCTTGGAATGCTGTCATTTTACTGACTGACACGATTAGAAACACATTAGATGCAAACCACTGAAATACAGGTTTAAAGGCTCAGGGACAAAAACAGCTACCCAGTGGTAGATAATTAATGAAAGATTCCTAACAAAAGTATTAAGAAAAAAATACAACACACAACTTCAAACTAGCTTTAAAACAAAGAAAGGTTATTAAGGTAAAATTAATTTGCAAAAAGTTATACAGGGTGGGCAAAAATTCAGAGTAGAGTAATTAAGGAGGAGCAGGGGCGTACCTAGAGCATTTGGCACCTGGGGCGGACCCCCTCACCCACCCCCCAAAAAAAAACCTGTAAAATGTTTTCCTTTTTTTTTTTTCTGTATTGGACAAATTTGGAAACTTTGCAAAACCGCTGTCAGCCCCCTTCTACAAAACCCTTGTGTGCCCCACCACCTCCTACAAAACCCCTGTCCCCCCAGTCTACAAATCCTGTACTGCCCCCCTGTCTACAAAACCCCTGCAAACCCCATCTACAAATCCCCTTATAAAGACTGTCCCAATACAAAACCCCTGCCCCCTTCTACAAAATCCCTGCAGCCCCACACACACACACACACATTTACAGGCAGACAGTCACACACACAGTCAGAGACAGTCATGCACACAGTTACAGGCAGACAAACACATACACATTCACACACACACACACAATCACAGGCAGACAGTCACACACACACAGTAAAAGGCAGAGCAGACAGTAACATGCACAAAGTCATAGACAGTCACACACTGTTACAGGCAACATCAAACAGTCACAGGCAGACAGTCACACATACATAGTCACATGCAGACAGTCACACAGTCACAGACACAGTTATAGGCAGACAGTTACACACACAGTCAGTTACAGGTAGTCACACAGAGTCATAGCCAGGCAGTCACACTCACAGTTATTGGCAGACAGTCACATATACAGTCACACACACACACAGTTACAGGCAACATCACACAGTCACAGGCAGACACATACACACAGTCACAGGCAACATCACACAGTCACAGGCAGACACACACACACAGTCACAGGCAACATCACACAGTCACAGGCAGACACACACACACACACACACTCACAGGCAACATCACACAGTCACAGGCAGACACACACACACGCACACACACACACACACAGATACAGGCATGCAGTCACACACACACACACACACACACACACACACACACAGTTACAGGCATGCAGTCACACACACACAGTTACAGGCATGCAGTCACACACACAGTTACAGGCATGCAGTCACACACACACACACACACACACACACAGTTACAGGCATGCAGTCACACACACACACACACAGTTACAGGCATGCAGTCACACACACACACACACACACACACAGTTACAGGCATGCAGTCACACACACACACACACACACACACACACACACACACAGTTACAGGCATGCAGTCTCACACACACATACACACAGTTACAGGCATGCAGTCACACACAGAAACACACACATACACAGTTACAGGCAGACAGTCACACACACAAAGTTACAGGCATGCAGTCACACACACACACACACACACACACACACAGTTACAGGCATGCAGTCACACACACACACACACACAGTTACAGGCAGACAGACACACACCACAGTTACAGGCATGCAGTCTCACACACACACACACACACACACACACACACACACACACACACAGTTACAGGCATGCAGTCTCACACACACACACACACAGTGTTACAGGCATGCAGTCACACACACACACACACACACACAGTTACAGGCATGCAGTCTCACACACACACACACAGTGTTACAGGCATGCAGTCACACACACACACACACACACACACACACACAGTTACAGGCATGCAGTCTCACACACACACACACACACACAGTGTTACAGGCATGCAGTCACACACACACACACACACACACACACACAGTTACAGGAATGCAGTCACACACACACACACACACACAGTTACAGGCATGCAGTCACACACACACACACACACACACAGTTACAGGCATGCAGTCTCACACACACACACACACACAGTTACAGGCATGCAGTCTCACACACACACACACACACAGTTACAGGCATGCAGTCACACACACACACACACACACACACAGTTACAGGCATGCAGTCACACACACACACACACACACACACAGTTACAGGCATGCAGTCACACACACACACACACACAAACAGTTACAGGCATGCACTCACACACACACACACACACAGTTACAGGCATGCAGTCACACACACACACACATACAGTTACAGGCATGCAGACACACACACACACACACACAGTTACAGGCATGCAGTCACACACACATACACAGTTACAGGCATGCAGACACACGCACACATACACAGTTACAGGCATGCAGACACACACACAAACACAGTTACAGGAAGACAGTTTTACAGACACAGTCACACACACACTATTACTTACAGACTGGAGCTGGAGGAGGAGTGGATTCCCTGAAGTCCTTCCCTGGAGCCTGTTAGGTGGAGAGGCAGGGATTCCTTTTTGCTGCACCTCCATGTGCAGCAGTAACAGCAACAGGTAAGGGCCGTATTAAGCCCCCGCCCCCGCTGTCGATTTGACTCTGCCCCGATTCTGCTTAGCCCCGCCCCCACTTTCCTTCCGTGCAGCCAGTTCAGCTGTTCCTTGCGTGTGTGAGCTGTTCTGGCCGCACGGCACCCTAACTACCATGGGGCACTGTGCGGCCACAGCTCACACAGCCCCCACACCAGAGTCATGGCACTCCCCACCCTGGTGGCACCCGGGGCGGACCGCCCCCTCCGCCCCCCCCCCCTTAGTACGCCACTGAGGAGGAGGCAATACATTTTTTTATTAATGAACCAATTTCAATGATATTACATATAATTAATGCTTAATGAATGGAGATCTGTTTGACTAGTTACAGTGACATATTTCCAATGAGCTCCATTTGCCACCTTGCAAAGTTGGGCAAATATGATTGCATTCTTTAAAAATTAGTTATTGTTTAAAGCTCTAGTGCTTGAATGGCTTCCTGTGGGATCACCCTGCACATGGTGCATTTGGTAGGTTGCAATTGGCACTGATAAATTATCCATGCATTTTCTGTACCCCAGAAACCACAGTTTTGCTTATTGACAAAGCCATTTAAATGAAAATGAGCTTCGCCAGACATGATTAGTTGATGAATAAATTTGTCGTTTTCTCTGGCTAATTCATTGTTCCTTTGTGAAATTACCCTCGATAAAACTCCAAAGACTCCGTTATAATATGTACCTGCAACAACAAAAAAACGGTATTGGGGAGAGAGAGAGACCGTGGGATTGGAGAGGGGGAGGTTTTTATTTTAATATTTAATTCAGCAATGGAGGGAGTGCTCAGAGGTAGGGAGAGTGACAGGGGAAAGAAAATTTTCCCCAAGGGAGAAGCTCATTAAAGGAACACTATAGTCACCTAAATTACTTTAGCTAAATAAAGCAGTTTTAGTGTATAGATCATTCCCCTGCAATTTCACTGCTTAATTCACTGTCATTTAGGAGTTAAATCACTTTGTTTCTGTTTATGCAGCCCTAGCCACACCTCCCCTGGCTATGATTGACAGAGCCTGCATGAAAAAAAAACTGGTTTCACTTTCAAACAGATGTAATTTACCTTAAATAATTGTATCTCAATCTCTAAATTGAACTTTAATCACATACAGTAGGCTCTTGCAGGGTCCAGCAAGCTATTAACATAGCAGTGGATAAGAAAATCTTAATTAAACAGAACTTGCAATAAAGAAAGCCTAAATAGGGCTCTCTGTACAGGAAGTGTTTATGGAAGGCTGTGCAAGTCACATGCAGGGAGGTGTGACTAGGGTTCATAAACAAAGGGATATTACTCCTAAATGGCAGAGGATTGAGCAGTGAGGTTGCAGGGGCATGTTCTATACACCAAAACTGCTTAATTAAGCTAAAGTTGTTCAGGTGACTATAGTGTCCCTTTAAATCTGTTACCAGTGCATGGACGACATGGAATTTTTGCACAGAATTCACATTAGACAGACTCAAACAGTTCTGGGATGGTTAAGTCGTGTGTGTCAGGGGTACAACCAACCTCTGGTACAAAAGTTCAGATTTTTGTGTATGAACAGACTACTACAACTATGACCACTTCAAATCACAGAAGTGGTTGTGGTGGTTGGAGTTACCTTTCAAGAGATAAATCCATCCTTTTTGGGCTCTTTATATTTCTAAGTTTAAATAGAGCCCTGTAATAAGGCACCTGTGACAAGGAGCTAGGTCAGGTTCCACTATAACATAAGTCAGGTCATACTTATTTCAACTGTGAAACTATTTTTTGTAGGCTACCACCATGTAAAGTAGCCAAGATGTGATTGAAGTGTAAACTAAAAGGTTTAATGAAGCATTAATGTGTAACAAAAATATAGTATGAACGGTTAGAAATTACAGCAATGTAGACTCCCCAATTTGAGGGGCTAAAGTAATTGGGCAAACTAAGAATCATATATAAAATGTCCATGTTCACTGGGTTGAGGTCAGGTGACAGTATATTTCACTATTTTGCTTTGACAATTTCTTTTGTTTACTTTTATGTCCCTGTTCATCTGTATTCTTAAGCATTCTTAATTTACATAAACATTTGCATGAATGTGAGCAGATAGTGTAGCCCTAAACTATTTAGAATGTATCCTGCTGCTTCTGTCAAATCACCAATAACCCAGTTTCATAGGCCACCATACAAGCCCAAGCCATACCATTGCCTCTAGCATGTATCACAGATGATGTAGTATCTGTCAGATTATAAACCGCTTCTTCTCTTTTGCATACGCTGTCATTTATCTATCCCCAAAAAAATTGGAGAATTGGGGAGGATTTTTTTTATATACCCTATAAACCCAATAACTTCAACTTCAAATGTGTTGTTGAAATCCGCTAAATTCATTAGAAGCTTACCAATGTCCATAATTCTCTCTCTCTATAGATATTATATATTCACTCACACACACATATATATACACACACACACACACATACAGACATATTTGTAGTGTGTGTGTACATATATACACACACACACACACACACTACAAAGAAACAAGGAAAACTACAAAATCCTTTCAATTATAGCAACACACCATTGTTGTTACACAGCTATTACATACAATGAATCATAGAAGGTAAGCAAGACAGATCAAGCAATTGTGTCAATTGCAGTCTATTGCTGCTAGTAGTTGGGGAATTTGAGAAACAAAATGTAGCCTGGAATTCCAGCTGATACAATTCATGAGCAAACATGTCCCAAAAATCAGGTTATATGAATCTACACTGCAATGAGCAGAGGGTGTTCACAGGTCGATCCAATTTATCTGTGACTGGCAAGATGTTTACATCACTGGAGGACAGAGCTCACACCTTTAACCACATTGTGCATTAATACACAAAGTAATTCTAAATCTATGAGACCACTTCCTGGTTGAGAAGGGCATCACTAGAAAAGTATCAGATTTAGACATATTGAGACATGTTTTAGACGTTTTCCTTTTGTTAATAGGCAATTTTTCTAATGTTTTAAAATATGGGTGGTTAACCCTTTCTCTGGTGTTCCTAGCTTAGGTGACTCATTACTTGTGTCAAAGAGGACAACTCATTACAGAAGATTCTTACTATGCACCTTTACTCTTTACCTAAGCAACACAAGAGCAGAGGAGTTCAATTATACAGAGCTTCAATTCCTGTGTAGACTCAAAGGATTTCAGTGGGAAAGACCCCTAAATTTGTACCTAGTACCGTCCTTGCAGTAATTTCAGGTACCAGCTCGGCTACCCAAGTTGTTACTTTTGTAAGTGTAAGTGAAAAATTAGTAACATATTGCACTCTTGAGAATCTCTTACTGTGGAAAAATATAATAGAAATGCACCAGGCAGTAAACAAAATAAACGTACAAGGAAAATAAATCCAAATAACTGGGGGACACCACTAAGCCAGAAAGTACAAGTTTCATGTCTAACAGGAGACTCTTTTTCAGCAAATTAGGTTCAAACTCCATGAAGAACAGCAAGCAATACTGTATATAGGGCCTTCGCTGTGCCACTCTCCTTTTTTTTTTTTAAATGTTTTTGTTTTCTTTCTAAATCTTTATATTTTCACCTGTTGGTACCCTGCTTATCAAAACATTCACCTGTTCCATCAATGCTTCTGGTTCACAGTATGGTCCCTGTTTCTTGCATTCACAAGAGACAAATTGACTGGCATACATCCCAATACTGGAAGGTATGCACATCACGATGGGTTAGTGGGGCTGGGAGGGGATGCAACCAGTGATGTGACTTGTACCACTGGCGAATCCCACAGGTCAGATCCGCCCAGAAAAGGAGTGGACGCGCCAACTGAAGGACGGAATGGGTCTGTCTCGCTGGTAGAAAGAGGATAGTCCCCCTTGTGTCCCTGGATGTGGGACACCTGATAACTAAAGCGGGACCCCGAAATTGGGACTGTTGGGCGTTATAAACTCTGTGAGATTTACCAAAGTGTCACCGATACTTTTACTTTAAATTTCATAAAATTTTGGTGTGATTTATTAAATGTCAGATTTTTTTTTTACCTGTTTTTTTTCCACCCTAAAAATTATTTTTGATTATGTGTAAATTTTTTTCATCAGCACAACAGAAAGACACAAAAGATCAGTTATGCCACTATAAATTTGGCAGTCTTATGAAATAGACATTTGTGCAAGACCGGTCAACATTCACTTTGAAGATAACTTTTAAGATAATTTTAATAAATACAATATAATGATGAAATTTAACAGCCACCTTCAGAACACTGATGAATATCCCCCAAGGTCTGTTATTTCCAAAGGTTCCAGCTAACACAGAAAGTACCTGTGTATTAAAAACTGCAATCTAAAGTGGTCTGTTCAGAGTACAGAATAAACAAATATGCAGGGCCGTCGGGTCCTATAGGCGGCTTGAGCAGTCGCCGAGGGCGGAAGTTTCGAGCTCCCTCCTGCCAGTCACTCAGTGTAGCGTGGCCGGGCGGTGCGGAGCACGGTGCAGTCTGTTTCCTGTACCCGGCCGGACTGAAAGGAAGTGCGCTCTCAGTGAGCACTTCATGTCAGTCCGGTCGGGTAAAAGAAACAGAAGCTGCCCAATGAGGGAAATATGGAAGGGGAGGAGAAAGATGGGAGGTGGAGGGGGGCTGAGAGGAGAAAACACTAAGGGAAAGATGGAGGCGGGGGGGAGGGGAGACCACTAAGGAAAAGATGCGGGGGAGAGACCACTAAGGGAAAAATGGTGGGATGGGGGGGTGACCAATAACGGCACACATACACAGAAGCACACAGTGCATCTCTTACACACACACACACACACCTTCTTTTAATGCATCTCTTACAGACACACACACTTCATTACATTACATACACACCTTTCAACCCTTACACATACAAGCACAGATTATTATTATTATGATATTTATAGAGTGCCGTCAAATTCTGCAGCGCTTTACAATGGGTGGACGAACAGACATGTAGTTGTAACCAGACAAGTTGGACACACAGGAACAGAGGGGTTGAGGGCCCTGCTCAATGAGCTTACATGCTAGAGGGAGTGGGGTAAAATGACACAAAAAGATAAGGATAGTATTAGACTAGTGACAGTTGCAGAAGAGGAATCAGTTGGGAGCTATTAACAGTTTAATTGATACGCTTTTATGAAGAAGTGGGTTTTTAACGATTTTTTGAAGGAGTGGAGACTGGGTGAGCATCTAACGGAGGAGGGAAGCGAGTTCCACAGGAACGGTGCAGCCCTCGAGAAATCTTGAAGGCGAGCATCAGAGGTGGGAGTACGGACAGAAGATAGACGTAAGTCTTCAGCAGATCGTAAGGGCCTAGACGGGACATACTTGTGTATAAGGGAGGATAGATAGGTGGGAGCAGCATTATGTAGAGATTTGAAAGCAAGAACCAGAATTTTAAATTGAGCTCTATATTTTATAGGAAGCCAATGTAGGGACTGACAGAAGGGTGAGGCATGGGAGGTGCGGGCGGACAGGAAGATGAGCCTCGCCGCCGCATTCATTATGGACTGTAATGGGAGCACATAAGACCACTGAGAAGCGAATTACAGTAGTCAAGGCAAGAAAGGACAGTGGAATGGACCAACACCTTACTCGCATCTGGCGTTAAGTAGGGGCGGATTCACACAATGCATCCATAACACACACACACACACACTGCATCTCATATACACACACATACACTACATCCCTTACACAAACTGGTATCCCTATACACTACATTCCATAAGAACACACACACACATTACATCCTCTACAATAGCACATACATCCCCTACACACATACACTCCACTCCCTGTGAGTGAACTCATAGGTGGGCTTTGTAGGCATAAGGCTTATGGGCGGGCGTTGAAGACATACTCACGGTCAGGCCCTGGGGGCCAAGACCGTGAACTTTGTAGGGAGCCCCCAAAAAATAGAGCTGCTTCCTGTTCGTAGATTTTTGTGAGCCATGCCTCCAGAGAGCCTGTTTGAACACCAGTGGAGCCAGGCTGCAGCCTAAGCCCATAATCATCTTCGTGTCCTCATCAAGTGGTAAGTAGGCAATCCAGTATATTACTAGTGACACTAATCCCTAATTTACCTCACATTAAAGGGACACTATAGTCACCAGAACCACTACAGCTTAATGTTCTGGTGTCCATAGCCTGTCCCTGCAGGCTTTTTAATGTAAACACACTGCCATTTCAGAGAAAAGACACTGCAGCACTGGCGTTGGCTCATATGGCAGAACATATGGGTAGGGAATTGTGGTGTCACATGGTGGGCAGGACCTATGGGGGGTAGCAAATTTTTTTTGCCTAGGGCAGCAAAAATACTTGCAACGGCCCTGCAAATATGTAACGAATAGTATCAGGTAAAGATTTGCTAAAACCATATTTACAAGCAATGTAGGGCAAAGCTTGTTACAGTTGTAACTTTAGAAAATAATTATTGTAGATGAAATCAGTAGGTGTATGTTAATTAAAAAGCTCCACAGCTGATTTTGAAATATTTGTGTGCTGACCAAGCCCTTTTGTATTTTGTATCACTAGTCAGCCACACTCTACTGATATAAAGAGGTGATGATATAATACTAGAACACTTAATAAAAGTTTCATTTTGAAGTAATTAAATCACAATAAGAATTGGTGCTGCAAAAGTAAGTTATACAGTCTATTTTGGCCAACAATATGTGTCATCTTTAAAAGAAGTATTGTAGGTTAGCAGTTTGATATGTGAAAATAAGACTACACAAAAAAAGTGAAATTATAGTGACACCCAGTGTCCACATGCTCAAAGAACGCACAACTGAGAATTTAAAAGGATTTTACATTATTAGAAATATATACAAGAGAGGAGAGGAAAGGCGTAAATTTTTTTTATTTATTTTTTTTAAAAAGGACTACAACACTTTATGATGTTCAAAGGGAATGGTCTAAACCATAATGAATCCATACACCAAGCATGGACACACTGAAGGAGAAAGAGTGGTTTCAAGTCAGCTGACCGTTATGGCAGGGCTACAATTCAGAACCGGCTTGTACCCACAGCCAATACACACAGACATAACCTGAACTATCGAGCGCAATCTGGACTACCGATCAATGCTACAAAGTAATATCATTTCAAGAAATATACTATTTTGCTTTATTTTCACCATCCACATACACCCAAGCATGCAGGACAAAGAACAACTACTCAGGTGGGGTCTATCTGTTATGAAGCAAGGGAGAGACAAAAAAAGGAGCCCTATCAAAATACATTACGCTATCTAGGATAATTAGCAGTCACGTTAACCAGCTCCAATCATAGTTACCTATGCACTAATCCCTTTTGAAGTGTTCTCATATGCACGACACACTGACACACATGCAGATACACACAGTGACAACATACAGATCCATGCACTAACACACAGATCCACAACCTGACACACACAGATACACATACACACACACACAAATATCGATTCACACAGATATAAAGACACATCTACACAACCTGACACACACAGATACAGTCACAGAGATCCGACACGCATGCAAAAAAAACGACGCACATGTAGATACACACAGTGACACAGATACACAACCTGACACACATACACACAGATGCAAACACACATGCATATACACACACTAAGAACATATAGATACACACAGATACACAGGCACATATACTGACACACACACACACTGACACATATACACATCAATTAGCCATTTACATCCGCTCCCAATCTTAGAAAACCATTCCCAGCCACCACCTGGTGATACTAGATTATCATTTACAGGTTTTTAAAAATTTTGGAAAATTGACTTAGGTGTGCTATAAATATCGTTGTTGGTCACAGCACTAAGGTCCATGTGTGGAACTGACTTGACTTGCGCTTCTAAGCGGTCTCATCATTCCACGCTTTGACGTAAAGTTGCCCATCTGCAGGTGCAATATTATTGTGGTTGCATTATTTGTTCTAAATACTCCCATGTGAGACCATTTTAGATTATCTTTCTAATCCACGTTTTCTATATTCCTATTATAGCAACTTCAAAGAGACACAAAGCACATCAATACCTTGAAATGTGCTTGAAACAAATGGACATATTTACACACACACAGACAGACATACTGCCACACACACACACACACACTAACAGACATAATGCCACACACATGCAAAATTTACAGGTTGAGGCACAGACATCACTACAATTTTCAGAGTGGCTTTAAATTTGCCCTTTTTACCACCCACTATTACACTGATTGTTGTAAAGTATTTTCAGAAACATAACCTATCCTTTCCTACCTTGTAGGTTGGTTTTCCTGCCGTCCAGAATGGTGGCTGACGCTGCTGAGAGGCTGCTCTGGCTTTCACAGTTGCCCTCATCTCTGCCTCCGTCGTCTCTCCCGGGCAGGTGCTCTCTCTGGGAGGAAGTGACTCGCAGCTGTCACTTCCTCCCATTCTGCCGGTAAGCAAGGTGGCCCGGACACACTGTTAAAGGGCCACAGCGCCAGACCGGGCCCCTGCTGACAAATGCCCATCAGGTGGCACTTAGAGCCATCCGGTGGGCCTCCTTAGTGTGTGGGCCCCCCGGCTGCAGTCGCACCGGCAGGTCAATGAGGGAAAAAAAATAATTGTTATGGGCAGCAGTGCCCACAGGGCAGCTGCCGTGGGCCCCCCAAAATAACTGGGCCTGGGGCAGCTGCCGCGTGTTAAAGACGGCCCTGACCACAATGTTTCTATTGCAGGGTTAATCTGTGCAGGGTTAGTAGTGGCCAGCTTCTTACTCCAGAACCAAGTGAAACTGTAATCAAATGCTGTAGATACCTATTCAATTCTCTATCAGAAGCACTGAAGTGGAGCAGATCGTAGCTTAAGCAGAGGAGTCCTGGCAATGAAAACGGGTTCTCTCTTTTAAACTTTAATTTTTTTAAAACCAAAAGGGAACAGGGGAACAGAAGGGGACCTACAGTCCTAATAAAAAATATTGTTAACATTATAATTTTCATTAATGAAAATATAGCCAAACAAAATAGCAGGTTTCAGGTGATCTTCATTCAGAAGATCACACATAAGGGAAGAATGTTATCATAAATATGAATTAGCTAAACACATACATAGAAACATAGAATGTGACGGCAAATAAGAACCATTCGGCCCATCTAGTCTGCCTAATATTCAAAATACTTTTAATTAGTCCCTGGCCTTATCTTATAGTTAGGATAGCCTTATGCCTATGCATGCTTAAACTCCCTCACTGTGTTAACCTTCAGTTGGAAGGCAATTCCATGCATCCACTACCCTCTCAGTACAGTAATACTTCCGGATATTATTTTTAAACCTTTGCCCCTCTAATTTAAGACTATGTCCTCTTATTGTGGTAGTTTTTCTTCTTTTAAATATAGTCTCCTCCTTTACTGTGTTGATTCCCTTTATGTAATTAAGTGTTTCTATCATATCCCCCTTGTCTCGTCTTTCCTCCAAGCTATACATGTTAAGATCCTTTAACCTTTCCTGGTAAGTTTTATCCTGCAATCCATGAACCAGTTTAGTAGCCCTTCTCTTAACTCGCTCTCTAAAGTGTCAATATCCTTCTGGAGATACGGTCTGCAGTACTGTGTACAATACTCCAAGTGAGGTCTCTCACCAGTGCTCTGTACAATGGCATGAGCACTTTTCTCTTTATTCACACAATAAATTAAAAATTCACACAATTAAGAATTCTCAGAAAAAGGAAACACACCAATGACATATAGTATATAATTATCCAGATTCTTGATGAGTCTATTGGCATGAATATCCAGTTTATCTTTATTATTGTTATCAAGAAACATGTTCTATTATTATTATTATGATGGCATAAGCTGGGCAAAATCAAGAATGTTACCAATACATCCAGATGATGCACTGACATTAAATCTGGACATTTGTTAGTTACAGTTTCTTTGCACTTGTCTATTTTGCAGTACATAAGATATGCCACAATGCAAAGTTTGAAATGGACCTTGTGAAATCTCAATTTTTTCTTTTCTTTTTTTTTTTGCAATGGATCCCCCAGGGTGGTCCACATGACCATTTTTAAAAGGTATACTTTACTATTTAAAGTTATTTAATTTACAGGTGATTAAAGGGGGTTTTATTATTCCAGTCACATAAATTTTGCTGACATGACAGAATAAACAATTTCTGTGGAAACTAAAGAAACGCAAACAAAACGTTTCAGCTATCTACTCTTTAACCATTGTCTTTATAAACATATGTAAACTGTATGAAACCGATATTTGGATGAAGATGCTGTGTCACCAACTAGCCCAACGTCCGATATAATTTTAGTGACATCTTTCGCTAGACTGTTTATCTCAGGGAGAGAATGATCTTGTATTGACCATCTGGGCACTTGCTGAGGCTGATAGGCATTGTAGGCCTACATGCGTTCAAGTGAAAAACATGCTCATGTGTTGGATGTCCATAGAATGTAACAGGCACTTGCTTAACAGCTGGCAGGTGTAACTAAGGGGTGGGGGAGCATGCATGTAATTATATTGGTTCTCCACCCTATCAATACCTAACAGCACTCTCTCCCACACTCATTTAAATGATAAACTGTCCATAGGCTGTTGCAGCTGGGTAAATATTGTGCCTGGCTGAACTTCACCATTGCAATAAATTTAGATGACTGAAAGAAAACAGAACTGATACAAGGGAATATGGTTGAAGATGAATGTTAGCCATGTGTAATCTTGCATTCAGCACAAAAAAAGGCAGTTTTGTTAGTCTGGTTACTTTATTATTACCATATTTTACCATTATATATATATTTACCATATTTTACTATTATATACACATACACATATTTATTTTCAGTGTTGTTGTGTAGTTATGTAGTCAGACTAAATTACTGTTAAACACAATTACATTACTGTTACCTTGCACAAACAGTATTTTTTTATTAATGACATTACACATGGCCAGGTCTCCGGTTTCCTGTAAGTATCTACAGAAAGCTGAAAGTCTTATTACATACCCCCTAGAACTCTTCTTAAAAGAGGTTTATGGGATGTGCACGGTGTCCATTTGAGAATACAAGTACAGGTATTTAAATACAGGTACTTTCTCTAATCTGCAAACTTCAAAGATACTTTTTATTACTTCCAACAAAATGCATTCAAAAAATAGGTTTGTTATGATTGCTTTTTTTTTTCTTCGAAGGAAGGGAGAATAAACTCTTGTCAAGTCCTACCAACCTATGTTGGTAGTCCTGCATATCAAAGAGAGGCACAGAACTAATCTTAACTTCAGGCTACAGGTAGCCAATTCTACTGTGCATGCTTTAGCTGCCTCTAATTCATCATTTATTTCTCTTTAATGAAGTGTAAAGATAAATATACAACTTTATTTATTTAGAGGTTTTAAAACCAAGGATACAAAAAAAAAAAAATCAATAAAAAAAAAATCACTGGTTATTCTTTTTAGAATACTGCACAACTACCGTAACTATAATCGAGCTTGACAGGCCATTAAAGTTGTTATCTACGTTAACAGATTGTTCATTCGTAAGCATGGGAGGGGTGCGCGAGGACCGTACTATAGCTATTGAATGCTGAACACACAAAAATTAAAAAACAAAACATTAGCCTGTAGGTTTTATCATCATGCATGACAGCCCCATCCATTCAGTTTTCTAATTTCCATTCAACAATGACAACAAACATTTCTTAACACCAGATGTGAGTACACAATAGACACCAGCGAAAACTGGCTAAAATAAAAGCACAAAGATTTGTGATGGTATAGTATATTTTTGAAAATTGACTAAAACACAAATTATAAGGAAACTGTCACTTTTCTTGCCTGATAACATTTCCCTTTCCTGTACATAATACCAAGGTTTCTGAAATATTACAGAGATAGAAAGAAATCTATAGGAAAAAAGAGCAACATGATTACTGTATTATATATATAGGCGGAGGGAACAAACACTATCTACTTAATTCAGGTAAAGCCAACAGCGGGCCAAGTTCCAGGAGATTGTGTGCATACAAACTAGAGGGGGCTCTTCTGCCAATACTTGATTCATGTATAGCACATGGCCAATAAGGTTGAAAGTAGAAATGAAGCAGGAGTGGTTAGAAGATAAGCAGCAGACAAACAAGATTAGTTACATCTAATTTGATTAATTTTTATTGCATGAACTATCCTGGAGCTTCTTGGAGCATCCTTCTGAAAAAAATAATTTTGCACTGATGAACGGCACAACATTAAAGGGAAGTGCAGTGAGTACTATATATCTCTACAGCAATCCAGCGGCTGCCTGATCCGCCTAGCTGTTGCAACGGCAATGGCTATAGTGATTATGGTGCTTACCGTTCCCCTTGAACGGTTTCATGTAATTATTCAAATAATCTAATGATAAAACTTAACCTATCTCGACATATACATAGAGCTACTGAATACAAACCTGATTTAATTTTCAATTAATTAAATCTGCATTCAAGTTTTTATATATATATATTTTTTTTCTTGTTGTTCTTACACCTACTGCAGAACATTTTGTTGATTTTGTTTTCTAAATAGTGGGTGATTTTTGGAGCACCCACAAAGTGTACAAGCTGCTACCACTGAAAACCACTAAACAAATAAGCGCCTACAACTCACACATTTGTTTCTTTTGTGTTCTTACACCTACTGCAGAACATTTTGTTGATAGGAACATGCATCCCTTGACAATTATTTTTTAAAACAAGCAAAAAAATACTGTAAACAAATCTACAAACCAAAATAAAACAGTTAGATCAGTATCCTCCCTGAAGTGGGTGCGGAAAGCAGAAGAAAGAAGAAGCAGGTAAATATGAAAAATAAATCACATTTACCTGCTCTTTTCAGGCAGCCGAGTGAGGCAACTGATTCAAAGCTAAAGCTATTGAATGAGAAAGTTGTCTCAATGTGATACATGTCCACTGGCTTAAGAGACACCAGCCAGTTCCAGGCTAAAGTGAAATTTAAGGTAAGCAGATTTTATCACTACAGATATTCAGAGAAGTATATTTTTATATATTTTATCATTAATTGTATACAAATGATAGAAATGGGTTAGACATCAATTCAAAAGTATCCATTTAAAAAGGTACTAACAATTCTCTGCAATTTACCCATTGACTTAAAAAAATAGAAAATCAACTATAACTTGTATTAATCTTTTTTTATTAGATGATCCATTTTCATTTAAATGTATTATGAAGATTTAACTAATTACGTCAGAACCCTGTTCAGACATGGCAAACCAGGGCACACATTGCAAATACCAAAACCGCCACAGCTACCAGATTCTGCAGCTCAGTGGAAGCATGTCACTGGACCACCAGAGATCGTAATAGCCTGGCAGGGACCTAGGTAATGGGGCTGTAGTGGTTATGATGCTTGGAGTAACCCTTAAAGGGACACTATAGTCACCAGAACAACTACAGTTTATTGAATTTGCTCTGGTGAGTAGAATCATTACCTTCAGGCTTTTTGCTGTAAACATTGTCTTTTCAGAGAAAATGCAGTGTTTACATTACAGCCTAGTGATAACTTCACTGGCCAATCATCTCTATGAGGGGATGCTGATTGGCCAGGGATGTGTTTGAATCATGCTGGCTCTGCCCCTGATCTGCCTCTTTGTCAGTCTCAGCCAATCCTATGGGGAAGCATTGTGATTGGATCAGGCTACCACTTCTGATGTCAGCAGACAGCTTGTTTTTCTGAGTCTAACAGCAGGCAGAGTTACAGCTTCAAGCTTGAATACAGTAAGATTATTACTAAATTTATGGAAGCATAATGGGCCCAGGGGGCTAGATGGTGGTTTTAAAACTATATAGTGTCAAAAGTGACCCTATAGTGACCCTATAGTGATTCTTTCAAAAACAAAATACAAAAATTCGGTTTTTAGTTGGACTATTTTGGCCTTAAATTTGAAATTCACTTTGAATTCATGGTAATTCTTACCTTAGTGAAGAACTTTGTAAAAGTAACAGGGACATGCCAACATGATGAATAATGAAATTTGCAAACTCTTTCGAGAAGACAAGTTTGATGTGGGCAGCATGTTCGTGCTGGCAGTGCAGCAATTATGCAGACAGTAAAGAGATGTGACACAAAATGTATGTTTTTTGTTGACAGTAATTACAGGTAGCCCATAAAAAGCTTAGACTGTAATAAGCTAAACTGTGGACTATGGTTCTTGTTACACACATAGGGAGTATTTATCAAGTGACATTCAGAACATGGAAATATAGAAACGAATGTGATTGTACTTTAGAAGTGGCATCTCTACTTGAGCAAAAACACTGAAAAATGCAAGAACAAGAGACACCAACGGTGTTCTTTTCAGATTATTACACAACTGTAATCATTTCTCAGGCATTCACTGAGGCCATGCTAATCTTTAAAACTAAAGTGCAAGTAAAGCATAGACAAAGTGCTACTTTTGTTGGCAAATAAAATGTAACCTTGCAAGAACCGATATGTTTATTACTGGGAGATTAAACACGCCTCTTCCTGCATAGAAGAAAGACTTTACTTTTAATGATATGCTTCTTAATGATGTATCTACATCCAAATACTATTGTAATTTCTAAAATAAGACATTTCATTGTGACTTACAGTAGGGTTATACAGAATAAAGATTGACATACAATGAAGAACAAGGATGATTTTGTTCAAGAAGACTGCCAAAAGGGAGAATCTAGACAGGGGCGGACTGACCGGTCGGGCACTTCGGACATGGTCCGAGGGCCAGGCCGGGATGGGGGCCCGCCATCAGGGGGCCCGGCCGCCCCTTTAAATACTGCAGCCGCCTGAGCGCTCTCTTAAGAGCCTCAGGCGGCTGCAGCTTCTCCCCTCCCCTGTAGCATGGGCGAGCTGCTATCCGGTCCGTGGTGCCTGGCCGGAGTGATAGGAAGGTGCACACTGTGCACCTTCCTGTCAGTCCGGCCGGGTACAGCAAACAGAAACTCCTGTTCCGCGCGGAACAGGAGTTTCTGTTTCCTGTACCCGGCCGGACTGACAGGAAGGTGCACACTCAGTGTGCACCTTTCTATCACTCCGGCCGGGCACCGCGGACCGGAGAGCAGCTCGGCCACGCTACAGGGGAGCGGGTAAAAACAGAGAGGGAGGGAGGGGTAAAAACAGAGAGGGAGGGAGGGAAGGGTAAAAACAGAGAGGGAGGGAGGGAAGGGGGTAAAAACAGAGAGAGAGGGAGGGAGGGGGGTAAAAACAGAGAGAGAGGGAGGGGTAAAAACAGAGAGAGAGGGAGGGGTAAAAACAGAGAGGGAGGGAGGGAAGGGGGTAAAAACAGAGAGAGAGGGAGGGGGGTAAAACAGAGAGAGAGGGAGGGTGGTAAAAACAGAGGGGGGTAAAAACAGAGAGAGGGGGTAAAAACAGAGGGGGGGTAAAAATAGAGAGGGAGGGAGGGGGATAAAAACAGGGAGGGAGGGAGGGGGGTAAAAACAGGGAGGGGGAAAAACAGAGAGGGGGGAAAACCAGGGAGGGAGGGAAGGGTAAAAACAGAGAGAGAGGGAGGGGGGTAAAAACAGAGAGGGGGGGAAACAGAGGGAGGGGGGGTAAAAACAGAGAGGGGGGGTAAAAACAGAGAGGGGGGGTAAAAACAGAGAGGGGGGTAAAAACAGAGAGGGGGTAAAAAGAGAGAGGGGGTAAAAAGAGAGAGGGGGAGGGGGTAAGAAGAGAGAGGGAGGGGGTAAGAAGAGAGAGGGAGGGGGTAAGAAGAGAGAGGGAGGGGGTAAGAAGAGAGAGGGAGGGGGTAAGAAGAGAGAGGGAGGGGGTAAGAAGAGAGAGGGAGGGGGTAAGAAGAGAGAGGGAGGGGGTAAGAAGAGAGAGGGGGTAAGAAGAGAGAGGGGGGTAAGAAGAGGGGGAGGGGGGGAGTAAGAAGAGGGGGAGGGGGAGTAAGAAGAGGGGGTAGGGGGGACTAAGAAGAGGGGGGTAAGAAGAGGGGGAGGGGGAGTAAGAAGAGGGGGAGGGGGAGTAAGAAGAGGGGGTAGGGGGTAAGAAGAGGGGGAGGGGGGAGTAAGAGGAGGGCAATTGCCCCCTACCCTGTCCGCAGGCACCGTGCGGGCAGCCGGCAGGAGAGGGAGGAAGAGAGGACCCGGGAGCTCAGCCTGCAGCTCCTCTGGGTCCTTCTTGCGCGAGCACGGCTCTTGCGAGAGTAAACTCTAGCCCTGGAGCTACGGGCTAGAGTTCACTCTCAACACTGTGACCACCAGGGATTCCTGGGGGTCGCAGTGGTGAGAGTGAACTCTAGCCCCATAAACACACTGCCCCCACACACCGCCCCCCATACACACACACTGCCCCCACACACACCATACACATTTACACACATTGCCTCACACACACACACATACACTGCCCACCCATACACACACAGCCCCCCATACTAACATTGCCACACACATACACAGCCCCCTCATACACACATTGCCCCACACACCCTACACATTCACACACTACACCCCCTCACACACACTGAACCTTTCACACACACTGCACTCCTTACACATTGCACAACTGCTCCTATACCCTACTACAGCCTCCAGCAGACCCCAGGTAAGTTGTCAAACTGTTCTTAAACGGTTTGACTACTTACTCTTGGAGGTGGGCCCGGCCCTCCTGGCACCATAACGACTACACAGAGCAGTAGTGGTTATTGTGCATGGATTATTTCTTTAAATAATCTACAAGTGCCCCAGTAGCCAGCAAGCCAGCCAGCCCACAGGCCACCAGTTAGGCTTACAGCCAGCAAGCACACAGCCTGCCAACCGCAGCCAGCAAGCCACAGCCTGCCAGCCAGCAAGCCACAGCCTGCCAGCCGCAGCCAGCAAGCCAACAGCCTGCCAGCCGCAGCCAGCAAGCCCACAGCCTGCCGGCAGTAGCCAGCAAGCCCACAGCCTGCCAGCAAGCCCACAGCCTGCCAGCCGCAGCCAGTAAGCCCACAGCCTTCAGCACACAGCAACAGTAATTAAGGTAAGAGGAGCCAACTTGGCCTAGGTATCAGCGAGCTATGTTGTGTTGCTATATTGTGAATAGGAACCAGAGTGTTGGAGAGACCCCCCTCCAGGCCCCATTAGACTCCATTGTAGTCTCTAATGGGACCTGGAGGGGATTCTTTCTAACACACTCTCTAAAGGACACTGAGATAGCCTCTGCTAGAAAGACCCCCCTCCATGGCCCATTAGCCCTCAATTGTAGTCTCTACTGGGGCCTTGAAGGGATTATTGCACTTTTGTTCCTTGTGTCTAAAGATTGTGTAGGGTGTGGCTGGAGGCGGTGCATGGAGGCGGGACATGGGTGGCACTTACTGCGGAGTATGGGTGGGGCCTGTAAGGGGGCCCTTGATTTATTTTGCCCGGGGGCCCTGAGGGTTCTCAGTCCGCCCCTGAATCTAGAACAGTTTTTTGGAGTTTGGTGAGGGAGAGTATCTTTAATTCCCATCCAAATTCCATGGATTATTCTCAATTCATGCAGTCACAAACTCAGCAATGCATGTTTTTTTTTTGTTGTTTTTTTTTTTTTTACAAATGGAACAGTTATAGAAACACAATTGCCTTCTATGCTGTTTGGAAGGCTACTCCATCATATCTAGGCTCCTCTAGCAGTTATTTCACCATGATCTGACATTTATTCTTGATTGATTTCTTCCCTTGTGAGACTATGGTTGGACTGGGTGGCACATGCCAACAGGATAGGCTCTGATTTCAAGCTACAATGTTTATGAATCACCATAACTATTATACAAAGCCCTGCAGCAGAATGCCTACTTCATGTAGCCAAGTACAATAATTCACATGCAAATGTGCAGTTATTTTAAAGATATCATAAGGGGAACTAGTAATGTTCCTGAAGACATTTTCATTATACATGTGTTCGACATCCACGTTTGTAATGACATTGTATTTGACCTTCAAACTGAAGAAGAAGAAAAAAAAGCAACACACAACAAAATCGTAAGTAATCAAAACTTAAACTACCAATAAAAAGATGGGGAGAAGAGTCCCGTCCGATGAGCTTTCATGTGTAATTGAAAATGCATGCTATATCTGTGTAATTAATAATGGTAATATTACAGTGCTCACCAAAAGCTGTAGCCATTGTGGCATCAAGTGTGGGCTGTCCTTCGCCAGTAGGTAGATCGATGCGGGTAAAATCACGGCTCTTGTCATTGTTGTACTTGACATTAAGGCTTGTTAGCTTGGAGGATTCAATGCGCAGAGTACAGCATGCATTGTATATATTCTGCCCATCTAGAGCCTGGAAAAGAGACAGATGAGAAAAGAAACAAGATTATGGGTGGATAATGCATACAACGTGAGTCACAGAAGTAGACATGCAAGGAATATGACTGTTTCAGTAACTGCAGCTCAATTATTGGTTTATTATTATTATGATACATCAACCAGCATTAGGTTTAAATGGAAGGATGATTTGCACATCTTTTTCCCCTCAAAGGAGGTTAAGATTATTATTACTATTTATATAGAAACAACATATTCCACAGCACTTTACAATTATAGAATGAGGATATGTGACAAGTAATTTACATACAGAATGTAGCAGAGGTGAATAGGTGAAGGTCCTGCTAAACCAGTTTGCAATCCATAAGATTATCTTTGAAGGGTACTTTTCAAACAATGTTTACAGTGGTGTTTTCCAATAATCTAATGCAGAAGTGGGGGCATCACTCAGAAGTACAGACTGAGCATGAGATGTTATTAAAATAATAATGTAAAATAAACCACTTGATGAGATAATGATAGCAAATATTTATCAACTGTTGATTTGGTTAAGTAAAAAATTGTTTTTTAAAAGCACAAGAATGCGCACTAGGCGAAGTAGGAAAAGCATTCTATACAGACTGGCTCAGGAGCCTCGAAATGTACAATCACAGTTATTTGTGAGATGCAAGCCGTTTAATAATATATTCAAACCTTTTTTTCTATGTACAGCTCACTCAGCCATCGCTTAAAGGAGCACTATTAGGTCAGGAACACAAACATATATTTCTGACCCTATAGTGTTAAAGCCATCATCTAGCCCCTTTCTTGCCTCCCTAAATATAGTAAAATCTTACTTGTATTCAAGCCTGAAGCTGCTGGCTCTGCACCTGTCTGCCTAAGACCTACAAGCTGTCTGCTGATATAACCAGAAGTGTTATCCTGAGCCAATCACAATGCTTCCCTATAGGATTGGCTGAGACAGTCAAGGAGGCAGATCAGGGGCAGAGCCAGCACAATTTAAACACAGCCCTGGCCAATTAGAATCTCCTCATAGAGATAAATTGAATCAATGAAACTCTATGAGGAACATTCAGTATCTGCATGCAGAGGGTGGAGATATTGAATGTTGTGATGCACACTAGGCAAGACCGAGATAGGAAGCAGTTCTAGCAGCCATCTAAGGAGTGGCCAATGAAGTTATCACTAGGCTGTAATGTAAATACTGCATTTCATCTGAAAAGACAGTGTTTGCTGCAAAAAGCCTGAAGGGAATGCTTCTACTCACCAGAACAAACTGTAGTTGTTCTGGTGACAATAGTGTCCCTTTAATTGCTTTGCTGGCTAGTTCCTTATACCTCATTTTTATACATTTAAATACTGGAGTTTATACATAAAGTTTTATTCTCAATCAAGCATCAAAATGTGGAGCAGTCACTGTGGAACTTAATACAATTTTCCAGCTGATAGTTCCACTTTCAGAATTCCTCTTTATGACTGACCCCTACTGTCACTTAACAGCCTCCTTAACCATATGTTAATTACATTTTCTAGACTTTACTGTGCTATCCTACCCGGAGTACAATCCAGCTCTCAATCACGTTGTATGAATGTGTGTGATGCTGATCAAATAAATGCAAGATAAATTAAAACATACTGTTTATGGAGTTAGAGAAGTGAATAAGGTTACTGCTGTGCAATTAATATGTCACTTCCCCACCAATCTTTGTGGAGCCGTCTATGTCACGAAGAAGCTCCACTTTTGGTATTTAACGTGGCTCTGTCACATATTTTTTTCTTTTTACGTGTCCCCCCTCGACTCTTTGCGTCTGTATTGTCTCCCCAATGTATATTTTATTTTTGAATTTTGCCCATTTAAACCATTTTAGGGTATTCTGTCAGTGATGTATGCATGCTTCTGTCATGTGCTGTTTTTCCAGAGTCTCGCGCATGCTCACAGTTTGTATATTTGCGATGCTCGGAGAAAGATGGATCATGAGAGTAGAGAAAGGATGGATGAATCTTGCAGGTGAGTCTTGTAGGAAAATGGGACTTGACAATGGAAGTGGAGCTTGCCTTAAGCTTTATCCTTTGTCAAGGGTAAGAAAAATACACAAGACAAAATAGTCCCTTGTGTTATATATATTTTTACCAGAAAAAGATCAGAAATTAAGAAAATAATAGATTTAGAGAGTGGAAGAGAACCAAGAATCCAGCTAGAGGAGTTCTCCTGATTTTGTGGCACCAGACATTAATATAATCAAGGTTTTCTTTATCAATCAAATGTATATTTTAAAGATTTTTCTCATTTGCTTTTCACAATTAAATCTGCACTGCAACTATACATTATTTAATGTAACAGCTAACAGGGTCTGGGTGTGCAAATTCCGAATATATTTCACAAGATGACTGTCCTGTTAAATAAAAAGTGGAGATGTCATATCACTCTCCTTTCCCCCAAACACAGAGAAATGCACATTTCCAAAACTATATATTACTGTGGATAACAATGACTCACTGGTTCAAGATTTCTTTTAAATTTTGAAAATCTAAATAGTGATCATTTATTCAAACTAAGGGATTGGAATTGACTTGGATAGGCTTGGGAGGCAAGATGGTGCTTTAGATGGAAATTGGCTTTAACCCCTTAAGGACCAAACTTCTGGAATAAAAGGGAATCATGACATGTCACACATGTCATGTGTCCTTAAGGGGTTAAGGAGGATATGGAAATTAGACTACAGGGAGTGCAGAATTATTAGGCAAGTTGTATTTTTGAGGATTCATTTTATTATTGAACAACAACCATGTTCTCAATGAACCCAAAAAACTCATTAATATCAAAGCTGAATATTTTTGGAGGTAGTTTTTAGTTTGTTTTTAGTTATAGCTATTTTAGGGGGATATCTGTGTGTGCAGGTGACTATTACTGTGCATAATTATTAGGCAACTTAACAAAAAACAAATATATACCCATTTCAATTATTTATTTTTACCAGTGAAACCAATATAACATCTCAACATTCACAAATATACATTTCTGACATTCAAAAACATAACAAAAACAAATCAGTGACCAATATAGCCACCTTTCTTTGCAAGGACACTCAAAAGCCTGCCATCCATGGATTCTGTCAGTGTTTTGATCTGTTCACCATCAACATTGCGTGCAGCAGCAACCACAGCCTCCCAGACACTGTTCAGAGAGGTGTACTGTTTTCCCTCCTTGTAAATCTCACATTTGATGATGGACCACAGGTTCTCAATGGGGTTCAGATCAGGTGAACAAGGAGGCCATGTCATTAGATTTTCTTCTTTTATACCCTTTCTTGCCAGCCACGCTGTGGAGTACATGGACGCGTGTGATGGAGCATTGTCCTGCATGAAAATCATGTTTTTATTGAAGGATGCAGACTTCTTCCTGTACCACTGCTTGAAGAAGGTGTCTTCCAGAAACTGGGAGTTGAGATTGACTCCATCCTCAACCCGAAAAGGCCCCACAAGCTCATCTTTGATGATACCAGCCCAAACCAGTACTCCACCTCCACCTTGCTGGCGTCTGAGTCGGACTGGAGCTCTCTGCCCTTTACCAATCCATCCATCTGGCCCATCAAGACTCACTCTCATTTCATCAGTCCATAAAACCTTAGAAAAATCAGTCTTGAGATATTTCTTGGCCCAGTCTTGACGTTTCAGCTTGTGTGTCTTGTTCAGTGGTGGTCGTCTTTCAGCCTTTCTTACCTTGGCCATGTCTCTGAGTATTGCACACCTTGTGCTTTCGGGCACTCCAGTGATGTTGCAGCTCTGAAATATGGGCAAACTGGTGGCAAGTGGCATCTTGGCAGCTGCACGCTTGACTTTTCTCAGTTCATGGGCAGTTATTTTGCGCCTTGGTTTCTCCACACGCTTCTTGCGACCCTGTTGACTATTTTGAATGAAACACTTGATTGTTCGATGATCACGCTTCATAAGCTTTGCAATTTTAAGAGTGCTGCATCCCTCTGCAAGATATCTCACTATTTTTGACTTTTCAGAGCCTGTCAAGTCCTTCTTTTGACCCATTTTGCCAAAGGAAAGGAAGTTGCCTAATAATTATGCACACCTGATATAGGGTGTTGATGTCATTAGACCACACCCCTTCTCATTACAGAGATGCACATCACCTAATATGCTTAATTGGTAGTAGGCTTTCGAGCCTATACAGCTTGGAGTAAGACAACATGCATAAAGAGGATGATGTGGTCAAAATACTAATTTGCCTAATAATTCTGCACACAGTGTAGAATTGGTGAGAAAATATCGGAAACTGGAACAGAAATAATGCTGTATTAGGGCGAGACGGTGGAGATGGAGGTTTTTGTTGGGATAAGAGGCAAAGGCAAAAGATGGATTTAGGACAGTCATATTTTGTCAAAGGGTATCAAGGTCACTTGTGTAGCAGCAGCAGCAATAGTTTTTGATTTTTTTCCTTTTTTATTATGTAATTTTCTATTTTCACTTTCTAGACGAAAGTAAGAAAAACAAAACACAAAACCATAAAGGGTTCCTTGGAAGGTAGGAAAAAACTACAAATTCAGTTTAAGGCAATGATGAACTCATGTCAGTATAACATTTCTGCAATAACGGAACATTTACAAGTATTCATGATAAAAGGAAAAGGCGCAATAAGTAACATTTTGATGCAAATAAGGCAATAAACAGGGCAAATACATGAAGTGCCAGAAAATGCACATTTTATACGTAACCACCAAAATCCATTTCTTTGACAGTTTCTGTGACTGTCCATGAACTTTGTCACAAAGAAGTTAAAGAGGCAATGTTACTTTGCAGGTTTCTATTTTATTTATACTCCATTTATGGATACAAGTACATTCCATATCATCAGGCCTATGTGGGTTCAAGTACATGTACGATCATATTCAATGAAAGGAAAACAAAAAAAGAATGAGTAAAAATCACACACAAATATAACCCCAGGTCAAAGAATATTTACCAAGTGCCCCAGATAATGAGATTAGCCCTAAGATAACAGAGGTCAATACTCTGACCGTCCTCTTTATGGCCAGACACCAAGTGTAGAAATCATGTATATGTGGGTTAATATTTAGAAGTTTTGCTTGTTTCCTTTGGATGATATCACATTAATATCTTGTAATCCTATTCCTTTAATAAGTTGGTATCATAACAACCTTATTGCTATTGCTTTTATCCATACCATATGGAAATCTCTGCGTATTATAGTCTGAGCAAAAGGAATGGGGGTAGGGTACAGTTTAATATTTTTATATTAATCCTTTTTTGTCCCACTATTTCCCCTTGTTTTTTTCTTTTTTTTACATTTACCTTCTTTTTCTAGTTATATATTTTGACGGAATCCACTTCGCCACTGGCTTTTGGAGGGGCCTGTGTGCCAGCCTCCTACACTGGGATCATGTGTTAACCCATGTTAAGCCCTGTGTTAACCCATGTTCAAAACCAAAAGTACTGTTTCTGCCCTCTGGAAGTTTTAACTCGAACAGATTCAAACATGTTGCGGCGGCCATCTTAAATTGTCCAGCGGTGTTTTGTCGTCAAGTGTATGGAACTGTTTTGGGCATGGGACCATGTGCACGGTGGGGCAAAAATAAGACTTCCAGGAAATTCCTGAACCCCTGAACCGATCTGGGTGATTTTTGGATATGTTGTTCACCCAGATCGGGGCTATCAGGGGATGTGACTGTGGGGATATGATGTATTTTGGGGTTTGTAAAAATTTATGTTTTTTCTGTTTAGAGTTAATTGAGTTAGCCCATTGTCTTTGTTAATTGTCTCACAGGCAGAGGGGAGGGCTTGTGTGCTGTAAGTGGGAGTGTCGGACATTGTTGTATTGTTCTGATTGGTCTGTGTCCTTTGTGTGCCTGTGTTCAATCAGGTCCAGGGGGTGTGCCTCTGGCCTGAGTAATTGTATATAAGCAAACCTGTACCAATAAAACCTAATCACTAGCTCTTGTAAGAGTTGTTCCTGTTCCTGCTCTCTGGATTACAAGAGAGGTCTACCTACTGGAAGCTGGATCCTTGTCTTGGGTCCAGAGTTTGTGGAAGACGGCGAGACCCCAACCAAGCTGCAGCGGTTCGTGGGGTCTGCGGTGGTTATGGTGTCTAGTGGAGTGATTGGAGCGCTCGGGAAGCACTAGGAGCATCAGTCATATGGAGGTACCCAGTCGGGGTGCCAGGCTATCCGTTACATATATAAGGGAGGGACTTCTTTTTCTAATGGAAAGCATGATCTCTGGCAATGGGCGTAGCTTAAAATTCAATCTCACTTGCGTAATTTATTTACCCACAATCCATCGGTCAAACAAATTCCACAATTTGTTCAGAGGAACAAAACAGTATTGAGATCCAATGCAAGAAATATATATATATATATATCTCAAGGGAATATAAACATTAAGGCACAAGAGACATAAGGAAAGGAAAACTGTAAAGAGGGAAAACAAAACAATTATGCTAAAACTAATTATCTATTTAAGCATGTTGCATATGATTAGCAGAATGATTAGTAGAATGTATTTTCAGCCCAAATTGAGTGAGGTTTGCAAACACAGCATGTACAAGTTGGGCAAAAATAATATTGGTTTACCAGAATATGGCAATATACAGAAAGCTATAATTCTAAGGACCTTCCTAACTGAATGAGATAATATGGTTTGTCATAAAAATACATATAAATATATTTGAGCAGGCTTGAAATGGCGACGATGCTTAATCAAAGGATTCTACTCGCTTGACTGACATTCCAGACGCATTCAAAATATATAAAAAATACAATAATGGAACACCACAATCGCCATAACCACTACAGCTCTGACAAATCCCAGGTAAGAAGTTAAACTGTTCAAACATGCTTAGACTTCTTACACACTCACAGTGGAGGGAAAACACAAGGACACTTCTGGCACCATAACCACTACAGTGAGATGTAGTGGCTAAGGTGCTCAGTGTGTTTCTTTAAAAATAATTCAAAACAAATGCAAAATACACTTACATTTGCTGCAAATGTCCACATTTTCTATTTCCCACTGTAAGCCATATCAGAAAGCCAATCATGATGCTTAACACTTACAGAGGCTCTTTCGTCATCTGGGGTCTTTTGCCCGCTGGGTGTCTAGAGGGCCAGGTGGTGCAGGGGAAGGGGAGTTATACTTACCTGAACTTGTTCATTGCGGGCGCCACCGTGCTCTTCTGCCGGTCCTCTTCAACTTCGGCCGGCTTCACCGACCAAGAGCCAACATCAGCACTGTATTCTCGTGCATGCACAGGATCCATCATAGACAAAACTTTCATTAGTGACGGCTGGGGGCTGGAGGATTGACAAGCTTTGACAAGGCATAACTCCGTATTTTTTTTTCTGCTTCACAAAAAGGCAGAGTCAAAGTAGTCCCCATTTTGTCTTTGTATATCACTTGACCGGGTTTTCAGTTAAATTACAACACAGTAAATATTTGTATTTCATTAAGATTTTTTGGGGGGGAGGTGTAATTCAACAAATGCAGGAAAGTTATTATAATTTGGTTTTTTTTCAAAATAATTTTTTAGGCATTTTTAAATTTATTGTATATTTTCTCTGCATGTATTTCAATGCATAAGAATGCATCTGTTCCAGTCTGGACTTAAAAGGATAACGCAATTCATATCAACCATGCTTTCTAAGTTTGTTGTATTTTAATTAATGCTTTTAGTAGGGGGTTTGCCCAGTGTTTCCTTTGAAAAATCAGCTATACCCTCATGCACCATTAACTTCTATTAATGGAAATAGCCGATTACAGAGCTAGATAAACACTAATTAGTATTTGTTAGTTCAATCATGTAATTCTTTCCAACTGGTGTTGCATTTCAACTAGTAGTTGAGTTTCCTGGGTATATAAAAGGGCCATGTTACAGGCTGCTGGGAAAAATCCTCATCACTCAGTACGCCTTTGCCAGCTATCAACCCAGCCATACAAGAGAATACAGCCTGGCCTCATTAGAGGCAATCAAGGACAAGGGTCACCAGATACCTATCTATTTTATTCCAGTCCGGAATCTATAGCATATAAAATGATCTTATCTTACACTAGGGCTCTTTTCAAAATAGTTTTTTTTCTACAGCCTACCTAAAATAATTTCTGTGATGTTAATCTGTGATTACAATGGGTATCATTTGACACAGTGTTTTAGAAATGTGGTTAGCAGAGTCTTAAAGATATTTAAAACACATATGATTCTGTTTGTATATCTCTCTCTACCCACCTCTGTTTCTTTGTATCTATCTAGATAGAAAGATGCATAGATTGAAATGATACAGGGTTATTCACTACAGTGAAAATTCAAGGTGACTTCAAAGTAAATAATATCCAACTTTATAGGACAATATAGGTGAGGCGGGACGGCTGCCTGTCCGTGAATTTCCTTTCGGATATTATGTGTGTTTCCCCATCCCGTTCGGGAGTACCTCCACAAAGTGAATTCCACTCCGATACCTTATTTAGAATGTTCGTTTAGAACCTTCATACCTCGCAACAGAAGTGTCAAACCCTCAAACTGCAAAGGGAAACAATTAATGCGTGAACACTATTCATACAGCCGAACGCCACTAGGAGGAGCATTTGTGGATTGTTTCCCACCTTGTTCGTATCCCAAACGAGGGCCTCCCCGGTGCCCCATTAGAACGTTCACTCCAATTAATCACACTCGCAACCTAGCAGTGAAACCGCAAGCAAAGTAATTAATGAAAGCTTCCACGGGTGGCCACTGTTCGTACAGACGAGCGCCGACCAGGGGGAACATTCATACTCCGAAAGGAGGCGCTTCCCTTGTCTGGGTTTCACACCAGGACCTTGCGAACGAAGACTATTGAGCGAGGGACCGAGGCGAGGGTCCTTGAGATTGGTGTGGGCACTCTTGGCGAGTTTGGCGGCTCTCATGAGCCCGAGGGACAAAAAGACTAGCTCTTTTCCCACGGGAGGGCTTTGCTGTGCCTGGGAGACAAAGGAACTGTCCCTTTTTCCAGTGCCTAGACTCCCAAGCACAGAGGTTCTTGGGAAGAAGACCCCTGGCGGTTGGTGTGGGGAACCCTCGGGATTTAGTGGCGGGCTTTGAGGACAAAGGGAACAAAGTCCCTTCCCGCGCTGGGACCCCAAGGAGGGGGGAGGATCTGGGGGTGGGACCTTGTATGTGTGTGTGGTTAACCCCTTGCACGGGGTTATGTATAAAAGCCGTGTGTGGCCAATAAAGTGGCTGTTGTACCTCCAGGACAGTGTGTCGTCCAGTTACTGGGAAAGATGGGTCTCTTTGTATTTTAAATGGTTCCTGATCGGCTGAAGAAAGGGAATTAGCGGGGGTTAGGGTTACCCGTGGTCCGCTACAAATATCACCCAGACCACTTCAGCTCATTGAAGTGGTCTAAGTGCACCGTCCCTTTCCCCTTAACCCTGCAATGGTAATTATTGCAGTTTCTACAAACTGCAATAATTACCATGCAGGGTTAAGACTGCCTGTAGTGGTTGTCAGACAGCCACTAGAGGCACTTCTAGGTGGTTAGGCACATTTTGCTCGCCTTACGCTCTGCATCATTGCAGCAATGCTTTCCTAGGAAGGGAGCCTAACGCACTCTCCGCACATGCGTATAAGCACCCCCACCACCTCCCTTTTTTCCCTAACATTATAGTATTACTTTAAATATTCTCTAAATCAGCTATTCTGGTCTTAAATTTAAAATGTATTTTTAATTCAGATGGGTGGATGGGTGAAGACAAGTACATAAACTGGTTTTATTCAATACTTCTATTGAATCAGTCTTTTTTGTTTTTTTGTGACTAACCAGAGATAGTTTGAAATAAACCAAACACTCTTAATTGTGTTTAGACCACCAGTGCTTCATGTGGTTTTATTTCCAGTTATGCCCTTAAGCAATAACTGGGTGTAGAGGAAAGGATTAATGTACAGGGAAAATCATCTTTATGACAGTCACAAATGGGTCAGTATGTGTTCCGGCAGGATAATGACTGACAAAGTAGCACTTAAACGTGTTGTGCCCATTAGTCTTTTAAAAATGATGCTTCCCTGATGAGAGCCAGATGGGAGGGTGATCAGAGCACAGACTCTTAAGATTTATGTGTTCTATTTGACAACTTTTAGAAAAATGCTTTTCATCTATATTCACGCTCTTCCCTAGATTAACGTTTTGTTTGTTACAAAAACCAAATAGATGATCGTTTGATTTAGCTTTGATTTAAGGCATAATCGGACATGGTTAGCAGACGAATGTAAGAATACATTTATGTTGTTCTATTAATTTTACTAGTTGTGCCAACAATCAATGCAAACTCCATTTTGCCAATACGAAACTCCATATTTATGACTATGTGCCTGTCATATATGCTATATTAATGTGTCAAAAGATAATTGTTGAAATAAAGTACTTGTTCTAGCTAGTATTAGTCGGTTTTCATAACTACTGTGCTTCATACATGGGGTTATTTTGATATCTGAGACCTTCATTTAAGATGAAAATTAGAACCAATTGTGTTAATAAATCAGTAATTCTGCATTTTTTGTGATTATTTATTATCTTTGTTCATGATTTAGAACCCACTCTTCTACACCGATTGGTTTGGAAGAGTTATATTGTAAAAATAAGAAACAGATCAACTCTTCAAGGGTTAACCTTTGTTTGCAATACTTAGTCTGGCTTTATTTTATTCCCTACCAGTTACAAACCTATCTGGATTGGAATCACACCACCAGAACATTAAGGATTTCTTAGTAGTTTTCTCAGAAAACAGTCATGTGTAAAGCAAAGCAGGGTAGAGTAACAGGATATCATCTGTCATTGCAGCAAATGCATGGTGTGTCCAACACATTGAGCAGGGCTGGGTAAAAGCAGCCTTCTGTTTGATGTATCACATTAGTACTTAACCAGGCAACAGGAAGGAAAGTAAAACTGACATTTTAAGACCGCTAAAGTAGTCGAGTCTGTGTTAATTTTACACCACCAGAGGGGTTAACAGTGATTTGGAGCAGTGATTTTGTGATTGCACAGGCTAGGTTTTTTTATTAAATTCAGAACTGCATATATATTGTAAATAAAAGCCATATGGCAAAATTGTAATGAAGCAAATTGGAATTTCTTACCAAATGACGATTTCTGAGCTGCATTTTACAAATCAAAGGCTGGTACAATGTTTAACAAGTGATACCTTGGTCCAATAGAGTATTGTATATCCATATCGCCCAACATTTCAGATGGACAAGGAGGGACACTGTAATTTTATGGGTGTCAGTGGTGGTATGGCCAGGAGCAGGGCTGTTCATTCAGTTATATTTGTAGATTTTTTTTAAGTCCTTGGGGAAATAGGGCCTCTGAGTGAGCACCCTGTTTTGGCTATTTTGTTTCTTGTTATTTTACGCTTATGTTATTTGATTAGCGTTCGCACCTTTTTCTAATTCAAGGAACCTATGAACCAACATGTCCACGGATTTCCAATCTACCTACTGATGGAGTGTGCATATATATTTGTAGGTCAGCAGAGTATTGTGACATTTACACTCTTCTAAAACACAGAAAGTGTCGAGGTGTTAACCTTGCTAATGTTGTAATGTGAGAATGTGCAGCTTTTTATATTTCAAAGGGCTTCTTCTGTCTTTGCTCTTTCTTTCATGGTCTGACAAAAAGTTTTACGATGACTATTAATTCTGTGAGCACCATCAGAGCTGGTGACACAGCACAGCTCCAAATACCCCACACTTTTCAGGCAGTCAATGGGCAATCTAACAGATTATAGTCCATCACAAGGGCTGAATGGGATTGCGAACATAACACTGAAAAGTGCCAGCAGTTTTTTTATTGAGCAAAAGACCACATGTTAATAAATTTAAAAAAACACAAATAAAATACTGCTGATGCAATTCTCTAGCATGCAAATAATTGTTTAGGGTCTGTACATTGACACCCAATAAAGGAGCTTTGCTCCTTTAGAACATTTGATCATCTTCCACAAATACACTGGAGTGCAAACACAGAAGGACTAGAGAGGTCGCCCTGTCAAATGGCATATTCATTGTCGTTGCTTGTGGAAAGCTCTGGCCGGCAATAAAGGTTTCCATTTTCATACTTTTGGCACTGGTTATGAACGTGTGTAAGGGGACTTGTGTCAATAAAGCTGTGAACTACTCAGGGAAGAGCCTCCTAGATGCCCCATAAGGGAGTGGACAAAAGCATGGTGCGCCACTTAGAGCTATTGTTGTAATTAGAAGTGATAGCCCAGGAAACATATATAATAAGAGCATGCTGTAAAAGTCCCTTCTTTAGGTGTAATATGTAAATAGCAATTACATTTCTCCATTGAGTTCAGTTGCTCGACAGGGCAATGAAGTGATATTGGATTGGCTGAACACAATCATTTTGTGCAGTATGTTTATTGGGGGCTTTTCTCTGTAGTCCTCAGAAGCAGGACACCAGAATCAAAATATGGGATTGTGAGACTGGAACTCAAATTCAGGACTGTTTGGTGTGGAGGAGGGATACATTATTTTTTTATTTGATTAGGAACAAATAGCTTCCGGTCGTTACAGGAAGTAGTGGCTTTTGAGACCGTGAGCAAGAGTGAGACATGGGTTAAAACCACCATCTCAATTCACATGGTTTCCCGACTGGTTCAAAACATGAAATTGCCAAACAGAAAAACACACGTGCTTCCATTTTTTTTTATCCTTCTGACTCTGCCTACAGCTGTTTAAGATATAGGGTCTAAGCTGCAGTAATATCACGAATACTCAAAACAAGCAACTTATCAAGATGGTACCCTGAGATAGCAATGTATACATTTCATTCAGAAGCCATTTATCATGTTTAAACATTACCGCCCATTAATCACTGACTGATATAAAATAAACAGCGATATGTGAATTCTATACATTGTCATAGGGCATTTTCATGCACTGCCCAACAGCATATAGAAGAACCTGTATGCCAACATGGCTTTTTCCTATGGGAAAGCATTGGAATGGCTGAAATAAAATTCTGATGATGTCAGCAAGGAGGATCTGGATGGGGCCAGCGCCCGCGTACCTTGGTGGCTTTGGAAATAAGGTATTTTTTATTACCTTTTAATGAGGTTAAGGGGGTGGGCAAGCCACCAAAATTGCCTCAACCATCATAGCGTTGGCAGCGACAGCTCTTAGGCATGCAGGCATTTCCTATACTATCGTGGGAAGGACTTTAGAATAGAAACCTACTGGACGGTATCCTTTACCATGGGCCTGTGCCAAGACATCAGCAGCAGCCATGCCCCACTCCGTACAGTAGAGATAAAAAGGCATAGCGTTACTAGACAGACCTAGTGCAGGAGCATTTCACAGGCCTATTTTGATATGCTGGAAAGCTTCTTCAGCAGTAGAAGTCCACAAAATCATATCTGGCATGTCAGGCAGAGAAGGTTCTCCTAATATGTGGTCCCAGTGTGAGCAGTCTGGTATTCACTGGCACTGGTATTCACTGGCAGTAATAGTTCACCATGCCAAGAAAGGAGAGGAGGAGGCTGTCTTGGTCTAGAGTCGCGTTCTGGAGCAAGGATTCGCAGCGGTGGAGCATAAAGTCAAGTTACCTAACTTAAGGCTAGCAAAATTGTAGTTTGTTTGGTGAAACCTTGTGACCCATGTCACACAAATTATGCAGCAGGCTGAGAGTATCAGTCACACATGCAGACTCTGTAGAGCTGCAGATGAGCAAGTTATCTACGTACTGGAGCAGGACAGAGCCACTTACTGGTTGCCATGGTTCCAGACTTTTACGTTCCACAGTAGAGAACACTGTGGGGGAGTCATAGTAGCCTTGTGGGAGCCTGTTCCAAGTGTATGACACTAAAGTGAGTGGAGGTGGCTGGTATAGCTGAGAGAATGGAGTTCACATCTGGGACTACCAGAGACAGGGGCTGTACCTGCACATTGAAAGCTCTCAGGTCCTGTGAGAAACGGTACTCACTCTTATGTTGCTTGGGGACTGGATTTATCAGGGAGTTCCAAGAAAAAATGGTGAAAGAAATTATTTCATTCTGTAGCAACTCTGCAACAACAGAGGCTATACATAGCTCCTTTTCCCTGGATAGTGGGTACTATTTGACAAAATCAGGTGTGCAATCAATAAATCCTGGATCTGTGGATGAGATGGCTGCAAGATGCTGGGGCAAGGTGTCAAGCGGGTCTGGTAGTGTGATGGATGTCTGGCGGCAGATAGTGACAGGATCGACTGGGAAGAATGTGTGTTCGTAATGCAACATTGGTCTTCCATTCTTCCGCCATTCAATTAATCCCTTATCTGTCACAAGGTATATAGTATCTCTCTGGACCCAAAGGCCTGATACAGCGAGCATGTCTTCACCGTCAAAGTCAGAAGGGAAAACAAGTCTTGTCTTGTTGGAAATCATGAGTGGAGATTCAAAAGTCCACTGAATTGTTTGTGGTACCGCTGTGATAACTGTTACCAGGGAATTCAAAAGACATTGGAGAGGGGCAGGTACAGACATTTCACCACATCCGTGTCATCTGCCCCAACAACCATGTTCAGCAACATAGCACAGCCCTTTCCAGGTAGCAACAGCTAAATTAGAGTATAAAATGCATAATTTTGTACAGTATTGCACACAAGTGTTCCAAGATAAAATTTATAATCTGACAAATCTATGTGATATATTTTGAACTTCAACAAACTGCCATCCTGCAATCTGGACACAGTCATTTAAAAATATTCTCCTGCCCAACCCCCAAAATCAATCAATCAATTAATTAATTAATATAAATGGTCATTTTGAATTAAACAATCCAGCAAATTGAAATCATTTTTTGTTTTGTGTGCATGGTCTTTATTCTACACAGCTAGACAAGAATCATTGAACCTTAATTAGGCAAACATTCAATATTTACTCAAATGAAGCCGTAAAACCAATCTATGCATGAGCACTACAGCTTTTGTTGTTTAGACTTGCTCTAAACTTAATAGCTATTCCAAAGGTTACGCTTGTGGGTAGTAATTGAATGTATGAATTAAAAGCACTTGAGATTCTTTATATTATATATTATTCATATTATTGTTTTCATGTGTTCCTTGACCCATAGTTTATCTTTGGTACATGTGACTCCCCCTTGGATACATTTGAAGTTGTCGGACAGTGCTTCAGTACAATCAAATTTCATAGGTTTACAAAATAAAACAGAAGAAAAGTTGGATGAATAACATATTAACAAAAATCTGTAACTGGTGGTAGTCCACTGAATGCGGTAAAATAAATACTGAAGTAATAAACTAAATGTAAACAATACCAATTTATAACACGTATAAGCAAATCTGCCTCGAGATAACCAGGATACGGAACACTTTAATAATTATTTGTGCATACACACAAACTATATATTTTTTAATAAAAATAGATACTAGACCATCATTGGCTGTAAAGTGACTCAGTGTCCATCTATAAACTGTGCTAACCAAATCACTACTAACTATATTGATGGATTATCTGGTCCCCTAATCCGGGTACATTTCTCCCCAAACCACCACCACCTCTCAAAAGACTATAAACACTATGGACTATCCTTCCAAGTCCAGTGCCCCTTCCGGGTTTATTAAAGCCGCATTCCATCAGCCAGGGGGCTGCTGAGACACGGCATGCCTGACCAAGAGCAACTCTAAACCATCATGTCACTGCGATCCACTTAAACTTTACCCAGAGTGCTCTCTGTCCAAGAACCATAAATCAGAGCTCTTTTTGAGGGTTAGCAGAGAGGGTGGAGAGGCATCAAATGACACCAAGAATTTGGGGGTGCACCCTGTACCCACGGAAAGTGCTGTGGTTTTGGGGTGACCGTGGAACTCTACCCAGCACTCTGGAACTCTGCGCCAGGAGGCTAGCTGCGTCCTGCTGAACTTTAGACTTCCACCAAATTCGGGCTAGCCATATCCAATCCGGGCGCTTTTTGGACAGCATGGGCACCCCAGAGAGTCCTTTACGGGGATTTATGACATGTTGGGCTACACACTTCGCAATAGAACTAATCACTCTAGACTGTAGACACTACGGGAAGGGACAAACTAGGCGGTAGTAACCCAACTGCTTGTGGGTATACCACCACAACCAGAGGCGGCTCTCTAATTAGGCGGTTTAGGCGGCCGCCTAAGGCCTCGCGCTGGCGGGGGCCTCGCGGCCGCCTAAACCGCCTGTTGGCAGAGTGTGTCAGGTCCTCGGTCAGTGACCGAGGACCTGACACCAGGAGGGGGCCCGGCGGCTTGCCCGGTATGCCGCCGGGTGCGAGGCCCCTCCTGGCTGCCCGGCCACCATCGCAGACACTGGTCTGCAGCTCCGCAGTGTGCAGAGCTGCAGACCATGTGACTCGCGAGAATTGGCCAATCAGAGCGTTGCCGCGGGTTACCACGGCAACGCTCTGAAGTCTCGCGAGATTACACGGTCTGCAGCTCTGAGGAGCTGCAGACCGTGAGCAGTGGACCACCAGGGAAAGGTAGGCTCTCCCACCCCATCACCCCCCACCACCCTCAGGCTCACCCCCCACCACCATCACCCCCACCACCCTCAGCCTCACCCCCAGCTTCACCACCCACCACCCTCAGCCTCACCCCCCACCACCCTCAGCTTCACCCCCCACCACCCCTCCCCACCCTCACCATCACCCCCACCACTCTCAGCCTCACCCCCACCACCACCATCACCCCCCACCACCACCCCCCACCACCATCACCCCCACCACCCTCAGCTTCACCCCCCACCACCATCACCCCCACCACCCTCAGCCGCACCCCCCACCACCCTCAGCTTCACCCCCACCACCATCACCCCTCCCCACCCTCAGCCTCATCCACACCACCCTCACCATTACCCCTTCACCCTCAGCCTCACCCCCACCACCCTCAGCCTCACCATCCCCCATAACCCCCACCACCCTCAGCCTCACTTCCCACCACCCACAGCATCACCCCTCACCACCCTCAGCTTCACCACCCACCACCACCCTCAGCATCACCCCCCTCAGCCTCACCCCCCTCAGCCTCACCCCCCACCACCCTCAGCATCACCACCCTCAGCATCGCCCCTCACCACCCTCAGCATCGCCCCTCACCACCCTCAGCATTACCCCCCACCACCCTCAGCATCACCACCCTCAGCATAACCCTCCGTCACCACCCTCAGCCTCCCCCACTCACCATCACCCCCTCCTTCTCACATCACCCCCCTCTCACTCTCACATTACCCACTCTCACATTACCCCCCCCACTCTCACATTAGCCCCCCCACTCTCACATTAGCCCCCCCTCTCACATTAGCCCCCCAGTCTCACATTACCCTCTCACTCTCATATTACCCCCTCTCACATTACCCCCTCTCACTCTCACATTACCCCCTCTCACTCTCACATTACCTCCCTCTCACTCTCACATTACCCCCCTCTCACTCTCACATTACCCCCTCTCACTCTCACATTACCCCCTCTCACTCTCACATTACCCCCTTTCACTCTCACATCACCCCCCGCTCCCTCTCACATTACCATCACCCCCCCGCTCCCTCTCACATTACCATCACCCCCCGCTCCCTCTCACATTACCATCACCCCCCGCTCCCTCTCACATTACCATCACCCCCCGCTCCCTCTCACATTACCATCACCCCCCGCCCCCCGCTCCCTCTCACATTACCATCACCCCCCGCTCCCTCTCACATTACCATTAACCCCCTGCTCCCTTTCACCATCACCCCCCGCTCCCTCTCACCATCACCCCCCCGCTCCCTCTCACCATCACCCCCCCGCTCCCTCTCACCATCACACTCCCCGCTCCCTCTCACCATCACACTCCCCGCTCCCTCTCACCATCACACTCCCCGCTCCCTCTCACCATCACACTCCCCGCTCCCTCTCACCATCACACCCCCTGCTCCCTCTCACCATCACACCCCCCGCTCCCTCTCACCATCACACCCCCCGCTCCCTCTCACCATCACACCCCCCGCTCCCTCTCACCATCACACCCCCCGCTCCCTCTCACCATCACACCCCCCGCTCCCTCTCACCATCAGCTACCCCATACACATAGGGTCTCAGACAAAAATGCAAACATGCTCACAGAGACATACATTCGCACACACAAGGATACTCTCTGTCAGACACACTCTCAGGCACATACACAGGTAGACAGTGCATCAATGTGTATATGTGACACTTTTTTGTTAGTGGGGCCTCATGTTTGCGTTTTGCCTAAGGCCTCATAAAGTCTAGAGCCGCCTCTGACCACAACTAACTATATATATATATATATATATATATATATATATATATATATATATAAACCAAGAGGGCTGCACTCACCTGAACATGCATACATTATAGGGTGCTGCTGGGGCCAAAATATACAAAATACACAATCCAGCACACTCGCTTATTCACTAAACAATGATTTCAAATCTTACAGATTGTAATAGTTTTATTTAAAAACACCTCACCTAGGCAAAAAATAATGGGGGTTTAGTTACATTATATGATCATATATTGCATAAGCCTGCCACACCGTCAATGTACCCCATTCTTGGCAGATCCTACTCTAGCAGCCTAATGCTTGCTCTTATGAGATTAATCCACTTACTTGGGAAATACTTCCTTACTGGGACTCTCTGCAAGTCAAGGCTAAATAGGGCCCTGGAATGAGGCACCTGTGACAGGGAGGGGTGCAAAACCAAGGAGTTGGCCTGGACTCCAAAATACATAAATGAAAACAAGAGGGCTGCACTCACCTGAACATGCATACATTATAGCAGAGAGTCCCAGGAGGAAGTATTTCCCAAGTAAGTGGATTAATCTCATAAGAGCAAGCATTAGGCTGCTAGAGTAGGGCCTGCCAAGAATGGGGTACATTGACGTTGTGGCAGGCTTATGCAATGTATGATCATATAGTGTAACTAAACCCCCATTATATTTTGCGTAGGTGAGGTGTTTTAAAAAGGAAACTAATACAATCTGTAAGATTTGAAGTCATTGTTTAGTTAATAAGCGAGTGCGCTGGATTGTGTACTTTGTTATATATATATATATATATATATATATATACACACACACACACACACACACACACACACACACACACATTTTCTTAACAGAATTAAAAGAACTGTAAAAAAAATACACAAGGTCACCCACTGAGACTTAAGATTTTACTAACAGCAGCAAAAGGGTCTCTTTACTGTAACAATTAAAAACTATTCTACTGCCTTGAAAGCTAGTCCTATATAATTTAGAAGGAACATTTAGTAATTCTCTAGAAAATAGATACTTTTTAGGAAAACCAGGATATAGGCCTAGAATAGTTAAAAAAAAAAAATACATTAATAGCACTATTATCATTTAAAACATTGTTGATGATCTAACTTCTTTTTAGAAACGCATTAAACAAACAGTTTCAAGGACTATGTCAAACATGGAAACAAGTCAAAACATGTGTTTATCCAATATGAATAATGGCTTCTGAATATGGAGATTAATCAATTTGCCAATTTGGAAAAAGGTTTCAATTTGGAGTTGTTGTTTTTTTGTGTGTCAACAGGACAGGGAATGGGTAACATGTTTAATCTGATGGATTGTAGTCAAAATGTAAATTTAATTACCATGTTAGATTTTTTTCAAAGGTAGAACTGTATTAATAGGAACTATGTGGCAACAGTAAGCCACCATAGACCTCTCTACTTGCTGTTCTGTAATAAAACTGAAAGCAACATTAAATCATGTTGCACAGGAAGGCTACTGCCTCTGAACTAATTAAAACAGTGGTCTGGAGAATTTCAGTGTATTTCTGTCATTAGTTTTATTCTGCACCATTAACAATGGAATCCCTGACTCCAATTTAGCTACAGATGTTATATATTTGTTTAGACACATAAAGCGTAACTGTTGCTTTCCTCATGTTGTCCCATACTCTAATAGACAGACAGAATGAGTAGATGACCCAAAACACATGCATTGTTTACAATTGTTGGTCATTTTGGTAGCATTAGTTTGACATATGCTTGTTTTTTTTTTATATACTACAAATAAAGGTTTGTTTGAGCAGGACCATAATCACCCTCTGTTCCGGTATGTCCAACTCATGTATATATATTTTTTGTGCCTCTACAATGTATTATTTTGTGTTTAAAGAACCAAGTATAATATATATAATTTTTCCTCACACAACTATGTTGAGGTTTTGTTTGTTTTTTTACATAATTTGCATTTCCTGTCTTAAGTGACAACATAATTGCTTAAACAAGACACTTTAACTTATACCCTCCCACAACAACTTAAATTACATTTATAAAGTGTTTTTAACTTCACTTATAATTCCTGTCAGATGGTAAAAAATAAGCTCTACTTATGTACAAAACAAAATTTAAAAAATACATCAGTAGAAAGGAGCATATTACATATGTTATATGTGCTAAACAAACTACATTACAACATTGACACTCCTGGAGGAGATTATAGTCTTCTCACACTGCTATGAGAATATTTTAAGAATCAAAATATTAATGCCTGGACAACAGAAGACCAGTGAAATAAAGTAAATGTCTCAATCTTATCTTCTTCAATAAATGTGTTTATTTTTCATATTACATGGCTCGATACTTTCAGGACAGATCTTGTATTTGTTTACCCATGACAAATTAGAGCCGTTTTGTTATCTAAATACCAGTAGCTTTGTTTCCCACATCATAGAATATTTTAGATGTCAACCTCAGTTCACAATGGGGCCACTGAAATAAATGTAGCTCTTGCCCTATTGTTACATCTACCCCAGTAGTAGGTGCAGAGGGATTAGTTACTGCTGCATATTAATTGCAATTTGTTTTCCTTTAACTGTACAAGAGAACAATCACGCATATTTTCCTATTGTGACAAAATGAGTCATGGTTTGCTTCAATGTCAAAGACATCCAAAATATGAATGATAGGAGATAGAAAAAACCTTGCTTGCCTCAAGCTTATTTTCCCCCTATTCTATTCAACCTTTGATGCACAATGTTCAGCCCTGGACCTGGTTTTTATTGTGAATATATAGTCATAGTGAAGAATGTGATATATAGAATACTCTCTGCCCTACCCTCAGTCATGTGATAGATAATCTGTTACTCCCCCTCACTCTCTAGTCTCCCTGAGATTTTAATCTCACCATTATCCAATGCTCCTGATGACTTGACTTTCCAACTCCCTATTCCCCTTTTTAATATTTAATAATATCCCATGTACCTGAAATACTGTTTTGCCAAGGTAATGGTGCTAAAGCCATCCAATTGCAACAAAATGGGAAAATGATCATTTTTAAGACTACATGTACTGTATGCATTTTAAAAACATACCATTTGTATTTATTGTGGGCAAATTGTCAGAGAGTCTGATTAGTATGATGATGCTGTTCCAAAGAAATAACACAATATCCCGACTCACAGGTTAAGAACTTGTGATTTATCAGATGCATATTTGTAGTTCTGGTGGCTGGAATGTGATGTTCATTTAAACATGGCTAACTCAATCTCATTATTGTTTAAAACTTGGTATATAATTTACTTAAAACAAAAGCCTCCCAATCAAGCATGATAATAGACAATTTTACTTTATATTCTTGCTAATTGGGATGGCTTACATAAACAAAATGTATACACAAAATAAACAAACAATACAATATCAATTAGCAGAATACAAAGTCACTGATTTTGAACCTTAATTTGGATTGTTTTGTAAAAGCAATGTATACATTGTATCAAAACCTATTGAGACTCACTTATAAGTATTAAAGGGACACTATAGTCACCCAGACCACTTCCGCTCAATTAAGTGGTCTGGGTGCCAGGTCCCGCAGGTTTTAACCCTTCAGAAGTAAACATAGCAGTTTCAGAGAAACTGCTATGTTTACATTGCAGGGTTAATCCAGCCTCTTGTGGCTGTCTTCCTGACAGCTGCTAGAGGCGCTTCTGCGACGCTGGATGCGAACATCGCATTCAGCGTGCAGAACGTCCATAGGAAAGCATTGAGAAATGCTTTCCTATGGACTGTTTGAATGCGTGTGCGGCTCTTGCCGTGCATGCACATTCCACTTCACTCAGGAGCCGACGTCGGAGTGGGAGGAGAGGTCACCAGGCGCTGGATTAAGGTAAGTGGCTGAAGGGGTTTTAACCCATTCAGCGCCAAGGGAGGGGGGCCCTGAGGGTTATATAGTGTCAGAAAAACGAGTTTGTTTTCCTGACACTATAGTGATCCTTTAATGTTAATTCAACTTCAAAGCAAGTTTCCCTGGTACTCAGACAACAACATTGAATCAAGCATTATTTCCTGGTTTAATACTTTTCTATTATTATTATGCAAAATTAGATTATGATTTAAAAAGTCAACATATTCTCCAGCACAGCAAACTCAGCACATGAAGGGATTGTCATTTGGAACAATTAATAAATCAGAAATTAATTTGTTGGGGTTTTTATTTGTTTTGTTTTTTAAATTTCTTTTTAATACACATGTAAAAATAGAAGTTCTACTCTGGAATATTCTCTTCCTCTGCAAAATTGGTTTTGTACCATTCTTCAACAGTCTACCCATTGCTGGTTGAGTTAACCACAATATCAAAGGTTTTGTGCCCATCTATCAGGCAGTTTAAATCTATAACTCCCGAAAATAGAAATAGAAATCAGTTCCGGCATTTGATCCGTGCTCTTGTATAAAAAAAAAAAAAAAAATCAGACATGAAAAAAGGAAGGACCTGCATAAATATTTGTGGAAATTTAAGTAAATTTATTTCTGCAAAAATGTATAAAAATATAAAAATTAATAAATATATATGTACCCACACATTTTTGGACAGAGTTTCCTTAAAATCCTATAAAAAAAAAAAGGTTGGGCTAATTACTCTACATATGATCATTCTATATAATTCTAGCTGAAATGTCATTGGTCTTTAACTAACCAGTTATATTTGATCATTACAATCTGGTCCATAAAGATCCTAGGTTTGTTTGGATTGTCTACTTTATTTTGAATCGGTTAAATGACTTGGATAGTCTACAGTAGAAAGAACACATGAACTACACCTCATAGAAAGCCTTGCTTTGTCCATTAAGCACAGTTTATGTGATAAATTCAGCAGGACTATGGAAAGGTAAGTAGCTACCATGATTGGCAAAATAACGGTCAGGTCTGAGCAAATCTCACTGCAATAGCTGCAAGAAATGTGGATTTGCGGCAAAGTCTAGAACTTTACTACCGGACAAAGTTTATTTCACAGTTCAAATGCTTTTGGAATATATAAGCAGTTATGGATTATTTATTAGTTATTTACAGAGTGTATACATCTAAAGTGTCAGAACTCGCCGTACAAAGAGCAGCTGTATGTGATGCCACCCTGTCCATTCCCAGCAGTCACATTACAAAAGGGGGTCTGCCTTTCTAAGTAATTTTTAGACCGTCACCTGACCCATAGTGTTGGACATGACATTTTGACCCCTCTCCATATGTAGTTGGTACTAGCATAACACTGTGTTCATTCATACGCTCATGGTTTGAGCTTCTACCAATTCTTCCTGGATAACTTTAATTGTTTTTCAGTATAACTGCCGTTTATCGTTTGCAACAATCCCACTGACAAGTAACATTAAATGAACAAAACACACTAGGGCAGGGATAGGCAACCTTCGGCTCTCCAGATGTTGTGGACTACATCCCCCATAATGCTCTTACACACATAATGCTGGCAAAGCATCATGGGAGGTGTAGTCCAAAACATCTGCAGAGCCGAAGGTTGCCTATCCCTGCACTAGGGAAAGGGCAGACAGGCGAGGGAGACCTAGACCAGGTACAAGACTACATGACTCTGAACTGTAAGACTGACCCACATCGCGCCCGCCACGCTGGTGGACATTAACTCGAGACTTGCCTCACTATTTAACAACCGGTAGGAGACCGAACGCATGACTTGCGTGTCCATTAAGGCTGTAGGCCAGCATACTTACGTATACTGAAACGTTACAATTTACACTTGGCACATGTTGTGCTCATGTCGTCATTGTTAAGATGATGATTGAGACCTGCAAGTCTCACTGAAACCACTCGCATTGCTACCTATTATTGTATGAACTGCTAATAAAAGCGCTATTTACAAAGAAAAAAAAATTACAATAGACTACAATAAAGTACAAAAAATCGTGAAAAAAAAATGAGCAAAACAAAACATACAAAAATAAATTGCTTTTGGAATCACAATCAATCCTACATGGCAGTTACATGAATTCTGTCGGGGCTTTTTAGCAAGCTCCAAAACAAGTCTAAATTTTGCTATTCAGATTTTAATTTTCTTTAGTTCGGACTTTAGTGAATAAGCCTCTGCACCTTCACATATTATACCAGCACAGTTAAACACCTGTGAGCAGCAACTTTAACCAGCTATAAACAAATAATTCTGAAGGCTTTTTATGGTAACAATTGTTCGCTCCCCTCTCACCCTCCCCCCCCCCCCCCCCCCACCCCGTATCTATATAGGCAACACTACTTATCTGAATGTTGCAAAATAGGTCAGCCATTGAAGAGTTGGATCCCTGTGCAATTCACGCTCTTTCATTACTAAAGGTCTTTGTTTAGCAGGCGCAACATTACACAAAGCAGCTTTGTAACTTTGACAATGCAAAGCATTAGGATGCCAAAACCCAGAAATAACATTAAAACATGAAAAAAAAATTATAGTGTCACCCCCCCCTCGGCCCTGTTCTTACAATACGTGCGAACATCATGTGTTGCCCTTACCACTTTGGCGTGATGTGCGTTCATAGGATCAGCATACTGCAGCAAGGCCTGGAACTGGTTGTTCTTTGTGAAAGTAATTATCTTCAGTACAGTTCCAAACTTGGAGAAGATCTGTAATATAAAAAGCAAAAATAAAAGTGGGTACATATCGCATTTGGTTTATAGGCTTAAAAGAAAATACAGGAACAAACATATAAGCCCAATTCTACATTTCACTGAGACATTAAATAAATGCGAAGCAGAACAGCAACTACACTTTGGTAGGTTTCGTTTTGATGAATATTGTAGAGCACCCTCTTCTACAATCTGACTGGGATCAACTAAAGTTAGGAATGCCAACTATTATGACTGCCAAAGTATTGTAGGATATGTAGATCAGGTACATCAGGAATGCAAAGGCCTTCACTGAACTAAACGTTCAACAGCTTGAGCAATTTGAATGGGAACAGCATGAGATATTTCTGTGTTAGCGGTATTGGGTATTACCATGCAAGGTGGTCCACTTCAGGTTGCAGTAATCACTGGTTATATGTATTTTCTTTAGTTTTAATTTTAACCCCTTAAGGACACATGACGTGTGTGACATGTCATGATTCCTTTTTATTCCAGAAGTGTGGTCCTTAAGGGGTTAAAGGAGGGAAAACACAGCGGTCACCTTTGTAATTTCTGCAGGGAGTTGTCCAACAGTTCAGTCTCCACAGGCCAGAAAGAGAGCCTCCGGAGAGACAAAATGCTTTCTAGCATGGGCAGAGCCATAGGATGATTATGGAATGTCAGGAATTTCAAATAAATGAATAAAGACACAGACTTTCAAAGTATTGTTTTTGCATATGTATTAAAAAATATCTAGATCTTGCATTTAAAATGTGGTCATCTTTTTCTTTGGAGATCTCATTTAATGTATAGATTAAAAAAGATAAACTTATATTTCTCTATCATTTTGCACAACAAGGAGCTCTGAAATGGATAATACACCGCGCGCATGTGCATTTCATTTCTAAATGACAAATGCCATCCAACAATTCCAAAAGTTTTTCAATACTGTCATGTCACTTGTCCTTTGTAAAAAGAATATAATTTTTTTTTATTTATTTTTTTTAAATGAAATAATATATAGTGAAATAATTTTTCACCTACACAACCGCTAACTTTGCCTGGCGCAATTTATACAATTTATATTCTTCATTCTGTTTAAAGAAATCAAGTTGGTCATTTTTGGCACTTTAAGGTATGCATTTCCTACCTTCTTCCCCGTCACATCTGAGATTTTTTTTCAGAACCTTAAAGAAAAGCTGCCTATATCTTACACTGGTATTTTGCTGCAGTTTCAGCATATAATATACACATACATAAATACACATGCACACACGTATTCCCTACTTTGTCTTTTTTATTTGCAATGAAATGGCAAAAGATTACTATTTATTAAATTATTGATGAAATTGTCTGCAATTGTCTCCAAAAGGAGTCTCCTTCTTGCAAGATACACAAAAGGTTCCTAAAGCTTCTACTTGCGCATGCACAAAAAGATCTGTGAAAGATTCCACAGCCTTAACGGATCTCTCTCTCCCTCAAGGTGCTTCCCCATCCAGTAGGACATGTTAAGTGGGTTGTTAAATCAAAATCAAAAAATAAAATGCAGAACTCCAAAAACCTAACCCTTTGATGTATGTAGAATGTAAGCTTGTTTAAGCAGGGTCCTCTTCAACCTATCGTTCCTGTAAGTTTTCTTGTAATTGTCCTATTTATAGTTTAATCCCCCCTCTTATAATATTGTAAAGCACTACAGAATCTGTTGGCGCTAAATAAATGGCGATAATAATGTGAGATTTGTATTACATATGTATATACGAATATTGCAGTTTAGTAGATGTCCTATACAGTCAACACATGATATATGCGGTCTCCAATGTATTGAAATCACCAGATCATAAGCAGATCCTTGTCTGCAATGGGTGAACGTTTTGTACTGCGATTGAAATTTGCATACACAGTTCCCCGTAAATTATTAGCTATTATTAATTTGTCTAATTACAACCTTGTTTCAATGATAAGAATACGTTTTTTATTGGGAATGTAGTAGAAAAAAAGGGATTTGCAGCACTGAACGATTCTCAGAGATGCATTGATTCAATGAGGAGATGCTGATACTTTACTGATAAGGGGGCAGTCACCTAAATTATGTTTTCACAACTATAGTGACAGGAATACAGGCCTGTTTTCCTGTCACTACAGTGTTCCTTCCTGTCCCATCTCCAACACCTAAAATAGTGATTACAGTGCTACAATCACTAAAGAAATGTATGGGATAAATCAGTTGAGTCAGTCACAAGGTTCTGCACATACAATACATTCCCAGTGTAGCTATTTTTTTTTTCTTTTAATCTTTTGATGCATTAGACTGGTTGGTTTTGCATAATTTTAAATACAACACAAACTATCAATTTTGGTGCCCCCTTTAACGGATTTATTTTTCAAACATGACATGTACTACGATTTTAGGGCTTCCTTTTACATCTGTTTGAGAATTGCCGATTTAAAAGGCATCCCAAAAATGTAGCATTGAAAAGTTTTATACCACCATTTATAGAGTTCGATTTATGATCATCATTATTAGTAGTAGTATTAAACGCATATAATTGCAAAACCATGTAACCACCACCAAGCTGAACCATAACCTAAATACAACAGGAGGGGGAAAAAAAACAAAGCAGAGCATTTATTTTTACCTCCATTTTATGTTGTTCGTGCAATACCCATTTTATATATTTTTCCTCTTTAACCACTTAACGACCACATGACGGCCTATGCCGTCAGCAATGCAGGCCTTAAATGCCAAGACACATCAAAGACAGTCATGCAGTAAAGGTACTAGCAGGGGTTAAATCCCAGCTGGTGCCAAAGAGCCCCAGGTATCAAGATAGTTAGTGGGGCAGACTGACTGATGAGCTGTGTGCAGCGCTCAAAGTGAGTGCTGCACATAGCCCTTTAAATACTGCAGCTGAGAGACCTCGCTTAGTCGCAGTATTTCAATCACTGCTTCCTGCATCAAGCTCCCCAGGTATCTTGAAAATCTCCTGGTGATCCCACCTTGCTGCAGGATCAGTGATGGGCTCTGCCAGCTGCTTAGCACAAGTCTCTGTGTGCTGCAATCGCAGTGTGAGCTGGATCTCTCCCTCTCATGCTGCAATCACACAGTTCAGAGGACTTATAAAACCCTCTGTACTGTGTGAGCAAGGAAATCCCTCTGCTGATATCAAGTACCTCTATTGAAAGGTAAGATTGGGGGGGCGTGGCTACCTGCCGAGCAAAATGGAAGCATAATCCACAGCTATCGCAATCCCAGCGTACAGAAAATGCACCAAAGTCAAGATGTTCCAGCATAAGAACAAGAAGAATGCTTCAAAAGCAAAAAAACAAAATTTCTTTGCACACAAACCACAAATGGAGCCTACCGGCTTGCAGGCCTCAAACAAAGATGGCGACGACTGCTTACAGAGAGACAGCCCGCAGCAAGATACGGAGGCATCTGATACAGCAGGGAAACTCACCACAAGCTATCTTACCAAGGCACTTACCTTCTCACACAAATTGATCGCCTCATGGCAGAATTCCATGGACTCTGCGTAGGGATGTACAAGAGCTCGGCAAACGCACAGCCCAGACAGAGTCCAAAATGGATGAATTCGCCACAGCGCATAATGATTTGGCAAGCCATGTGGAAAGTTTAGAGGCCAAGTTGGAACACACCGAAAGCTGAACTAGCAGATTTGGAGGATCTGGCGAGGGGGTTGCCTGAGACTATCCTCCCTGCAGAATTACAGGCCTATGTAAGATGCCTTCTGCACGCATATGCACATGGTCCCCCGCCCGAGACACCTACCTGTCTCCACACCCAGGGATGTACTGCTCCGAGCGCATTACTTCCACATTAAGAGCATGTCCTCAGGGCCAGCAGGAACAAGGCAAAGCCACCAGAGGACTACCTTACAGTGAAAATATTTGCAGACCTCTCTGCAGCTGCTCTTCGCAGGAGAGAGGATTTCGCACCAATCGTGGAGATCCTGCGGGCAAATGGCATGTAATACAGATGGGGGTTACCCACTAAAGTGTTGGTTACCAGGGATGGAAAAATGACAGCTATATTCTCCCCAGAAGATGGCGCCAGAAAATTGAGATCATGGGGCCTTGGACAACATCCCAGAGGATCACACAGCCTCACCACCAAAAAGACTCAGGCTGTCCCGGCATACACAACCCAGCAAACACTAATGACTCAACCTCAGATCGAGTGCCGGTTTGCCTGGTACCGCAAGTATTTCTTATGCATTATTTGATGGACCGATGGTTCCATACACGTAGCCAATACCACATAGAGCGTTTACTAACTTAATATTTATGATGCACTCTGATAGTGCTTAATGACCAGGCACACGAAGTCCACACATCCACATACAACAGCCGACTTGAGCGGTCATGTACTCCCACCGCAAAGCCCACGCTCAGGGAAGGAAGCTTATCTCCGCATGGCACGAGCTCCCGGTGCGCGCATATTTACGCGCACAGAGCCTACATTTCCACGAGCAATGGCCACTATATAAGTTTCCATACGCCCTTAACTGAAAACCCATAAATCGGGAGCAGGCACTGTGCGAATTAATCTTCGCTTAACATAAGAAGCACTGCCCGCATTCAAGTGTCTGGGAAAACGAGACAGCACTGTTGATGAAAAAAGTCTATATACATTTTTTTTTTTTTTTTTTTTTTTAAAACATGTTCCAAATCAGTGGATGCAAGTCCCGGTCCCTTACAGAACAGGTAATCTTGCCCACAATCAAACAGGCCCACAGCTGACCCTAACTTGTAGACGGTATACCTGGCCCCTACTGCCACAGATACCCACTTAACCCTCTAATGGTAGACTATAGCTAATGTCCATACAGTTGAAAGGGTACACATTGGTATGTTGTATACGGCTATATTGGTTTATTGATGTACAAGGACTATATAGTCTGTACGTCCATACCGCTCCTTCTATACACGCTTATGAAGTGGAGAGGAGCGCTGGGAGGAGCCATATCTGCCGTCCTTGAGTCCTTTTAAGCACTCCTAGCAATCCAGTGGGCAGGGGACGGTAGTCCTAGGGCTGTAGTACGCTTGCTCTACACAAGCCAGGTTTTGTCATATAATCATATAACACAGTAGGAGGCGGACCCACTTCTAAGGATACACACCTCCATGGGGGAATTCAATACTCCTGAGTACAGATCACAAAATGTTGCTCTACTTGCATGACATGTTCTGTATACCATGAGTAATATAGCTCGCTAGTCACCCATAGGAAACAAAATGTTTCCCACCCACGTGGTGCATCCACGTTGCACCATACCCCACTTGGGGACTTGTTTGTATATACCGTAGTTTTTCCCTCCCCTGGTATTCCCTTGCTTCTGCTCTTGTCCCTTCTTTCTCAGTTACCTTGGGGCTTCACTGCCCACACCAGACCCCGAAACCCCACTCAAATCCCTCCCTATATTACATAGAGAATTTGCAGCCGCAAACTACATTAGCTGTGGAACTAGCTGGTCTATTCCACGCCAAACAAATATTTCATGGCTGGAATCAGCGGGTGGAAATGCTCCTGTACAATTAGCAACAAGCAATGGGCCGCCTGACCACTTTAACACACATCCATGATGAAAATGTATTCACACAATGCTAGGGGATTGAATACCCCTCACAAGCGCATAATGCTGCTCCGCGATGCTATACAAGCCCGGGCTGACCTTCTGTGCATCCAGGAGACACACTTTGTCAAAACCAAAGTCCCAACCTTAGATACCAAGTAATATCCTCTACAATATCATGCAACACATACGTCAAAGGCTAGGGGAGTGTAAATTCTCATCCACAAATCTCATTTTGAATTACTCAAACTAGTTACAGACAGCCAAGGTAGTTATATGATTATAATGTGTAAAATTATGACTCATTGTACACAATAGCAAACCTATACAGCCCTAATACAAACCAGAGGAATTCCTCCATAAAGTTTTAATGAAATTGAGCCCCATCCAAACGGAACATCTGTGGTGATCTCAATCACATTTTCGATCATGAACTGGATACCTCAGCTACTCCTCAAACACCTAGATGCAAATTACTACAAACTCAATGCATGTCTTTAGTCAAATATTTGGCAGAATTTAGCCTCTGACGCATGGAGGATGCTTCATCCGACTGAATCATTCAACATTTCTAATGGTTCACGACAGGGATGTCCCCTATCCCCACTACTGTACACAATGGCACTGGAGTCACTTACGACTATGATCCACAACCACTCACACATAGGGGCATCCAGGTACACTTTTTTGCTGACGACATCATCCTCACACTGACTAACCCAAGGGAATCCTTACCAACATTTGCAGCCACCCTACAGTAGATGTTCCTACTACAAATTGAATGTGGCCAAAACGCAAGCCATGGGCTTCAATCTTCCCAGTGCCTCCATACAACTACTCTAAAAACAACTTCCAATACGATTGGAGAATGGACCATCTCACTTTCCTAGGGATAAAAATAACTTCCTCCATAGATAAATTATATAAGATGAACTAAGTGAACCTGCAAAACCAGGTGAAAGCGCTCCTCCAGGGCTGGAATAAAAAGTTCATATCTTGGTCAGGCCAAGTGGCCGCGGTAAAAATGATAGTGGCCCCAAAATATCATTACCTGTTTAGGACCCTCCCCATCCAGACACCAACATATTACTTCACAGAAAACAAATATTTAACCACTTTACCTGGGCAGGCAAAAAAACAAGGGCACCACCCCTACAATGTACAGACACCATATACGTCACTATTACCCGGCAGCCAACATCAACCCCATGATCGCTGCACATACCCAGGAAACGTCCCCACACGGTAGTGGAGCTGGAGTCCGAAATGGCCCATGGCACCATTTTTCATCAATAATGTGGACCCCCACTTACATAAGACCTAAGAGTTTAAAGATGCTGCCCACCACATAGTTGACAAAGCACATATGGGAGTCTTTCAGAGCCAGTTTATATTTGATCAACGCATACTCCCCAGGAATGACAATCACCACTTTACAATTGGTGATCCCCGATTTTTTAATTTTCGACTTTGGGAGCAGCACCTCGTCAGGTACATTACACAACTGATTCAGGGAGGCAAAAATCATACCCTTTACACAGCTACAAACGGATTATAACCTACTGAATACAGCTCGGTTTTCATACTTCCAATTAAGGGCATGGTTAATTAAACACTATATACCACCAACGACACTTGTACATGAGCAACAGCTGACGACCTTCGAGCGAATCCTAATAAAACAGTTGCCGGCATGGAAAACTCTCTATATATGCAACTATATGCAAGCCTGAACAGAGGCCAGAATATTAAACAATTACCGTTTATTCGAGCTTTGGAACGTGAGCTAAACCTCATATTACCAGAGACTGCTTGGAAAAAATTGTTCACCAACCAAAAAAAAAACAAAAAACTAACCCTCTGCTCAACCCACATTGAGGGGTCTAAGAAACTGATATACAGATGGTGTGAACAAAGAGAAGGGAGGAAACCGCTCCCTGAATATGAAGAAATATACAAAAATGTATACGTACACAATGGTAGAACTGATGATCTCTTATACAATTTGACCTCAAAAAGAAAAAGAGAGCATACAAAGTGATAGTGCAATATATCAGATACAGTGGGTATGTGAATGAATAGTAGAGAAAATCCTCACTCACATTTCCCAGAGCTGACTAGGAGCTCTGCCGTTAGTGCGCGTGGACGGAACAATCCCCGTCTCGGGATATGTGTGGCGTAATAAATATCTTGAACGTCTCAGATGGAATAATATGTGAAAAAACAGAGAATTCCAAAATGGTGCAGTATGTACTGATAAAATAAGTGCATAAAACAATAAAAAATCAATACTCACATTTACTAGAGCAGAATTAGATTTTTTATCGTTTCATGCACTTATTTTATCAGTACATACTGCACCATTTTGGAATTCTCTGTTTTTTCACATATTATTCCATCTGAGACGTTCAAGATATTTATTACGCCACACATATCCCGAGATGGGGATTGTTCCGTCCACGCGCACTAACGGCAGAGCTCCTAGTCAGCTCTGGGAAATGTGAGTGAGGATTTTCTCTACTATTCATTCACATACCCACTGTATCTGATATATTGCACTATCACTTTGTATGCTCTCTTTTTCTTTTTGAGGTCAAATTGTATAAGAGATCATCAGTTCTACCATTGTGTACGTATACATTTTTGTATATTTCTTCATATTCAGGGCGCGGTTTCCTCCCTTCTCTTTGTTCACGCTATTCTTTTACAAGGTTGGGGTTCCTTGTATTGGTTACTGCTGCCTATTTACATCATATAGTGAGCGCCTAATTCATCCATTTTCTGTAAAATGTACACATGGTGGTACCATTGTACTCGAGAACAGTAGTAGAATTAAAATATGGGGTGTTTGCAGAAGTGGGACAAAATTAAATAACACGTTAATTTGACCTAAGTTTGTGATAAAATGGTTAAATGAAAAGTGTCAAAGGGATCTTAGGGAAGTTATATAGGGGTGTATTTTAATAGTTTTTTCCACACACTTATGCTTTTGTGTAGCGATTTTGGATTCTGTGACTACAACTAAAAGTTGTAATCTCAGCATGCTAAATTTTGCTACGTTTTAACTTTAAAACTGTAATTCACTGCTTGTTTTGTTTTTATAACTTCTTAAACTTTTTTGAAATCCTAGACCTATTGGGCATTTTAAAAATCAGGACTAATTTGTGAACCTATTTTTTTTTTTTTTTACAATTGGAATTTTATTTAAAAGATTTTATAGAAGGGATACAGAAAGAAAAAAGGCGAAAGAGAGGGGGTTGTGCATCTATTTTGAGTTAGGTTTCTTTATTTGCTCTTTGTAGGTAGAAATAACTAAACATAAAATAGAGAAAAATAAAAAATATTCCTCACAAAATTTTTTAAATATGTCTTCCAATGTATTGTATTCATATAGGGTATCAAAAGAAAGCACTATTTCCTCTTTTAAAAAAAAATAAAAAAAAAAAAAAAAATACACATGATATGTACGTGTTCACAGAAAGAGGGAAATTGCGGAAGAATGAATGCATGGCAAATGTGCCAAACAGGCCTTAGTCACAAATGCGTAGCAGCGCAAAATAGCCTTGGTTGTTAAGATTAAATGTTTTTTTAAAACTCTAATAAAATGTAGCTAGAGAAGATTTGGAAAGAAAGATGATATCGGTCTAGAAGTCAATGTTAAAAGGTGTTCTTTCCATACCTGATATAGTACTTCCAAGGTGACCGGGTAAAATAAATTCTCCACTATAATTCTGAGGACTGGACTCTGTCCAGAAAGTGTCAAGCCTTCAATCCCAGACCCGCCTGTGAGAGTCAGGCCTCCTGACTGGACGGTGTTTACGGCCTGCAAGGCTGCCAGTGCTCTCTGCAAGAGATTAAATATACATAAAAACATTTACTACTGTAAAGAGTTGGTACTAAGGCTTTCCAGTGCAGGATCTGTATGTAAAAAAAAAACAAAAAAACGATAACCATAATTTAGAAACTTTTAACTATATGTTGATTATATCACTAGCACAATGTGTCAGCTTGCACACTATACAGATAATCACTCCCTCCTCATCCCCTTATTACAATATATGTTCACTATTAAAGTCCTGTGTCTTTCCTACCTATAAATTCTGTATTTACTATGAGTATTGCCAATGCTTCATTCCATGATTTTAGCCAGAGTTAAAGGGACACTACAGTCATCAAAACATATTAATGAAGCAGTTTTGGTGTATATATCATGCCCCTCATGTCTCACTGCTCAATTCTCTGCCATTTGTAGTTAAATCACTTTATTTATGTAAATATAGTCACAACTGCAAGTACTGTGCACAACCATCCTAAACACTTCCTGTATAGAGTCCTCTAATGTTTACACTTTATTGCAAATTATGTTTAATTTAGAATTTCTCCTATCTCCTGCACTGTTAATAGCTTGCTAGATTTTGCAGGATCCCCTATATGTGATTACAGTTCAATTTATAGAGATAAAAACTTATAAAGCAAGTCAACATCCCAATGAATATGAAACCATTTTTTTTTTCAAGCAGGCTGTGCAAGTCACAGCCAGAGTAGGTGTGGCTAGTGCTGCATAAACAGAAAGTGATGTAACTCCTAAATGGCAGAGAACTGAGCAATGAAACATGAGAGGCATTATCTATACACAAAAACTGCCTCATTAAACAATTTGTTTGTGACTATGGTGTCTCTAACTATTTTATAAACAATTCAGCTAAGAGTTCAGAGACATTCAGCTTGACTCAATTTAGTTTAAATATAGGGAATATCAGAAAAAGTATGGCATGAAACTGAGCCAGCAAGTCAAATAATAGTGACTGCAAAAGTGAGCCTTTAGTATATAACCCTTATAACGTAGCACAAAGCAATCCAATTCAACACATGCTTTTTTTTTTTTTATCTCATCTTTGCATAAAACATAACTTAACATCTGCACTCTAGTTAATATGTCTTCTAAGGACCTCATATCTTCTTCCCGGACTGTTTTGGAAAGGGCAGGATAAATTTGTAAGATTGCTTGAGATGCAGATGTTTTTCATGTTAAAACTTGTACCTCCTAATTACTGCTAGCATAGGAATGTTATCAGCTATGCTTAGACGTTCAAGGTAAAATTCCTAGGGCTTTTTATTCCTTTCCTTGAACACTTTACAAAAAGAAGCAGTTATTTGAATTATTTGTAGCAAGAAATAAAGAATATATGCTTAGATGTTACGATAGGACTGTCGCAACAATCTAGTTTAGCTAGAACATAGTCTTTCGTGTCTATAATCTTGACTTATTTTTAATTTCTCCAAATAAACATGTGATACAATGGGATTTATTTACTAAACTGAAATCTGTGAAATTAATTAACAAATAAATAGCACATTTTTTCCTAGGTAGCAGAGCTAAAAATATGAGATAGGATCATTTTTGTAGTTACTTTGTCCGTTCCCTACAAATAATGCTAGAAGTAGGCAGTGTACTACCCAAAAGGAAAAAGTTGCGAAGATGTAAACAAAAACAAAACAATTATTAAGAAAAAAAATAATTACTGTGAAAAAGCAGTGCAATTCTGAGGCAAAGTTCTAAAAGTGGCTCAAGAGCCTGAACACTATTGGTTTCTATAGTCAATGCTGCACGTTTAGAACTGTGCCCCGGAATTTCTCTTATTATATACCCATCTCTAAAAAGAAGAGGAAAAGGCTTAGCGCTAAAAACAAAACAAGGCAGCAACTTTAAAAGGGAATCCCTCAAAACACAATGAAATAAAAATAAAAAATAAAAGCTGTGCCACTAAAAAATAAATAAGTCAATAAGCGGGGATCTAAACCGCTGTACGTGTTCCACACTAGAGCTAGTTATAGCTCTACCAAATGTGAGTGCTATACTATTCTTTCTTAATTTGTCACACTTTAGTGAATATATTACACTATTTTGGATATTTGTTTTATCTTTTCAAATTATTGGATTTACCTGCGGAAGGATAACGAGGATATCGTTCCCCATCCATCATTGTATAGACTATCCTATCTAAAGAAGATCTACTCAGCTAAGACTTTACTTATTTTATTTGGACTTTCTCTTTTATTTGGACTATTTTATTGACTTATTTATTTTTTAGTGGCGCAGCTTTTATTTTATATTTTTATATACCCATCTCTGTTTGCAGCCATGGAGTATAGAATCCACTTGCTCCAAGTATCAGCAAGGCCCTTCTTTTCCAACATGTCATTATAATGGTAGGTTTTACCTGCAATTGGATCTAATGGTCAGATTAATGTATTTCTTCATATTTAGAAGGGGATATACACTTCTTAATATGTTAGCTCGCAGACTATGTAATTTTGATTTATTTTTCATTTCATTGCCCATTACATACGGAGAGTACCGATTATTTATCCCATATATTTTCAATAATTTTTGGTCAGTCACTCTTAGCACATACCTGTTCAGATAATAATGTGACCCTGTAATTTGCAGGGTCATCATCTCAAGAAGCATACCTCCCAAGTGTCCCTATTTCCTGCCCTAATGTCCCTCTTTTCTAGGAGCTCCATGTTGTTGGTTTGTCTGAATGTATAACAGAGCATTGCATGATTAATAGTCACAGTGATGGGTCTTTAAATTACAATGAATGTGTTTAGAAATCAGTCTGTGTAATTAAGATATGCTGTTCTAGTTCTAAATTATATTTAAAATGCGCAAATTCTTATTAATAGATCACCTAAAATCTCTCAGATCTGCCCCACCCTTGGCTACACCCTCACTAACCCCCTTAAATTGACAATTGTCCATTTTACTGCACCTGGAATGTTGGGATGAATGCAATAACAATGGAAGTAAAATACCTGCCCTGCTTTCTGTTAGCAGGGAGAAAAAGGGAAGACTAACCAAACTGCTCATCTTCACTGGAGCCTAGCCAAGCTGTAAATGTGGTGTGGGAGGGTGAAGGAAATCAATGTAGGACTTGCTGGAGAACTTCCGCAGCAGCTCTTTTCTTCACACACAAGTGTTGGCTTACTCCGGGCACAGCTGCAACCCCAAGCCCTGGCACAATATCCTCTAGAGGGATATGATATACAGCTTCTTTAACGTATAACAGTGGATCATACTTCCTGTCTTTTAGTGTACCACATTTATATATTTACTAATCGAAGAAAGCAGCACTTACCCCTTGGTTAGGCAGATTGTCGGTCTTCAGCTCTCTGTGGTTAGAATACTGAATGTACACAGGTTGGCTGCGGAGGTGAGGAGTAAGAGGGGTATAGTAATTCACCATGGTGACTGCTGCTTCTTCGGAAGCCATTTCCAGGAATGCCTAGAACCAAGCAGGACACAGGAACCAATGAGAGAGAGGCAATCAAATTAAATTTCAATAAACACGAAAAAGAAAGAATAAACAACTTTTTTTTCGAGTACTAAGTGAAATATTTTACAGCTGTTTTTCCTTTGAGTTTTTTTCATCACTCAGCTTTACCTCAAGGTGAATGCTATTCTTAGGGGCAAATACTTGAAGACAGGGGAATGTTTGCTTATTCATCTTTGAAACAGTTCTTCAGTTTGCCTGGCCTATTGAGCCTATGACGTACGATTTCTCTGCATACCTTCATCCCTGTCTTATCAAATTACTGCTCACATACAGTCTATTTTATTTTATTATTATTATTATTATTATTGCCATTCATATAGCGCCAACAGACTCCATAGCGCTTTACAATATTATGAGAGGGGGGATTTAACTATAAATAGGACAATTACAAGAAAACTTACAGGAACGATAGGTTGAAGAGGACCCTGCTCAAACGAGCTTACATTCTGTAGGAGGTGGGGTGTAAAAAACAATAGGACAGGAAATAGCAATCAAATAAGGTGGGATTGAAGGAGAGAGTAAAGTGCTGCCCTTTAGAAGAGAGCAAAAGACAGGTATGTAAGGTAGAGGTTACTCTGGGAGGCCATAAGCTTTCCTATCTGGTCCTATGAGGGAGCAAGAGTAGGTGTGACAATTTGTTGGGGCGGAATTTATCATTCTAGAAACGTATATAGGGGTGTATATAAAAAATACCCCTCTCTGTCTCATTAGATATCTTTGCCAGAAGCTCAAGGAAACAGGCTGAAGGGTCAGTGTTAAGACCCGCTTAGGGGCTTAGGGGGGTCTGCCTTGACGTTGGCAGGCGGGCATTCCCTCCAATGGCCATTGGAGCAACTAAATGACCTCCCCGGCACCAGGGAGGAGAAAGGAAAGAAAAAGGAATAGGAGGAAGAGGCGAGGCAAGGGAGACCCAAATTCCATAGTCTGAGGTAACAATGTCAATTGGTGCAAAGAAGGTTGGGAGGTTGTTTCATTGGATGTTTCCATTCAACCAAGGATCCTACATTTTGTGAAATGATTTTGTTGTGTTAATCGCCACCATGACAGGGACATCGGGTACTGCCCACAATTCCCCAAATGAGAGTTGGGAGTTGAGAGAGCTATTCTGGCCTCTATATTATTTTCAGCTCTAGTGAGAATATCCAGGGGCTTTGAGCTTAACGGGGCCCATGAGTTTAAAGGAAAGGGTTTATCCAGGGGAGTTTTCAGTAAAACAGTGATCTCAGTACATACGGGCTGAATTTTGGAGCAGGTCCACCAACAGTGGATGAAGGATCCCACCTCTCCACATCCTTTCCAGCACAGATTGGTAGAAATGTCATGAACCAATGAAAAAAAAGCATCTTGTATGCTTGTTCCTTGAGATGGATGCAGATTGTTAGGGACGAAGTAGCTTCTAAATTTCCTAACCAGTCACTGGGTTCCTCTGGTGGCCCTGGATCTTTTTCCCATGCAGTTATATACGTAATGTGAATTAGTTTGTGTGGAGTGTGCTGTTAATGCTGTGGAGATTTGACACCTTTGAATCAGTGCTTTTATGCACCATTTTCCCCCAAAAAGGTTTGGGGATGACCGTTTTTATTTCACATTAACCACCACCAGTAAATACCGGATCCGATCTCAGGGAAACAGAATGCTGTGTTGCTTTTATGGACACTGGGGGTATTTATACAAATCATGTTTCTGATTAATATTCCACACACAGAACAATGGGCTAAAACGTATTTTTACAAAACCCCAAAGTGTAAAAAGCATAGCTATTTTGCTAGCAAAATGCCTAAAGACACAGCTTTATTCCTGCAGTAAGCCGTTATACAACGTTTACATGAAGACAGAAAAATTGCAAACAGGATTGTGAACATGAATGCATGTCAATCTTTTTTCTTGCAGGAATTCCAAGCATATACATCTGCTGCCACTGTGGCAGCTATCGTGGAGGATGAGGTGGAAGCAACCTTATGGAATGTAGATATTTTCAGTATAAGCTTTACATATAATGGAGATTTAAGGCAACATTTTAGCTAAAACATATACTATCTATTACATAAAGTACCGTAAATGAAAATGTATGTATGTAAATACACATAATTGCATGCCTTCCTGCCTTTTCAGTGCCTCTCCTGGCTTACCCTTTTACCCTGGGGACAGGTCTGGCAGTCCCAAAGGTCTTTCCTTGGGTGCTAGGCGATTACTCGAGACGTAAATATATAATGAACTGGCAGTAGAGATTAGCTGCATGGTCTTTGGTCAGATATGAATAGAGTTGAGCGAACCCGGACTGTAAAGTTCGGGTTCGTACCAAACATTACGTTTTTTGGACCCCGGACCCGAACGCGGATATATCACTGTATGTTCAGGTTGGAGTTCGGAGTTCGGTGATTTAATGGCACGTTTTGAAAGGCTGCAGGGCAGCCAATCAACAAGCGTTTGACTTGTGTGCCCTTAGAAGCCATCACAGCCATGCCTACTAATGGTATGGCTGTGATTGGCCAGTGCAGCATGTGACCCAGCCTCTATATATAAGCTGGAGTCGTGTAGCGCCGCACGCATATGAGGTCTTATTAGTGTAGAGAGAGGATGCTGCCGCTGTGAGGGACAGCTTAGGAAAGAATTCTGCAAACTAGTACATTAGTGGGGTGCACTTCATATCTGAGAGTCAAATAGAAGCGTCAAATACTGCGGTTACATCAGAGTTTTAAAAAGTCAATATTTTGGTGCTAAAAAGTACATTAGTAGGGTGCACTTCATATCTGAGAGTCAAATCGAAGCGTCTAATAGTGCGCTTACAGTGCAGTTGTAAAAATTCTTATTTTCTGGGTGCTAAACTGCTAAATAGCACATTTGCGGCCTGCACTTCATATCTGAGAGTCAAATAGAATCGTCAAATAGTGCGCTGACTGCGCAGTTGTAGACATTCTAATTGTTTTGGTGCTAAACTGCTAAATCGTACATTTTGGGGGTGCACTTCATATCTGAGAGTCAAATCGAAGCGTCTAATAGTGTGCTTACTGCGCAATTGTAAATATTCTTATTGTTTTGCTGCTAAACTGCTAAATAGTACATTTGCGGCCTGCAGTGCATTTCTTGCAGTCCAATAAACTAAATTAAAAAAAATAATAATAATTTTTGACTACCGGAGGTTACATTGTCGCCTGACATAAACCATCTGTTAGTTTGGTCGGTGAACGCAAAGAATGAGGAGAGCGTCAAATAAGGGACGTGGCCTTGGTCGTGGTGGTGCTGGTGTTCGTGGAGCTCCTGTTGCAAGGAGAGGACGTGGTCGATCTGTGCCAGCTATATGCACAAGTGAAACACCTTCCTCAGGTGCGAGTTGGCGACCGAACCTTCAGCTTTATTTGGTAGGCCCGAATACTGCTCTACGAATGGTGAGGCCAGAAAAAGTACAGGCGATAGTAGATTGGATGGCTGACAGTGCCTCCAGTTCCTGCACATTGTCTCCCACCCGGCCCCCTGCTGAAAGCTCACAGTTGGCACCTGCAGCCCATGGCCATCTTGCAAATCAGCAAAGGAGTCTGAGCCACAAATCATGCAGCAGTCTCTTATGCTTTTTGATGACTGCTGGCGTGGTTTCCGTGGGCCATCCACCTAGCCCTGCCCCAGAAGTAGAAGAGATTGAGTGCACTGATGCACAACCACTTATGTGTCAGGATGTGGACATGCAAGGACCACCGCAGCACGTCTCTGATGATGACGAAACACAGGTGCCAACTACTGTGGCTTTCTGCAGTGTGCAAGGAGGGCAGGGTGGAAGATGATGTGGAGGATGATGAGGTCCTAGACCCCACATGGAATGAAGGTCATGAGAGTGACGTGTGCAGTTTGGAGGAAGAGGTGGTGGTTGCACAGAGGCACCAGCACAGCATAAGAGGGAGCAGGGTGCAAAAGCGGAGCGGCCGTCACCTAGACGGTACACCTGTTACTGCCCACCGCACCCAGGGACCGAGAACACCAAAGCCAGCTCTAAGGAGTTCCCTGGAGTGGCAGTTGTTCACACAATGTGCTGACGACAAGACACGAGTGGTTTGCACGCTATGCAATCAGAGCCTGAAGCGAGGCATAAACGTGCTAAACCTGAGCACAACCTTCATGATCAGGCATCTACATGCAAAGCACGAGCTGCAGTGGAGTAAGCACATCAAAAACCAAGAAAGGTCTCAGGCTCCTCCTGCTTCCTCTTCTGCTGCTGTCTCGGTCTCTTCCTCCACCTCCGGAGTGACAGTTGCACCTGCCACCCCGCAAAGAGAGGATGTGGCAGCAACGCCACCACGTCCGCCACCGTCCCCAAGCATCTCCACACTGTCCCATGGAAGCGTTCAGATGTCCATCACCCAAACACTGGAGAGAAAGAGGAAGTACGCCCCTACCCACCCGCGATCCCTGGCCCTGAATGCCAGCATTTCAAAATTTGTGGCCTTTGAAATGCTGTCATTCCGTCTGGTGGAGACTGACCGTTTTAAAAACCTGATGGCGGTGGCTGTCCCACAGTACGTGGTTCCCAGCCACCACTACTTTTCCAGGCGAGCCATCCCTTCCCTGCACAACCAATTGGCGGACAAAATCAGGTGTGCACTGCGCAACTCCATCTGTGGCAAGGTCCACCTAACCACAGATACGTGGACCAGTAAGCACGGGCAGGACACTATATCTCCCTAAATGCAAACTGGGCAAATGTAGTGGTGTCTGGGCCTGAGGCGGATAGCAGTTTGGCGCATGTCCTTCCGCCACCGAGGATTGCAAGGCATTTCTCTTTGCCTCCTGTTACCTCCTCCTACTCCTCTACCACGTAGAGTAACACCTCCACCACCAACTTCAGCACAGCCAGGGGGAACCGACAGCAGGCTGTGTTAAAACACATATGTTTGGGGGGAAAACCCCACACCGCGCCGGAGCTGTGGACAGGCATGGAACAACAGACCGATGAGTGGTTGTTGCCACTGAGCCTCAAGCCCGGCCTGATGGTGTGCGATAATGGGCAAAATCTCGTAGCAGCTCTGGGCCTAGCCGGTTTGACACACATCCCTTGCCTGGCGCATGTGCTGAATCTGGTGGTGCAGAAATTCCTGAAAAACTACCCAGATATATCAGAGCTGCTGCACAAAGTGCGGGCCGTCTGTGAGCGCTTTCAGCGTTCTCACCCTGCTGCTGCTCGCCTGTCTGTGCTGCAGCGTAACTTCGGCCTTCCCGCTCACCACCTCATATGCGACGTGCCCATAAGGCGGAACTCCACCTTGCACATGCTGGAGAGACTGTGCGAGCAGCAGCAGGCGATAGTGATGTTTCAGATGCAGCACGCACGGGTCAGTCGCTCTGCAGAACAGCACCACTTCACCACCAATGAGTGGGCCTCCATGCGAGACCTGTGTGCCATTTTGCACTGTTTCGAGTACTCCACCAACATGGCCAGTGCCGATGACGCCGTTCTCAGCCTTACTATCCCGCTTCTATGTCTCCTTGAAAAAATGCTTTGAGCGATGATGGAAGAGGATGTGGTACAGGAGGAAGAGGAGGAAGAGGAGGAGAAAGAGGGTTCATTCCCACGGTTATCAGGCCAGTCATTCACAAGTGGCTTGGAGGGTGGGTTCCTGCACCAACATAGGCCAGGTACACAATTGTCCAGCCAGGGCACAGTTCTGGAGGATGATGATGAGGATGAGGAGGAGGAACCGTGCAGGGTGGCACCCAACGCAGCTCGTAGGCATCACTGGAGCGTGGCTAGGGGGATATGGAGGACGCAGATGATACACCTCCCACAGAGGACAGCTTGTCCTGGTCTCTGGGCAGCCTGGCACACATGAGCGACTACATGCTGCAGTGCCTCCGCAACGACTGCAGAGTTGCCCACATTCTAACTTGTGCTGATTACTGGGTGGCCACCCTGCTGGATCCCCATTACAAGAACAACGTGCCGTCCTTAATTACCTTACTGTAGCGTGACCGGAAGATGCGCAACTACAAGCGCACGCGGGTAGACGCGCTGCTGAGGGCATTCCCATCTGACACCAGGGGCTCAGTGGAAGCACAGGGCGAAGGCAGAGGAGGAGGAAGAGGTCGCCAACGCAGCTGGGACACCGCCAGCACCTCAGAAGGCAGAAATGTGGAAAAGCTTTGTCAGCACGCCACAACAACCAGCACCACCATCTGATATGGAACGTCTTAGCAGAAGGCAGCATTTCAGCAACATGGTGGAACAGTACGTGTGCACACGCCTACACGTACTGACTGATGGGTCTGCCCCATTCAACTTCTGGGTCCCTAAATTGGGCAGATGGCCTGAGCTTGCCCTTTATGCCTTAGAGGTGCTGGCCTGCCCTGCAGCCAGTGAATTGTCTGAACGTGTGTTTAGCACGGCAGGGGGCATTATCACAGACAAGTGCAGCCGCCAGGCATGGATCCCACCAGACTTGTCTGTACCTTGTGCAGAATAGACATTTATACCAGCCTTACCCAGCCATTGTTATACTCAAGTGCACTTATTCTTTGTTTTCTTTTTTTTTTTATATATGTCCCAATAGTTTGGGGGCTACCCCAATAAAAAGCAAAATAAATAAATGAATAAATTAAAAAATAAAAAAAAAACTTTTGGCTACTACCTCCTCCTCCTCCACCGCCGCGGTCAACGCCTCCTCAACCTATGGGTGACTTAGTATAAACTATGTACACAATAGCAGAGGCTTCTGAAGGCCTTTTCTCCATGAATCAGGACTGCAAGCAAGAAATGCAACGCAGGCCGCAAATGTTTCTTTTGTTTTGTATGTCCCAATATTTTGGGGGCTACCCCAATTAAAATAATAGTATATATATATATATATATATATATATATATATATATATATATATATATATATATATATCAGTGTTGGCTACCTCCTCCACCGCCACTTAACAGATAATTCTGTTGATCCTCCTGACAGCCATGCTTTAGATTTTGATTTATGTTCTTCCAAAGCTAAAATCAAAGATATGCTATTTTATGGCTCAGCTGTATTTTTAATTTTTATGTTATTTTAAGTGATTTTCCTATCCACATTTGTTTGCAGGGCAATTGTCCTCCTCTTACCCCCATTTTACTTCCTTTTGCAGCCATCTAGCGCTTTCCAGGAGTTTTTTTAGAGGCATTTTGTGCCCAAAAGATCGGGTGCCCATTGACTTCAATGGGGGTTCGGGTTCGGGGTTAAGTTTGATCACGAACCCTGACTTTTTTTCGGCCGAACCCACCGGATCCGAACATCCAGGTGTCCGCTCAACTCTAGATATGAAGTCTTTCTAACTAAAGAGGACAAACAGTTGCACACCTCCCAAATGTCTCACATTCAGAGTCATGTGCCGCCATCTTGGGATGTTTCCCGGAATCCAACACCTGGGTAGCCTAATTTCCCTAATCAGCATAGCATCAGCAAATCAACAGACACACTTGTACAAAGTACCCTCAAAGCACTGAGCCAATTGCAGAGCACCACATAAGTGCTTGGGGAACCATAAGAGAGGCAGGTCAGTACAGAGGTCATTCAGGATAGTAGGCACACATGCCAAGCTGACATGCTCCCTTTTCGATTGGGCACCCCAACTTTGTGAACAGGTCGGTCCCTTTTCTTAGTAACCCTGTCCCTTGTCACCACCTCCTGGTGACCCACCTAACCTGGTGTCTCAGATCCAGTCCTCCAAAAATTGAGAGACTGCAGTCATAAAGCAAGGGTAGTCTACGAGATGCAGTGAAAAGAGGTATTCAGGTTACATTTTAATTATTGTGAAATAATATATACGGGAGGTATAGTAAAGAAAAAAAATATATATATATATATTTTCTTATTCTACATTTTTTTTAGTTTAAGAACACTATTTTGAAGAGACCATGGCCATGAACTATGACATGTCAATGAAGTGCAGTCTACCTTTTCTGGATTACTCATCTACTTAAGTGCTACATTGTTAATGAGCATTATTATCTTATAGGACACAACATACACTGTATAAATGAGGAGATAGTTGCTATGACTTACATAATTCTTTATGAAACGTCTCGGAAAACCAAAAGATCTCATAAATGCACAACATTTCAAATGGTTCGGTCTATGGCGTTACATGTACATAAAGATTTGCCCATGAACGTGTTTACAAAACCTAGAACATTTAGCCCACATTAACTCAAAATATTTTTCCACTCTTAGCAATAGACTGTTGAGTAGTAAAAGTATATGAAAGGATACAACAAAGGAATAATTTAATAAATACTAATAAAAAACTGTTCTAACATTTTTTTTCTTAAAAACGGATTTCTGATTTCATAAAATTAAAGCGGTATCTTTTTGCATATTTTAGAATTTTCTGTTTTATATAACATAAAGCTACTTCTTAGCAGAGTGGAAATAAAATCTACCTAGTTACCTTTCAATGAGTGGCAATTAGGAAATCTCCCACTACACAAATGATTTATTTTAAAATCTTTTTTATTGAATCTAAAATAATGAAAAAAATAAAAAAATAAAAAATAAAAAAAACTTTAAGGGACACTTTAGTCATCAGAACAACTTCAGCTTATTTTATTTGTTCTGGTGAGTATAATCATTTTCTTCAGGCTTTTAGCAATAAACACTTTTTTTTCCTGGAGAAAAAAAAAGTGTTTACATTACAGCCTAGTGATAACTCCACTGGCAACTCCTCCAATGGCTGCTAGAAATGCTTCCCCACAAGTGCTGCACACTGCAGACTTGAATACAAATAAGATTTTACTATATTTAGGGAGTCAAAGTGGGGGGCTATTTTAACACTATAGGGCCAGGAATACATGTTTAGGTTCCTGACCCTATAGTGTTCATTTAACATAAACCTAGGCATATGTTACATGTAATAATTGGAAATGCAACTAAAACGTAAAGTGACACTTTACTGCCCAAATATAATATAAACATCAGTGTTTAGTAGATATAACCCAAATGAAAATTTGCATGCATTTAATTATGCTTTTTTTTATTACAGGTATATCTGCAATCTTTGCAAACCCTCCTCTTCTAAACCCACCCAGATGTTCTATGGCTGTCCAATCACAGACTTCCCAATGTAGCTCAATGCGAAGTCTTTGCAAGGCAGGTGCTCTTGGCAGTTGCTGCCTCTTGAGATTATATCCATTGAGCAAACCAAACTAGGAAGTAAAAAGGACCTGTTATCTTCTTGAAAGCCAAGCGGGTGACATTTTTTTTAAAAAGTGTCAGTTTCTATTGAAATTGCTCTTCACACAAAGCTTTTCAGCAAGCTAAAGTGCTCTAGGGATTCGGAGTGTGCCTTTAAATATATCAATATTCTGCCAGAAGCTCAATATTAATGAGACTTTGTATTTATATAAACCTCCCTATATGATGGAACATGGTTCATATCCATACGGATGGTTATGTGATCCAACGTGTGAAGTAGAGGATTTATGGTTGCTGGGTTTTGTTTTTTTTAGGAACATCAGCTCTTTTAATTATATTTAGTAGAGTTATAATTAAATTTCTGGACCTATTTATACATATATATAAAAAAAAAGTTTTATATGATAGAATGTATATTAACATACCTGACTTTTTCCTTTCAGCATTAAAAGATTGGTAACTTTTCCAAACGGCAGACCTAGTGAGATGACCTCTGATTCAGTGACCTCATTTGGAATTTTGCGGATGTGGAGGACTCGAGATGGAGAACAGGGAGAGCGGTCTCCTTTAAATTTTTTGGTGTCGTTCCCATTAGCTGCAAACATAAGAGGAGGAAAAATATTCATGGTTAAAACATTGAGCCCAGAAAATATGATTTTTTTTTCTGTACAAAAGATACTGAGATGGAGAGCACATTAAATCTCCATAGGAATATATGTAAAAGTAATATCCACAATTGTATATACATATTTACGAACAGGCACTGGTTTTTATGTAGGTTATGATTACTATTATTATAATAACAAACCCAAAGTTTTTCTCTTTTTGGTTTACATAAAAATTACTCATATGCACAATTTTCAGAAATGTTTAAATATAAACAATTATAAACACCATCATACCTTTTTTGTGAATATTATAAAATAAAGTCATTCACATACATTTTTCAAACATAACCATGATAAACTAATATCTACTCATTGGCTTGAACATAAGGATCCTTAAAATAAACATTGTTTAACCCAAGACATATAGGTAAAAAGAAAAAGAAAAATGATACTGCTGGTGACCAAAATTAGCATTATTAGTGAGATACAAAGCGCTTTCATGTTTTGTTTTGTTTTATTGGTTCTATGAGGCTCTATGGCTCTACAATATCTGTCAACATATTGTTAGCAGTGGAGTACATAGTTGTTCCCTTAAACAGAAGGAATAACGGGTCCGGAACAGTGACCAGGGTGGCTGCTGAGTCCTTTTATTCTGTTAAACATCTCATATTCTATATCAGGGCTGGGTAACTTTGGGCACTCCAGATGTTGTGGACAACATCTATCATGATGCCCTTGCAGCTATAACCAAAGCATCAGGAGAGATGTAGTTCACAACATCTGAAATGCTGAATGTTGTCTACCCACGTTCTAGTTTATTCTCCACATTTATAGTTCCCCTTGATACAACAGCTGGCAAACATGTTTAATTGCCTGCACAGAGAGGAACCCTCCATGTTTCAGGTGATAACCCAAGTATTTAGGAAACACTGCATTGCAGTCTGCCTTAAAGGGCCACTTCAGGCACCCAGACCACTTCTGCCCATCGGGATCAGTCTCGGCCACCGGCCGACAGAGTCAGTAGGAGGAGCGGCGTGGAGGAGGAGGCAGCGACGAGGGACATTGTCGCTGCCTCAGGGAAGTGACTGAAGGGGTTTTCACCCCTTCAGTAACCGGGGATTGGGGGGTGGGAGGAAGAGGGAACCTGCAGTGCCAGGAAAACAGATTGTTTTCCTGGCACTGGAGATTCCCTTTAACATACGGTTTGGATATAACATTGTGGTACCAGTGGTAATATCACTGCCTTAGAATGGATATCTGTTTCCTCTTTCTCTAACTGTAAAGCACGGCTGAGTATGTTAGCGCTATATAAATACTAATAACAACATAAATGGGATCCACTCGTCTGACTTATTCTGCAGCCCTCACAGAGACAATATTGCAAGTCGAAATTCACTAATAAATTTTTTTACAGAAGAGCCTCAACTTTCACCAAGACTTATTGGTCCTTGTTCAATATCCTTGAAAAAGATCAGACGACTTCCACAGTTTCTGCAGTGACTTCAATCTACACTGAGCAAAATTATAAACGCAAAACTTTTGCATTTGCCCCCATTTTTCATGAGCTGAACTCAAAGATCTAAGACTTTTTCTATGTACACAAAAGGCCTATTTCTCTAATAATTGTTCACAAATCTGTCTAAATCTGTGTTAGTGAGCACTTCTCCTTTGCAGAGATAATCCATCCACCTCACAGGTGTGGCATATCAAGATGCTGATTAGACAGCATGATTATTGCAAAGGTGTGCCTTAGACTGGCCACAATAAAAGGCCACTCCAAAATGTGCAGATGTCACAAGTTTTGAGTGAGCGTGCAATTGGTATGCTGACTGCAGGAATGATCACCTGAGCTGTTGCCAGTGAATTGAATGTTCATTTCTCTGCCATAAGCCATCTCCAAAGGCGTTTCAGAGAATTTGGCAAAATATCCAACCGGCCTCACAATCGCAGATCACGTGTAACCACACCAGCCCAGGACCTCCACAACCAGGATATTCACCTCCAAGATCATCTGAGGTCATCCACCCGGACAGCTGCTACAACAATCGGTTTGCATAACCAAAGAATTTCTGCACAAACTGTCAGAAACTGTCTCAGGGAAGCTCATCTGCATGCTCGTAGTCCTCATTGGGGTCTCAACCTGACTGCAGTTCGTCGTCGTAACCAACTTCAGTGGGCAAATGTTCACATTCAATGGCATCTGGCACTTTGGAGAGGTGTACTCTTCACGGATGAATCTCGGTTTTCACTGTACAGGGCAGATGGCAGACAGTGTGTATGGCATCGTGTGCGTGAGCGGTTTACTGATGTCAACGTTGTGGATTGAGTGGCCCATGGTGGCAGTGGGGTTATGGTATGGGCAGGCGTATGTTATGGATAACGAACACAGGTGCATTTTATTGATGGCATTTTGATTGCACAGAGATCCAGTGACGAGATCTTGAGGCCCATTGTTGTGCCATTCATCCACAACCATTACCTCATGCTGGAGCATTATAATGCACAGCCCCATGTTGCAAGGATCTGTACACAATTCCAGGAAGCTGAAAACATCCCAGTTCTTGCATGGCCAGCATACTCATTGGACATTTCACCCATTGAGCATGTTTGAGATGCTCTGGATCGGCATATATGACAGAGTGTTCCAGGTCCTGCCAATATCCAGCAACATCGCACAGCCATTGAAGAGAAGTGGACCAACATTCCGCAGGCCACAATCGACAACCTGATCAACTCTATTTAAAGGAGATGTGTTGCACTTGATGAGGCAAACGGTGGTCACACCAGATACTGACTGGTTTTCAGAACCCCACTCTGACCCCTTCAATACAGTAAAACTGCACATTTTAGAGTGGCCTTTTATTGTGGCCAGCCTAAGACACACTTGTGTAATAATCATGCTGTCTAGTCAGCATCTTGATATGCCACACCTGTGAGGTGGATGGATTATCTCGGCAAAGGAGAAGTGCTCACTAACACAGATTTAGACAGATTTATGAACCATATTTGAGAGAAAAAGGCCTTTTGTGTACATAGAAAAAGTCTTAGATCTTCAAATTCAGCTCATGAAAAATAGTTCAGTGTAGAACGGTCATTAAACCATACAGAACCTATGACAAATATCCCTAGACAAGAAGTACTACATGGGCACACAGTTAAAGACCTTCTAGTCATCATTAAAAATACATTTAAGATCCTCCTACTTGATACAACAGAAGAGTTTATATGTCTAAGTAGGGTCCCCAAAACCTCAGATAGGACCAAATAGGAGGAGGGGAGAGGGTACACCACGGCACTTCTGGCACCATCACCACTACAGACCTACCACCAGAGATTTTAGTCTGAAGTGATTATGGTGCCTAGATTGCTCCTTTAACAATGTTGGACACATTCTAATTTCTTTATAAAAAATAGATCAAAATGTGTTACATTGTTACATTCCACGGCTGCTCTGTACACAAAATGTCTGCATGCTGTTCTGATCAACCTGTTAGCAAACTGATAGAAGCCATTTTAGTATTTGATGAATTATGCAACATTAATCTTTAGGACTACACATTTGTAACTGCAATGCTTTTACAATCACACCTCAAACTGATTGAAACAACACATTTAGGGCCACACAGCTAAACTGGAAACATAAATCATTTGAAGAAAATATCAAAATATGACAAAAAAATTACAGTTCCCTGGTGGGTTCCTCCCAATTCGCTCTAATAATGTTTCATATACGGATGTGTGCAAACTCTGTGGGATCATAGGAATGTCTGCAAAGACCTTTTAGTTTCAGGTCAATCAATGTACATTTTTTTTTTTTTTTTATTAAGGTTTGACTTCTATCGAAAGGCTCAACAAAAGTAGTTACTAAAAAGCCTACATGCTTTGCAATATTTAAAGATTGCTAACACCTTATTTACCAAATTATTTGCACACAAAAATACAACAACAACAATGTACCAACAAAATCTATGTTTTTGTGTATTTCATAAATGTAGATTTCATATAGATATACAATTATAACAGCACAAGAAGGTAATCATGTCATTGATCACTCAAATGAGTGTAAAATAAAATAAAAAATAGCTGTTAACATAAAGGAATTAAGAAACAAAATACATATTTCTGTGATTCACAAACAATTAAAATAGTGAGATACAAGACAGAGGTTGGGGCATGTTTAAAGGGACACTATAGTCACCAGAACAATTACAGCTTATTGAATTGGTTTTGGTGAGTAGAATCATTACTTTCAGGCCTTTTGCTGTAAACACTGTCTTTTCAGAGAAAATGTTTACATTAGAGCCTAGTGATAACTTCACTGGCCACACCTTAGATGGCTGTAAGAGATCCTCCCTGGGTCATGGCTGCCTAAAATGGATCCAAACATTCAGTGTTTCCACCCTCTGCATGCAGACACTGAACTTTCCTCATAGAGATACATTGGTTCAATTCATCAATGTGAGGAGATGCTGATTGGCCAGGGCTGTGTTTGAATTGTGCTGGCTCTGTCCCTTTGTCAGTCTCAGCCAATCCTATGGGGAAGCATTGTGATTGGATCAGGCTACCACTTCTGATGATGTCAGCAGGCAGGTCTAAAGGAAACAGGGACAAAATAAGCAGCTGCAGACTTGAAAAGTAAGATTTTACTTTTATATTTAGGGAGGCATGAGGGGACCAGGGGGGCTAGATGGTGGTTTTAACCATATAGGGTCAGGAATACATGTTTGTGTTCCTGATCCTATAGTGCTCTTTTAATGTCTGTTTTCATATAGGTGTACTGATAGTGAAGGAGTTAAAATAAGGAAATGTTTTTAACAAGCGTGTGTATTTTACTTCTACTTAACTTGAACTTAATTCAAATGTTTTAAGTGAAAGGATTGCTCTTACACAAGTGACATAAATTAAATGTGGCATTGAAGATACTTGCCAAGACGTGTATAATTTTATTTTCTAGAAGAAGTTTGTAATGGTTTCTTGAATAAGTGGTGATGTGGCAATAAATGCAAATGTTTCTCCCCAATTACTTTTATATTCTAATAACCTTTTACGATCTGCTGCATGAAAAAATTAAAAAATATAAAGTGTCTGATTAGGTTTTCCCAGTTTATATGACAGTTTACATCATCTGACGAAAGGGAGCACTTATTCTTAAATATTTGTTTTGTGCTTTAAAAATAATGACATAACTCTATAACAAGTTATTTTTTATGACTATGTTGAAGCATATCATAAAATTCTACTTTGAAAAGCTATTGAAATTAAAATATTATTGGACTTTTAGTTTACTGATTACACGATGACTGTCATCATACAAAGTGTGAATGTAGACTCTTGCCAGTATTGACCAGTGCAGTAGATACTGATTAATCCATAAACACAAGGTTTATTTGTGCGTATGTGTTTGTGTATAGATGGTGGGTGTGTGTGTGTGTGTATATAGAGGGTGTGATTTATACAGGCTGCAAGCAGTGATCTTTGTAGGTGGTCGTTTTCTCCATGAATTTATTTACGACAAAGTCATCAACAGAGAATGGAGAGGAAGAGTAAAACCTGTAATAAGATTTTTAATGGGAGAACGATAATTAAACCAAAAAGGTGTAAGTAGCACATTTTTTATAAATGCTACAACATATAAAACATTATTTATGGGTGGTGGACTGCCTGCATGAATGCATATTCTCAAGTGGTAGGCTCTATATACCTTCAACAACCCAGACCCACCTACAACAGGAGAAACTTGATTCATCAGAGCAGGATATGTTTTTGCAACACTTCAATGACCAATGTTTGCATTCCTTACCCACTGCAACCACAGGTTCATATGATTTGCTAGAAGAAGTGGCCCTTTTCTTGGTTCTATGCTATTCCTCAATTATGTTAAAGGGCGACAGAGTGTGCAGTGTTTCATGAGGCTTACCAGTGTTGTACTGGATTAAACAAGTTACTGTAAGCAGGCTGTTGTCTTGCACAATATGGCTACTGGCCTCTTTTGTTAACCCATGGACTATACAACTGTGTCTACACTTATATAAGATTTAACAAGTTATTCAGAGAGCATGTCACCAAGCATATTGTACAGTGTGTTGAGAATTCAAAGTGCCCTTTAACCCCTTAAGGACACATGACATGTGTGACATGTCATGATTCCCTTTTATTCCAGAAGTTTGGTCCTTAAGGGGTTAAAGAAACACTATTGTATTAGGAATACAAACCTTTATTCCCAACACTATAGGGTCATTGTCCCTAGTTAGATTCAGGGACCCCAGTTTCCAGTGTAAAAAACTTTTAAAAAGAAAAAGAAAAAATAACTTTTGACCCACCTTTTTTCATTGCAAAGACTACCTCGCAGCTTCTCACCTCTCTGCCTCTCATCATTAAGGGGGATAGCTTCCTCATCATTTATCTGATCAAATGCTCTTTATAGAAGAGCACTGGGGACCTGGTCTGTATGCGTGGTGTCATGCACGCATCCAATGCTTCTCATAGGAAAGCACTGAATCCAATGCTTTTCTTTGAGCTGCAATGTCACATGACGGAGTTTTACTTTGTCAGTGCAGTAGAAGCACATCTAGTGGCTGTCTTTTTAACACCTAGTGCCAGTTTTAAAATGCGGGGTTAAAATGACAGAACTGAGAAGAAATCCGACTTCCGTACTTTTTCTAGTTTGGCAGTTATGGCCCAAAACTTGAAATTAACATGCTGGTCACTACATGGCTTTATATGTTCACTACCATCTTCTATGATATTTTAACACAATTATTTTGTGTCTTCCACTATAGGAGTTACCAAGATTTATCCACATAGTGGATAACACAGTCCACTATCGAGGAAGTGAGAGATCGTCCGATATGTGCACCCAATCTCCTACCTTGCACTGACCAGGCAATGATTATAGTTGCATTTCACAACGTCTGAAGTGTTACAGCTAATCTATCTGTAAAATAAACTTCTATCATGTTCAATGTATATGTATGATGGGTGCTGTGACTGAGAAGGAGGTAGTCTCTGGGTCCTGTGGAGAGCACCAGTTTTTGTCAAACTGTTGAGAAGAACCAAGTAAAGGAGTCAAGTGATTATTGGCAGCCTAACTACTACACTGAGCTTCATTGTATTGCATTGATTATGTTGTTTAGAGTGTCTTCACCTGAATGTAAAATCTATGGTCACTCACCATGAGTGAGAATGGATCAGACTACATGTCATCAGTCAAATATTGAGGCTCTAAAATGTATCTTAAAAACAACTTGCACTGTATTCTTTAAAAGCAGTTAAGGGGGGAAATGCAGTTTAGTTACCTTTAGGAATGCAAAAGTTTGATACAAAATACAATAAAAAATAAAAACAAGACGTGACACTTTAAGCAATAAGGTATTTAATCCAACAGAACAAATTATTAGGTTTTATTTTCAGCTTAATCACGCTATACAATAAACTATGAATTGCAAATAAACGCCCCAAAGAAGGAATGTTTTCTTCATTTGTTAATCATGTAAATTTATTTCCAATTGCACTGAGCTGCATAAAATAGACATGGATAGACATTTACAGTAATAACAGTTTGTCCTTGTTTAAATGTTCGTTGTCAAAAGGGGACAAAAGCACAAGTCAACATACGAGAAACATTTTATACTTGTTTTCTTGCTTTTAATACAGGACAAAACTCAGATAGTGCTGATAGCCACAGCCATTAGATACATCACAGCTGGCATCTACCGATTTCATTATTTTCTGTAACAATTATGGATTGACCACCATATTTAATTTTGAAGTAGATCCAACACACTCACACACACAGATCAACACTACAAACACACTTAAAGTTAGGAGTCTTCTCCTGTTGCCAGTTAGAGAATCAGCGATAACAACCTCCATTCAAGCTTCAATCTCAATTCAATTTCAAGGTAAAAATACGGTTTATAAAATTATTATTTTTGTTTCACCTAAAAACATAACATACAAAAGCACAATATATATTAAGAATCAGACAGACAATCACACACATTCACAATTCACTCCTTCAATATCAGTGGTATCCCATACATCTTTCAAAAATGTAAAAACAATACCAACTGGCACAATAAAAAAAAAAAAAAACAACTGGCTAGTAATTCAGGCAAGCTAGACTGACACAACACTACTGAATCTGATTTAGCAGTATCTGTACAACTGCCTTTCAAAGAGCTACTGTATAACGATCACTGAATCCTACCAAGCCCAGGAAAAAGGTGTAGCCATAGCCTAACAGCAAGACATACCAGTGTTAAATTATATTATATTAAAAGGGCACATCATGCATTTACTACAGCTTAAGTAATGGATTAGTGGCTAATATACCTACACCCACTGTATGAAATTAAAAGCACGGTATGTTCAAAGACAAAAGGTAACTTTGGCTTCTCAACAAACAGGATTATTTATTATAAGCAAGCTCAAAGTACACAAAAAACTAAATTAAAAAAAGGACCAATCAGCAAAAAAATAACTAATATAAACCAGTGAATATATAATAAAGTTGAAAATTTTATAATACCAAGATATTATGGGAGGAGAGTACATGTTTATTAAATGTCACAACTGCATTTTGTTATATCCTGAAAGTAATGACAGGCAGTTCTTACCTGTAGAATGGAATGAATGATGTAGGAATTTATTAGACAAGTATATGGAGGAGGAGAGGGAATACAGTCTAAGTATATCCGCCTGTATCTAAAAACATGTATGTACTAACATAAGACTGTAAGCTCGTTTGAGCAGGGTCCTCTCCAACCTATTGTTCCTGTAAGTTTGTGTAATTGTCTAATTTATTTTTAAATCGCCTCCTCTGATAATATTGTAAAGCGCCATGGAATATGCTGGCGCTATATAAATACCACATTTTAATAATACTAAACAAAAATAGTCTGAAACTCAATCACAGCATTGAAGTACACCTCCTTTGTGACAGATATTAAAATATTGCTACAAATATGGTTACTAATATATTAATTTATATCTATCCATTAGTTTGTGACATGAACATACCACACTAGAGAAGGGGTGTGCAAAGCAGAGAAGGCATGGCATAAAAAAATAAATAAAGCGTAATGCAGGTTAATGTGGAAAACTGCAAATGGTGCAAATATGGGGTTAGGGAGACGCTGCAGGTCAGGCAAGGTCATTTGTTAATATTAATGCTGCATGGGCATAAACAACATATAGGTCCCATTGATTTCTATGTATACAGACTTATCGAGCTACAGAGTGCCGTTGATATGGAGCCCCTACTTCTAGACTAATAGAAATATTTGTAAATTTTAGTACGAAATTAGAGGCCAGCAAAGCACACAGCACGCTGGGCTCTTCAAGACTCTCACTGTACCTGTAGCTGGAGTGGAATGGCTCATGGTAAGAGGCCCGTTAGCGATACCAGAAGAGAGAAGCTCGTCAGATCCCCGCTAAAAAAATAAAACAATGTATATCAGTAAATTCAATTAGAAATGAAGGAAAAGGACAAAAAAAAAAAGAAAGCATTTATCCCAAATAGATTACGCCAACTCAGATATTACAGTAGAAGCAGACTAACAGCTGCTGGGATCATAGATTTCATCACTGTACTATGTTATATATCTGTACCTCTAGGCTGTATGCAGCTGTAAGCTATGTTAAAGTAAACTCGTATATTTGCTTAAGGAGTGTGGAGTCATCCTAACCTAAACTGTCCTAGTTTGCAAATCTTCATGGTAATCAGAATTCTACCCACACAGCCTCCAGATATATTTAAAGGAACACTATAGGGTCAGGAACATGTATTCCTGACCCTATAGTGCAAACCCCCCCATTTAGGTGGCTTGAACTCCCTCAGCCCCCTTAAAAGTTAATAAAACTCACCTTATGTCCAGCGCCGCGCGGGTCCGCCCCCTTTGTGACATCGTCAGAATAGCTGATTTTTACCCAATCCAGTGTTTTCCCATGGGGAAAGCATTGGATTGGCTAAAACTGTCAAGGGCCGGGGCCAAACGCAGTTTTGGCCAATCAGCACCTCTTTATAGAGATGCATTGAATCATTGCCTACTGTGCAGCACTGAGCTAGGAAGCACCTCCAGTGGCCATCTGAGGAGTGGCCACTTGGAGGTGTCCCTAGAGGCAATGTAAACACTGCCTTTTCTCTGCATCTCATGATAACACTCACCAGAACAACTGCGTTAAGCTGTAGTTATCCTGGTAACTATAGTGTCCCTTTAAGGACCCTTACAAAGGATGACATTCTAGGAGAGACGTCATGGATGGGGCTTAATTAAGGATTAACAGCATGACCCAATAAGCTCTTTCAGCATGACCCAATAACAGCTTTTCCTCTATGCCTCAAGTAAATATATTCATGTTACAAGTCTCTAATGCCTTCCTCCAGTATAGTAGTGTTTTCACAATTCACAGCAAACCACTGACAGCCCGTGGTTTACAGATATCCCTAGTTGAACACAAACAGGTAATGCCTAAATCATATAACAACAAAAAATGCCTAAATCATGACCCATTGGCTGTTAGAAAGCCATCAATTTATTTATTGTATTATTACACTCTATGTAACAACTTTGTAAATGCATGGTTTGAAAAAGACACTCAAAGCACTGCTGCCACTTCAGCTTAGTAGGGAATTGATCGATTATCAGTTTGGCCGATAATATCAGCCGATATCGGAATTTGGGCAAATATCAGCATCGGTATAAATGATACCGGCAATGCCAATAACAGTGGGCCACTCACAATCTAGAGGGGGCAAGTGGGATCTAGGACACACTATCTTCTGTTTCTAGCAGGTCCTGTCTCCATCTATCGGAAGCCCCCGGCTACCAAAGTGATGCCTTGGGTTACCAGTTTGAGAAAGAACCAACCAGAAACCAAAGATAGTGTGTCCTGGATCCCAGTCGCCCCCTTTACAATGTGAGACCCCCTACCAGCCAGCAAAAAGCCACTGGATCACTAGGGAGTGTAAAGTCCCCCTCCCTAGCTACAGGTAAAAGACAGGGGGAGGGGGCGATAAAAAAAAAAATAGTTTTTTTTATTATAAATTATATAAATAAAATAAAAAATAAAACGTTTAGCCCTGTTGCACCCTCTGTCCTCCCCCTACCTGGCAACATGTACAAGACAGGGAGGAGGGAAGAAAAACGGTACCAGTTACTGATTATCTGCCCAAAAGGCCAGAGATAATGGGTATCGGTCCATAAAAATTAATATCAGTCGATCCCTAAAGCTTAGTGGTTATGTTGCAAGGAGTGTTTGGTTTCTAACAAACCTTATTTGAGCTCCTCTGAGCCAGTATTAGCATTTACACCCCATTATTTCTGTGAAACTTCTGCATTACGTTAGTGGAAGGAGAGGAGCCAGACTTTGGATGCCAGGATAGCATCCACTTGGAAACATTTTGACAAAATGGAGAGTATGCACCGAAAAGAGTCATTTTATAATAACCAATACAACAAGCTGTAGTGGTTATGGTGCAAAAAATTTACATTGTCCACAAAAGTGAAAGTTCAGCTATCTAGTAACTTATATTATAAGAGTGTAGCATTGGGAAAGAAGATGCATTGTCCACCAGTTCCATGGTGGAATTTATATGGATCCTTAAAAGGACCACTATAGGCACCTAGACCACTTCATCTAGAGTTAAACCATGCAGCTGTAAACATAGCAGTTTCAGAGAAACTGCTATGTTTACACTACGGTTAATGCAGCCTCTAGTGGCTGTCTACTTGACAGCCGCTAGAGGCGCTTCTGCACTTCTCACCGTGAGAATCACAGTGAGAAGACTCTGGACATCCATAGGAAAGCATTAAGAAATGGTTTCCTATGGACTGTTTGAATGTGTGCGCGGCGCTGACATCGGCAGAGGGAGGAGATTTCCCCAGCGCTTAGGGAGCCCGCCGCAGGAGAAAGTAAGTGTTTAAACCCTTCAGCCCAGCGGAAGTGGGACCCTGAGGGTGGAGGGAACCTAAAGACCCTATAGTGCCAGGAAAACGAGTTTGTTTTCCTGGCACTATAGTGGTCCTTTAAAAATGGTATGCAATAAATCCATTTTACCCTACAAGCATAATATATATTTAAACAGTTGGATTCTGAATATTCCAAAATATGTGTGGGTGTAGGCCTAGGCTAAACTAGGATTATGAGCAGAGAATATCTGATTTAGACAGAGTTTTCACGCTCTGCATACAACAGGATATGTTATTCCCAATAGTTATTTTCCCCCTGAGGAACAAAATACAGAGAGGTAGTTTCTCTATTCTGTGCAGAATGCGTGCCTTTTTTCATTTAGATCCACGGACTGAACTGTTGAGTTTATATTCACACTATCTACAGTCATTGTACATGAAGAGCTGTATTTTTTTTATATTTCATCAAATGTAAATATTTATAAAAATGTAACAATGAGTAATTCCGCTGCTATCAGAAGGTGTACTTACTTTTCTAAAATATAAACATTTTAATTCACACCTGCCTTGGAAAGATTCCGCCTGATCTTGAAAAACTTTCAACCAATTACGGGTACAGCAAAGAAAACACACAGAAAACAAAACAAAAAAAAAATCAAGGATTAGTGTGATGTTTGTCACACCAATCTAATGTAAAATAAGCCACATGACCCACTTTTTTTTGGTTGTATGAAAACAGTTTTCTTTGTGTACTGAAATGAGGTCAACACAGCCATGTGCTTTAACTTTTATTAACCAGTTAACACACACACACAAAATTTAGCTTCCGATAATTCACTTCTAATGCTATTGTGCAAACCAAGATGGTATTATCAAAAAGAACTGGTTATCCCAAAAATATATGAGCAACACGGGTTAGGTGAGTGTGTTAAATGGCCTGCAAACTAAAAGGGTACTTATCACTTCAGATAGCATTTTATGGCACAGTTTTTTTGTTTTTTTTAATGTGGTATAAAATTCTATCTATACATGGTGCTAGACGTTCTGCTACTAAATGTATAGATTTCAAAACAGGTTTAAATACCGAAGAGCTGAGTGACAGGGAGAGCAGAAGAGACCTCCCACAGGCAGTCCGTTTGCTCTTCAAGGATAGCAAGCACAGCGCCTGCAATGTGGTTGCCATGGTAAAACACTAGCCAACGCTGTTAGCACTGACTAGTGACTATTGGAACAGAATAAATAACATCACTTCATTCGGACACTAGCATGCTGGCAAAGAAACCAGTAATCTTAGAAGAGGGTAGAAGGCGGCCGAGGCGAGCCCATGACGCTGCTAGGTGGGAATTGAGTTTTACTTTGTAAAGGTAACCTAATAATTACATATATGTATGTATTTATATGATCATGTTAGAGTTGTTGCTTTAATGGCATTTTTGAATATTTAAGACTTTGCCACTGGCTACGATATGTTTAACAGAACCTTTTTTGTTAACATTTGTTTAAAATCCTGCTCTGGCACAGCCTAGTAATCAAATGACTCAGGGAGCCACTGGAAAATTATGCCCAGCGTAAATAAAAGGAGGCATATTTCCAAAGCGGCCCACCCCCTGGAAATACTGTGATTAAAACCTTGCAGTGGCATTGCCCAGTTTGAAAGAAATCTTGCATTACCCTTAAATATACTTTTCTCCCAACAGAAGTAGCTCTAAATGTTCTCAACAGTTTAGCAATAATCGTATAGCAAGCTATATTTTACTAGGAAGAACAGTGGTTCCCAAGCCAGTCCTCAAGGCACCACTACCAGTCCAGGATTTAGGAATGACCCAGCTGTGTGTAAGGTGTTTGTTTTTAAAAAGAAAGACAAAAAAAAACCACATTAGACACAACTGTTTAATTCCTAAATCCTGGACTGGTAGGCGTGCCGTGAGGACTGGTTTAAAAACCACTGAGTAAGAAGCACCGTATTAGAATGAGCATTCCATCAGTAGGTTCAGCAATGATTGCCATCAACGTGTGGTTTACATTAGGATTAGGAGACTCTGTGGCTAAAGATCTCTCCAAACTGTTAGCTCAACAGGTAACACTAAAAGGGGGCCATAAATGTACAAAGCACAGCATAATGCCTTTACCTATACCTGGTATATAGGATAGCAAATACTTAACCCCAATGGTATAGTGCTTTAGCTCCAAGTGTCTCTGTAAGACTGATGAACTAAATGAATACATCACATTTTCCTTATTTCCAGATAATGTTAACTATTTCATTGGGTTGATTATTTATAATTATTGAATCAGTAATCCAAAGCATATCTGACTTCTGGATGCAGCTATAATACCTAAGTGAGGGAGATGGCTCATATTACAAATAGCACTGATGAAATATAAAAGGAATGCAGGACTTTTCCAGGAATGCTAAGGGACATTCAAACACTCGTTGAGGCAAAATACATCCCAGCCACAAGGTGGACAATGCTAAGCTTCAACATCAACCTCTAGGTTTGATTCTATGATTTGTCTTTTGACTGATACCGGTATTATACACAAACAGTGTCAAATTACAGTGCTTGAAGGCCAAATATATTGTGTTTTTAGCATAATACTTTACACATTGCTTTGTGATAATGTCACGGCTAGTAATGTGGTCCAGCACCCAGAAACTATGTAAACATATACATAAGTAAGAAAAGGAAAATAACAGGATAGAGCGTAAACCGGACCTTAGAATGGCCGGACTAATACGCTAGAGACAGAGAATGGTCAAAGGGAAAGCCGAGGTCAAGGAAGCCAGAAAATACTCAATACCGATTAAACAAGCCAAGTCAGGGAAACCAGAGATCAGAATAACCAGGGAAACGCCAAGGATCAGGATACCAGGAAATCAGAAACACGAAAATAGCACTCTCAGGAAATCAGGAAACTGAAACCACGACATGGCAAAGTACTGGGAAAAGCTAGGGGTTTAAATACCCCTCTCTAGGCTGTGATTGGTCAGAGGGCGACCTCTGACCCCAAAACGTGTGTGTGCGTTGACGTCGTGACGTCACGCACACGTTGGTATAATTCTCGGGGGCGGAGCTACTCTTCGGCGCGACCACGTGGTCGGCGCCATGTTTGATTCGGGCGTGATGCCCGGAAGAACGGAAGGAGCGGTTCCCGGCTCGACGACGAGCAGGTAAGCTCGTGTTGTCGGCGCGGCCGTGCCGGTCGGGCACGGCCGTGAGGCTCGGCGGGCCAGTGACCGCAACAGATGCACACTGTGAAAAGTTACTGAGTCACCAAGCCTAAACAACAACATACTGGTCTATCAAACAACATGTTATTCTCTGAAGTGGTTCTTTTACTCCATATATATATATATTCACTCTGATATACAATATATAGTTTATTCACTCAGCTATGTTCTATAGTTATTGACTTGGTGGAATAATACTATATATTTTATATATATATATATATATTATATATATAGTATTATTCCACCAAGTCAATAACTATAGAACATAGCTGAGTGAATAAACTATATATTGTATATCAGAGTGAATCAATTGTATCTGCAAGAAAAGTCACAAATGGTTCCTACGTTATAATGAATGCCTCTAAAAAAATCCATTAAAGTGAATCACACACATACATATTTGTTGAACAAAACAAGTCAACTTAGTCTTTCGATTTGTTATGTCACAGGAATAGATCTTTCAATTAGTCCAGCACTGCAAGAACAATGGGTCAACTGTGATGTGTTTAATTATTTCTAAGCAGCGGATGGACTTTCAGAAGTATGACGGAGGATTGGCCGAAATAATTTTTACAGAGCGATGCAGATACCGATGATCAGTCGCCTTTCGGGCCCATTGCTGATAACTGGTGCCAATATTCTGTACATTTAAAGTTTTGGAAAAGTAACAGTCATTACCAAAAATTGGCATAAACTGCAACCACACAGCAAGCAGACAATGCTTCTGAGAATTGGAGAAAGGAACTGCCGAAGGTTAAAGGGACACTATAGTCACCTGAACAACTTTAGCTTAATGAAGCAGTTTTGGTGTATAGAGCATGCCCCTGCAGCCTCACTGCTCAATCCTCTGCCATTTAGGAGTTAAATCCCTTTGTTTATGAACCCTAGTCACACCTCCCTGCATGTGACTTGCACAGCCTTCCATAAACACTTCCTGTAAAGTTGCAAGTTCTGTTTAATTAAGATGTTCTTATCCCCTGCTATGTTAATAGCTTGCTAGACCCTGCAAGAGCCTCCTGTATGTGATTAAAGTTCAATTTAGAGATTGAGATACAATTATTTAAGGTAAATTACATCTGTTTGAAAGTGAAACCAGTTTTTTTTTTCATGCAGGCTCTGTCAATCATAGCCAGGGGAGGTGTGGCTAGGGCTGCATAAACAGAAACAAAGTGATTTAACTCCTAAATGACAGTGAATTGAGCAGTGAAATTGCAGGGGAATGATCTATACACTAAACTGCTTTATTTAGCTAAAGTAATTTAGGTGACTATAGTGTTCTTTGAAATATGGTATTTGCTGGGCCCCCTCTCCTGCACAATACCATCAGACAACCAGAGAGTGTAATGCCCTCCCCCTCCCAGGCAAGAGGCAGGAAAGGTGGAATAAAAATAAATAAATATTTATATAAGCACTTTTTGCCCACAGAATGCAGCTTTCATCCTACTCCACATATATACACATACACACACTGGATCCACTACACAAACACACCGTATTTGTATCCACTCTACACACGCACACTGCATCCTTGTGGGCAGACTCGAGGTGGGTCCTTTGGGAATGAATCAGGGGCTCCAAAATTCTGATTGTAGTCATGCTGATGGGCGTGTGATTGCTGTCAGCGGTCATATTCACTCTCAGACAGCCAGTAAATGCTGGGAACAATGAGATCCCAGGATATATATATTACTGGCATTTATAAAACGCTGATATATGCCGCAGCGCTGAGTACAGTGCTGTTACTGATAGGAGTGTGATTGCGGACAGAACTCACACCCCAATTACTCTGTCAGCCATCCCAGTAGATTAACGTAGATGATTTACTGTTGCAACTCCCTGCCTTCATTGAGCTCCGCATGCAGGGACTTACAGAAAGAGATGACGTGAGGTCATGATGTGGCACTTCATTGAACCAAAAACTGTTGAAAAAGTCAAGTTCGATATCCCACGGGAAGCAAAGCTTCAAAGGAATATGGCAAAGAGACAATAATTCCAAGCTATGTGGCAGAAAAAAAGTAAATTAAACAAAAAAGCTAAATATTTTCTGGACTAGTATAATAAATACCACTGCATAGTCACAATGAGCTATGTGTAAGTGGCATTGAACCGTGTACAGACAGGGCAAGCATTCTCACGGGTGACTCACATCACTTTAGCACAAACATTTTACTTTCAGAGATAATTAACCACTCTATCGAGACATGTATATATTAGAGAAGTAATAAAAACGTAAGCACATCCATTTAATAAGTAACTTACTCTTAAACACTTTAACAAACGATATATATTTTTATTAGCATTATCCGTGTCTGTGGCAAAGGAAAATATAATTGTAAAACTAAAATAATGTTCAAAAGCAAGCTAACAATCTGATATTAACCCCCTTAATGACCAATGAGACAATCACTATAGTATGCTATTAATGAGGTTTGCCTAATATCTTCACAAGAATTCTTTAACAAATTATATGTAGTGGCATGTTTACAGTAAAGCAATCAGTTTTGCAAAACTTACACATGTCCCACTGTTTGACAAACTGGATTGTGAGGCAGGCCTATAAATCCCAGTGATCACCTATAAATCTAGCCTTGCCTTTTAATTAAAATGATCTAGATGCACTGACTAACGTTGTAATTACTGTTCAAATGGGTTGGAACTAGACAGCATAGATAATAAGCTAGAACTTAGCACAGCCTGCAGCAAAAATAGCTTACCTCTGTGTTTCACTGTAAGTGCTACTCCCACAATCCCAGTCACCTCTGGAAGGGAGTGAAAGGGATGGGTAAAGCTAAAAAAAATGTTTACAAATTTTTTTAATCAAAGAGGTATTTTTCTAAACAGCCTGAGCTATGTGCAATGGAAAAACTGACAACCTAAATTGGTGTAAATGTTCCAGGAGCTAATCCACCTAGAATGGCTTTAGATATATCACCAATAGGATTGTGTTAAAATTGATATTGTTAAAAATAAACCAAAGCACAATTAGGTATTTCAGGAAAAAAGTGCAGACGTAGTGTGTGGTGTGTACACCTTTAAATCTGCTATAGGCAGGGTAATTGGAGTATACACCAAATGTTATACTTCATAGGTAAAGTTTGTAAACCATATATAATAGAGATATAGTATACAGAACTGCAACACAGAGTATCCATATCCATCCTAGCCGGTCCCTGTGGCAAAGTTCAAACAAGGACTACTATTTTGCTGGTAACATTCTTGCACATCGTTCCTGGCTTGTTTTTTCATATATTTTAATTTTTAAATACATATTTGTTATATTAATAAACTTCTTGTCATTTAAATCATCTTTTTACATCCAGTATTTTAGAAAACAAGTGGTTTCTTATCTTATTTTAAAGCGATACCTGACTTTATTGCAAAATAGGAAGCAGTTCTATATACTGTATTCCTATATCATATATGGTTTACATCTTTTCACTATAAAGTATATTATAGAGGTGTATACTTCATTCTGTCTATAACAGATTGGAAGATGTATTCACCATATACGGTTGTATTTTGTTACCAAGTCAGGTGACTTAATTCCATCACATTATAGAGAATAGTTCTGTATACTATATCTCTATTATTTATGGTTTACAAACTTTACCTATGAAGCATAACATTTGGTGTATACTCCAATTACCCTGCCTATATCAGATTTAAAGGTGTCCACACCACACACTACTTCTGCACTTTTTTTTCCTGAAATACCTAATTGTGCTTTGGTTTATTTTTAACAATATCAATTTTAACACAATCCTATTGGTGATATATCTAAAGCCATTTTAGGTGGATTAGCTCCTGGAACATTTACACCAATTTAGGTTGTCAGTTTTTCCATTGCACTTCCAGACAGGTTTTTGGTGAACCCCTGTTTTTATCCAGTTTTGAGTAATTTACCGAAAGTCAGACTCCCTCATCCCTGTGTGTTGCAATAGGCATACCAGACAACTTTTAACTATATTTTTAAGCCTGAGCTATGTACCTAAATCAACCGTGCTGTGAAGATTGTAGCACCTTAGAATACTCTAGCAGATTAAATGTGAAATTCACTTTGATTTCACTAGCTAGTGAACATATATATATATAGTCATGCTATAAGTTTGTATTGTTACACGTCAGTCAGAACCATCATATAATGCAGACACTTAAGAATGTATATGAAGCTGGCATTCTCAAACATAAAATTAATTCTTAGGTACCTCATTTAGTCACCTTTGACTATATTTGAAACGCTACTACGATTGTTTACTAAACTGGATATTGAGAATCCAGTGTGGAGAGTGGAGAACTGACGTGGTAATTGAATGGTTTAAAATAGCAAAGTTACAAAATGTTTTCAACTCGTCTACAGTCTCATATCTGATAGTTTGTGCTAGAATTTGCAATTCTGTTGTCAGCCTTGCACAGTCCCCACTTTAGTAAATAGATCTAGATTTCTAAATATCCAATGCTTGCCATCTTTATCCAGAAACAAAAATGTACAACATGCCACCCAAAGCCTAATAAAACCCAATACGAAAGCATAATATTCAATGAGCATTCTTTCAACAGAGAGCGTACCTGTAACAAGCCATTCTGTCCTGTAGAAAGTGTCACACACCAAGAAAATGTGCTGCTCACAATATGACTTGGCTCACACCTTTGGCATGTTAATTGCAGGCTAGGAGCAGATACAGGCCTCTGTAGTCACCCACCCTCCCCTCAAGCCCTTCTGCAAACTTGCAGAACTAGTATGAGGACAGAATTAGCCCGAATTATTGTTATTGTTTAACCCCTTAATGACCAGGGATTAGGAATACACCTATCTAAATGTATGGCATATGATTGACCCTTAAGAAGGTAAAGAACTGAACTTTAAAAATGTAATGAATATGTCTGGTACCCTTTATTTCTTATATTAAATCTAAAAATAATAGCTTTCACTGGAGTGAAGGAATACACTTTCACAAACTGAAAAGTTTTGTCATTTTTTTTTAATACAATGTAATCAGGAGTTATTGTCCTCGGCTTTTATTTCAGTATGAATGGAAATTATCTGCTCTCCAGCATCCCAATAATTAAATTATAGTCTAAAGCACGCTAAATGCTGATGTCAGAGCCTAGCATCACTTGCAAATGGAAGAACAAAAGAAGCAAAAAAGGCATCTTCTCAGACAACAATCCTTTCTGCGCATTATTGTAAGAAATATTGATAAAAGGATTTTGTCTCTGCAATCAATGCATTGGTCGGCTATAACAAACCTGAAATCGTGAAACTGAAGGAACTAATAATTCCACAGACTGACTTTGCAAATCTCCGAAAGATACGACGTGTAAGTGAAACAGTAAACGGATACAGACATCTAGGAGAGTGGGTTTCATGTTCGCAAGGGAAACAAAGTACTCGTGCAATCTGCATAAGGTTGCCACATCACTGTTTTAATCAGCGACTATTATAAAAAATTCATGATTCAGGACTGGAATGTGTAAAACAGAGACCCTAGTGTCAAGTATAAATGTTACTAAACACAGCAGTGATACATATTTATAACCTTATTGGATTAAGGAAACTACCCTATATCTGCATATTAACAGTCCTTCACTCACCAATGGAGAAAACCGACATGGGGGAGCAATAGTACCATTTCTGATTGGAATGATTCCCAATTTGCCAACTTAGGATGGATGAAAAAACAGGTTTGCACGGTCGAAAAAGAACCTGATGCATTGGGATCTTGTGACTTGTTTTCATTCAACTGCAAAAGTATTTCATTAGAATACTTTAGTGTCATTTATAGGATTTTCTGTTAAAGAAAGGTGTCCAGAATTATGTTTGTTCACATGTATGTAGTTATTCTTAAAGCAGACTATGTCTTACTATTTTGGATTTATGTACTAATAAAATAAGTCTCTCCCCCACAGAACAAAGAGAATTTTTATTTACTTATTTTTATAAACAAGTTTTAAAAATAATGCATTCAATAGAAGATCATGGACATCTCATGGATTGAGATTACTTTAACAGCAATATTATTGGTCACTTTTCTGATTTTATTCACATTAGAATATTGGAACTTCCAATTCAAAGCAAAACAGACGTTTTCTTAGTGATTGTTATATCAAACATTTCCGGTTGTGTTTGTAACTGAAATGACAACAGAGCCATGAGAATATAAATTATCCTGCTAGTCTTTTTAAAGTGCGGATCTAAGTACCCTTGTTCACCCTCACTCCCTCAACAATATCTCATTACACAGGAAAAATAAAAAAAGTGTAAGAAAAAAAGACCTCATAAAAATGTGCAGTAACCTTTGTTAGGGTCTTTGTTTAACCTGGGGCCACTATAAGGCTCAGTCTTCCTGCAGCCAGAACCCAAGCCAGACCAAAATGCAAGAGAATAAGAACTACAAAAATATAAGATTTTCATAATGTTAAAGGTTTATAATGATTAATGTTCCAGTTAAAGCCATAGCCAGCAACTTTCACTGATCTTATTAATGGAAATAAAAGAAAGAAGGAAAAGACTAAACAAAACAAAAAAAAAAAAACCCCAACAACAAAAATCACCTTTGATGACTAGACATTGGTACAAAGTACTAATTAATGGGGTGTTTTATTGCAGATTTATTAGTGTACGTGACTAGGCTGCAGAAACACTCCTTAGAATGATGTGAAACAGGAAGCATCGGGATCAAAAAGGATATTACATCAAAATTAGAATTTGTAGCTCGCTTGTGGAACAGCAGTGAACAAATCGACAGTGGTTTAGAATTAATTCTACAGCCATGAATATAATTTTACATTGCTTAGAATACAAAAAAAAAAACACAAGCCTGGAGGTTTCAATAAGTCGCTTTGTGGTCGTCAGACCGTTCTAGCAGTGAAAGAGTTAGGTTCACTTGAGACGACTCAGATGCAGTAAAATGCCAGCTGTGTAGGTAACAAATTTCAAACACCCCTGGTAGAACTAGCAGGATCTGTGGAATTGTGTGGCTGTTCTGTGTGATTCTTAAGCAGTTAGAGTCATATAACAGTTATGCCATTTTATTTTTGCGCTGTTTTGTACAGAGTTGCTTTTAATATTTCACAATAAAATATATCTTTATTGGTGGGAAAGCTCAGTGCTGAAATAACATTTTCCTTATTTTTTCAATATCGTGTTTAGCACTATGAGTCTACATGTGTTTTTACTTTATTTGTTTCTGCAGCTTAAACTACATTCTTCACCTATGTGGCAGGCATTCGAACAGGAGTAACATGTACCATGTATAGTGAAAATGTATAGAGGAAAGAGACCTTTTCCTGCAGTTCTTGTTGTACCAGTTCATGCCTACCAACTATTCAGTGAAGTGAAAACGGTTGATAATATGTAAATAATAAAGCAATACGCCAGGTGGGGGAGGGACCAAGGCCTCAAACACAATGTTTTGATGGATACTTGTTATCATCATTCAAAGGTTATTGAAAGATCTGCAGAAGTATTACAGTGTAAGATAACATGAAAATAATGCATGCAGAGAAAACAGGTGACTTAACACTGTGTCTCTGTAAGATGACAGAATTTTTTTTTTTTTTTTAAATGGATACATGCGGCATAAATTATCCAGAAATATATCTATTGCACATTATGTATGGTGCTAACCAAAAACTACAGGAATTATCAACCCTATCTAGTAACAATAAGAGCTGCAGATGAAATAGCGTTTTCTCAATTGTCAAGTTGTCTCAAGTTGTCTGGCTGTCTGTGTTTTTCCTTGGAGAGAGGAATAATGTCTTTCAGGGACTGCATCTCATTAGGTATATTTATTAAATATTTTACCAGGAAGGATACATTGAAATTTCTCTTGTTTTCAAGTATGTCCTGGGTCCACAAAACATATACATGGGGCCAGTGTTCTCTAAACTGAGCAGGATAATCGGGGGAAGAGCAGAGCCAGCAGTCAGTCACAAGTACATACCTGCTGATGGCAGTTGCTTAGATCCAGCAAAATTGGTAATTAATGAGACACTGGGCCTTAACCAAATGGAGGAGGAGTTGTACATGAAACCATGCATGTTCCTCTGCATCAAATCACATAATAAATAGTTTCATGGGTTCCATAAGAGGTGACTAATTCTGTATTGTACAAATGAGGTGTGGATGGGCCCCATGAATGAAGATATGCAATATGTTCGGAGCTTCTATAATGGTGAATGCATTTTTTTACCCTCATCTGTTCTGTGAAAAACAGCCCTAGGCCTTTTAGAACCATTGAACAGTTACATAACAAAATGTACTCTTGAAAAGTCTGGGGGGTCGGGGACACAACACTTTTAACAAATAAACCAACACCTAGAATTATTAAATGGTTTTGTGCACGAGCAGTACAAAATATCACAACACCTTTCCTGATTAAATTTGCTTCTGCGTATCATCCATACAATCAATTCCTGGGTATCAATTAACGCAAATTAAGTAGTAAAATAATCATTTAGTTACTATTATAGCAAAATCAATAACACAACAAATGCACATGTACACTATACACAAAATATCTAACCTCAACATGCTTAGTGATAAATGTTGCTTTGCAACGCAAGTTAAAAGAACGCTCCAGGCACCATAACAACTTAATCGGAATAAATGGTTATGATGCGTGGCGATCCTGGGGAACGGGTTAGCCTCAAAGTTGGTTTCAAATTTAATGCCAAATTTTGGCTACTTTGGCCTTATTTTTGAAATTTACTTGGAATTCCAGACAATTCTAACTTTAGTCAATTAAACAATAAGTATTTGGACATAGATTAATGTTAAATTACATCCTCTCTGGTGACCATGTTAGCGAACAAGACGTATTTTGGCTTATAATGATATCAAGAAGACTATATAGATCAAGTTGCAAAACTCATCTCTAGCATCCCTAGATAGCCATTATTTGTGGATATCTGGTCAACTTTAAAATGACTAACAAAGCAATATATGGTTATTTATATGGTTTTCAAGCAAAAGGGGTCATGTCCTGGTCTTCTTTAACCCATCAGGGTTATTTAATAAAATGATAATTCAAAGTGAATCTTAAATTTAAGGCCGCAGTAGCCAAACTGGAAGCATTTTTGACTTGGAGAATATTTCCAGTCTGGCTACTTTGATCTTAAGGAACACTATAGTCACCTAAATTATTTTAGCTAAATAAAGCAGTTTTAGTGTATAGATCATTCCCCTGTAATTTCACTGCTCAATTCACTGTCATTTAGGAGTTAAATCACTTTGTTTCTGTTTATGCAGCCCTAGCCACACCTCCCCTGGCTATGATTGACAGAGCCTGCATGAAAAAAAAAACTGGTTTCACTTTCAAACAGATGTAATTTACCTTAAATAATTTGTATCTCAATCTCTAAATTGAACTTTAATCACATACAGGAGGCTCTTGCAGGGTCTAGCAAGCTATTAACATAGTAGGGGATAAGAAAATCTTAATTAAACAGAACTTGCAATAAAGAAAGCCTAAATAGGGCTCTCTTTACAGGAAGTGTTTATGGAAGGCTGTGCAAGTCACATGCAGGGAGGTGTGACTAGGGTTCATAAACAAATGGATTTAACTCCTAAATGGCAGAGGATTGAGCAGTGAGGCTGCAGGGGCATGTTCTATACACCAAAACTGTTTCATTAAGCTAAAGTTGTTCAGGTGACTATAGTGTCCCTTTAAACTTAAAATTTTAAAATATAGTTTTGCGATTCATTATAGTTGGAGCAGTCTGTAAAAAAAAAACCCCACAAATTTCATCTACATCCCCACTCCTACAATGTGATGTTGAGAAGAGTCAAAGAGTCATTCATTAAAAAGCAACTCACTCTTCCATTGGCTTGCTGAGTAGTTTCATTCATATTGTTAATTAGTTTTGACAATTATCACTGCAGAAATAAGAGGTTTTATATAAGATGCTTCCGCTAAAAACAAATGGAGGAACAGGATTGGTACGAGAAATCCCTTACTTCCTGGTTCATGCATATGCTGTAGATTTTTTTGTAAACAAGGGGAATTCAGTGGCGATAACAATAAATAAATATATATATATTATATATATATATATATATATATATGCATGAATATTTTAATGAATAAAATCTATAATCTATCTAAAAAAAAAATGATTAACTCCAGTTTAGAGTTCCCTTAAATCATTTAGGTAAGATGGAGGTTCGCCACATCAGTACAGTTATTTTTGGAAGCTAGGGGAAGAACACAATCTTCAAATTAAATAAAGTTTTATTGAACAATAAAGAAACACATCATGCCTTTCTGTAGAAAAGCAACAACATTCACCGAAATATAAATGCTTAGCGAAAAACTAATTTTCCATGAATTAGTAATAAGTGGCTACTCTAGCAGTCATGAGGAAAACAAACAGAAAGAGGAAAAATAAATTGATGAGCAAACAGGCTTTACAATGGCAAAGTGTAAAGGGAAATAAAGGGAGGGTCCTGCTTTACAAAACGGGTGGTGGATACATTGAACGGGTTCCAAAACAGGGGTGGTTCATAATTACTCAAAAGCACAGTGCCAAATATAGGAGAAAGGTAGCATATCCTGCTATTTAGAAGAAGGAAGGAAGGCTTGTAGCTGGTCTGTCATTAAAATTATATGATCTAAATGGGGGTGATTGAAAATTATATAGAAAAAGCAAGATCACTGGAACGGTTCATATAATACACACACACAATACATATATGGATTATCTTTTTTCTGTCACCCAATTCTTTCAAGTCTCACTTTTGTCACATATACAAGGCATCTACCCTGCTGCAGGGTATCACGGGCCTCAACAGGCCTGCTCTGGTCGTGACATGTTACTTGGCAATTTTAAGGTATAGAAGAGTCAATATTTTTTCGAATGTATAAGCAGAGACATACTCAGAGGCCTGGTAATATCACGGGTGGATCTTGTTCCACTGCTTAACCATAGTGGCTATAAACATGTGCACAGACACAGACACACATACTGCAAATCGAAAAGAGATTATTATGTATAGCGCCATCACATTCCGTAGTGCTGTACAATGGGAATAACAAAGACCTCCAAGCAGGTCCTTCTTACAGAGTTTCACTTCTCATTGAGGAGATTTGTGTTTGATTATTTAGAACACAGTAATTAGCTTGACCAGCAAAATAAAAAATCGTTACTGTAGGAAAACAGACACTTAATTTTTAAAAAGAAAACAAACAAACAAACGAGGGTTAAGATGTTCTTTTCAAAGTGTAAAGTGGTTGCACCCTGTAGGAACACTTTATAGAATACAGCACTGATTCTAATTTAAGCAAAGGATTATAAAATCGACACTTGAAAATAGTTTTGCAAAATAAATGATTTGGTGGAAGCCAGCAGCAGCCCAATTCATAGGATTTCTGAATAAATAAATAAAAAAAAACGTCTGTGACTTGTAATTGATAAAGAGTGCCTATATAAATAAGTAACACTAGACAAGAGGGAATATTACTCTCAGAAAACTCACAAGCAAACAATGGGTATGCTTTGATACTTCATAAAAAGATCTGATTATGATAACATCAGAACCTCTTTATAAAAATGTGGTAAAACTTGTCAGGTAAGAGAAGGTATGCAATGAGCAGTGACTGTACTGTATGTGCACAGCTCTGCATATACATTTACCTACAGGCCCTTGACATAGATCAGTGCCATTTTGTTTAGATTGTTCTGCTAGCATTCTGCGCAGCTACGGAAAATCACCAACAATCTTTTCAGTGACTAAGAACATTCTATCAGAAGCTTACTATTTGAATCTTTACAGTCTGTGTCGAAGCTAAACTACTGGTTCGTCAAGTTCCTCATTAAGAATACAAACACACAAAAAAACAAACAATTAAGTTATATATATATATATATATATATATATATATATACACACACACACACACACACACACACACACACACACACAGCAGTCAACATCAATAGATATCAACAGTAATTATAAATACATAACATACACTTCTTAACATGTGGCCAAAATATGATATCAATCAATATTAATCATGTAGAGCCAACACATTCAGTAGCACTGTACAAAGATAAACAACAAATACCATGTAACTATGACAAACAAGCTATGCAAACAGGAGCAAGAGACAATGTTGGCCCTGCTCAATCAAGCTTACAGTCTAAAGAGAATATAAAGAGACTTGGAGCAACTATAAATGCTTATAATTTACCCTTGCAATTTCTTTTGCCAGCACAGAAACTCCCAAACAACATAAGGCACAAGCAGAGCCAAGTGAGCTTAACACTTCCTGGTTTCAGTGTTCTACAAGCATTAGGAGCATTTATTTTAATTACTAGGAAAAAGGTTTATGTATTATAGCAGCGCAAACTGAAATGTATATCACAAGAAAACATGTTTGGGGTGTATTGACGGAAGGGGCACTAAACATCGAAGGACTAAAGCAAAAATGTATGATTTGGAAAAATTATTTTAGTGAATAAATCCTACTATACTCTGTCATCAGAACAAAATATTACCTATAGCAAGAAAAAAAGAAATTGAGGTCTTAGGAGTGCAGCAAACACCAAAGTAATATGTAGAACTTAAATGTGTGCAACAGCAAGCAAATATCCACATTCAAATCACTGATTGTGCCAATATAATCAGCATTTTTTGTATCATATTTATAAGTTAACAAGTTGTCGTGAAGAAATAACAAAATTATGTAATTAAAGAAAAAATCCTCAATATATTGTAGAATTTAAATTATCTTTACTACACCATTTTAATCATATTCCTGATGAGGGAGCGATGCATTATTTACAAATTGTACGAGCTTTCATTGTAAAGCAAATAGCTTATAATATGTCAGTTGTATGCGTCAAATGTTTACCACACGCCCAATGAGGTTAGATTTGTCACTTTCGGCATTTTCAATAATGAAGGGGATGGGTTTTTGAGGCCCACAAAAAAAAAAAATATTGTGTGTGTGTGTGTGTGTGTGTGTGTGTGTGTGTGTGTGTGTGTGTGTGTGTGTGTGTGTGTGTGTGTGTGTGTGTATATATATATATATATATATATATACACACACACACACACACACACACACACACACACAGGTATTTCTAAAGTTGTCATAAACTTATTGGATGAAAATAAAAAGCTGCATGCATTTAATGGGCCATTAAGCAAAAAAATTGGGAAGTGAAAAAAATGCACTATTATGCAGACTTTTCTTTTTTTTATAAACAGAACCATTTTAAGTAGGAAGTAAAAAGACTGTTCTAGTCACCTACAAAACAGTATTTTTATTGTTCTATTTCAGAAAGTATACGGCCAACATGTGGGTGACAAGCAAAAAGGTTTTTAGTTATAAAGGTTACAGTTCTGATACAAAAAATAAAAATAAAAAAAACTTTGGGGACTTTCCAAAATGCCAAGGCAATAAACCAGATTGATATCAATTGAGTGCAAACGTTAAAACACATTTGCAATGTTTAATACATATGAATACACAGTTAAGTAAATCAACAAAACATTACAATGTCTCAGCATGTTACTAGGTGTGACTTACTTTTTTTTGTAAGTCATCTGCAGCACAGGGCAAGAAAACAGCCTTTTTTTGCATAACAGAAGAGAACATTCCACATTCATATCGTTCTATGGGCTAGTAACTTTTCCACTTCTGACAACTAACTTTTCCTGCTCACTGACCTGCATTTGCATGTTATAGATTAGACACTGTGAAATCACACACAGAGGTAGTCGAACTGATTTAGAAAAATGTGCATTTTATCTGCCCTGAGCCAGAACTCATGCAAGCTGAGACAGCTTAATGGGTGAGCTCCTTCCTGTATTGTGCAAACAAGTCAGGCCACATAGAGAGAGAGAAAGAGAGAGCAAGAGAGAGAGCTTCTCCTAACCCCAAGCAAGCACCCTCCAACTAACAACATCAGTGAATAGCTAACACATTATCACCACTTTAATAAAACAATCCTCCCCAACAGCAAACATACATAGAGGGGGCTGGGGGGATAACTCCTTAAAAAGTGAAAAATTTACAAATAAAAACTTGGGTAGAACAACATAAAATACATAAAATTAATAAACATCAACAAAGTACAAGCCAGTGTTAAAGCACTTCCTCCTGTCCCCCAGTACCTTTAAGAAGGGGTGTCCCTAGTCGCCAGGGCAGCAGCAGCTCACTCAGTGGAGAGGGCACTCAGAGAGAGGGGGCAGCAGGAGTTCAGTGAAAGAAGGGGGCACTCAGTGGAGTGGGCAGCAGAACCGGTCCAGGCTCGGGCTTGTGCAGGGCAGGAGGCGAGCTGCCATGTAGGCCTTTAGCAACGAGAAGCAGCTCTCAGAGAGAGGGGGAGAGGGAGAGGAGACAGAGAGAGAGAGAGACGGAGGGAAGCAGAACAGAAAAGAGGAAGCAGTGGGAGCCGCACGCAGTAGATAAACAAATTACCCTGACACAAAAGAGGGCTGTCATTTCCAGCCAGCAGGCTCAGATGAATGGGGAGCAGGGTGCTGCTCGGAGCCGAGGGGAGGGGACAGCAACAACACCCACTTCTCAACAGGTTCATCAGCCATCTCCCATAGAAACACGCCTGCTGCAGCCGCCTGGGCTGTGGGAGCAGCAGCTGCTGGCTGGGCCGGCCCGTCCTCCTCCTCCTCCTCCTGCCTGCCTGGGTGGAAGGATGGATAGGGTGGGTGGATGGATGGCTTGCAGCATGCAGCCCATTGTCTGCACAGATCAATTATTGAAGCCAAGCTCTTCATCTTGTAATAAGATACCTGACGGCCTCACAAAAAGCCATAGCGACCTTGTAATTAGCCAGGCCTAATGCCACGGGCCTGTGAAAGCAACCTAATACCCCCATACAGGGATAGCCAGGCTGACTAAAACATACTGTAACTTGCCCCCTCACTGCCAATACTAGCCACAGACTGGGCAACAGTGTCAAACTCCTTCACAGACCCAATCTGCTAGAGTTAAAAAATAAAGACTACATAGGGTTTGTTTTTATATTAAACAGTCAAAAATGCACAAGGTCCAGGTGCTTTATAATGTCATTATTGTAAACAGAATTATTCATTTTTTTAAGAATTCAAAATCAAGAATTAAACAGGTATTGGTTGATTTTTTACCAACAAAAGAAAGGCCTGCTGTATCAAAATAGTCATATTTAAAGTCTCCGTTCTATTTAGGTTCTATTTTGGAATCCCATATACAGGAGCAATGCAAGAATTATTATAATATTACCTTACAGAAATGGGTAATGAGTTCATATACACAGAGCAATACAATCTCATTAGTAGTGTTTTGGCCGTATAACTTGCGCTCTGAATGTTTGCCTCGCTTGTTAAAATATTATTATGTTTGTCAAACCTCTTTCGTTGGCCACAATAAACACCAGTCAGCAAATGGGTAATCCTCCCTGTTCCTTATTCTTTGCAGCAAGTAACACACAAATACACATTTCATACAAATTTTGGCAAACAGTGTTTCTTTACGGGTTACGATAAAAGAAAAAAAAAATAACTATGCATAACATACATTACTTACCAATAGTGATGTCCCGAACAGTTCGCCGGGAACCGTTCGCCGGCGAACATAGCGTGTTCGCGGTTGCGAACATGCGCGATGTTCGGTCCGCCCCCTATTCGTCATGGAGGTGGGAGGGTCTGGGATGGAGGGTCTGCTGCTGATTGGCTGGAATGTGTCTGCTGACTGTGAGGTACAGGGTCAAAGTTTACTGAATGATGACAAATAGGGGGCGGACCGAACATCGTGCGGCGAACTGTTCAGGACATCACTACTTACCAACAAATATATACATAACGTTTAAAAAAGATAATCAGCCATGCAATGGTCAAATCGACAACTGAAAATACCATTTAAAAAAAATCCATCCTCCATAAACCATAAAAGATTTACACCATACCACCATACCACCTTTACACCATAATTAAAAAAAAAAAAAAAAACACTGGAATCATATAAAACAAAAATTTATATATATATATATATTTTATTTTATTTTTTTTCATTTATTATTTTACAATTGTATTAAAACGTCAACAAAAGACAGAAGGCTTGGTGAGGCAAGTGATATAGCTCTTCTGCCTTCTTATCTTCCACGCTGTGATTTCTCTTACTCAGCTGGCCCTTAAAATATTCAAATTTTTGCGCACTTTGCTACCTGCAGCCAATCACCACCACCACGTTCACGTTGCTACCTATTCTGCCCTGAAACAGGGTTAACCTCTTAATTACCCTACATTTAAACACACTACAGAAATTGTTTTATGGACTAAATCAGTCCATAGCATCTCAGTTGGGTAAAACGTCATAGAATGAGCACATTCCTAACTAAAGTAGGAGCATTATACCTGAATATACTGGTACTATAGGCAGTGATGGAGTAATGGGATACCTAATTTAGGAGGAAAATTTGCCTTAAGAGAAACATGACATATGACTATTTCTGCTGGAAAATAGTTTTGGGGTTACTCACTAAACTGGAAAATGTGGAGAATTGACAAGACATTTACAAATGTTAGGCCAACATTCCCGAGCAAAAAATAAATAAAAATTAGACTGTTTATTTTTCAAAATTTTGACATTTTTCCCTAAAATATAAAATCAATCAACAATGTTCAGTTCAGTGAATAACATTTCGGTGATCCCGATCAGTTCAGTGGATAAATATTAAATAACATTTAGGCTAATGAGTGTTTGACACTCCTAATTTCTGGTTGTCCTGAACACCCACCCAGTTTACCATACCCATAAGACACTGATATTCGCAGGTCATTCAATTACCACTTACACCCTTATTGTTGAACTGGAACCCCAGCATTTGTAAATAATTTGAGACATATCTATGGCAGAAAATTGCATCCAATTTCTAGCTGCAGACCACAGTTTGACAACTCCAAAAACGTATCAAATGCATTAAAGTAGTATTGGTGCCCAGAGTGTTTCTTTAAGGCTACATAAATCGGATAGGTTTTGGAAGTACATTCTAGATGCCTTACATTTGGCCACGATGTAACAGATTGATTTATTTTACACATCACATGCTCTGCTTGTCTAGGGCTAGGCCACTTATATTACAAGCTTCATAGGTTAACCCCTCCCCACACAAAGGCCAATATGAATAATCCATAATGCATTGCATAATTGTGTTCTTTCTGGGTGTTCCTCCCATCTAAGAACTATGAATAATACAGAACGATCTCATTAAAAAGTAGAACAGCAATGATTTATTAGTGTTCTGTGTATTTTGAAGAATAAATATCTCATGTAAAGCTTGTCAGAGACTGATTGTGTACCACAATGCTAGTAAACACACACACACACACAGACACAGTGATCAGCAACAACATTAAAACCATCTGCCTAATATCATGCAGGTCCCCCTTGTGCTGTCAAAACAGCTCTGATGTGTCAAGGCATGGACTCCACAAGACCTCTAAATGTGCCCTGTGGTATCTGGCACCAAGACATTGGCAACAGATCCTTTAAGTCCTGCAAGTTGCGAGACGGGGCCTCCATAGATCGGATTTGTTATTCCAGTGCATCCCATAGACGGATTGAGATCTGGGGAATTTGTAGGCCAAGGTAACACATTGAAGTCTTTGTCATGTTCCTCAAACCATTGAAAGAGTTTTCTTTGGTGGACAGTGGTCATCATGGGCATTCTGACCAGGCTGAAACTACACAGGTCCATACACGGCAAACCTCAATTAACTATGTTCTGACCCTTTTCTATCATGGCCAGCATTAAGTTTTTCAGAAAACTGAGCTATGATAGCTCTTCTGTATGATCGGACTAGGCGGGTTAGCCTTTGCTCCCCACATGCATCAATGAGCCTTTGGCACCCATGACCCAACGCTGGTTAACTTGTTGTTCTTCCTTGCACCACTTTTGCTATGTACTAACCACCGCATGTTAGGATCAACCCACATGACTAGCTATTTTGGAGATTCTCTGATCCAGTCGTGTAGCCCATGGTTCCGCAACCCAGTCCTCATGGCCCACCAACAATCCAGGATTTATGCATTTCCATGTTTTATTCCATGGAGATACTGATAAAACCTGGACTGTTGGTGGGCCATGCAGACTGGGTTGGGGAACACTGGTCTAGCCATCCCAATTTGGTCCTTGTCAAAGTCACTCAAATCTTTTTGCTTGTCCGTTTTTTCTGCTTCCAACACATTAATTTCACGAACAGACTGTTCCCTTGCTGCCTAATATATCCCACGCACGCCTTGACAGGTGCCATTGTAACAGTATAATAAATGTTGTTGTTTTTTTTTTTAATTCACCTGTCAGTGGTTTTAATGTTGTGGCTGATGGGTGTGTGTACTATTATTTGCACATTGCAAACTTTTGTAGAGTATAAGACGGCAGAAAACAATAGAACACTCAGCTGACCAATGATGCAAATTTGCATGTCTACCTATACATGGACTACAAGAAAAATAAAAATATTCTGTTTTGGCGAGTACCTTTTCCAACATTAATATGTTTATATACAATTATAAAAACTGGTTGTATTACAATTGCTACAGTTTTCTGATGTAAACCTCTTATGCATAACTTCCATTGTGTACTGTAGTTATCAGTAAGCATGCATACCATCCAACAATTCCATCCGGCATGACGTATTGGACCTCTTGTTCTGCTATTCAAATTTATTTCACTGTTGTCGTCAAAATAAAGTCCCCAAAAAAGCACATCATTAGATGCAAAGCAAATACAAGTTATATTGCCCGTGTACAACAGATGGAGGCCAATTTAATTCTCTCTGACATTTTATCAACAGCAACAATGAATGACCAATTCACTGCAGTTATGGCAATTGTCGTACTTTTTCAGCAGTAAAATAAATAAATCCAGCCAAGTTTTCTTTTGGTTAGTTTTCAATAAAAAGGTAAGGATCCAGTGTCTATTTTAAAATTGAGCTGAAGTGGTCTGGGTGCCTATAGTGGTCCTTTAAACGTCTGCAGAGATTGGCTGCTTAGAGACTACTTAGGACTGACTGACATTTGGATTTCTGACAATTTGGATTTCTGCCAATTCACACTTTAGTGGGGGAGGAGGTAGTGAAAGCTTTGCAGATGTTTTGGCGGGTTAGGTCAAGAGAGTTAATGAAAGTTCCCTAAGTATCCACCACTGGTACTGGAGGCAGGGAGTTGCTCCTAACGAACCCCAGGTAATAAAACTAAACCATTTTAAAACGGTTTGACTACCTACAACAGGTTATTACCAGGGCACTCTTAGCGCAATAAGCACTGCAGCAAACTATAGTGGCTCCTTTAAGAACAATGTACATATATTACCATGTCATTTTTTAAAGATAAAGTTCAATGTAAAAAAAAAAAAAATAAGTACGTTCCTTTGCCTGCTCATTGATGCAAATAGGCTTTGTCATACTATATTTGGGCCATTGTCAAAAGTAGAAACAGTTACGCCTAACTTCAGAGAAAACATACAGCCATGCATGTCATGAGAAACAATACCTTCACAAGCTCTTTCTCTAGCATTATACTGCTCCAAGAATAAGAAACATTTCATATTACATATGGCCTTAAAAAAAACAAATTACAAATGTAGATGGGCCTATTCATCTTGCAGAAACCAACCAAATTAATTAATTCCAGTTAGAGTGTTGAATAAAATTTGATTCTGAGAAAATCATAAAAGGTGTTCTATCAACCACCAGTGCTGGACTGGGGCAAAAATGTGTCCAGGTTAGTTAAAGGCATAGCAGCCCAATAGGTGGGGGGCAGGGCCAGTCACGGCCTGTCACCACCAACTATACACACACATACAGAACTAGGTGGATAAATATAATGTGTGCCATTTCCCCATTTTAGGCCACTACTGAGCAGTTTAAATATATATTCAATATGTATGTATTAACTTCTACAAGTTCTACAATGAAGGCAAAAAAAAGTTAATTTACAGAAGTGAATGTTACAGGAACCAGTATCCCTCTATTATCTTATCAAGAAAGTAATGGTATAGTAAACAACTTTAGCCTAAATCCACAGGATTCATAGAGTAATGCTAGTAAATGAGATCCAAAGGAGCAGTTGACAATATAAAATGAGAATTATGTAACAGTTGGGCAAATGCAAAAGGGAAGCATGAAGTATGTTTCTCGCAAACTGACCATATTCCATTGGCAGCAGAAATATCCAAAATGTATTGCACAATGTGTTTAATTTAGAATGTCTTATCTCCCGTTGTGGCAAATATTTGCTAGAACCTACAGTAGCCTCCTGTATCAAAGGTCAATTAACAGAAGGAGATGCAAACTTCTAAAGTAAACACATTGTGCCAAAAAAATTGCTACTTTTTTTTAATGACGGCTTTGTGAGACACATCCAAGGGAGGTGTGACTAATGCTACACAAAGTGATTTAAAGGAACACTATAGGAACCAGAACCACTAACCTAACCTGTAGTTAAGCTGTAGTAAAACATAAATGGTTATTTCACTGTGAAAACATTGAAAGTGTCTTTGGGAAAAAAGTGATGGCTTGCTAAGTGTGCAGTTCAAGATTTGCAGCCTTTGCAAGCTTTTTTTTTTTCCAATTTGTGATTTATTTATTTTTTATTGTTTTTCAAAAGTTGACATGTAGTACAGTATCCTTACAGAATATATATGCCATGGCAGAAAGTAATACAACACATTGCCGTTAGATGTAACATCAGTATTACATGTTACAGAATAGAACATCATGCTACTAGTGATACAGTAACATTGCCTATAACTGTCCAGAATTTAAAGGATCACTATAGGGTCAGGAACACAAACATGTATTCCTGACAGGGCTGCAATCAGAAATTTTAGGGCCCCTGACACAGCTCAAGATCTGGGCCCCCAGGGCCAGCCCCGAGTCCGCCCACAAGGATGAAGTGTGTGTGTGTGTATAGTGGATGTAGAATGTGTGTCATGGATGCAGTGTGTATAGTGGATGCAGATTGTACGTTTTGTGTAATGTATGAATGTTTGTATGCATGCATTAGATGCAGAGTGTGTGTGTAGTGAATATAGGTGTGTATAGTGAATGCAGAGTGTGTGTTTTTGTAGTGGATGTAGTGTGCATAGTAAATCTAGTGTGTATAGAGCATGTAGTGTGTTTGTAGTGAGTGCAAAGTGTGTTTAGTAAATGTAGTGTGTGTGTGTATGTGAAGGTGTGTGTGTATGTGAGGGTGTTTGTGTAGTGCAAAGTGTGTAAAGTGAATGTAGTGTGTGTGTGTGTGTGTGCAGTGCAGAGTGTGTTTAGTAAATGTAGTGTGTAGTGAGTGCAATGTGTGTATAGTGAATGTAGTGTGTGTGTAATGCAAAGTGTGATTAGTGAATGTAGTGGTTGTAGTGAGTGCAGAGAGTGTATGGTGAATGCAGTGTGAGTATGTGTAGTGCAGAGTGTGTTTAGTGAATGTAGTGTGTGTGTGTGTAGTGCAAAGTGTGTATAGTGAATGACCGGTTTGGCAGTGTAATGGTGTGAGATGGCATTTCTTTGGGGGGCCACACAGCCCTCCATGTGCACACTATAGTGAATGTAGTGTGAGTGTGTGTAGTGCAGAGTGTGTTTAGTAAATGTAGTGTGTGTGTGTAGTGCAAAGTGTGTATAGTGAATGTAGTGTGTGTGTGTGAAATTGAGCTGAAGTGGTCTGGGTGCCTATAGTGGTCCTTTAAACTTCTGCAGAGATTGGCTGCTCAGAGACTACTTGGGGGGTAGTGAAAGCTTTGCAGATGTTTTGGCGGGTTAGCTCAAGAGAGTTAATGAAAGTTCCCTAAGTATCCACCACTGGTACTGGAGGCAGGGAGTTGCTCCGGACAAACCCCAGGTAATAAAACTAAACCATTTTAAAAGTGTGTTTAGTTAATGTAGTGTGTGTGTAGTGCAGAGTGTGTTTAGTGAATGTAGTGTTTGTAGTGAGTGCACTTAGTGAATGTAGTGTGTGTGTGTGTGTGTAGTGCAGAATGTGTTTAGTGAATGTAGTGTGTGTGTGTGTAGTGCAGAATGTGTTTAGTGAATGTAGTGTGTGTGTGTGTAGTGCAGAGTGTGTGCTTGTACAGATGCAGTGTGTGTGTAAAATAGAGGGGAGGGAGTATTTTTATTTATTCATCTATTTGTGTATATTTAAATTTTATTCCCCCCTCCCTGGTTCTTACCGTGCCACGGAGGGGGGAGATCGCATTCCCTGGTGGTCCGGTGGCATGGTGGAGGGAGCCAGCCGCGTTACATTGAAGAGGGGGCCCAGCAGCACACACTGTCTTCCTTTCCAGCTCCTCTCTGACTAACTCTCGCGAGACAGGCCTGCGTGCTGTGCGGAGCGTTGCCATAGTAACCTGTGACAACACTCTGACGGCCGCAGGAAAGTTAGACAGAGAGCAGCTGGAAAGGAGGACAGGGTGTGAGGCTGGGCCCCCTCTTCAATGTACAGGTAGCAGGGAGCCCTCTGTGCACATATATATAGCGAAAATTGCTATATATATATATATATATATATATATATGTGCACATAAGGAATGTGGGGCTCTGACTGCCAGAGTAGTTTGGGCCCCCCAGGACCGCCGGGCCCATGACAACTGTTATGGTTGTCATGCCCTGATTCCGGACCCTATAGTGTTAACACCACCATCTAGCCCCCCTGGGCCCCTCATGCCTCCATAAACATAGCACAATTTTACTGTATTCAAGACTGGAGTTGTAGATCTGCATGCTGTTTGTCTCAGAAAAACAAGCAGTCTGTTGACATCATCAGAAGTGTTAGCCTGATCCAATCACAGTGCTTCTCCATAGGATTGGCTGAGACTGACAAGGAGGCAGATCAAACACAGCCCTGGCCAATCAGCATCTCCTCATAGAGATAAATTGAATCAATGAATCTCTATGAGGAAAGTTCAGTGTCTGCATGCAGAGGGAGGAGACACTGAATGTTTGGATGCATTTTAGGCAGCCATGACCCAGGAACGATCTCTAACAACTATCTGAGGAGTGGCCAGGGAAGTTATCACTAGGCTGTAATGTAAACACTGCATTTTCTCTGAAAAGACAGTGTTTACAGCAAAAAGCCCGAAGGTAATGATTCTACTCACCAGAACAAATTCAATAAGCTGTAGTTGTTCTGGTGACTATAGTGTCCCTTTAAGGTAAAGTTAGAATAACAGGGAGGTAAGGGAGATGGATGGACAAGAGAAGCTTTCTCATGTCGTCTGGCAAGGTTTTTCTATGCAGCTCAGGGGGAGTGCAGAATTACTTTTGGGCTTACCAAACTAAATCACGGGGTTGGAGGAAAGATGTAGCACTCTGTAGTGGATGTTGAGTCTACTCATTTAGGATTTTAAATATTAGTATATTCCGGCCAGGCGGGTGACACAGTAGGCCAAAGTGTCGTTTGTACTAGATAATGTACATCAGATATTGCGTCCTCTACATTGAGGACTAAATAAATACAGCCACCCTTATCTGATTTGCTAGAACTCTTATTGGTGTGGTAATTATACAGAGATGTAATTAAAGCTTTAGGGTGTACTCACCCTCAGGAGTTTTCCACTTCTGGTAGTTCAATAACCGCATATGGTTAGGTGTTGGAAAAACCCTATAATGAAGTAAATGTACACTGCTCAAAAAAATAAAGGGAACACTTAAACAACACAATGTAACTCCAAGGCAATCACACTTTTGTGAAATCAAACTGTCCACTTAGGAAGCAACACTAAGTGACAATCAATTTCACATGCTGTTGTGCAAATGGGATAGACAACAGGTGGAAATGATAGGAAATTAGCATGACACCCCCAATAAAGGAGTGGTTCTGCAGGTGGTGACCACAGACAACTTCTTAGTTCCTATGCTTCCTGGCTGATGTTTTGGTCACTTTTGAATGCTGGCGGTGCTTTCACTCTAGTGGTAGCATGAGACGGAGTCTACAACCCACACAAGTGGCTCATCCAGGATGGCATATCAATGCGAGCTGTGGCAAGAAGGTTTGCTGTGTCTGTCAGCGTAGTGTCCAGAGCATGGAGGCGCTACCAGGAGACAGGCCAGTACATCAAGAGACGTGGAGGAGGCTGTAGGAGGCCAACAACCCAGCAGCAGGACCGCTACCTCGGCCTTTGTGCAAGGAGGAACAGGAGGAGCCCTGTCAGAGCCCTGCAAAATGACCTCCAGCAGGCCACAAATGTGCATGTGTCTGCTCAAACGGTCAGAAACAGACTCCATGAGGGTGGTATGAAGGGCCGACGTCCACAGGTGGGGGTTTTGCTTACAGCCCAACACCATGCAGGACGTTTGGCATTTGCCAGAGAACACCAAGATTGGCAAATTCGCCACTGGCGCCGTGTGCTCTACACAGATGAAAGCAGGTTCACACTGAGCACATGTGACAGACTGGAGTCTGGAGACGCCGTGGAGAACGTTCTGCTGCCTGCAACATCCTCCAGCATGACCAGTTTGGCAGTGGGTCAGTAATGGTGTGGGGTGGCATTTCTTTGGGGGGGCCGCACAGCCCTTCATGTGCTCGCCAAAGGTAGCCTGACTGCCATTAGGTACCGAGATGAGATCCTCAGACCCCTTGTGAGACCATATGCTGGTGCGGTTGGCCCTGGGTTCCTCCTAATGCAAGACAATGCTAGACCTCATGTGGCTGGAGTGTGTCAGCAGTTCCTGCAAGACGAGGGCATTGATGCTATGTACTGGCCCGCCCGTTCCCCAGACCTGAATCCAATTGAGCACATCTGGGACATCATGTCTCGCTCTATCCACCAACGTCACGTTGCACCACAGACTGTCCAGGAGTTGGCAGATGCTTTAGTCCAGGTCTGGGAGGAGATCCCTCAGGAGACCATCAGCCACCTCATCAGGAGCATGCACAGGCGTTGTAGGGAGGTCATACAGGCACGTGGAGGCCACACAAACTACTGATCCTCATTTTGAGTTGTTTTAAGGACATTACATCAAAGTTGGATCAGCCTGTAGTGTGTTTTTCCACTTTAATTTTGAGTGTCACTCCAAATCCAGACCTCCATGGGTTGAAAAATGTGATTTCCAATTTTTAATTTGTGTGTGATTTTGTTGTCAGCACATTCAACTATGTAAAGAACAAAGTATTTCAGAAGAATATTTAATTCATTCAGATCTAGGATGTGTTATTTTTGTGTTCCCTTTATTTTTTTGAGCAGTGTATATAAAATTAAGTACTTAGGTGGGATTCTTTAGAACCCATTCTCTTCACACTGCCTGCCAATAACCCTGCTCATGTAATGTGAGCCTCATCTCCATTTTGTAGTGTCGTACTTGGGTTATACGTTTTATAAATTCTTGCATGGGTAGATGTTCTTTAGCAAGCCAGTGTTTAGCTATCTGGTATAGTGCCGCTATGAGAATGTGAAAAACGAAGTAAAATTTCTTTACTCTAAAGTTGGAGGTCATCTTATACACGGAATGTCACTGCAGAAGTTAAAAAAAACAAAAAAAATCCTAATGCAAGATGGCTCCTGCACGTTGTGTACTACGGTGTACTACGTCAGTGTACTACGGCCCACACACAAACCGGTCTTCCCTCCTGCCGATCCGCTTCTGAATGCTGTGGCAAGGAGGAAGAGTTCCATATATGTGCGGGAGCTGCAGCAGACGTCAGCACTAACCACCAGCGGTGCTCCAGAGACATGCCACACTATAATAGGAGCAGCCAAATTACGATATGCTCTATCTCAGGTAGGTCTTCTTTCCAATTTATATTTATGGGGGAGGAAATGGGGATCAGGGAGAAGAGGGAATACTACTGTGATGTCCCAGCATGCCTTCAAACCACCTATTGTATTGTGGGAGCTGTAGTTTTCCAGCATGCATTATGGAGCCATTAACTTCACAGAGTACATTAGGACAAGGGAGGCATGAGAATGAGAAGTGTGTTGTTCTCCTCACGTCACCTCTAAAATAGTTGTTCTATTTGATCTTTGAAATATTTATTTTTGGGCTCAAAATATAGGGGTCATATATGGGGCTGTCTTATACACGGAAAAATAAAGGAGGAGTAAATTTAACAGATTTGGGATATGTCTCCTCTTAGACCAGCAAGATGAGGAAAATTGGTGTGTTAGGTACAGTCAAGTGTGTGTGGGTTTTGATGAGTGTTATAACATTTTGCCATTTGGCTTGCAGTTGAGTGCAATGCCGCCAAATGTGTAGAAAAGTGCCCATATTGTCTTGGCAATACCAACATCTATTGGATTTGAAGGGACATATTGTTGCTATATGGGTAGTTACCATAAATCACCTATAAAATAGTTTATGTGCACACACTTTGAAAAATTATGCATGTATTCATTGGGAGTATATCTACTAAATAGTGATGTTCTCTCTTTTTGCCCATTTAAGCAGTGGAGTGTTCCTTTAACATAGCCAGGTTCACTAAACAATGTACTGGGCAATGGTTAAATTGCTATAGTAGCTGTGTTGCAGTAGAACTGCTCTTGAAAATAATCTACTTCGAGTTGGATGATCTCAGGGACGTTTTAGCCACGAGGCAAACAACGCATTTGCCTTGGGCGGCATTTTCCAGGGGGCGGCAAAAAAAGCCGCCCCCAAATGCCCAGGGCAAATGTCTTGTTAGCCTTGCGGCTAACTGACAAGCCAGGCAGACGGGCTTACCCCGCCCCCAGCCTCCTTACCTTTGGGAATGCTGAGAGGTTCTCTTTCTCCCTGGGGGTCCAATGCTGCTGGGCGGTCTGGGGGGGGCGCTGGCGGGCAGCTGGCGAGGGAGCACTTCCTCTGAGCTGTCTGCTCAGCTCCCTCGCCGCCGCAGAGTGAGGCTGGGAGCCGGAATATGACGTCATATTCCGGCTCCCAGACTCACTCTGCGGGCGGCGCGCGAGGGAGCTGAGCAGACAGCTCAGAGGAAGTGCTCCCTCGCCAGCCGCCCGCCAGCACCCCCCCCCCAGACCGCCCAGCAGCCACTGGACCCCCAGGGAGAAAGAGAACCCCCCAGCATTCCCAAAGGTAAGGAGGCTGGGGGCGGGGTAAATTAAAAAAAAAAATGTGTTAATGTGAGTGAGTGTGTGTGTGTGTATGTGTCAGTGTGAGTGTGTCTGTTAGTGAGTGTGTCGGTTAGTGTGTGTGTGTGTGTGTCTGACTGTGTGTGTCTGTTAGTGTGTGCCTGTTAGTGAGTGTGTGTGTGTTTGTGTGTGTCTGTTAGTGAGTGTGTGTGTGTCTGTGTGTGTCTGTTAGTGAGTGCGAGGGTGTTTCTGTTAGCTAGTCAGGGGTCAAGTCCTGGGGAAAAAAGTGTGGGAACTCACCCAAGATTCCGCCTCCCCCCCCCCCCCTAAAAAAAAAAAATTACACTCCTATGCATATAGTGCAGTGCAGGATGTGTATTATTAATGTAGTGTGTTTGTAGTGAATGCAGAGTATGGATAATGAATGTAGTGTGTTTGTAGTCAGTGCAGTGTGTATAATGAATGTAGTGTGTTTGTAGTGAATGCAGAGTATGGATAATGAATGTAGTGTGTTTGTATTCAGTGCAGTGTGTATAATGAATGTAGTGTGTTTGTAGTGAGTGCAGTGTGTATAATAAATTTAGTGTGTTTGTAGTGAGTGCAGAGTGTGTATAATGAATGTAATGTGTTTGTTGTGAGTGCAGTGTGTGTATAATGAATGTAGTGTGTTTGTAGTAAGTGTAGAGTGTGTATAATGAATGTAGTGTGTTTGTAGTAAGTGTAGAGTGTGTATAATGAATGTAGTGTGTTTGTAGTACGTGTAGTGTGTATAATGAATGTAGTGTGTTTGTAGTAAGTGTAGAGTGTGTATAATGAATGTAGTGTGTTTGTAGTGAGTGTAGAGTGTATAATGAATGTAGTGTGTTTGTAGTAAGTGTAGAGTGTGTATAATGAATGTAGTGTGTTTGTAGTGAGTGTAGAGTGTTTTTTTTAGTGATTGCAGTGTGAATAATAAATCTAGTGTGTTTGTAGTGAGTGCAGAGTGTGTATAATGAATGTAGTGTGTGTAGTGAATGCAGTGTGTATAATGAATGTAGTGTGTAGTGAGTGCAAAGTGTGTATAGTGAATGTAGTGTGTTTGTAGTGAGTGCAAAGTGTGTATAGTGAATGTAGTGTGTTTGTAGTGAGTGCAGAGTGTGTATAATGAATGTAGTGTGTTTGTAGTGAGTGCAGAGTGTGTATAATGAATGTAGTGTGTGTAGTGAATGCAGTGTGTATAATGAATGTAGTGTGTAGTGAGTGCAAAGTGTGTATAGTGAATGTAGTGTGTTTGTAGTGAGTGCAAAGTGTGTATAGTGAATGTAGTGTGTTTGTAGTGAGTGCAGAGTGTGTATAATGAATGTAGTGTGTTTGTAGTGAGTGCAGAGTGTGTATAATGAATGTAGTGTGTTTGTAGTGAGTGCAGTGTGTATAATGAATGTAGTGTGTTTGTAGTGAGTGCAGAGTGTGTATAATGAATGCAGTGTGTTTGTAGTGAGTGCAGAGTGTGTTTAATGAATGCAGTGTGTTTCTAGTGAGTACAGAGTGTGTATAATGAATGCAGTGTGTTTGTAGTGAGTGTAGAGTGTTTTTTTAGTGATTGCAGTGTGAATAATAAATGTAGTGTGTTTGTAGTGAGTGCAGAGTGTGTATAATGAATGCAGTGTATTTGTAGTGAGTGCAAAGTGTGTATAATGAATGCAGTGTGTTTGTAGTGAGTGCAGAGTGCGTATAATGAATGCAGTGTATGTAGTGTGTTTGTAGTGAATGCAGAGTGTGTATAGTGAATGTAGTGTGTAGTGAATGCAGAGTGTGTATAGTGAATGCAGTGTATGTAGTTTGTTTGTAGCGAATGCAGAGTGTGTATAGTGAATGTAGTGTGCAGTGAGTGCAGAGTGTGTATAATGAATGCAGAGTCTATATAATGAATGCAGAGTGTGTATAGTGAGTGCAGAGTGTGTATAATGAATGCAGTGTGTATAATGAATGCAGTGTATGTAGTGTGTGTGTGTGGTGAATGCAGAGTGTGTATAATGAATGCAGAGTGTGTATAGTGAATGTAGTGTGTGTAGTGAGTGCAGTGTGTACAGTGAATTTAGTGTGTTTGTAATGAGTGTAGAGTGTGTATAATGAATGTAGTGTGTTTGTAGTAAGTGCAGTGTGTGTGTGTGTGTTGGATTATGTGTGTGTGTGTGTTGGATTATGTGTGTGTGTGTGCTGGATTATGTGTGTGTGTGTGTGTGCAGGATTGTGTGTGCTGGATTATGTGTGTGTGTGCTGGATTATGTGTGTGCTGGATTATGTGTGTGCTGGATTATGTGTGTGTGTGTGCTGGATTATGTGTGTGTGTGTGCTGGATTATGTGTGTGTGTGTGCTGGATTGTGTGTGTGTGTGCGTGCTGGATGATGTGTGTGTGTGCTGGATGATGTGTGTGTGTGCTGGATGATGCGTGTGTGTGCTGGATGATGCGTGTGTGTGCTGGATTATGTGTGTGTGTGTGCTGGATTATGTGTGTGTGTGTGTGCTGGATTATGTGTGTGTGTGCTGGATTATGTGTGTGTGTGTGTGCTGGATTATGTGTGTGTGTGTGTGCTGGATTATGTGTGTGTGTGTGCTGGATTATGTGTGTGTGTGTGTGCTGGATTATGTGTGTGTGTGTGTGCTGGATTATGTGTGTGTGTGTGCTGGATTATGTGTGTGTGTGTGTGTGCTGGATTGTGTGTGTGTGTGTGCGTGCTGGATTGTGTGTGTGTGTGTGCGTGCTGGATTATGTGTGTGTGTGTGTGTGCGCTGGATTATGTGTGTGTGTGTGTGTGTGCTGGATTATGTGTGTGTGTGTGCTGGATTATGTGTGTGTGTGTGCTGGATTGTGTGTGTGTGTGTGTGCTGGATTATGTGTGTGTGTGTGTGTGCTGGATTATGTGTGTGTGTGCTGGATTATGTGTGTGTGCTGGATTATGTGTGTGTGCTGGATTATGTGTGTGTGTGTGTATGTGTGTGTGTACTGGATTATGTGTGTGTACTGGATTATGTGTGTGTGTGTGTACTGGATTATGTGTGTGTGTGCTGGATTGTGTGTGTGTGCTGGATTGTGTGTGTGTGTGTGTGCTGGATTGTGATTGTGTGTGTGTGTGTGTGTGCTGGATTATGTGTGTGTGTGTGTGTGTGCTGGATTATGTGTGTGTGTGTGCTGGATTATGTGTGTGTGTACTGGATTATGTGTGTGTGTGTGTGTACTGGATTATGTGTGTGTGTGTGCTGGATTATGTGTGTGTGTGTGTACTGGATTATGTGTGTGTGTGTGTGTGTACTGGATTATGTGTGTGTGTGCTGTATTATGTGTGTGTGCTGGATGATGGGGAGGGGATGCATTTGCTTTTTAACCTTTGTTTTTATGGTTTTTTTACTTTACTCTCCCCCCTCCCTGCTTCTTACCTTGTCAGGGAGGGGGGAGATCGCCTGGTGGTCCGGTGGAGGGTAGCAGCCGCTGCATACAGGGGCCATCACACGCGGCGTTCTTCTCCAGCTCTCTCAGCTTCAACTCTCGCGAGACTCGCCTGTGCGGAGCGTTGCCATGGTAACCCGTGGCAACGCTCTCACAGCCGCGGGTCTCGCGAGAGTTAGAGCTGGAGAAGAACGCCGCGTGTGATGGTCCCTGTGTTCAGTTAGCAGGGCAGCGGGCAGGTCCTGCAGGACTGGGAACGGCGTTCCTGCTTTGGAAAAAGTGCAGGAACGCCGTTCCCATGCGTTCCTGCAGGACTCGAGCCCTGTAGCTAGTGTATGCGTATCTGTCAGTGAATGTGTGTGTGTGTATTTAAAAGGCGGGGCAGGGGGGGTTGGGTGGGAGTGGCGCGGGAGGGAGTGGCGCCTGACTGAGTTTTGTTCTGCCTAGGGCAGCACAAAACCAGGATACACCACTGGATGATCTGCCTGCAGCTGCAGTGAGACCTACTAAAACAGCCATTTGGCTGATGAATATTTTTTTATGCATTGTCAAAATAATGCAATAAATAAAATAGGAATAATTTTTACATTATAGTTTCACCATGACTGTTAGTATACTGTGTTATAATACAACTTCATTAGAGCATTTTTCCATGTTTATTACACAACTAGTACTTTTACTGTGTTCAGTTTAATGTATAACCTTTTCATGGCTAGCATTGTATTTATTTAATATTGTGCTCACAAAAACTAGATCAGAAACTTAAAGGAACACTACAGTGTAATGAATACAAAACTATTCCTAACTCTATAGTGTCCTCTACCATCCCCCTCCCTTAAGACCCCAACAGCAACAAATAACCCTTTTTATTCACTTTCCCATCTGTGCTGGGTTGACTCCTCACCTGGTGACATCACGGCGATTCAGGAACCTAATGCACTTGTGCGGCGAGCGTTGCACGCTCATTAGCCTTCCCATTGGAAGTGCTTTCCTATGGGGTTTTGTAAGACCTGCATATTATCATTGGAAGCGCAAGGACGTCCAGCATCGTTTCACAGAGTCAAACTCAGTGAAACTGCAGGAAGCGCCTTTATGGGCAGTTTGGTAGTGAGCCACTAGAGGCTGTCTTCACCATAAAGCAGTCTTTTTCCTTTAAAATGAAAACAGTATTCATTTTTTATTATAGAAAATAAAACATGACATGCATATTAGCCTCTATGTGTATTAATTTTTACTGCATACTTGTAAATAAATACCTCTTTTTAATGCTAAACCTAGTTTACATTTGGTTTGTGGAAGTGGAAAGAAGCGTAGATTATTCAGCCAAAGACCATGCACAATTTGAACATGTACAAGTGCAGGTAGCTCAAAAACAAGTTCTGAGCAAGTTTCATACGTCGTTAGGATTTGTGAATGCACACTAGCTCTCAATTATCTCCATAGTCTATGGTTAGTTAAAGGATCACTATAGTGTCAGGAAAACAAACCCGTTTTCCTGACACTTTAGTGCCCTAAGGGTGCCCCCACCCTCTGCGCTGAAGGGGTTAAAACCCTTCAGCTATTTATCTTAATCCAGCATCGGGCTCCCTTGGCGCTGGTGACCTCTCCTCCCCCGCCGACGTCAGCTCCCGAGTGGAGCGGAATGCGCATGCGCGGCAAGTGCCGCGCGCGCTTTTAAATAGTCCATAGGAAAGCATTTCTCAATGCTTTCCTATGGATGTTCTGCACGTTGGATGCGAATTTCGCATCCAGCATCGCAGATGCGCCTCTCTGAAACTGCTATGTTTACATGTGAAGGGTTAAAACCTGAGGGACCTGGCACCCAGACCACTTCATTGAGCTGAAATGGTCTGGGTGACTATAGTATCCCTTTAAGCAGTGTTTTGGCCAACGGAACATGCATCACTTGACAATTAGTTTTTTTTTAAACCAGCAAGCAAGCAGTTTAAACAAATATACAAACCAAAATAAAGCAAGAAACACTTTGAAAAGTATGTAATAAACATTTATAAACTTCCTGTAAACTTCAGATCAGATTGAATTATTGTGAATTCCTCTCAACTAGGACTGCCAGTCTCTTATCCACCCATCTTAGTTTCAGACCGATTCAGTAACGACAGAAACATTGCATCATTGTCTGCTCTGCATGAATCACACAGATTCCCTCTTCTCCCCCTATCAGGATGTTGAAAGGTAAAGAGATAATCCAATTGCATATATGTAAATCTGTCAGGCATGCCCAATGCACTTTTCCAGTATTCCTAGGGATAGGGCACTGATTGTTTAGTGGGTGTGAAAAGTCTAAGAAGAAGCAGGTAAAAATAAATGAAAAGAAAACATATTTGCCTGCTTTTTTTCTGCACGCAGAGTAAAGCAACTGCTTCATTCAAAACTAAGGTTGTCTCAAAGTGATGCATGTCCCGTTAACCCCTTAACCCCTTAAGGACACATGACATGTGTGACACGTCATGATTCCCTTTTATTCCAGAAGTTTGGTCCTTAAGGGGTTAAGGACACATGACGTGTGTGACATGTCATGATTCCCTTTTATTCCAGAAGTTTGGTCCTTAAGGGGTTAAATATGGTCACCCTCTAAAATGCAAGTATAGGTACGAATGTGTGCTAGAAATATTTATTTACAAATACATATGTGCAGGGCCGGTGCAAGGATTTCTGCCGCCCTAGGCAAAGATGCATTTTGCTGCACCCTCATGTCACTCACTCACTGACAGACACACACACACACACACAGGCAAACACTCACTGACGCACACACTGACAGTCAAACACTCACACACTTACTGACAGACACACACACACACTCACTGACAGACACACACACTCACTGACACACAGACTCAGACATCCAGCCTCCCTATCTACCTGGGGTTTAGTGTGCGGCAGCTCCTCACTCCTCCAGTGCGCTGTTTAGTATGCAAGGGCTGGAATGACGTCATATTCCGGCTCCCGTCATCACAGAGGGCGCATGAGGGAGGAGTGGGGAGCTGCAAGAAGAGCCTCCTTCTCCACCCAAACTGCCGCCGCCTGACTCCTCTCCTCCGGCATTCAGTAGGCAGAGTAGGAAACTCCCATCAGGGTATAGTGAAGGCCAAATGGCCACCTCCTGGGCCCCCTGTGATAGGGCTTCTCTCGGCACCCCTATTTTCGGGCGCCTGGAGGATCGGACCAGCCTTGAGGAGCGGGCGGCTGCTCGCCCAGCGCTGCAGCCCAGGACATGGGGAGCCCACCAGGAATACGGTTGCGCATTATTAAATAAGAGACTGTTACATGTTCTATTTAAACATAAACAAAATTCACTGTTTACATTAAACACAAGTAGATATATATATATAAAAGAGCACAATTCTTTATTTATTCTATGTACAGAAATTAGCCTTTTTATGAATCCTGCTTATTAACATCTCCTGGCTGTCAAGCAGACAGCAGAGTGACATTCCAGACTCTCGCTTCAAACTGTAGTTCAATGCAGAAGTGAGTGCCTCTCTGGCTTACAAAGCTTCTTTATGAGAAGCATTATTGACAGATTGTGATGATTGACACATATGCCCCATGTGTCCCAATGCATATTGGAGCTGCAGTGAATAGTGTAAAATATATAGTTTACAGACTAGTTTACTCCCTTTTTCTCCAGTCATTGCTCTGAAGATGTCCTTTACCAGGGCCGTCTTTAATATTAATTGGACCCTGGGCAAGCATCTGCTTGGGCCCCCTGGGCATGCAATCACTCCCTCCACCCCAACCTAGAGGCGAAACTAATGTAGAGAGTGCGTTGGTGCAAAAAAAAATATTCAGGCCTGCCCTGTAGCACAAGAGTAAAGAAAAGATAGATCCCCATCTGTCATACAACTCCTGCGATGCTATGCCAGGTGGGGATCTACCATCCTTGCAGTGTTGTATTTTTGAGCAGTGTTTGTGCAATTGAATGTCAGCATGTTATTGTATAGAGTGTACGTGTGCATGATGGGGTGTATTTGTATGTACTGTTACCATTGGAATGCAGTGGTGTACTTGTGTGTAGTGTTTGCGTTTGAATGCAGGAATGTGTGATTGTCTGTAGTGTTGGCTTTTAAATGCAGGTGTACTTTTGTGTGTAGAGTTGGTGTTTGTATATAATTTTAGCGTTTTAATACAGGAATGTGTTTGCATGTAATGTTTGTATTTGCATGCAGGGGGGTGTTTGGATGTAGAGTTGTGTTTTAAATGCATATGTACATTTGTGTGTAGTATTGGTGTTTCAGCAAACTGGTGTGTTTGTATGTAATGTTTGTGTTTGCAGGGCTCTGTTTGCATGTTGTGTGATTTCTATAACACATATACACATACACATTAACACGCAGATACACACATAGGCACACTGACACATGCTCACACCTTGACACATACTGGCACATACACACACACACTCAGATACACACCCTTTGACACACAGATACAAGCACTTTGATACACACACACACTGGCACATCCACACACAGAGATACACACACACTGACACAGGTATGTACACACACACTCAGATACACACATACATAAAGGTATAAATGCAGGGGTGTATATGTGTACAGTGCTAGAGATGGAGTGTATTTGTGTTGGCATTAAAATGCTGGGACGTATGCATTACCACACACTGACACATACATACATACATACACACACACACACACACACACACACACACACACACAAACACACAAACACACACACAGGTACACATACACACTGACACACAAGTACACATACACAGGTATACATACACACAGAAACACTGACACACAGACAAACACAGCCAGATACACACACTGACACAAACACAGCCAGATACACACAAGGACATAAACACAGCCAGATACACACACACATATATGTGTACATTTACATATTTTAATCTCTGCCTTCTAGCAGCTCTTGGACAGCAACTCACAGCAACCTTGGCCAATATAATGTCTCAACTCTGTTCTTTCATACCCTGGTCCAGAATTTGGCAAAAGTGACATTTGGAAATGGTATACAGCCTTTGATAACACTTGATTCAATAATATGTTAAAATAAATACTTTTAAAATGTATATTTAATATGGAACTGTCAGGTTCTTCTAGGATTTTTAACATGTACTTATTCCCTGTGTGTTACATTACAAACACCAACACTTGAATAAAAGTGATATCAGAAATAAGCAAAACAAAAAACAAAACATATTTAGCCACCCTCCTGTCTCCTTACCTTTTGGGTACAGAAAGGTGGCTTCCCTGGGGTCCAGTGAGAGCTTGCTGGCCCAGGCTGATGGGAGTCTGCCATCAGCTTTCTCAGTCCCTCTCCCCAACAATGCTTGCATCCTCCTCCGTGTGGTGTGTGCCTCCTCCCCAGCGGCACTGAGGAGGAAGTGATCTGACCTCACTTCCTCCCAGCATGCCACGGAGAAGAAAAGGGATCACAGGGCAGTGTGTGAGGGGCTAGCTGTGTGTTTGTATTCAGCCAACCCCCATATTACAAGGGCCCGATCCAGAGCAGTATTAAAGGGCTGTGGCCCCTGATTACCTCAGGTGCTGCAGGGGGCCCGTGGGGAAGCTGCCTTAGGGCCCCCAGGAGTAACTGGGCCCGGGGCAGCTGCCCCTTTAGCCCCTCCTTAAAGACGGCCCTGTCCTTTACCTAGTTACCCACATAGCGTTCTGCCGCTTTGTACTAGAATGTAATTACTTGGCCCACCATTGTGACACATTAAAAGAGTTAAACTGAGAATATGGGAAAGACGCGGCATCCAATTCTTAAACTAAATACTCACGAACACCCACCCAACGCTCTTCACTGACCTACAACTATCTCATAGTACCCACGGTAGATCCCCACAGTAGCACATTACTCATACCGCCAACTCGCTTCATGGATACACGCACAGGCCCAACCGGGCTCCAATTTCCTTACTGAGCAGCAGCTAACTGATTTTGAGAAAATGTACATAGGCATTAAACCCCAACAAAAAAGCATTTCATATATATATAATGCAATACCTACGAAGCACTATAATTTCATCAAAGCTTGGGAAAAAGAGTTACACAAAACGTTTAGCGAATCAGAGTGGGAACGCATAATCTTAACCCCTAAAACATTAACCCACTGTTCCAAACATGGTGAACTAGCAAAAAAAACTACTATATAGGTGGTATTTAACACCAGCACGGCTGCAAAAATTCAACAACCCCCGCTATCCCAAATTGTTGCTGGAGATGCAAATCTGGCGTGGGAAATATGTCACACATCTGGTTTCACTGCCCACACCTGACAAGCTTTTAGAAATAAATAGCTAACATTATCAAAGACAGCACAGGGCACACCCTACCCCACAAACTAGAAAGCTACGTCCCATTTAATTTCCAAACTTCCATTCAAAATCCAGGCAGGTACCTCATCTTTCATATACTCATAGTGGCACTAAACATGATCGCACAAAACTGGTCCTCGCAAAAGGTACCAGCCGTGGCAATCTGCATACAAACCATAAAACAAACAAGCTACTATGAAACCACAATATGACGACAAAACACCCCTCCCAACAAGCGACACCCATTATACAGACAATACTGGGAAATAGCTTGGAAAATGTGGGAAACCTTTATAGCGAAACGCCCCACTTGCAACCCAAATACATAGGCATGAGGGGCCCAGGGGGGCTAGATGGTGGTTTTAACACTATAGGGTCAGGAATACATGTTTGTGTTCCTGACCCTATAGTAATCCTTTAAATTATAGGTGTACTTTGCGTATTTTCTGTGTACAGTTATTTAACTCATGTAGAATCCCCTTACCCACAGCTGGTAGAGTGCTTTAAACACACTAATACATGGTCATTGTCTTATAATATTGTAATGCGCTATGGAATCTGTTGGCGCTATATAAATTACAATAATAATAATAATAGTTGTATGAAAACTCTAAAACAAAGGAAATTAGCCGCACTTTGACATATGACTAACAATGCTACATTGAAAGACTTGAGTGATTTCTCTGATAATCAAATCGATCAATGTGTGTCTCACTTTTTGCTCCCAAGCATTTATCAGATTTAATCTTTGTACATGTCACTCCACCACTCGATAATTTGATCCAAAACTGCCTGTTAATGAATACCAAGATGACGGGTTGATGAATACAAGGGATTGGTGGCAAGTCAGTGTGTTCAGTCCATTCACCCAGCTGTCCCTATTTAGGAGGGTCAGTCCCTATTATTTTTTTTATTTTTTTTATGGTGGGTTGGGGGAAGCCACCTAAATGGTAATTTTAACACTCTAGATCAGGAATACACATTTGTGTTCCTGACCCTATAATGTTCCTTAAAGTTACTATCCACAACAGGGCCGCATTAACATAGGGGTGGGTTTTAACATAGGCCCATGCTACTTACTGACCAGTCAATCTGTTGTTGGCTCCTCCCTGTCCTCCTAATTAAAGGGAAACTCCAGTGCTAGGAAAACAATCAGTTTTCCTGGCACTGGAGGGTCCCTCTCCCTCCCACCCGTCATTCCCCAGTTACTGAAGGGGTGAAAACCCCTTCAGTCACTTACCTGAGGCAGCGGCGATGTCCCTCGTCGCTGACTCCTCCTCCGCGCCGCTCCTCCCTGTGATTCCGTCGGCTGGTGGGCGAGACTGATCCCGCCCACCTGCCGAGGAGACCTAATGCGCATGCGCGGCAATGCCGCGCATACGCATTACGTCTCCCCATAGGAAAGCATTGAAAACGAATTTCAATGCTTTCCTATGGGGAAATGAGCGACGCTGGAGGTCCTATATATATACACACACTCACATACATACACTGCTGTGTGTGTGTGTGTGTGTGTGCCGTTAGTGTGCTGTGTGAGGGTGCTGTGTGTGTGTGCTGTTAGTGTGATGTGTGTGTGAGGGTGCTGTTAGTGTGATGTGTGGGTGTTTGTGAGTGTGTTTTTGTGAGGGTGCTGTTTGTGTGTGAGGGTGTTTGTGTGTGTGTGTGTGTTTGTCCTGTGAGGGTGCGGTGTGTGTTTGTGAGGGTGCTGTTAGTGTGCTGTGTGTGAGGGTGTTGAGTGTTTGTAAAGGTGCTGTGTGTGTTTGTGAGGGTGCGGTTAGTGTACTGTGTGTGTGAGCGTGCTGTGTGTGAGGGTGCTGTGTGTGTGCTGTGTGTGTAGGTGCTGTATGTGTGTGTGTGCTGTATGTTTGGAGGGATTGTGGAGGTGGGGGCAGATTAGTAAATATCCCCCCTCCCTTCTGACCTTATGTAGGGAGGGGGGATCCTTGCTGCCATGTGCCATCCCTGGTGGTCCAGTGGAGAGTGAACTCTAGCCTGCGGGGCTAGAGTTAATGCTCGCGAGATCTGAGCGTTGCCACGGCAACGCTCAGATATCGCGAGAGGAACCTGGCGGAGCTGCTGTCTAGAGCTCCCTGGGTCCTCTCCTGCCTCCCTTCATGCTGCTGTGGGCCGGTATCTTTGATCTCCCCGCCGGCCCATGGAGGCTTAGAGCAGAGCCAGCACTCAGATAGCGTGAGCCGACAGGGGAGATCGGGTGAGACCAGACCCCCAATAAATGTACAGTGTGTACTGGAAGATTACAGAGCCCATAGTGATACACAGGGCCGGTGCAAGGATTCTTGCCGCCCTAGGCAGCACTCCATTTTGCCGCCCTCTCATGAAGGCAACTACATTCTCTCACAGGTTTATTCACTAAATTCTGAATTGCAATAAACACACTGCGTAGAAATACTCATCCAGTATATGCATCCATATAAACACACTGACTAATACATCGATCCACACAGACTGCCTATTACATACAATCAACCCTATGCACATTACATAAACCCTCACACACACACCCCCTAATAAATACATTCATACACATACTTCTGAATGCATAGATCAATACACACGTACTGCCTAATACATCAATAGGCACATACTGCCTAATAAATATATCCACACACACTCTTTATCAATGCATTTGGTGCTGTTTAATTTGTAATAATATTGAGATTTAATTTATGTTACTACAAACATTTTTTCGGTTTAATATAGAATTCTATTAATATATATTTTAAATATAATCTAATATATACGTATCTAATTACATGGTCACACACACACTAGCACACACAGTCACTCACACACTCTGACATACATACACATTTTCACTAACACACTTTCACTGACATGCAATGTCACATACACATTCTCACTAACACACACTCTCACTGACATACAGTGTCACTTACACATTCACTGACATACCCAATGTCATTTACACAGTATCACACACACACACAGTCACTGACATGCACACAGTTTCACTTACACACACACTCTCAGTGACATTCACAGTGCCACTTACACACTCTCACTAACACAAACACTGTCACTCAAGCACAAACTCACACCACTTTACATATAGTCACACTTTATTTACACACACAAACACAGCAATTCAATACACACAGACCAATTTACCATCATACACTCATACTCCTAATCAGTTCCCCTTACCTTCAGATGGATCATTCATAAGTGTTGTGAATGGAGCAGAGGGGTCCAGCCTGCAGGTAGCTGGTTTTGTTCCTGGTGGGGTGAGCAGGAGAGCCGTGCACTGTGAGCACAGGCTGCTTCCTGTTCCCCTCAGAGTGCTTCCGGTGTTCACAGGCAGGGGGCAGCCGGGATATTAAGTCATATCCCGGCTTCCCCTGCGTACAGGAAGCAGTGCTCTGCTCGGGTGCTGGGGTTACAGCATACCCCGCTTCCGAGCAGGCAAACAGCTGAATGGCTGCGCTGGGGGGTGGCTAAGAAGCCGCTCGCCCAGCACACCAGCCGCAGGGCAGCCCACCAGGAAACCTCCCGGTGGGCGCCCCCCAGGCGAATGCCTTATTCGCCTTAATGGTAGAACCGGCCCTGGTGATACATCAAGCAAATACCTACAGCACATACATTCAATACACAGATATGACTCTTACAATAAATACATATTATATTTTTTCAAAATGACACACCTTGAAACTGCACATGCAGCATATACAGGGCCAGACTGGGAAAAAAATTTGGCCTGGACATTTTTTTTATCACAGTGGCCCACTAAGAAGGGGCGGGGCAGAGAGGGTGTGTTTTGTCATCACCAATGACAAACACGCCCCGTCTCAAAGTGAGCATGTTGGTTCAATGCCCTTCCAGGGCAGACCATGCGCAGAGCTCTGCTGATGAGCTCTAGCATGAGAAAAAAGCCCTGTATTTGTTCTGCACAGTGCAAACAAATTTAATAACATGCTTGTACTGTGTTTCCTTGCAAACTTGTCTCTGGTATCTCTATAAATGGATACCAGGAGACAAAAGGGCCAGGAAAGAATATTGTGCATGTGTTTGGAGCCTGCTTGTGAGATTGCATGTGTGTAGAGTGAGCTGATTGTGGTGTGGTATTGTGTAATAAGGTTGGTTTTAGTTGTGTTGTGTTTGTGGTATAATGTAATGTATATGTGGCTAGGGGCTGTAGAGAATGTGTGTATAGGGGATGTAGCAAGTGTGTGCATACAGGCTATAGTGTGTGTGTGTGTGAATATAGGCGATGTAGTGTTTGTAGGGGTTGTAGAGAGTGTCTGTTTAGGGGTGTAGTATGTGTTTGCTTACAAGGAATCTAGTGTGTGTATAGGGGATCCAGAGTGTGTATGTTAGGAATGTAGTGTAGGTCGTGCAGTGTGTGTGTGTGTATAGGAGTCTAGTGTGTGTTTGAAGGACCCAGAATGTGTATAGGAGATCTAGTGAGTGTGTGTATATAATGGATTCAGAGTGTATATAGGGATCTAGTGTGTGTATGTGTGTAGATGATCCAGAGTTGGGTAAGGGATCTAGTGTGTGTGTCTAGAATGAAATGTGTTTATGGGTGCAGTATGTGTGTGAGGGGTGCTATAATATATATATATGTATGTTTATTATAGCACCCCTCACACACATACTGCACCCATAGGCTGTAGGGTGCCAGTCCTTGTAGGGATATTGGTATAAGAAAATTGGAATATAGGCTGCACTCACGGTCCTTGAATTCAATGGTGTTTTATTTCTTCAAATAACAGATCACGTTTCGGTCCTCGCATGGACCTTCCTCAGGATCAAGTGACATCACTTGATCCTGAGGAAGGTCCATGCGAGGACCGAAACGTGATCTGTTATTTGAAGAAATAAAACACCATTGAATTCAAAGACCGTGAGTGCAGCCTATATTTCCAATTTTCATATATAGGTCTTAGTAGAAAAAAGTAGTAGAATTTAATCTATCAAATTTTTTTTACAAGTTGCTGATCGACGCTTCGACCCGTTCAGGTCTTCCTCATGATTGGAAATGATTGGAAATAACCGCACTCCAAGGACTTGATGATAGTGAAAATAAAATATAACTTTTATTCTATATCATTTACAAAAAAAAAAAAAAAACGAAGTTTCAGCCCTAATACATGGGCAGAGAAACTGCTATGTTTACCTATGGGTTAATCCAGTCTCTAGTGGATGTCTTATTGACAGCCGCTAGAGGCGCTTCCGCGCTTCTCACTGTGATTTTCACAGTGAGAAGACGCCAGCGTCCATAGGAAAGCATTGAGAATGCTTTCCTATGGACTGGCTGAATGCGCGCCCGGCTCTTGCCGCGCATGCGCATTCAGCCGATGACGGCGAAAAGGAGGAGGAGAGTCCCCAGCGGTGGGGGGGGAAAGGTAAGGGATTAACCCCTTCCACCCCCTAGAGCCCGGCAGGAGTTGGACCCAGAGGGTGGGGGGGACCTAAAGACCCTATAGTGCCAGGAAAACGAGTATGTTTTCCTGGCACTACAGTGGTCCTTTAACCCCTTAAGGACACATGACGTGTCTGACACGTCATGATTCCCTTTTATTCCAGAAGTTTGGTCCTTAAGGGGTTAAGCTTCCAAACTTAAAGGGACACTATAGTCACCAGAACAACTACAGCTTATTGTATTTGTTCTGGTAAGTAGAATCATTCCCTTCAGGCTTTTTGCATTAAACACTGTCTTTTCAGAGAAAATAACTCCACTAGCCACTCCTTAGATGGCTGTTAGATGTGCTTCCTGGGGCAGTACTGTCTAGTGTGCAGCACTGCCATTCAGTGTTTACACCCTCTGCATGCAGCCATTGAACTTTCCTCATAGAGATGCATTGATTCAATTTATCTTTATGAGAAGATGCTGATTGGCAAGGGCTATGTTTGACTTGTGCTGGCTCTGTCCCTGATCTGCCTAGTTGACAGTCTTAGACAATCTTATGGGGAAGCATTGTAATTTGCTCAGACCACCACTTCTGATGTCAGTTCAGGGGCAGAGCCAGCATCTGCAGACTTGAATACAAGTAAGAATTTACTATATTTAGGGAGGCAAGAGGGGGTTAAGGGGGCTAGATGGTGGTTTTTACATAATAGGGTCAGAAATGTATTTCTGACCCTATTATGTAAAAACCACCATCTAGCCCCCTTAACCCCCTCTTGCCTCCCTAAATATAGTAAATTCCTACTGATTGTGTTCCTGAACCTATAGTGTTCCTTTAAGCAAGAGTATGTGAAGATTAGTTAGGGTTGCCACCTTTCTTGGAAAAAAAATACCATCCTTAATCATTTGTATAATTAATTAGTTATGCGTGACATCACATGATGTAAATCACAAGGAGTGACATAAGAGAAAATTCTGTAAAATCACTAACAAATTACTCAGTTTGATTCTGCTGTATAGATGAATTGCTCCCAGTGTCTCCCTGGCTCCCAGTGTCTCAGTGTCCCTATGTCGCCCAGTTCCATTGTCTCCCAGTGTCCCCATTTCTCAGTGTGTCCCCATGTCACTAGGATACTAGGGGACACAGGGAGACATGGGGACACAGAGACCCAGGACACTGGGAGACATTGGGGCACTTGTGAATACAGACATGGGGACACTAGGAGACATGGGGACACTGGGACACTAGGGACACAGAGACATGGGGACACTAACATTTGGGGACACTAAGACACTGGGGACATTGAGAGACATGGGAACACATACACTGGGAGACTAGGGGACACTTGTGGACATAGACATGGGGACACTGGGAGACATGGGGACACTGAGACTTGGGGACACTGAGACTTGGGGACACTGGCTGGGAGACATGGGGACTCTCAGTCACTAGGGACACAGAGACATGGGGACACAGACACTGGGAGACTAGGGGAAACTAGGAGCCATATGGATACTGAGCAACTAGGGACACTGGCTGGGGGACATGGGGACACTAGGAGACATGGGGACACTGTGTCCCTAGTGTCTCCATGCCCTGATGTCTCAGTGTCTCCCAATGTCCCTATGTCTCACAGTGACCCCTAGTGTCTCCGTGTCCCTATGTTTTCCAGTGTCCACAAGTATCTCAGTGTCCCCAGGTCTCCCAGTGTCTGTGTCCCCATGTGTCCCCTAGTGTCTCGGTGTTCCCATGTCTCCCTGCTGCCTTTCCCCCATCCCTCACTTACCTGTGCTGCTGTCTGGACTGTCTGTGCTGTGTAGCTGCTCCCGCACGGATCAGTAAGTAGTAGAGAGAGGCAGGGATATGCTGTAACTTCCTATTCCTGCCTCTCTTCATTCACAGTGACCCCTACTGGCCGGTGCTGGTATTGCAGAGTAATCTCCGTTTATACGGAGGAAAAAACACCTGCATTTGTATAGCCGGTATTACTGCAATACTGCATAGCCAGGCTAATATTAGCAAAATGCAAATAGCTGCCAAGGGGTACACAAATGAATAAAGGTTGGGAACCAATGCCCTAAAGGGTCAGGCTATAATAGGTATTTGGGACAAGAATCTGTTCTTTGGGTACTGAAAGCAGCGTTTAAAGCTAAAAGGGGACACACCACTGCCACATAAAAATTTAATTAAATCCCGATTTAGTAGATATATCCTTAATGAAAACATGCATGCATTTAATTATTTAAAAGAGTTTGCAAAAGCTGTAGATCTCTTCTCTGCAGGCTTTACAAACCCTCCACTTCTTCCTGAGACTTTCTGTGGCTGTCGAATCACAGACTTCCCAATACAGTTCAATGAGAAGTCTTTGGAAGGCAGGTGATCTGTACACTTCCTGCCTCTTGAGTTTATATCCAGTAAGTAACATAACCAGGAAATAACAGAACCTTGACAGTCAAAAGGGTGTAACAAAGGTCTTTCATAAAATTACCACTTAGTACTGAATTTTACTGTTGTAGTTATGGTGCTTGGAGTGCTCCCTTCATAATTAGAACACATTTGACTTAACTGTATCTGTTCCTCTACTACTATTAAAAAGGGCTTGTTAGGCATGACATCCATCACAAACCATAGTCTACACTTCCACTTCACATACAAAAGGCAAACACGATCATATTGCTCCTTGGTAACCCTTTTAAATCGCACAGTTGCCATGCTTCACAATCATGTCATTTCATCCTATCTATTTACTTTAGTCTTAAAAGGTACCCTTAACAAATGTTATCAGCAGTATTCAATGCAGGCCGCTAAGACAGTGCCTGATTCAAATGCAAAGTATGGAGTGTTGTGATGAGCCAACAATAAATCTGAGAGAGAGAGAAAAAAAAAAGAAGGAAGAAACATAAATCACAAGCATTAATAGAACTGGGAAGTGTAACATAGGCATTTCCATTTATGTCCCTGTTCGTTTTATAATTAAATAATTTGCTTCTAAGAAAAATATTACTGTGCACTAATTCTGCCTCCGTTTCATGACATGCATAATTTATCTGAACCCCACCACCAGGAGAAGACCTTTGGGATAGCATGCATTTATAGACATGCTTCAAATGATCACTTTTAATGATCCAACCATGTCACACAATATGACAAGAGGAAGTGCAACAAAAGCATGGGGGGGGAGGGGGCATGGATCCGTTTTGCACTGGGGCCCCATGGATTGTGTGTACGCCACTGGCAGCCACACAGGCATCATGAGGGGAGAGGAGCACTCCAGGAGCTGCTTGAGACCAGCCAGCAGTAGGAACAGCTAACAGGAGAGTAGCTGCAGATATTAAAAAGGATCACATGTATGTTTATGTGTGTGTCAGATTATGTGCATGTGTCAGTGTATGCACCTGTGTGTGTACATTTGTTTGTCAGGGTGTATCTGTGTGTATATGTCAGTGTGTGTGTGTGTGTGTGTGTGTATGTGCATCTGTGTATGTGTCCCTGTGTGTCATGGTGTGTGCATGTGTCAGGGTTCACATTTGTGTGCATATGTCGATGTATGCATGTGTTAAGGTGTGTGCATGTTTTACTGTCTATATGAATTTGTGTGTATGTGTCAATATATATCTTTATTTAAATAAGTATACATATCTGTGTAAGTATGTATGTGGTGGTGTATGTGTGTATGTGTATACATCCCAAAAAAAAAAAATCAAACACCAATATAACATGCAAATACACTCTTGCAACCTAACACGAATATCACATACAAACACACCCCTGCATTCAAACTCCAAAATTATGTACAAACACATCCCTGCATTAAAACAAAAGGGGTGTCATGAAAAAAATATGTAAATATTAAGTTTGCCTTTAACCTAAAATGTTTGGGAATTACTGTTCTGGACAAAATTCCAAGTGATCTCAAGAAAGTCCAAAGCTGAGGTACCTTAGAAATCAATGAGAAATTATCTTCAGCAAACTATCAAGTAAATCCACCAATAAAAACGGTGTGGACTCATTTCTAGAAGAAGAAAAAAAACAGTGGGAAAATTCTAAAAACTGAACACAGAACACAGGCTATCCAAAACAGCAGCTCACATAGCGGAATACAACTCGCACTTGTATGCTTTTTTTCTATTTTCATCTAACCAAGGTATAGTAAATTCCGCTGTAATTACCACTGACAGTATCAATGAGGAGGTAGCCATCTTGAATCACATTTTTCAAAGTAACTATTACTGATAAAAATAAAAAAGCTGCAGATAGCTCATCATGTCACAAGCCAATCTGAATTATTGATTAACTAAGATAAACAGGTTATCTCCCCGCAATCCAGTATGCAAAAATAAGGAAAGAGCCATCTGAGCCCCATGATAATGCTGACTGTTCACTGTGATTAGAGAAAACACCGGTACGGAGTCCAGTGCATATAATATTTTTGTTAAAAGAGCCACTTGAAGCAGAAATGTTGCATCCTGGATTTTCTTGCATAACCGAATAGCAAACTTAAAGCCGACATGTGGTTGTACTACATAATTTACATTATATGCCTCTCTCTCCTGGCACAGCCAGGGCTAACTATGCAAATTCTAAGGCACCAATAGGCTACTATGAAAAAAATGCCCATACGCACCTCTACTCACGCAGATGAGCAAGCACAGATTGATGATGCCCGCTTGGGGCTCTTTAACACTATGTGGTCTTGTTGGGGAGATAGAAGCATCTCTACCACCCTTATCACATTTAACAGGGCACCAGCCTAGAGATCAAAACAACTTGGCTTCAGATGCTCCCTTGCACTGCTAGGAAGATATTACATTTTACCTCCTTCCAGCATGCACATAGATCTGTGTGGGGGAGAAAGAGGACAAGGCACCCAGGAAATTGTCACAATCCTGCTCCCACTGGACCCCGTGCAGGACACCTTCGGGCACTTAAAAAGATCTGAAAACAGGAGGATGGCGGCTATACCAGGCATTTATTTATGTGTATCTGAGTGCCTCATTGTTTATCCATGCGTATCTGTGTGTTAATGTTGGTGCAAGTGGGAGTATCGATGGGTGCACCTATGTGTGCGGCAATGTGTGTGTATATGTGAATACACTCCTGCATTCGAACAACAACACTACATGCAAATACACCATACACACACACGATATACCATTTGGCCACCTCCACCGTTTAATTCTTGCATTGGGACACTATATTTATTGGTTCACCACTAGGGGTGAGAGAATGAGGAAATATTACTTTCAGAGAATTGACAGTTCTACGTAAAAATAATAAAATAATAAGAATAAATCTTTTTATATAAATACAACTGGTTTGTTTGTTTCTTATTTTTGAAAATTCTACACATTTTCATATACTCTTCATAAGAAAAGACAGATGATTTTTTAATACTAATTGTCTGTAAGACAGTCCAATAACTGTTTTCCAAACATTCATTGCAAAGGAGTGAACTGCTTAGTACCCTTCTGTTATGATAGGTACGCATATAGGATTAAAATAATCATGCAAAATAACTTGGGTTTTTTGTTTTGTTTTCATATTGTCTGGGAGTCACAGGTAGAGCAGCATCAACCACCAATCACTTGCAACCCTATAAAAAATATTAAAGAATCACTCCAAGCGCCATACCTACAGCATAGAGCCAGTGGATGTGGTTCCAAGATTCCGCTAGCTCCCTTCCCCAGTGTAAGTAGGCAAATCAGTTAGCAGTGCAGGGGTCAGCTCATTGGCTAAGAGTGTCAGCTGATTGCTCTCAACCAATAGGCTAAACCCTGCTCTGCCAAACTTGCCGAAACCATAAACTTCATGCTGAGAAAAAAACGTATGGAGGCCATAAACCGTGATCTATTGACTAAATGGAACAGCAAATGTGTTTAAAATATATTGCTACTTTATTTTAGTATTGTAGTATAATTATTATTTATAATAATGTATTTTCTATAGTTACATACGTTGTAAATCCAACAAACAATGAATATGATGAATAAAAAAAGGTCAGATTGCGTCATTACTAGAAAATCAAAGAAAAAATCACAATATAAACAGGTAGCTTTCTGGTACTATTTCTGGATATCTGACCTTAATACTGTAAAATGTTCAGCTACAGGTTTGAAAGATAATAAAACAATTGGGCTGTGTAAGGTCAGGTTTAATGATGCAATTGATTGTAGAATAACAGAATCCATTCTCGTTGAGTTACTACAACAGGAGAAATGCAAAAAATGCAAATTTTTTTAAGGTAATCTTAATACATTATCTAGCTTGTAAAAGTTAAAATGGAGTATTATTTAACCTTAACAGAACCACTATATTGTGCTTTTAAAGTAGTATTTTAGATTTCAAATTGCTCGGGTGAAATATATTACATTGAGCATTTCATCATTATTGTTAAACCCAAAGGGAGCTTCACTTGCATGAGAAAGGTTCTTATGTCTTTTTACTATGATGCATGTGTACTGTAATAAAAATGACAATAGAGAGGCCTAGTGGTACTCATTTCTCAGATAAACTAAGCTGACATCTTCAGAACTAGGAAGGGGAAAATAATATAGGCATCTTTGGATATATAGATAAAAACACATAAATACAGATAACTAAGAAAGGTAGCAACCACAGAAAAGCGATTCTCTCTAAACCCTTTACAAAAAATCACAGATAAAACAAAAACAAAAAGGGAGGGCTGCCTGCTCCCCGCAAATATATCAGAGAACATTCAGTGAGTCTAAAAAGTGGAAAACCAATAGTTCCAATCAATGGGGTAGAGTGTCTTACCTGAAGAAGTGAAGAAGAGTATGATGTAGGGTGGAGATATTCTAAGGTCGGAGAGTACAATTTGGCTCCAATAAATTTGTATGTCAAAATAGCCCTGCTGGTTAATTTAGGTGCATTTCCCATGTCAGTTCAGAATGAATGGTTTATGTATCTATAAATAGAGATGTCGTCTAGGCAAGTTATAGTGTGGATGCTTGGGTGTAGTTGCTTTTATGAAATTAGGGTGATTTGTCAGTGTGTATAATACAATGATGTATTTGTGCGTAGTGTTTTTGTATGAAACGTGTATGGATTCCAATTCAATGGTGTATTTATGTGGGGTGTCATGGGTACATTTTTGACAGTGCATGTGAGAATCTAGGGGTATCCTGTATCCTCCCCACTCATTTGTTCCTCCTCCATCCTTGTGTCTACTTCCATGTTAAGGTCTGCTGTAAGTGGCTAAACTCCTATTATGTCTGCAGGCTCTCTTCATGCTCTTTCATCCAATACTCACAAAGTCCCATTTGGGTTCTGTGTGTAGGACAGGAGTGGATAAGAGTTAGGATCTTCCTTTATACACACACTGACTGAACTGTAACTAGTTATTGGTCTTCTGGGCAGAGAGACTATTTTTTGGAGCCAGTGGCATCTCAACATAACCCTTTAACAGCATAAATAAACCACAGTGAGGGCCCTTCATACTGTGTGGATAGACGGTTAACTATAGTTAAAGGCTTACTCCAGCCAAAAACAGTGTTTTATTAAAATCAATGTCCACCTAAAATAAGTAGATAAAAGAGAAATACCAGTGATAACCCACTGAAACCAAGTTCTTTTCGAAATCTGCTCCTTCTTCCATGACATCACTCTGCAAGGTTGCAGGTGAGAATCACTTTCAATCACCACAGCTGAGACATTGTGCGCAGCCACTGGGATTCTGAACCTGTTCCCAAAAAGAGGGAGATCTTGACCAGGTATTCCTGCATGGCCCCTTGCTGACTGTTATTGGTCCTCTGCTTTGCCACTAGGACCATGCAGTCATGCCAGTACGTCGGACAGCCCCACCGCCTTAGAGGCAGAACAAGTAAATCCCACCAACATCAAAATATAGGGGTTTGGAGTGTTCCATTACAGTGGAAGGGTCGGGATATGGTCATATATGGGTAATCACAGATGTAATATCACATATATTGTATAGAGCAAACAATATTAGTACTTGATGATTGATCGTTTCACTGCCAACAGGGTTGCCACAAGTAAATGAGGAGGATCTACTGCTTCCGAATAATATGTGTAAAATTTGTTTGTGGGATGCACAGGATCACTTGGAGGGACTGCTACATCTGTAACTAATTGTGGACACTGCACAAATTTGGGGGGGTGCTGCACAACTGTTGTTCACAGCCATTAAAGGACCACTATAGGCACCCAGACCACTTCAGCTCAATAAAGTCGTCTGGGTGCCAGGTCCAGCTAGGATTAACCCTTTCTTCTATAAACATAGCAGTTTCAGAGAAACTGATATGTTTACATTGAGGGTTAATCCAACCTCTAGCGGCTGTCTCCCTGACAGCCACAAGAGGCCACTTCCGCGATTCTCAGTGTGAAAATCACACTGAGATGACGCTGGAGGTCCATAGGAAAGCATTGAGTAATGCTTTCCTATGAATGGTTTAAATGCACGTGCGGCTCTTGCAGCGCATGCGCATTTGGAGCTGATGTTGGCAGGGGGAGGAGAGGTCACCAGCACAGAGGGAGCCCAGCACTGGATTAAGGTAAGTAGCTAAAGGGGTTTTAACCCCTTCAGCCCAGCGGGAAGGGGTTGGGGGTCCTAATAACCCTATAGTGCTCCTTTAAGTCTGGATCTTCAGTGTGCATTGCACTGACCGTTATTAAGTTTACCATTTTAGAAAAAGTCACCAATAGTCATCCATTGTATATTCTATACTTGCAAGTTTTATGTTTGAGATTGCCGTTAGTTAATGGAGAAATAAACTGCATCTATATGTGCCTAAAATTTGGCTTGCAAAATATGTTTCTGAAATATGTTCTATAGAATGACACCATACCATATTTGCATTTCAGATTACGTGTACTGTAATCTACGTAGCATTGTAACAACAGTCATTAAAAAAAAAAAACTCTGCACATTCACAGTCTGCTTAGCTCAGTGATGGCGAACCTATGACGCCAGGCCCTTTCTGTGGGCACGCGGCCATAGGTTCACCATTAATGCAGAGTAGGCACCTGCCTGCCCGAAACGGCAGGCGCCTACTCTGCTTCCGGTTCGGGAGGCAGGGGAGGGATCTGTGTAGCAGCTCCCCTGTCCTCCTGCGAGCAATCAGTGTGGAGCATTGCCGCGCGTTACCATGGCAACGCTCCACACAGCATCGCGCGGGAGGACAGGGGAGCTGCCTCACAGATCCCTCCCCTGCCTCCCGAACCGGAAGCAGTACTTGCCACCAGGGATGACTGTGTCCCCCCCCCCCCTCCTTCATTAAAGGTAAGAAGGGGGGGGGGAGAAGATAATGGATTTACCATACTTTTTTTTTTTTTAAACGTTTATCCCCACACACACAGCACCCCTACCCCCCAGCAGTACCCCTACACCCCACACACACAGCACCCCTACTCCCCAGCAGTACCCCTACCCCCCACACACACAGCACCCCTACCCCCCCCACACACAGCACCCCTACCCCCCAGCAGTACCCCTACCCCGCCACACACAGCACCCCTACCCCACAGCAGTGCCCCTACCCCCCCACACACATCACCTCTCCCCCCCCACACAGCACCTCTACCCCCACACACTGCACCCTTACCCCTGCCCAGCACCCCTACCCCCACACAGCACAGCACTCCTACCTCCCCACACACCACAGCACCCCTCTCACACAACACACACACACACAGCACCCCTCACACACACATACAGCACCCCTCATACACACACACACACATACAGCACCCCTCACACACACACACACACACACAACACCCCTCACACACACACACACACACACAACACCCCTCACACACACACAACACCCCTCACACACACACAACACCCCTCACACACACACAGTACCCCAACCCCCCCACACACCAGCCCTAACCCCCCCACACAGCACCCCCACAACACACACAGCAACCCTACCTCCCCACACAGCACAGCACCCCTCATACACACACACATACAGCACCCCTCACACACACATACAGCACCCCTCACACACACAGTACCCCTTACCCCCGCCCAGCACCCCCACCCCCACACAGCACAGCACCCCTCATACACACACACACAGCACCCCTCATACACACACATACAGCACCCCTCATACACAAACACACATACAGCACCCCTCACCCACACACACAGCACCCCTCATACACACACAGCACTCCTCATACACACACACAGCACTCCTAATACACACACACAGCACCCATCACACACACACACAGCACCCCACCCACCCCACACAGCACCCCCCCACACAACACACCCCTCACACACACACAGCACCCCTCACACATACACAGCACCCCTCACACACACAGCACCCCTCACACACAGCACCCCTCACACACAGCACCCCTCTCACACAGCACCCCTCTCACACAGCACCCTCACACACAGCACCCTCACACACACCACCCCTCACACACACCACCCCTCACACACACCACCCCTCACACACACCACCCCTCACACACAGCACCTCACACAAACACATACACTACACCCCTCAATGCAGTATGTGTGTGTATTCAGCAGTATGTGTGTGTGCGTGTATTCAGCAGTCTGTGTGTGCGTGTATTCAGCAGTCTGTGTGCGCGTGTATTCAGCAGTCTGTGTGTGCGTGTATTCAGCAGTCTGTGTGTGCGTGTATTCAGCAGTCTGTGTGTGCGTACTCAGCAGTCTGTGTGTGCGTACTCAGCAGTCTGTCTGTGTGTGTACTCAGCAGTCTGTCTGTGTGTGTACTCAGCAGTCTGTCTGTGTGTGTACTCAGCAGTCTGTCTGTGTGTGTATTCAGCAGACTGTCTGTATGTGTATTCAGCAGTCTCTATATTCAGAAGCCTTGTGTGTGTGTGTGTATTCAGCAGACTGTGTGTTTGTATTCAGCAGTCTGTGTGTGTGTATGTATTGCATTTGTTGGCGATACTAATAAATATAAGCGTAATTTTTTCTATTTATATCATTATTTAAAAATTGTATCATTGAACTCTCTGTTGTTTTGTTCTTTTAAAACAAAAGTTGTTAATTAGTTCGGACAACAGTACGAGTTGTTTTTTCTAAACTTAAACCTCAATATTCAGGTTTAATTGCCGTGTTGGCACTTTAAGGAAAAAAATGTGGCATGTATTGCGGTTTGGGCACTCAGGCTCAAAAAGGTTCGCCATCACTGGCTTAGCTATTGTAACATATGTGTACATTTACAAACACCCTTGGCCCGTGCATCCTGCTTAAATAATGTTAAATAATAAATTATAAAACAAATAATAAAATGACTAACAGAGACCTGTACTTCTGCTTGTCCAGTTTATTATTATTTGCAAAGAATTTGAATAGAGTGTATGAGCCTGTGTAAGATAGTTTGAATATAAAATGCTAGATGGGACATTAAAGAGTGAATGTAATTCTTTACACCATGAGTCTGCCCTATCATCTTCTGACTAAATAAACATTGAAATTCCATTCACAGAAGCCAAGCCTTTGTTTATTTAATACATTGTATAAAAACATTGTATAAAAGCATATAGATATTGTCTGCAATTTATGCTCCATTTTTATGGCACTGAAAGACTGAGCATGTCAACTGGTGTATCATCTGTTTGCCATGTAGGCAGAGCCACAAAATGTTAATCCCACCCACCATGTACCATTTCCTTCTGCCTGTGGGCATTAATCCGTAGCACCAATGGAACCCCTTCTTTTCACCAACGTTTATATGCCCACCCTCTCTACTAGTATTATTTACTCTCTCTCTCTACCAGTCTCCTTTACCATTATACATAATGGGAATTCAAAGCTCCCAACATTTGAAAGGCTGGACATCATATGGCTGTCACATTGGCAGTGGGTGGGCAACACATCGGCCGAACATGGGGCAAATCCACCCAAAGGTGTAGGCCCACCCTGGAAATGGGCCAGGGCAATGGCTGCTTGTGAATATGCACTCAGACTGTCCCCAATGCAGCAGCCTTCCCCTGCTGCAGTATGCTGGATTGCTAACACTATCCCCAACCCATTTGTGCAAATTTGCGTTTAAACCGACTTCAAAGGACATAATGGAGAACTGTACAAGAGCACAAATTTTGTCCCGAACGGCCGACCACCCAGGATAGGAGGGTGCCTCTCATTTACCTCCCAGCTTCATTGCTCTCTTTGTTCTACCTGGTGGTCGGCGTTCGTTTGCCGAACACGTGGCGGCGGCCATTTTATTTAGTCAAACTCACTCAGCTAAAACCTCCATCCTCCGTGCGTTCGGCTAATTTCACATGAACACAGCACTCTTTTCCTGGTTTAAACTCCCGAACAAGCCGTTTTCAATGAGACCAAGCACTAAGCAATCCGTTCGGGGAAAAAAAGGACTTTTCGTCAAATGAAAATAGACCGACCGCACAGCCTGAATCTGTGGAACTGTTTTGGGCATAGAAACAGGCGTGCGGTCAGTTCTAAGAGACTTTTTTTTGTATTTCAGGAACTACTGAACGGATTTGCACAAATTTTGAATATGTTTTTCCCCAAGTTGTTCTGTGCTTAAAAATATAAGTTTTATTCCTGTATCTCATAGACTTTCAAAGTTATAAAAATGTATACAAATTGTAACTTTTCAGCTTGGAGATAATTGAGTAGATACAGTTAATTAACTCAATTATCTCCTAAGCAGAGGGGAGGAATGTACTGTAACTGGTGGGTGTAACCTTGTACGTGATTGGTTGCTGTAACTGTATTGTCGGTGCCCCACAAGGTCCAGTGGGTGTTGCCAAACCTGTAAGATCCTGCATAAAAGCAGCAATAAAGGCTCATTGGAGTCAGTTCTTCTTCACCCTTCAAAACGTAGCTGTGTCTCGTTATTGAAAGGGAACTTGCAGCATAATCACTAGCTCTTTTCAGAGCTCTGCCTCTCTATTGCTCCAAGGATCCAGCTGATGGGACTTCGCCTCCTCACTTCAGCCAAGCACCTGGCCCGGAGAATGGACGTCCCCAACGGCAAATACCCCTCTCCACTCTGGGTAGCCGTTACAGGCATACTGGATAGAAATGGCTATGGGAGTTGTACATGAGTGTTATAAGTGTATATGTCTGTGGAGGGGGGGATATTACATCGATCCGGAGATGGCACATTACACCCATAAAGCTTAGTAAGTTATTGAAAGAGAATACCGTAAGCCGTGCCCTGGGTGTGCAGAGGTTATACCTATATTCAATCAGATACTTAACAGATATTTAGACTGACTGTTTGCTGAATGGGAGCTCTAAGCCGTTTTCGTGGAGCATAATAAGAGAGAGCTAGTTAGTTTACCTCAAAGATTAGGCGCTCACGAAGGCACAGTATAGGCTAGTTCTACTTAAACTCCATGATTAAAAAGCTATTATATTAGCATTTCTTTACAATTTTTTATTGGGTACTTAAGAAAGACCCTTTAGTAGAAACACAATATCTTACCTTTGGATGTAGTCCCACTAGTTACAAACCTCAGCCGATAAATTGATACAATCACATCACTCAATCTGATTCTCAGGGAATCGCTACATTTGCAGATACTCTGTTACTTTTAAGAAGCTTCACTACTAATTTGACAATAAAAGTGTTGAAAGGATACCCAATACTAGGAGTATGCTTATGTAAAACTGGCCAAACCACGTACACATATCCTATTATCTGGTTCCAGATACTATGAATGGGAGTGTATTTTGCAAATATTCCTAGTTTCTCCCTTCTTTCTTATTATTTTTTCTTCCTTTTTTGATTATATATTTTTATATACATTTTTAATAGAATTTTGATTAAATGTTATATCTAATTAAAATGTTTCAAACTCTTAAGAAACCAACTTGGATAGGGCATTTTGTTCTAATTTCTCTAGATGTATTAACCTAGGTGTTAACCCCTCGTTGCCCTTCCTGCTTATAAAGAAAGCTCTCCTCTATGTTGTTGTTTTCTCAAGGTTCGTCTAGCAATTGCTTCAATTTATGTGAGTCAATAAATGGCTATGAATCGGGCACGGTTTCTGATAAGCAAATAAGCAATTTATGGTTAGTTTAAACATTATAATTCAACTCAGGACTTCTACATGGAAAAAAATAAATCTACCTAGAATAAGAAAACGAGGGAAAACATACGCAAACAAGGCAAACGTTATACTTTGATAAGGTTTAAAGGCATGAAGAACATTATTAACACTGAACACATCTTTGCTAATACTATGACAATATAGTTTTTGTCACAGACATCTCCAAAGGCTGCAACAAAAGTATTCAGTATCTGATAACTCTAGAACCTAACATACTGACAACTGACAAAAGTCCATTTTAAATTCAGGGAACCCCACTTAGTTGGAAGAATTCTATAATAAACATGGATGAAGGGAGCACATCTATAACATGAGTATCCAACCATCCTCCACAATCGTAAAGGAAAATTTGAAGCACAATAACCACTACAACACTCTAGGGGTGCCAGGAGTCCCCTGGCACCACTAAATGTAAGCAGTCAAACCACAAGCGGTGTAAAATCATAAATGGTACCAGTCGGTGTGCTGGCTTAAAATGGGATGGAGAGGGGCACTTCTGGCACCATAAGCACTACAGCACACTGTAGTGGTGATGGTGCTTCTCATGTTCCTTTTAATAAATACAACTATTGCTGCTCTTATCTCCTATGCTGCTCCAGTGATATTGCAGTTCTGCAGCCAATGTCAATGCCTTCCCAGCCATCCCACCTCTGACTATGGCTTGTGAAACATCATCAACTCGGGCTTCTCATTCAATCCTGCCTAAGCCAAGCAGATGGTTCCTGTTTATTTAGTAAGACAGGTGAAGGCTTTCTTAAAAGAAAGGAAAATCATCTAGTACAAACAACCCTTCATCCAACCTTTTTAATATTTCAAAGGGAAGATAAAGCATCGTATTCATAACAAGACATAGAGCTAATTCAGTAGGGAAAAAATAGGACATCTCAAATAAAGATCCATCCAATTCCCTCCTCCCCTTCTTTGCCACTCCACACCATATCCAGTTTAAAGCTTATGTTCTCGCACCGACTGTATAGTGGATTTTGAATATAGTGTGCATATATATATATATATATATATATATATATTATTTTTTTTCACGCATTGTTTCATCATTGCAGTAACTATGAAATGATTCATTTAACTTTGGAGCAGTGGGACCTTAACTGTGTAAAGTGTTCTATTGGGCACTATGCACAAGGTCCTCTACTCCAATTGCAGTAAACCCTGTAAAAAAACATTGGACTAGCTGTATTAGTCCAGAATATATATAAATAAATTATTTACAATTTTTTTTTTTAAAAAGAGCCAGAGAGCGAAGCTTATGATTGGACCAATTGCCATCTTAGCGCACATGCAATGTTTTTTTTTTGTTTCTTTTTAAATAAAAGTGGTCTGCAATAGAGGGAGATGGGAGGGTGGAAGGGGAGAGCTAGAGACATTTTTTATGCACAGAATTGACATTAGGCAACCATGTTCGGGGCTGCCAGTTTTGCATGTGCTGGGTGTGCAACTTGCCCCCGGCACACAATTAACACTGCACATACATACTCCTATCACCATGACCACTTCAAATCACTTTAAGTGGTCATGGTGGTTGAAGTACCCTTTAATGTTTGTACTTCTTTACTACTGGAAATTAAATTAGTCACCTCCTGTGGCAGCCCCCCCCAAAAAAGCAATAATACTTCTACCTATTAACTAGCTAATTGGTCATCACTTTGATTTGGTTAGGCGGAGTTAAGCTCCTATTGACTTTGGTAGACAAGATTACACATCATTTAAACCATAAATAGAAAATATACAGGGTTAGTACAAATCTCTCTCTGCTGACTTGTCTATTAACAGGACTGAACCAAGTTCAAAAGGTCACAAGGGTTAAGAGTTGGAGAAAGGATATATTATATTCCATACAGTATTAAAAATAAAGATGGGATGTGCTCTGCCTCAAAAGGTGGTTTTATCAGATTCAGGTAATGGTGATCACCAGAGCCAGTGACTCATTTTATAAGAGGGCGAGGGGAATAATCCCATTTAGTAAAAAAGGATGACTTCCCTTTTATAGTGTGGTTGACTACCATAAACACCTATTCTAATGATGTCTATACAGTAAAAGCCAGCACATCACATACCAACATATACAGGTGATACTCGAAAAATTAGAATATCGTGCAAAAGTTAATTTATTTCAGTAATGCAACGTAAAAGGGGAAACTAATATATGAGCTAGATGCATTACATGCAAAACAAGATAGTTCAAGCCGTGATTTGTCATAAGTGCGATGATTATCATGAAAACCTCAAATCCACAATCTCAGTAAATTAGAATATTGTGAAAAGGTGCAATATTCTAGGCTCACACTCTAATCAGCTAAGTAAGCCATAACACCTGCAAAGGGTTCCTGAGCCTTTAAATGATCTCTCAGTCTGGTTCAGTAGGAATCACAATCATGGGGAAGACTGCTGACCTGAAAGTTGTGCAGAAAACCATCATTGACGTCCTCCATAAGGAGGGAAAGCCTCAAAAGGAAATTGCAAAGGAAGTTTGATGTTCCCAAAGTGCTGTATCAAAGCACATTAATAGAAATGTGGAAGGGAAAAGTGTGCAAGAAAAAGGTGCACAAGCAGCAGGTATGACCACAGCCTGGAGTGGATTGTCAGGAAAAGGCCATTCAAAAGTGTTGGGGACTTTCACAAGGAGTGGACTGAGGCTGGAGTCAGTGCATCAAGAACCACCACACACAGACGGATCCTGGACATGGGCTTCAGATGTCGTATTCCTCTTGTCAAGCCGCTCCTGAACCACAAACAACGTCAGAAGCATCTTACCTGGGCTAAAGAAAAGCAGACCTGGTCTGTTGCTAAGTGGTCCAAAGTCCTCTTTTATGATGAGAGCAACTTTTGCATCTCATTTGGAAACCAAGGACCCAGAGTCTGGAGGAAGAATGGAGAGGCACACACTGCAAGATGCTTGAAGTCCAGTGTGAAGTTTCCATAGTCTGTGTTGATTTGGGGAGCTGGTGTTGGTCCACTGTGCTTCATTAAGTCCAGGGTCAACACAGCCATCTACCCGGAGATTTTGGAGCACTTCATGCTTCCTTCCGCAGACCAGTGGCGGATCCAGAGCCTGATCTCGGGAGGGGCACTTGTAGATTATTTAAAGAAATAATCCAGACACAATAACCACTACAGCTCTGTGTAGTGGTTATGGTGTCTTTAGTGCCGGGACCCCCTCCCAGAGTAAGTAGTCAAACCGTTTAAGAACAGTTTGACAACTTACCTGAGGTCTGCTGGGAAATGGGGCTGTAGTAGGGCATAGGAGCAGTGGTGTGTGTGAGGGGGACAGTGTGTGAAGGTTGTAGTGTGTGAGTGAGGGCGGCAGTGTATGTCAGGGATGCAGTGTATGTGTGGGACAGTATGTGTGTGTAACAGTTGCAGTGTGTGTGTGTGTGAGTATTGCAGTGTGGGCAATGTGTGTGTGTGTGGGGCGGCAGTGTATGGGGGCAGTGTGTGTGTATGGGGGTAGTGTATGTGTGTAGAGTGTGTGTGTATGGGGGATCAGTATGTGTGTATGGGGGGCAGTGTGTGTGTATGGGGGGCAGTGTGTGTGTATGGGGGGCAGTGTGTGTGTATGGGGGGCAGTGTGTGTGTATGGGGGGCAGTGTGTGTGTGTATGGGGGGCAGTATGTGTGTATGGGGGCAGTGTGTGTGTGTATGGGGGGCAGTGTGTGTGTGTATGGGGGGCAGTGTGTGTGTGTATGGGGGGCAGTGTGTGTGTATGGGGGGCAGTGTGTGTGTGTATGGGGGGCAGTGTGTGTGTGTATGGGGGCAGTGTGTGTGTGTATGGGGCAGTGTGTGTGTATGGGTGCAGTATGGGTGCAGTATGTGTGTGTATGGGTGCAGTACGTGGGTGTATGGGGGCAATGTGTGCGTATGGGGGCAGTATGGGGGGCAATGTGTGTGTATGGGGGCAGTGTGTGTGTGTATGGGGGGCAGTGTATGTGTGTAGAGTGTGTGTGTGTGATTAGGGTAGGGGGGCTTTTTTATTTATAATATATATATATATTTTTTTATTTAATTAAAATAAATATTGATGTCCCCCATCCCTTCTTACCTTTACTGGGAGGAGGGGGGACATTTCTGGATCCCTGGTGGTCCCAGTGGTATTCCCTGGTGGCCCAGTGGGGAGAGTGAACTCTAGCCCATAGCTCCAGGGCTAGAGTTCACTCTCGCGAGATTTGGAATGTTGCCGTGGTAACCGCGGCAATGCTCCATGCTTGCGAGAGGAGGACCCGGAGGAGCTGAAGGCTGAGCTCCCGGGTCCTCTCTCCCTTCCTCCCCTGCCGGTTGTCAGCATAGTGCCTGCGGACCGGGGAGGGAGATCTCTGATCTCCCCTTCGGTCCACAGGCACATTGCAGGGCTAGCCGTTGCCCCCCCCCCCCCCCCCCGGATCCGCCACTGCCGCAGACTAGCTTTATGGGGATGCTGACTTCATTTTCCAGCAGGACTTTTTTTTACACACTACTCTTCGGGTTATTCACCTGGCCAGTATTTATTTATTTGAGGCTCTATGGCCGGTTCTGATATTGCAGTAATACCGACAATACAAATGCCGGTATTTTTCTCAGTATAAACAGAGATTACTCTGCAATACCATTACCGGCCAGTAGGAGTCACTGTGTGTGTGGAGAGAGGCAGGCATAAGAAGTTACAGCATGTGCCTGCATTGCTCTACTCACTGATCCGCGGGGAAGCAGCTACACAGCACAAAGAGTCCAGACAGCAGCTCACAGCACAAAGAGTCCAGACAGCAACTCCCAGCCTGCAGAGACAGCCTACAGCTCAGAGAAGTGAGGGATGGGGTAAAGGCTGCAGGGAGACATGGGGACACTAGGGGACACTATGAGACATGGGGAGACCTCTGGGGATCCTGAGACACTTGGGGACACTTGGAGACATGGGGACACAGACACACATGGGGACACTGAGATAAGGACACACGCACACGGGGACACTGAAACACTAGGGGACATGGGGACACATACACACATGGGACACAGACACTGGAAGACATGGGGACACAGACACTAGGAACACAATGTCCCCAAGTGTCTCAGTGTCCCCATGTCTCCCTGCCAGTGTCCCTAGTTTCTGAGTGTTCCCATGTCTCCCAGTGTCCCTAGTGTCTGTATGTCCATGTCACCCAGTGTCTCCAGTGTCTGTGTCCCCATGTCTCCCAGTGTCCCCATGTCTCTCAGTGTCCCTGGGAGACATGGGGACACAGAAACATGGGGATACAGAGACATTGTGATGCATAGACTCAGTGTCCCCATGTTTTACAGTGTCCCCTCGTGACATGGGGACACTGGGAGCAATCCATCTATACAGCAGAATCAAACTAAGTAGTTTTGGGGGGATTTCACTGAATTTTCTCTGTCACTCCTTGTGATTTACATCATGTGATGTCACGCATACATAATTAGTTATGCAAATTAGTAAGGCCTGTAATTTTTTTCCAAGAAAGGATGCAACCCCAACTACTCTTCACATACTCTTGCTTAAGTATGGAAACTTAAGAGGGATGTAGAGGAACAAAACTTGTGTGGACTAACTGAAATGAAATTAGTTAAGGTAATGCCGACTTTGGTCTCTCTAACACTGTGCCATGTTCCCTTTCTTCTACACTCACTACATCCACCTTTTCTCTGTCTCAGACTGTATACCAGGAGCTTCTTACTTCTAGTAAGAAGGTTAGGATAGAAGTGGACCAGCGAATACTAATGGACAGTCCTTAGAAAGCATAGAGCTAGCGCATCATTAGATGCATTTATGCCAAGCTCAGGAAGTTGTTGGCCAGCATGCATGATTGGCAGGCAGCCTGACATGCTTTCATGCTAGACTAGCCTTCCAATTCTTTAGGCAAACACGCCCTTTTGGAAGTTCTGGTTACATGATCCGCGTCACTGGCCCACCCTTTTACACCGCCCATTGACTTACTGCTTCACTGGACACTGCTGTTAGGAAGTATGAATTTACTTGAAAGATGAAAGTATAATTTACAGAGAGATTAGCATATTTTAAGAGAATCTGAGTTTTTTTTTATAGCTGCATCCTATGAGTTTCCTCCGGCAACATCTCCACCAGATACATAATGCTTGAGAGGCATGTCTGTTTTAGTGTTTTTGGTCGATAAGATTCTGTACTTGGGCCCCTAATAATTGTCAGCACCAGGCTCACTGGGCTCTTAATCTGGCCCTGTCCACCTTACAGTGGAGGAGATCCCTGAACCCTGTCACCAGCCAGCTCAGAACAGCGGGCATAGAATATCACTGGAGATACCAGGGACATGAATGCACAAAGGGTGCTGTTGCTTACCTGCGGTTCGAACTTTATGTTTAAGTTTAACCAATTTTCATATTCAGTTTCATTATTAACGCCTTTGATTATAGTTGGACTAGAAACAGCATGTGTTTCGCCTTAGCTCAGTACTTAAAACAGTGCCTAGTCGCCTGTAGACAGATGCTCCGGTTCACCCATATTACATGGGGTGCATCGCCGCACTTACACCCCCTCCCCCGCTGCTCCCTTGGGTAGCGGTATATCTAGAAGACAGCCAGGTTGAGCCCCCCCACCCCACTTGCTCGCACGGTTGTGCTCATAAACTATGTCGCTGATCTCTCTCACTACTGTAACATCATGAAAATCTTTTAATGTTTGGTTGTATTAGGCATGAACCGGTCCCATATTTTGGACAAAAGTTGTCTCCTGTTTCCACTATGCTATGTACCATGTTCCTTTCTCTTCTTTCTGTACCCAAGCTTGCATTGACGGGTTGTTATGGAGATAAGCTCAGGCACTGAGTGTAGTGGTGTTGTGGAGACCGGCTCAGGCACCGAGGGTAGTGGTGTTGTGGAGACCGGCTCAGGCACCGAGGGTAGTGGTGTTGTGGAGACCGGCTCAGGCACCGAGCGGACTGTTGTAGTGGAGACAGGCTCAGGCACCGAGGGGACTGGTGTTGTGAAGACAGGCTCAGGCACCGAGGGGACTGGTGTTGTGGAGACAGGCTCAGGCACCGAGGGGACTGGTGTTGTGGAGACAGGCTCAGGCACCGAGGGTAGTGGGGTTGTGGAGACAGGCTCAGGCACCGAGGGTAGTGGGGTTGTGGAGACAGGCTCAGGCACCGAGGGTAGTGGTGTTGTGGAGACAGGCTCAGTCACAGAGTGTAGTGGTGTTGTGGAGACAGGCTTGCAGACTATGGTGAGGCCTAATAGAAAGCAGTTGTTGGGAGATTCTATCATAAGAGTTGTGGAGCTTTTCAATAGTGGTCTTGTGAGATGTCTTCCCGGAGCTACTGCTCACAGAGACAGGAGACGTATTTGTAATATTGTTAAGCGAGCAAAGCAGGAAGGGGAATTTGATGTACTTGTCCATCTAGGGACAAATGACCTGGCTTGCAATGAGATTTCAGAGGTAAAGGAAGTTTTTAGTGTTTTTGCCAATGATATACGGCAGGTTGCTTCCACACTGTCATTCTCTGAAGTTCTTCCTGTGCATAACACTCAGAATGACAGGCAGATGTGTATTAGGGACTTTAACTTATGGCTTGGTGAATGGTGTCGTGAACAAGGATTTGGCTTTTATTTTTCATGGTAGTAGCTCTGTTTGGAATGGAAAGAAACTGTACAAAAAAGATGGTTTGCATCTTTCTCAAAAGGGAACAAATGTTCTCAATGAGCAGTTCAGAGGTTTTGCTAGGATGTATTTAAACTAGGAGGGGGGAGGGGGGGCAAAAGGGTGATAAAACATCAATCCAATTGTCCCCCAAAACAAGGACAGAAGGTGCCTGTAGCAAGTGTGTTAAAAAATGATAAGCTTAGAGTCATGTCTACAAATGCTCACAGTTCAGGGAATAAGATCCATGAACTTGTGGCAATAATGGCAACTGAGAATGTAGATTTAGTCGATGTTACTGAGACATGGTATAATGAGAAACATTAATGGGACATAGCAATACCAGGGTACTCTTTATACAGAAAAGACAGAGAAGGCAAGAAAGGGGGAGGGGTGGCCCTGTATGTGAAGGATAGCATAAAATCTAGCCTAATAAAAGTTAGTGAACATAGAGTCAGTTTGGGTTACATTAGAATTTGGTAATCACACAGTAACTTGTGTAGGTGTGATTTATAGGCCCCCAGGACAAATAGAAGAGTTAGATAATCAACTAGTTGAGGAAGTAGCTAAAATTACAATTAAGGGGGAAGTTATCATCATGGGTGACTTTAATCTTCCTGATGTGAATAGGAAAACAAAATTAGCTACTTGTGCCAGTAGCACACATATTCTAAACCCCCTACTGGGATTGTCTCTAAAACAAGTAATTGAGAAGCCAACTCGTAAGGAGGCCATACTAGATTTAGTGTTAACAAATGGAGATTTGGTATCAGATATTACTGCAGGTGAAAGTTTAGGATTCATTGATCATCAGTCAGTGTGGTTTAATATAAGAACAGTGACTGAGTCACACCACACAAAAACAAAAGTTTTAGACTTTAGAAAAACAGACTTTTCTAAAATTAGAATATGTGTAAAGGAATCATTATCAGACTGAAGCAATTTAAATGGAGTCCAATAGAAATGGGATTATTTAAAAGTTGCACTACTGAAGGCAACGGAAAATTGCATTAGGCTTGTCAGTAAAAGCAAAAAATTCAAGAAACCACTGTGGTACTCTGCAGATGTGGCCAAAATAGTAAAAAACAAAAAGTTAGCATTTAGTAATTATAAAAAACCCAGAGTGAGGAAGACTGAATGATCTATAAGATTAGGCAGAAAGAGGCTAAGCAAGTTATAAGAGCTTACAAATCACACACAGAAGAAAAAATGGCCCAATCAGTAAAAAAAAGGGGACAAAACATTTTTAGATAGATAAATGAGAAAAGGAAAGTAAAACAAGGATTAGTTAGATTAAAAACAAAAGAAGGGGAGGCGGAGCCTAGCTGCCAAGCAGAGTGGACGTGCCAAAACCCAGCTCCTGCATTATTTGCCTGATTTTGGGGAATATACCCCATAATACTGGCACAGAACCACTCTAAGAGGGCACAACTGAATTGGGATCCTCGGGGTGCAGCTCTGGACACCCAAATAGACTAGCTAACCACCCGAGACCCCAAACTGCGGTGACCGAGGCCTACAGGATGGCTGGCAGAGGGGAGATGGCCGCTCTCCTTTCCTCCTACCTGCTCCACGACCACCTCGACCCTCAATCATCCTGCCCCCCCCCCTGGGAGCGGTGGGGGATATCCCGGTCCTCGCCGCGAGCCCAGACCGAGCCTATACACAGCGTGTGGGCACCAGGGCCGGCGAAACGTGGCCCATCGAAAATGGCGGCGGAGCACTCACGGCAACAGCGGACTCAGCTTGAAGCAACTGAGCAGAGCTCCGACTGCGGCACAGACCTCATGCAGCGTCTGGATGCACTATTCAACAACTTCTGGGAGAAGCTCCAGCGGCGCGCACAGCGCACCAAGACAAAGCGACAGGATCTCATGGACCCAAGAGAGAGGAGCTATGGGCAGCCGGGTGAGAGGGGGACTCCCTCGGGCGCAGCACCGGACCAAAAGCTGACACTCACCCACCCCAGCCCACCCGGGCTGAAGGCCAAGAGGGCCCCGACCCGAAGGCGTCGGCCACATAGGCGGAAACACAAGCGGCAATCAACCTACAGACCTCCCGTCACCCCCACAAGGGGGAGACACTGGGGCAACATATGCCACCGAATCTCAGGCCAGAAGACGCAGGCCTACACACCACCACCGGCCGAGCGTCAGCACCTCCTCTGGACCAGCCGGAGAGCCTCAACCGCATTCCCACAGAGGGAATAGGATAAATGGCGACTCACCTCAAACTCTCTTATGACCCGCATACGCTACACCATGGGTCCGGATGCAAGTGCCGGTGACCGCTGCTTACCAGTTTGATTTCATGTGCTGACAAATGCTTTTTGCCAACCATTGCATACCTTACTTACGCTTGTTTATATTAGCCTTCCATTAGTTAAGCATAGAGCGCTAGATGTTTAGTCTTATCACTGAAGAATCACACAGTTAAGGATATCGCATCAGCATGAATAGACCTTGAGATTAGTAATATTTTGTACGTTACACTCATAGTAAACCACGAATGACAGAATGTCACTCAGATTTAATGCCTAGTCAGCCTGTTATGTAACGATAACTTCCAAGCAACTTAATGTATAACTGTAGATGAAGAAATACTTATCTGATATTTGTATGTAGCGCTACACCTTTTGTTATTTTAAATGTATAACTGTGCCCATGCCTTGCTAAAACTAGGCATCTACTGCTAAATGGTGATTTTTGTATTGCACTGAGTGCTCAAGGCCTAGCCTGTAAGCCACGTGAAGCCTAGGAGTACTGATTTATCTGTATAGCTACTGATATATATATGCATGACCTGTACTGTCCACAGCCTAGGTCTTGTGGTAAGCAACATAGAAGTACTCCTAGATATGTCACATCATCATACAAAACGATTCTGAACTAGCTACTTTAACTTCTTACAGCTTAAGGTATGATTAACTAAGCATGTCTATATTAAAAATTGTGCTTGATATACATATGCCCCGCATGTAAAGCGGAGGAATAGCCTGAGGAATGCTTTCGGGGCACCTCAAGCCTGCCTGTATCATTTTCATGCACTGCAAAAATAAAATATTTAAAAAATAAATAAATAAAAAACAAAAGAAGGAAGGTATGTAGAAGAGGAATAGAATTTGGGGTGGAACAGCGCTACAGTACTGATCACAGAGGTTTATGGAGCTGCACACCTGAGGGGAAGGGCAACTCTCAAACCCTTCAATAAATCTGGGAGCAGGAATCAACAAAAATACAGGGTGCGCTAGGTAGAATAGGAGATAATTTAAAAGACAAGTCTCTGAAAATACAAAAGTGGGTCTTGGGTAGGTCTTCTTAAGTTCTTGATGAGGTCCTCAGTGGTTGATATGAAAGACAAAAAGAAAGACCAATAGTGCACAACCGTTAGGGATGGTGTCACAGACAACACAGAAGAGAAAAATGCCAACTCACGATCGGTAGAGCTATTCCCAGCTCTAGGTAAAACAGCATACAGTGTTATTTGAAACTCCCCACATGTAGGATATAGCTGGACAATAGGTGATTCTTCAATACTTTGTACAACGACTCAAATGCGTGTCAGCATATAAAAAACATAAAGGAAAAGCGGACCAATGGTACAATAACGTATGACACCTGCAGCTACAGACAAACACTGAAGTCCTGAGAGTGCTAACTTACAGTAAAAAGAGCTATAACCAGCTCTGAGTAAAACAGCATACAGTGGTATTTAAACTCCCCACATGTAGGATATCCTTCTGGTGATGTATGGAGTGCAGGATTTATGAAAGACAAAAGCACAAAAGAGGGCCCATAGTGTTCTCAGTGAATAAAATAGTGCTAAAAGGTAAAATGAAACATACTTACAATATATAGAGCAGCCACACTGCTCTATGAACCAGGAGTGAGTGCAATAATCCCCATCTAAGGATTTCTTTGTAGTACTGGATCTTTAAAACAGTAAAAAAAAAACAGCCAGGATAAAAGTAGCAAAAAATCAAAATAGAAGGACTGACCATAGGAATATAGGTAGTCTAAAATAAACGCGTTTCGCCCAAAATAGGCTTTTTCAAGTGTAGACAGATACTCCTGGCTGGTTACATTATATAGGCAGCAGTAATGGCTTGGATTTGAAAATTGGCGCCATAATGACGTCATTAGCATTTGATTGCGGTCACATGACGTACACATATACAAAATAAACATAAAAGATACAAAATTATCGTTTTGCATAAATGAATACATGGGATGGTTTCAAACCCTTGTATAGTGCATATAGGATGCTAAAATTTAACTTTTATTTGGTGGAAAAAGGGAATGATATAAGGGAATCCAAAGGTGAAAGGTCGCGAAAGCGTGGCCATGGGTGGGGTCAGATGTGAACCAGAGGCAGTGTGGGAAGTGACCGAGGTGCAGTATGGGGAGTAAGGTTGTGATCGCGTCCCACATAGAGGGCGTGATCTAAAAAAGGGGGCGGACCTCGCGGCCGAAATAGGGGGATATGGCGTGAACGTGGCGGCCATCTTAGTTGTGGGCAAAGTGAGGGAAAGTGTTTAGATAAAATATAAGTACTATTATGGCAATGTGAATGTGTGTGATAGGTAATAGCATTTATATAATAAAGATAAATGTTGAATAAACTTTTAAAAATATATATACAATTGATGTTTAAATAGAGTGTAATACAGAGCAGTTATAAAGTTTAAAAAGGCTACTTGATGGTTGCTGAAATATATCCTAGGGTTATAGCATATTATAAATGAAAAAATATATAGCAAGAGAAAACAAATGTTTATAATTAATATCTATTAAAAAGTTAAACAAGTTGTTGTTATTAATTAAGAAAATTAAAATGTATAAGAAATTAAAAAGGTCAAACTCTGCATTTAAACCGTTAGGGGTAAGTGTCTTGAGATTAAAAACCCATTCCATTTCGGATTTACCTAAAATATTTTTAATGTCCCCACCTCTCCATGGGATTGTACATATTTGGATAGGGGTGAATTTGAGGACACTTGAGTTTTTTTGGTGATGTGTTAAAAAGTGCTTTGAGACTGTGTGGTTCTCAAAACCATTTTTAATATTGCGACAATGTTCGGATAAGGGCACTCCAGTAGGTATATGACATTTTTTGTACAGCATGTGATAAAGTGTTCTATATTGTAACTTTTATTTGTAATATTGGATTTAAATTTGGTGCTTTTATTTGGTACTGACTTTTGGGTGGTTTTGCAGACAATGCATTTTCTGCATTTGAAAAAACCTTTGACGTTGGATAAAGGGGATGATTTTTTTAACTTGGTTTTGGTGAATTTTTTGGTTAAAAGTGTCTTAAAATTGGGGGCACCACGAAAAATAATTTTGGGTTTTTCGGGAATAATTTTATTGAGAACAGGGTCTTCTAATAAAATGTGCCAATGTTTTTTTATGGTTCTTTTTATGTCTCTGTTTTTGTTGTCATAGTCAAAGATGATGGGCAAAAATGAAGTAGTATTTTGAGTTTCTATATTGTTATATTTCAAGAGGCTGCTTCTGTCATCGGATTTTATTTTAGTGATAATAGTGTTAAGTTTGTCTTCTGGGTAGTGTTTCTCTAAAAATTTTTTTTTTAAAATGTTACTCTGTTCATTAAAATCATCGTTGAGTGTGCAATTTCTTTTGAGTCTTATAAATTGGCTTTTAGGAGCACTTTCGAGCCAAGGTGCGTAGTGGCAACTTTTTTGGTCAATAACTGTGTTAGTGCACACCTTTTTAAAAAAAGTTTTTGTGTTTAATTGTCCGTCTTTAATAAAAATATTGACACGCATTTCAGTCGTTGTACAAAGTATTGAAGAATCACCTATTGTCCAGCTATATCCTACATGTGGGGAGTTTCAAATACCACTGTATGATGTAGAAGAGGATAAAGGTCTAGCTTACTGCTTCAATTAATATTTTTGTTCAGTATTTACAGATGAAAATAAAGGATAGGGGCCTCAGTTAGGAAAAAGGACAAATGAGTCATTTGTTTCATGTGAGCTTAAAGAGAAAGAGGCTCTATTTCAACTGTCAAAAGTAAAGACAAATAAGTTAATGGGTGAAAATATACAATATATACACACTAAAGTAAAATAGGTACGTGAAGTCTAGGTGTTCCCAGGTGTACCTCACAGACACCAAATTAACCAAGGTAAAGAGAAAATTGGGAAGAACCCAGTACACGTATAGAATGAGTAATAAAATACAATACAACCTGGTAATAGGAACTAGGATGATAAAATCAATGTGAGCCTATAATAAGAAAAAAAAACACTACATAGTGTAATATAATTATAATAAAGTGAAAATAGTGCTGGTAAGTATTGCACTCACAAACATAAGTGAAATATCGGCTTCTCACCCCCACCAGGGGTTAAAACTATTATTGGGGCCAGTAGATATCAGCCACATGGATCTTCATAAATTCCTCTTATAAATGCAGAAAGAGAGCCACATATGGTGAAGTACAGTAAAATCACAAGAAATGTATTAAAGTTGCACTACAAACAAGTAGCAAATCTGGGCATATCTCCAACCAAGTGGAACCAGGTGATGAGAAGATGGATCCTCTTAGTGTCAGCAAGAAAATACAGTATAAAAACAAATACAAATAAAATCAAAGGTCGCTATATAGCTCCAATTAAGTGTCCAGCGCGTTTCGTCCGGATGGTGGACTTCCTCAGGGATCTGTGGTCTTGTCACATTACAGGGAATTATATCTGCAGAATCAATCTTAACCCCTTAAGGACACATGACGAAAATATTCCGTCATGATTCCCTTTTATTCCAGAAGTTGTGTCCTTAAGGGGTTAATATGCTTAATCTGTTCGCGGCGTGCGTTCCACCCGTGGAACGCAGTGGCGCGATCTTCATGCGAACCGGAAGTGATGGACGACGTCAATATAAAAGTAAAAGGATAAAACGCATGTGCGTGTACGGACGGCAAAAGCCGGACGTCTCGCTCAGGCGTAATGCATTAAATTTCGAACTTAGAAAAAATAGTAATTTGTTTCATGTGAGCTTACAGAGAAAGAGGTTCTATTTCAACTGTCAAAAGTAAAGACAAATAAGTCAATGGGACCTGATGGAATACACCCAAAGTAATTAAAAGAGCTTAGTGGTGTACTAGCAAAATCATTAACAGATTTATTTAACCAATCATTGTTAAGAGGAGTAGTCCCAGAAGATTGGAACTTAGCGAATGTTGTGCCCATGCACAAGAAAGGTAGTAGGGAGGAGTTGGGCAACTATAGGCCAGTAAGCTTCAGTAGTGGGGAAAGTAATGGAAACCATGTTAAAGGATAGGATTGTTGAACATCTAAAATCACATGGATTTCAAGATCAGAGACAACATGGATTTACTTCAGGGAGATCATGCCAAACTAATCTTATTGATTTTTTTTGATTGGGTAACTAAAATAATAGATCAGGGTGGTGCAGTAGACATTGCTTAACTAGATTTCAGTAAGGCTTTTGACACTGTTGCACATAGAAGGCTCGTCAATAAACTGCAATATTTAAGTTTGGATTCCAATATTGTTGAATGGGTAAGGCAGTGGCTGTGTGACAGGCAACAGAGGGTTGTAGTCAATGGAGATCATGCCAAACTAATCTTATTGATTTTTTTTGATTGGGTAACTAAAATAATAGATCAGGGTGGTGCAGTAGACATTGCTTAGCTAGATTTCAGTAAGGCTTTTGACACTGTTGGCTTATCAATAAACTGCAATCGTTAAGTTTGGATTCCAATATTGTTGAATGGGTAAGGCAGTGGCTAAGTGACAGGCAACAGAGGGTTGTAGTCAATGGAGTATATTCGAAGCATGGGATTGTCACCAGTGGGGTACCTCAGGGATCTGTACTTGGACCCATTCTCTTTAATATTTTTATTAGTGATATTGCAGAAGGTCTTGATGGTAAGGCATGTCTTTTTGCTGATGATACTGAGATATGTAACAGGGTTTATGTTCCAGGAGGGATAAGCCAAATGGCAAATGATTTAGGTAAACTAGAAAAATGGTCAGAGTTTTGCCAACTGACATTTAATGTGAATAAGTGCAAGATAATGCATCTTGGATGTAAAAACCCTAGGGCAGAGTACAGAAAATGTGATAGAGTCCTAACCTCAACATTCAAGGAAAAGGATTCAGGGGTAATTATTTCTGATGACTTAAAAGGTAGGCAGACAATGTAATCGAGCAGCAGGAAATGCTAACAGAATGCTTGGTTGTATAGGGAGAGGTATTAGCAGTAGAAAGAGGGAAGTGCTCATGCCACTGTACAGAACACTGGTGAGACCTCACTTGAAGTATTGTACGCAGTACTGGAGACCGTATCTCCAGAAGGATATTGATACTTTAGAGAGAGTTCAGAGAAGGTCTACTAAACTGGTTCATGGATTGCAGGATAAAACGTACAAGGAAAGATTAAAGGAACTTAACATGTATAGCTTGGAGGAAAGACGAGACAGGGGGGATATGATAGAAACATTTAAATACATAAAGGGAATCAACACAGTAAAGGAGAAGACTATATTTAAAACAAGAAAAACTACCACAACAAGAGGACAAAGGTTTAACCCCTTGAGGACGTAGGACGGTTCAGGACCGTCATCGGCATTTTTCCCTTGCCGACCGACGACGGTCCTGAACCGTCCTAAATTTAAAATGTACTTACCCGATCGCCGTCGTTCCCCCGGCGGGGAAGGAGACTGCCTGCAGGCAGGGGAGACTGCCTGCAGCCCAGACAGTCTCCCCATGGCGGTTTAGGACCCCTGGGGCCATGTGATCGCCCAACAGGGCGACCACATGGTCACAATAGGTGTCCTAGTCTCTGCCTGCAGGGGGACTGTCTGTGCTGACAGGCAGTCTCCCTGATGCTGTAAAATCATTAAACATTTAAAGTGAAAGTTAATTTAAAAAAAAATATTATATATGTGTATATATATGATATATAGACATATATTATACCTATATAATATATGTCTATATATCATATATATAATGTCATGCTAAGTGTATTTTTATATTAATATGTACATATATTTATATAAAAATACACTTATAATTAATTTACACACGTGTATATATATAATATATATAATAACTATATATATTGTATATATATATTATTATAAAATACGAATAATAAATCATTTAAATTAAATTAAAAAAATTAAAAATAATAATAAAAATTAAAAAAAATTATATATCTATACGAAATTTTATTCTAACTGTATTTTGATATTAATATATATATATTTATATCAAAATACACTTAGAATGAAATTGTATATATATATCTATGTATATATAAATAAATAAAAAGAATGCGAACTATTCATATGTCGATATACAAAATTACATAAATAATTATATAAATATACACGTAGACTTCAAATATATAAATATGCATATATATTTAAATTCTACATGCGTATTTATGTAATATTTTTACATAATTAAGTTATTTTATTGATTGCAATTTAAGGGACCTGCCTGCCAACCCAGGCCGAAAGTCCAGAGAATTTAATTTGCTATCACTGTATTTTACCCTGTAACGTTCTACGACACCCTAAAACCTGTACATGGGGGGTACTGTTTTACTCGGGAGACTTCGCTGAATACAAATATTAGTGATTCAAAACAGTAAAACATATCACAGCGATGATATTGTCAGTGAAAGTGACTTTTTTTGCATTTTTCACACACAAACAGCACTTTTACTGATGATATAATTGTTGTGATACATTTTCCAGTTTTGAAACACTAATATTTGTGTTCAGCAAAGTCTCCTGAGTAGAACAGGACCCCCCATGTACAGGTTTTATAGTGTTTTTGAAAGTTACAGGGTCAAATATATGGGTCAAATATTTTTACATTGAAAATGGCCAGGTTGGTTACGTTGCCTTTGAGAGCGTATGGTAGCCCAGGAATGAGAATTACCCCCATGATGGCATACCATTTGCAAAAGAAGACACCCCATTTGCAATACCTTGGGTTATGTCCAGTCTTTTTTAGTAACCACTTAGTCACAAACACTGGCCAAAATTAGCATTCAATTTAGTTTTTTACTTTTTTCACACACAAACAAATATGAACGCTAACTTTGGCCAGTGTTTGCGACTAAGTGGCTACTAAAAAAGTCTGGACATACCCCATATTGAATACCCTGGGTTGTCTACTTTTAAAAAAATATGTACATGTGGGGTGTTATTTAGCAATTTATGACAGATAATAGTGTTACAATGTCACTATTGATACATTTTAAAAATGTATGTTTTGAAACCGCAATATCCTACTTGTACTTATAGCCCTATAACATGCTAAAAAATAGCAAAAAGCATGTAAACACTGGGTATTTTTGAACTCAGGACAACATTTTGAATCTATTTAGCAGTTTTTTTCATTCGCTTTTGTAGATGAGTAAAAGATTTTTCACATAAAAGTCAAAAAACTTTTTTTTTCAATTTTTCATCATATTTTTTCATTTTTTTAAAAATTAAATTACATGAGATTATATAAATAATGGTATGTAAAGAAAGACCCTTTTGTCCTGAAAAAAACAATATATAATTTGTATGGGAACAGTAAATGAGAGAGCGGAAAATTACAGCTAAACACAAACACCACAAAAGTGTCAAAAAGATGCCTTGTCGCAAATGTACAACATCGCAAAAAAAGTCCAGTCCTTAAGGGGTTAAAAATAATATCAGGAATTATTTATTTACTGAGAGGGTAGTGGATGCATGGAATAGCCTTCCAGCTGAAGTGGTAGAGGAAGACATAGTATTAAGCATGTGTGTGATAGGCATAAGGCTATCCTAACTTTAAGATAAGGCAAAGGACTAATAAAAGTATTTAGAAAATTGGGCAGACAAGATGGGCCGAATGGTTCTTATCTGCCGTCACATTCTATAACAAAAAATAAAAATTTCAATAAAAATTGATTGACAAAAAAATAAATAAAAATAAATGTACCTGAAGTGGTTTCTTTGAAGCCTACTTTACAAACTGTAAAGAGAGAATAATTAAGCATTAGCAACAACCTCACACTTGTCACCCTTTGATAAATGTACATGTCAATTAATATTATTTCATTACTTTCTCTAGATTTTCTTTGATTTTTGGAGCAGGGAACCTCTTATGCCATGATGCAATGCCAAGGTGCATGAAGGAGCATGTATGCACCCAATCATTGGGAGAGCACAGGAGCACGCATACGCACAAGATATTGTACAAGGAACATGTCAAGTGTACAGATCTTGGAATATCGTGGAGAGATGTCAGCGACAGTACATCAAGGTGGAGCAAATGTGTATTTTATACTTTACTGCAAACGTCCACAGTAAAAGTTTCTGCAACAATCAATGCGGAGAAAATGGAATTGTCAGATCAGAAAAGTGACATTTTTCTTTAATACACATATAGAAAGAACTCTGGCTGCTATTGTCTGCTCGAACAATTTGGGAGGGTTTACAAAAATACCACAGACAACAAAAGTAGGGCAGAGCACAGTCAGGACAGAAATAATACTATATTTACTGTAAAATAAGAGGTCCTGAAAGCTACAGGCACATCTAGATCACATCTAGAGAGGGACATTTAAAAGAAGACTGAACATATGGGACTTTTTATTGTGATTTATCTGATTTGATTGTATTATTTGCTTTTATTCGATTTCTCCTGAGGAAGTCTATTATATATAGACGAAACGTGTAGAGCTATTTGTTTTACTGCCTGTGATTCCTGTTACCTGCTGCTTCCATTTACCATCTTGAAGGAGGGATACAGATATCTGATGGGCATTTTTACTTTTCACTTCTTGTAAGTGTTTCAAATAAATTTTATTTTTTATCACATCTACAGTCCTATACTATGTTCAGTTCTTTTTTTGCATGTACGCCTGAGAATTAAGGAATTCCTTTACAAGATCTTCAAAGATACCTTGATGGGCTTACAACACACTTCTATTTTGTGAGTGCAATAATTTTAGCAGGGACCACTCTACTTAATGGTGTTTCACTATGTATGTTCTCTGCTTTTACTTTGTCTAGGTGTATCTTATATATTTTGTGTTTACATCTAGATCACAATTCTTTTGCAATAGGTCTGCCCCAGATTTGCAGAATGTGGACATATTTAAATAATCGTAACCACTGTCTTTTCTATTTAGAATATACACACTACTACCCAAAATCAAATATTATTGCAGATGTTTTGAGCCAAACAAGTAGTAACCAAAATAATTTCCCATCCCCTACCCACATTGCAATGTGATCAAGGGGAAGGAAGCTTATTTTTTCCCTATAAAAGGTCTTGGCAAAAAAAAATAATTTATTCCTTATACTTCTTCATTAAAAGGAGGAACAATGGGGGCGGGGCCGGGCCGCCGAGCTGAGCGGTCGCAGGACAGCTCGGCTCCTGCAAACAGGGCCACAATTAGCCTACAAATCGCACTATCTTTGGGAATTACCGGCAATTTCCTGCGACCATCGTTGTACCCGGGCTGCCCGAGCCGAGGAGAGGCTTGCTCTCGCAGTTTTAGTCCCTCGGAGGATGGGGCCCGCTGCACCAGGCGGGACCTGTACTGGCGGTGAGTGAAGCGGACGGCCGCCGCATCGCTATCCCGCCCGACGGAGCCCGACACGAATGTAGAGCCTGCGGACCCGGTCCTGCTTCCCCCCCCACTGGACCGGGGGGGTGATCCCGGTCGACACAAAACTAAGACTCCACAGCTTTCTGAGACACCGCTGTCGTATAGCCTGTGACCTACACACAAAATGGCAGAGACATGTGCATACTACAAGCAGCCCCGAGCACAGGCCTACCATCTGCCGTCATTTATACCTGCACACAGGGCTATGCCACACGGAGGCCCTCGCACCCGAAGCTACCCCTGGCACCCGACACTCACCAACTACCACGCCTGTGAATGCCACGGTCATGGGGCCCGCTCACTCTTCTTCTGAGCTGGGCGCTCACAGGGAGGGAACCCACCCCCCACAGCCTGCCATACACCCAGGGAGAAGCTTGGGATCCGGCGGAACCCTGGGCCCACGGACCTGGTGATGGGCCCAATGGCACAGGGCGAGAGCACCTATACAGGCCTCAGGCCGAAGACCAGCGGCCCTCGACCGCAGAGAAGCCACCACAGGGACCGTGGCGTGGCATCCCCCGCCCGCAGCGAACCCCAGTGGACTCGGGGCGCAGACACTCCAGACCCCATTGGCGACCGAGATTACGGCAAATCAACACAGGCCTCCTGACCAACCTAGGCCTAAAGCGACATCAGTATCATTGCCTGACATGCAGCAGGACACTGCAACCCAGCGTCGGACACACACTACATGCCCATCAGCGGGCTGATACCGCAAACCTGCAAGCCTGGAACCGGCATGGGCCCAAGGGGACTGTACTGTGGACTCGGAGTACCTCTACTCTATACGCCTCACTGTAAGGACTCCCTCCAACTCACGCTCCGGTCAACCAGAATATGCCACCTCACACCGGCTATGAGAGGGTTACTAAAACGAAACCTGCTACCACTTATGTCTTTTTGCTTAATGCATAGCCTACTGTTGTTTCTGTTGATGAGATGCTGCCCCTTGCTAGCCTAACGTAATCTTACTTTTTAACATATCTTGTGGGATATCCATCTCACCCTATTATCTGTTATGCACAATTTGTTATGCATTATTATTTGCTATAGTTTAGTGGGGCTAGAGGGGCTAGTAAGACTTATCTTCATCTCGTAACTCTCGAGACGTGTTAAACAGATGGAGCTTAATTATAATGTGCAAATTAAGCTTACACGTCCATTTTGAACGTATGCATGCCCTACTCACCGTGTCTGGCAACTTGTAATTGATATAACATGTGAGAAGCCTCAACCTGTCTACAGTCTGCGATTCAACTTACATTCTTAACCCTAGCATTTAAAGGGGGCTATCCCCCATACACTTGGTCTCCAGCCTGTAACTAACCGTAACCTTATATGTGTACTAGAAGTGTATGTCTAAAGCCTGTAATATCACACATAGCTGAGGAACATTTTGATGCTTGAATAGCCTATAAATCCCTTATAATTAAACGTATGCATCATTGTAGGCTAGTAGTCAACACTGTTGTCTTACTTTGTGACACTTACCTTCACCTGAAACGCTGTGTTTATTCATGTTATAAAAAAAGAAAAATATGGCAGTCTTTCTTAGGAGTGTAACACAAACCATCTTATTAGCATCCACGCATGTTATCCCTATGTACCTCCTTTTTCTATTCTGTACCCCATAACGCATATGCCATAATAAAAGAAAGATTTACAAAAAGGAGGAACAATGAGCAAATGTTTGGCATATTTTTATAATGGTACTCTTGCTTCCTCTTATGCCTGGACTGCCTGACTTGGTTACTCCACGCCCCATTATCCCTTCAGTGATTTGAAGTGGACATGGTGTCCAGACTCTGTTTGAAATACTAGACATACAGTTTACCCCCTCTGCTCTGTAACTACACATCCAGCAGTGTCATTGGGATGTCAGTCAGCCCGGAACTAGAGACTTTCATTGTACAGAATCTTATGGACTTTGAGTGGTCAGCTAATTATCTCAGCCAATGAATGACGAAAGCCACGGCTACCTGCTTCTGTGTCTCTGCAGAAGCGCATCACCAGATTACCAAGGAGCATTTGAAGATAGTTTGGACCCAGGTAAGGGGGGCAAACCATTACTAAACCGGATTGCCACATTTTCGGGGAACCGGGCCAGGCTACTCCTAGCATTATAATAATTACAGCAGGCTGTATTGCTTGTCATGCTTGGAGTAACACATTTAAACATTTTTTTTTTTTGGAGTTCAAAAAGGACTATCCACAAACACACAAATTAAAAAATAAATACATTTTTAAAAAATTACAGAAAACGTTTTCCTTGTGGTTTTAACTCCCAGTCAGAGGAAGGTAAAAGGAGTGTAGAGCAAAGAAGATAAAGGGTTGATGTAATTGTGCAAAATATTACTATGAGGATAGCATTTATTTTCGATCATCTCCAGCACAACCAATCATAGTATCTTATGCGTTACATTATTCTATAGGATCTGGTTTCCTGACCTAGGCTTTCCAGATGGACAACCCTAGTATACAATATGCTAACTCATGTTACACTGCATATTATTTTACAATAGCTCAAAGCAAATACTTGGCAGCACTCAAATGTTATTAGCCTTATTATGAAGAGGGCTATCAGAGTAAATACTAACTAATCACAGGGAAACTGATCACAATCAAACAAGTCACTACTGAGAATGAGGTCTTGGGATGAGATAACATGTGATATAAGGGTATTAAGGTTACTTCTAGAAATTACGGTGAGAAGTTGCTTAATTTAATACAATTAATCAAGAGACGCTAAATAACTAGAAAGACTTACACATACAATCACAAGGTACGCTAGAAAACATTCATAATGAGCATCTCCTTGCCCTCGGAATAGGGACAAAATCTCAAATTTATACAAATCCCTCAAAAGTCCCATATGGTCACAGATGTGTTTAGAGGGAAAGCGGACATGGTTAGCGCATGGGTGGACTGTGTGTGATATTCCATGAGTGGGAGAAATACTGTGTATATCTGTATAGGAGGGAGAGGGTGATAGAGAGAGAGCATATTTGTGTGCATAAAAGGGCTTTGTGTACGCAAGGGTAGAAAGTGTGATTAAAATAGAAAGGGCCTGTGTGTGAATAAGTGTGCACTACAAACCTCATGGATTTTAGAAGAAGTCAAAAGTTCTTAACTGTGTAACTACCCATGTTGTTCCAAACCTTGTACCAGCTTGGCTGATGAGAGCACTGTTGATGAGTAGTCTAGATCCTATCTCGCTGATTCTGTCAATCTTTAACCCCTTAAGGACACATGACATGTCTGACATGTCATGATTCCCTTTTATTCCAGAAGTTTGGTCCTTAAGGGGTTAAAAGCACTGTGCACAGGAGAATACCCCTTTTATTTAAAGTTTCATAAATGGCAAAGCACTCCTAATGCTTCAGGCTACATGTAGTTAAATTATTGAAAAAGACTAGTGTTCTTCACTTTATAGTCACTTAGACAAAGCCAGAAGGAATATGGCAGTAAAAAGCATAAAAAGCAGGAAATTGTGTTATATATGTTGAAAGACTAAGAATGTCCAAGTCATCCCATCAAACATCAGTAATTTAGAACTCTCTAAAGCAATTTGTGGAACAGCAAGAGATGCAGAGGAAGAGGGAAGGGGGGGGGGAGAGAAATAAAAAAGGGAGATATAGGAGAGATAATGGAAAAGTGACAGCACTCCTGTACTCCAACTGAGTACCTCCACCAAGTCTGCTTTCTAGCCGTGATCAGGGATCCTGGAAGGCTTCAGCCCCAGTCGCCAAAGCTTGACTGTGGTTGCTGAGAACTTCTTCCAACCTGGACCAGGCTGCAGCTCTCTCCTTCCAAGCAGGTAGGATCAGTTACTGCCTTTACAAAGGCACCTGTGGTCTTTCATGCCTAGCTTGCTTTTCATCTTGTCCTGGGATACAGGGACCAAGCAGCCAGGCAACAGGTCCAAAGATTGTTACTGGGATCCCTGAATAAATCAACCAGGACACACAGTACCAAAAGGAACCAACATACAAATCTTTATTTTTGGACAAGGATTAGGCTTTGGGGACTAGTCTTTAAACATGTCATGACAAACATTTATTTTTTTTTTTTTTTTTTGTCAATCTTTATTTTATTGAGGCATGTTATTATGGTGGTACAGAATAAAGAGAGGGAGACATGCAAGGGTCATACAGGTTGTACATATCATGGTAAATTGCAATATCTCCGCAGATTAACGGCCTCATTTTGTATTTTATAAACAAGCTTAACTGAGAGAGTGCATAGTAAAGTAAAAAGGTCAAGATGATGGACATTCAGTGTGTTAAACATGGCTTAATAACATATGTTTTTAGCAGTATCAGGCGAGTGATTGTCATATCGTAGCATAGATTTTTAAACAATGGCGTATTGAGAGTTACCTGCACATTTTTGACATTTAAGGAAAACACGTTTAAACATTTCGATAAGAATCTAAGTAGTATATGTTTCCAGCTTAGTTCAGTAGATTTTCTGCGCTTATTCCTAAACTATAATAATATCAAGATGATTATCTATATTTATAGATTGTTATACACATTATTTTAACTCGCTTAGCAAACTGTATTGTTAGAGTAAGAACAAACAAACAGGTGAGAGCACCCAATGGCCAACAGCTGTGGACTAGACACCCCATTACATACAAGGCTGCACAATGTCACAGCAGGTTAGACAACGCTTCTGAGTGACTAAGGTCACATTACTAGGAGAGGTGGTTGCCATCTAGTCAGGTCTGACTGTAATTCAGGACTTTAACTGAATACTTAAGCAGTATAATTCTATAAGATTGAAAAAAAAACTGAGTGCTTTAAAATTATTTGTGGTCATTATAGACCTGCATATTTAGCAGTAGTATAGTGTAATGGGTTGAAATCAGTGTATTCACTAGCTTTTAGTTTTACATAACTTGTAAAAGAGTAGTGTGTAACCTTAAGGAATTCAAGCAAACTCCTGCACCAAAAATAAGCATGACACAGAGCAGAGTCATGAGAGTCAAAGGTAAGCTGCCGCAGGTATGATGTACATGACAGTGATGCCAGCTCTGTGTAATCCCACGGCTGGGAGACCAGTCCATGTCATCCGATGCCCATTCTCGGCAGAGTGGCTGCAGGATCCTCCAGGCCACGGGAGGTGGCAGAGCGCTGCATACGGATCGGGGTCTTCCTCTGGCCCCAGGCCTTTAGAGAGGGCTGCATCATTAAACCACAGGCTCGGTGGCTACGAGAGTCCGAGGCTTTCCCATATCGGGTGCAGTGGGAGACCCGGTTGGTCATCCGCCGCCAGCGGCGGGCGGTCTTCCTGCGAGGTGGGCGATGCTTTAAGGGCTTTCTCCCTTGGGCCCTCAGCCTGGGCAGGTATGTAGGAGTACCCGGGGGCAGTCGCTCCGTCCCCAGCCCCTCTCCTGTCCACTCCGTCTCTGCTTGGACCGGTTTCGAGGTCATGCGCTGTTCCAGTGATGCCCAGAAGCGTTGGAAGCTGTTCTCTATTCGGGTGAGTATACACTCCACCGCAGTGTTACTGTCTCCACCGTGTGTTGCGGATGGCGGGGGCGACGTAGGCCCCGCCGCCATCTTGTTAGGGACTTCGCTTGAGGTGGAGGAGCCTTGTTGTGCTGCCTGAGGCCATGAGGGTGGTCGTGCAAGGCCATCAGGGACCGGGATAACCCCCTCCGGTCCATAGGGGGGGGTGACGAAGCCGGTGAGACCATCCGTCCGGGATCCGCACCAGACACTCAGCGGCCGAGCGGGACGGCGGCCGCCCGCCCCGCTCCCCGCTTCAGCAGGCCGCAGGCCCCGGCCACACGATCTCCCCGCTGGGGTGCACATCTATCAGATCTGAGGACTTCAGGATAGGCAATGGGTCGTCGCAAGTCAGCTGGCAGATATTCCAATGAATTTAGGCAGGTTTGTCGTTTATTTCTTGCTCGTTAGGTGAGAACAGGCAGGAGCTCACCCAACTTGCGACCGACCAGCATGGCGGACCGGCCCCGCCCCCATGACAAACATTTATAATCCAAATATACAGAACATTGGAGAATGAACAATTATATTTATTACATGAACTATATAATACAAGTAACATTTCCAAACCCAATAAAAAGCAAGAATATATGCATTTAACTACTTATCTGGTTGCCCTAATTTGCATACCAACAATATGTAAATGTATACACTTCCATTCAGTCAGCAGAGGGCGCTACAGAGTTATCAAGTAACAATTATTAATTAATACCATCACAAGGACCTTTTAAGGGCTCTTAGGACCAGATCCATAGTCTGTGGGCAAGAGGGTGGCCTTCAAGACTCTCCAAAATGCCATGGAAACTTCTGTCACAGGAAAGGTGTATAAAGTTGCTCAATGCATAACAGCCTAAGTGAGGTAAAAAGGAAGTATAAAAAAAAGAGGAGCATCTAAATATGCATTATTAGAACACAGAGAAAAATTAGTTTACTGTTGTAATGTGAAATAGGATATATAATGTTGTCAGCATCAAATATCCTGTTCCAAACTTTAGTAGCAAAAAAAACTTTTTTGTATCACAGAAAGAGGAAAACAGAGCACAATGATGAAAACGGTCAAGCGTACGGCAGACAAAAAGGCAACATGACCACATTCAGCCCTCCTGTTCTCAAAATGTTCTTCCAATAGGGTCTGCCACAAAGAAAAGCAGCTTTTTATATAACACAGCATGTCTGTCTTCTGTTTTAAAGAAGATTCAAGGTTGGCGTTTTCTATGAAAATGTCAATCAATACTGGAACAAGGCTGCGAACAAAGATCTGTGGACTCTGTGTGTCAGTTTTTCATTGATGGTAAAGTAAACATTTACTATTCAGTTAATTGATGTCAGTGTACAGAGACAGAAAAAAAGATTACTTTCCATTAATTCTATATTATTCAATGTTTCCAAGTGAGATAGAAATACAATTCAGAAATAGGCTATTGGAATAGTGTGTGCAAGTGTACAATATATATTGTAAATAGCTGATCTAGAAAATGAAATCATGAATCATGCAGGATCAAGAAATTCTACAGCAATGATGAATCCCTGCCCAAACAGGGATTCATCATAATATAGTGGATAGTTTAAGTACCATTAATAACTGCGTAAAAGGACTTAAAGGGAAACAGAAGGTCTTGAGAAAGGTCTAAATTGGCAGGATAAAATGTAGAATTTTGAGATGCCAAATAACTTAATAACTTCAGCTCAATTAAGTGGTCTGGGTGACAGGCCCCTCTAGTTTTAACCCTGCAGCTGAAAACATAGCAGTTTCAGAGACACTACTATATTTGACTGAGGGTTAATCCAGCCTCTAGTGGCTGTCTCCCTAACAGCCGCTAGAGGCGCTTCCACGATTCTCACTGTGGAAATCACAGTGAGAAGAAGCTGGACGTCCATAGGAAAGCATTGAGTAATGCTTTCCTATGGGTGGTTAGAATGCGCGTGCAGCTCTTGTCGCGCATGCGCATTCGGAGCTGACATCGGCAGAGTGAGGAGAGTTCCCAGCGCCGAGGGAGCCCGGCACTGGAGAAAGGTAAGTGGCTGAAGGGGTTTAACCCCTTCAGCCCAGCATGAAAGGTGCCCTGAGGGTCGGGGGGGACCTTATGACCCTATAGTGCCAGGAGAACGAGTTTGTTTTCCTGGTACTATAGTGGTCCTTTAAGGACTGCTTTGTATGTCCGCCAAAAAACAGTCCTTAAGCAAATATGAGCGCTGAAAGCCACTCTAAGGGTATTACAGTGATGTCTCGATGTCTAAAATATAAATAAGTAAATAAATCAAAATGTAAAATAATGAAAAAAATTATACACATGTCATTTTATTCCAACTGTATTTTGATATTAATATATATTTATATCAAAATACACTTAGAATGAAATGTATAAGCTGCTGCTTGATTGATTGGGGGGAGTGTCCATTAATTGCACCTGTGTGGGATTTGTATCCCTATAAAGGCACACCCCTAACTCACTGAGCTTTCTCACATTACTTGAAAGCAGACTCTATTAAGTAGACTCTTTCAAGTAGGAGTTAGAAAACCAGGAGTTGAAACTAAAAAGGGGTTTACGCTAATAAGGTAATTGTTTATTTTTTATTTTATTTATATATATATATTTTTTTTTTATCTGTATCTGGGGAAATGAGTGTTAGCAAGATTGTTAGTTTAACTCAATGCACATCTTTTTGCATGTATGGATGCCTGGATGTACCCGTCCATGGTCCATACCTCTGTGATGGTTGTGTGCGAGTGGCTTCTCTGGAAGCTCAGATTGGAGATCTTGAGAAGCAAATCGCAACTTTGAGGGAGATCGACAATCTTGAGAGGAGTCTGCTGCTGACTGAGCAGAGTTTAGTGGGGACAGGTAGTGGAGAGGGAGGAGATATGACAGATGGGGAACAGACATGTAGCTGGGTGACAGTGGGGCGAGGAAGCAGGGGGGGAGGGAAGAGGAAAGGGCTAGCTAGTCCTGATTTGGTGCAACCTAGCAGATTTGCCCGTTTGAGGGAAGATGTTGGGAGCATCAGCTCAGGAGTAGCTGTATTAGAGGAAGCTGTTACTTCTAACAGCCGAGGTGACAGCCCCTCTAGTACGGGTGGGGATCAAAATGTAAGGAAGGCAAGACAGGTTGTGGTGGTAGGGGACTCTATCATTAGGAGAGCAGATAGGGCAATCTGCCACTCTGATCGGCTCAACCGGACAGTTTGCTGTCTCCCGGGTGCTCGGGTCCGGCATGTTGCTGACAGAGTGGATGGATTATTGGGAGGGGCTGGGGATGACCCAGCGGTCATGGTCCATGTTGGTACCAATGACAAAGTAAGAGGAAGATGGAAGGTCCTAAAGAATGATTTCAGGGAATTAGGTAGCAAACTCAAGAAAAGGACCTCCAAGGTGGTATTCTCTGAGATATTACCTGTGCCACGTGCTACAGTGGAAAGGCAGCGGGAGATTAGAGAGGTTAATGCATGGCTGAAGTCTTGGTGCAGGAAGGAGGGTTTTGGGTTTTTAGAGCACTGGGCCGACTTTGCGATTGGGTACAACCTATATAGTAGTGATGGATTGCACCTAAACGGAAGGGGGTCTGCAGTGCTGGGGGATAGGATGGCTAGAAGGTTGGAGGAGATTTTAAACTAGTAGTAGGGGGGGAGGGTCATAGCAATCTACAAAATGGAGATAGGACAGAAAGGAGATGGGCTTTAGAACAGTATAAGGAGGGGGGGAGGGGCAAGCTCAGAACAGAGAAGCTATGTAATGTTGGTAATTCACAAAATAAACAAGAGACGCATGATATTAAATGTATGCTTACTAATGCAAGGAGCCTAAATAACAAAATGGGGGAACTAGAGGCATTAGCATACACTAAACAATATGATATAATAGGCATAACTGAAACATGGTGGGATGAGACACATGACTGGGCAGTTAACTTAAATGGGTACACATTATTTAGGAAGGATAGGAAAAACAAGAAGGGTGGTGGGGTATGTTTGTATGTCAACCATGATTTAAAGCCAAATCTTAAGCAAATTGAATGCGATGAGGAAAATGTGGAAGCTTTATGGGTAAATATCTGCTTGGGGGAAAAGAAGGGAAACCAATTATTGGTTGGGATATGTTATAAACCACCTAATGTTAATATTGACGAGGAAAAACAGCTGTTTGAGCAAATTGAGAAAGCTGCAAATCTTGGTAACACTTTAATTATTGGAGATTTTAATTACCCAGACATAAATTGGGACATAGGGACTAGTAGCTCAGCAAAGGGAATTAGGTTTTTAAACTTGTTAAATGACAACTTCATGTCACAACTTGTACAAGCGCCAACTAGAATGGACGCTTGTCTGGACCTGGTTTTAACAAACAACGTTGATCTTTTGACCAACATTCAAGTAGGTGAGCACTTGGGAAATAGTGATCACAATATAGTGTCCTTTGAAATAAACTCAAAAAAACAAAAGCACATGGGGTATTATTGGTTGGGATATGTTATAAACCACCTAATGTTAATATTGACGAGGAAAAACAGCTGTTTGAGCAAATTGAGAAAGCTGCAAATCTTGGTAACACTTTAATTATTGGAGATTTTAATTACCCAGACATAAATTGGGACATAGGGACTAGTAGCTCAGCAAAGGGAATTAGGTTTTTAAACTTGTTAAATGACAACTTCATGTCACAACTTGTACAAGCGCCAACTAGAATGGACGCTTGTCTGGACCTGGTTTTAACAAACAACGTTGATCTTTTGACCAACATTCAAGTAGGTGAGCACTTGGGAAATAGTGATCACAATATAGTGTCCTTTGAAATAAACTCAAAAAAACAAAAGCACATGGGGTATACTAAAACATATAATTTTAAAAAGGCCAATTTCAATAAGATAAGGGAAGCTTTACAATATATTGACTGGCATAAACTCTTTAGTGAAAAGAACACTGAGGATAAATGGATCATCTTCCAACAAATATTAGAAAGGTACATTTCTCAGTATGTACCATTGGGAAATAAGTATAAAAGAAACAAATTAAAACCAATGTGGCTTAGTAGAGAAGTAAAACAAGAGATTAAAAATAAGAAAAGGGCATTTAAAGCATTTAAATCAGACAAATCAGATGCATCTTATAAAAGATATAAGAAAGCAAATAATGCGTGCAAAAAGGCAATTAAACTTGCTAAACTTCAAAATGAAAAAATGATAGCTAAAGAGAGCAAAACCAACCCCAAAGCATTTTTTAAGTACATAAATTCCAAAAAACCCAAAAATGAAAGTATAGGTACACTTAAAACTGAAACGGGGGTGTTAGTTAATGAAGACCAAGAAAGGGCAGGAATTCTAAATAACTATTTCTCCTCCGTATATATTAAAGAAGAACCCATGGCAATAGATGTGCAAATGATTGCTACTAAAAACTTGCAGAATAATTGTAATTGGTTAACTCAAGTTAATTTGTGCTGCAGCAACTAAAGAAAGTTAATATAAACAAAGCTCCAGGGCCTGACGGTATCCATCCACGTGTACTTAAGGAACTAAGTGTAGAAATAAGTGAACCTCTGTTTTTAATCTTTCAAGATTCTTTTCTTTCAGGAAGTGTTCCGGAGGATTGGAGGAAGGCAGATGTGGTTCCTATATTCAAAAAGGGTTCAAAATCCTTGCCTGGAAATTATAGACCTGTGAGCTTAACTTCTGTGGCTGGTAAAATATTTGAAAGGTTATTAAGGGATAATATTCAAGAATTCCTTGAGAAGAATATGGTTATCAGCAAAAATCAGCACGGTTTTATGAAGCACAGGTCATGTCAAACTAACTTGATTGCGTTCTACGAAGAAGTAAGTAGAAGTATAGATCAGGGTGTTGCAGTGGATGTGATCTATTTGGATTTTGCCAAGGCATTTGATACAGTTCCACACAAAAGATTAGTGTTCAAACTCAAGGAAATCGGTCTCGATGAAAATGCTTGTTCTTGGGTAGAACATTGGCTTAAAAACAGAATACAAAGAGTTGTCGTTAATGGTAAATTTTCAAGCTGGACAGAGGTGGCAAGTGGTGTCCCTCAGGGGTCTGTTCTGGGACCCCTTCTATTTAACATTTTTATAAATTATCTTGAAGACAGCATTGAAAGTCATGTTTCAGTGTTTGCAGATGACACAAAACTTTGTAAAATAATACAATGTGAGCAAGATATTACTTTGCTGCAGAAGGATTTAGATAGACTGGAGGACTGGGCACTCAAATGGCAGATGAAATTTAATGTTGAAAAATGCAAAGTTATGCACTTCGGCGTAAAGAATACACAAGCAACGTATACCCTTAATGGAAGTGAATTAGGGATAACAACACACGAAAAGGACTTGGGAATTGTTATAGACAACAAACTATGCAACAATGTGCAATGTCAATCAGCAGTGACCAAGGCCAGTAAGGTATTGTCATGCATGAAAAAGGGCATTCATTCTCGGGACGAGAATATCATTTTGCCTCTCTATAAATCACTGGTAAGACCACATATTGAATATGCTGTGCAATTTTGGGCACCTGTTCTAAAGAAGGATATCTTGGCACTAGAAAAAGTGCAGAGGCGGGCTACAAAATTAATAAAAGGAATGGAGCATATCAGCTATGAAGAAAGGTTAACAAATTTAAACCTACCGTATATACTCGAGTATAAGCCGAGTTTTTCAGCCCATTTTTTGGGCTGAAAAACCCCAACTCGGCTTATACTCGAGTCAGAGTCTGTATTATGGCAATTTGCATTGCCATAATACAGACTGGGGGGAGAGGGGGGCTGGCAGAGCTGTACTTACCTGTTCTGCAGCTCCTGTCAGCTCTCTCCTCCTCCGCGCCGTCCGTTCAGCACCTCGGTCAGGTAAGTACAGCTCTGCCAGCCCCCCTCTCCCCCCACTGAACTGCCACTGGACCACCAGGGAAGGAGAGCCCCCCTCCCTGCCATATATCAAGCAGGGAGGGGGGACAAAAAATAAAAAAAAAAAAAAAAAAAAGAAATAAAATAATAAAAAAAATTAATAATAATAAAAAAAGGGGTATAATGACCACTATGGGAGGGGGGGGGGTATAAGGACCACTATGGGAGGGGGGGGTATAAGGACCACTATGGGAGGGAGGGGGTGGGTTAAGGACCACTATGGGAGGGAGGGGGTATAAGGACCGCTATGGGAGGGAGGGGGGGTATAAGGACCACTATGGGAGGGAGGGGGGGGGTAAGGACCACTATGGGAGGGAGGGGGGGATAAGGACCACTATGGGAGGGAGGGGGGGGGGTAAGGACCACTATGGGAGGGAGGGGGGGGGATAAGGACCACTATGGGAGGGAGGGGGGGTATAAGGACCACTATGGGAGGGAGGGGGGGTATAAGGACCACTATGGGAGGGAGGGGGGTATAAGGACCACTATGGGAGGGAGGGGGGGTATAAGGACCACTATGGGAGGGAGGGGGGTATAAGGACCACTATGGGAGGGAGGGGGGGGATAAGGACCACTATGGGAGGGAGGGGGGGTATAAGGACCACTATTGGAGGGAGGGGGGTATAAGGACCACTATGGGAGGGAGGGGGGGTATAAGGACCACTATGGGAGGGGGTGGGATAAGGACCACTATGGGAGGGAGGGGGGTATAAGGACCATTATGGGAGGGAGGGGGGGGTATATGGACCACTATGGGAGGGATGGGGGGAATAAGGAACACTATGGGAGGGAGAAGGGGGATAAGGACCACTATGAGAGGGAGGGGGTGGGATAAGGACCACTATGGGAGGGGAGGGGGAAGTAAGGACCACTAGGGGAGGGGAGGGTAAGGACCACTGTGGGAGGGGTGAGTCAGGACCACTGGGGGGGGAGTGAAGGAACACGGGGGTGGGGAGGTAAGGACCACTGAGGGAGGAGGAGGGGAAGTCAGGACATATGGGGGGGGAGGGGGCGGCAAAAATTTTTTTGCCAACGGCGGCAAATATCCTTGCACCGGCCCTGCACACACTGCATTCACACACTGCATTCATGCACACACACACTGCATTCATGCACACACACACTGCACTCATACACACACTGCACTCATACACACACGCTGCACTCATACACACACACATACGCACACACTGCATTCATTATACACACACTGTAAATAAATATTCAATTAATATATTTTTTTTAGGATCTAATTTTATTTAGAAATTTACCAGTAGCTGCTGCATTTCCCACCCTAGTCTTATACTCGAGTCAATAAGTTTTCCCAGTTTTTTGGGATAAAATTAGGGGCCTCGGCTTATATTCGGGTCGGCTTATACTCGAGTATATATGGTATTTAGTTTAGAAACGTCGCCTGAGAGGGGATATGATAACATTATACAAATATATTCGTGGCCAATACAAACCATTGTGTGGAAATCTATTCACAAACCGGACTTTACATAGGACACGAGGCCATGCGTTTAGACTGGAAGAAAGCAGATTTCGTCTAAGGCAAAGGAAAGGTTTTTTTACTGTAAGAACAATCAGGATGTGGAATTCTCTGCCTGAAGAAGTGGTTTTATCAGAGTCCATACAGATGTTCAAACAGCTACTAGATGCATACTTGCAAAAACAGAATATTCAAGGATATAATCTTTCAATGTAGGGTAATAACTGCTTGATTCAAGGATAAATCTGACTGCCATTCTGGGGTCAAGAAGGATTTTTTTGTCCTAGCTTGTTGCAAAATTGTGCTTCAAACTGGGTTGTTTTTTTTGTTGTTTTTTTTGTTTTTTTTGCCTTTTGGATCAACAGCAAAAAACAGGTGTGAGGAAGGCTGAACTTGATGGACGCAAGTCTCTTTTCAGCTATCTAACTATGTAACTATGTAACTATGTATATATGAAAAAAATAATACAATATATATATATATATATATATATATATATATCCATATACATAATTCCATAAATAGTTTCATCAATATACATGTAGACTTCAAATATATAAATATGTATTTAAATTCTACGTGCATATTTATGTAAAATGTTTACATAATTTAAGTAATTTTATTGATTGCAATTTGAGGCACCTGCCTGACAGCCCAGGCCGAAAGTCCAGAGAATTTAATTTGCTAGTACTGTATTTAACCCTGTAACATTTTATGACCTCATAAAACCTGTACATGGGGGGTACTGTTTTTACTCAGGAGACTTTGCTGAACACAAATATTAGTGTTTTAAAACAGTAAAACATATCACACGATGATAGTCAGTAAAAGTGACTTTTTTTGCATTTTTCACACAAAAACTGCACTTTCACTGATAATATCATTGTTGTGATACATTTTACTGTTTTGAAACACTAATAGTTGTGTTCAGAGACGTCTACCGAGTATAACAGTAACCCCCATGTACAGGTTTTATAGTGTTTTTGAAAGTTACAGGATCAAATATAAGGCTTGATTTTCTGTTTTTTTCACATTGAAATTGACCAGATTGGTTATGTTGAGAGCGTATGGTAGCCCAGGAATGAGAATTACCCCCATGATGGCATACCATTTGCAAAAGAATACAACCCAAGATATTGCAAATGGGGTATGTTAAGTATTTTTTAGTAGCCACTTAGTCACAAACACTGGCCAAAGTTAGCGTTCAAAATTAATTCATAAAGATATATGACAGATAACAGTGTTACAATGTAACTATTCATACATTTTAAAAATATATTTTTTAAAACAGCAATGTCCTACTTGTACTTATAGCCCTATAATTTGCACAAAAAAATCTAAGAACATGTTAACAATGGGTATTTCTAAACTCAGGACAAAATTTAGAAACTATTTAGCATGGGTGTTTTTTGGCGGTTATAGATGCAGTGCGTACACACAACCCATGGTGCCCCGGTGCAAAATTGCTCCATGGGGTCCCCCCTTCTTCCTCCCCCACCTCTGACACCCTCTCCCCCGACAGACACACACATACAGAGACACACACATACAGACACTTACATACACACACGACACATACATACAAAGATACATACAAACAGACAAGCACACATACATACAGACACAGACAGACACACACACGGCAAACATACAGACAAGACACATACATACAAACAGACAGACAGACAAACATACATTCAGACAAGACACACACATACATACAAGACACATACATAAAACAAACAGGGCCACATACATACAGAGAGACAGACATAGACACATAATGAAAATTAAAACAGGTAGGCACACTCAAAATGCTGATAAGGAACAGAAAGTATCCAAACCAAAATAAACAACTAGTTCTGGGTGCTCACTTGTGTAAGGCCAAACTCCTAAAGGCCAAGAAAGTTACATATGTTACTTGAACAAGGGGCACAACCACAAATATATGTGAAAATGATTTTTTTTAGATGGGTCACAGTAATAGGCTCTCTCATTAATTGTATCAATGAATGAAAAAGACACAACATGTCAAATGGAAAGTGCAATGTAATATCTACAAATTCTGCAATTACATATAAATAGACTACATAATACATTTCAGGTGTTTTTAGTTATTTGTTTTTTTATGGGTATATAAGGGTGGTGTTCACTCTTTCACTACAGGCTCCCTTGATAAAGGCATTTTGCCGAAATGTTGGGGGCTTATTGGTTGACTCTTGTCCTTCTTCTCACTAGGTCTGGTATGGTTTTTTTTCTTTGTATATATATAACTATTTATGGGTTTGAATAATTAGGTATCCTTTATAGCTATTTTTATACTTGTATTCAGTGATTTGTGTATTATGTAGTCTGTTTATATGTAATTGCAGAATTTGTAGCTATTACATTGCACTTTCCATTTGACGTGGTGTGTCTTTTTCATTCATTGATACAATTAATGAGAGAGCCTATTATTGTGACCCATCTAATAAAAATCTTTTTCACATATATTTGTGGTTGTGCCCCTTGTTCAAGTAACACACACACACACACATACATACAAACAGACAGGCACACATACATACAGACAGATGGACACAGATACATACATACAAAAACACACCCACATAATATTGAGGTCACCCTCCTGTTCCCTACCTTTTAGGTGCAGAAGGGTGACTTTCCCTGGGGTCCAGTGGTGGCTGAGGTTGATGGGAGTCAGAGTTCCCACTCTGACTCCCTCTGCTTCCTCCCGCACGGGCTCTCAGTGATAGCCGGGAGGAGTGACGGGGAGTCACTTCCTCCCAGCGTGTGATGATCTCATCACAGGGGGCCCGGTGGATTGCCGCACGGCAAACGATGATGGCGGGCACCCAGTCACAGAGGTCTGCAGGGCGACCGGGCCCGGTCGCAGCTGCAACCCCTGCGACAGCTATATGTACACCAGTGTGTAGATGCGCAACAGATTTTGTGAGTCAAAGTTAGAAAAGGTGTGTTTTTTTAAAAAAAAAGAAATCATATTTTATAATTTCTTTATAGTAAATTATATGATATGATGAAAATAATGGCATCTTTAGAAATACCATTAAATGACGAGAAAAACTGTATACAATGTGTGGGTACAGTAAATGAGCAAGAGTAAAATTACAGCTAAACACAAACACCGCAGAAATGTAAAAACAGCCCTGGTCCTTAACGGTAAGAAAATTGAAAACCGGTCTGGGCGCTAAAGGGTTAACAGAATATTCCAAGCAACTACAAATTAGTTGCTGTGTGTAGGTTTACATTAGTACAACTAAATCGGCATTCTGTATTTTAGCTATTTATTTATAATTATAATTGAGGGGCGGGGGGGTGGAAATATTGTTATTTTGGGACTCTAGGTTGTAGCGATGTGATCCACCCCTCTTTGTTCAGAAAAAGCCAAGTTACCTTAAGATAACTTAATCCCCTAGCATACAAGTCTAATGCTGACAACTGATTGACTAGTGTGGGTGGAGCCAACAATGTAAAAGGTCCTTACATTTAAAATCTATATTTTCTAGCACAAAAATATATTGATCGCATTTAATGCTCTTTATCTTGTGTTCACAATGACAGATACACTTTAAAGGGACAGTTTAGGCACTGTAACAACTTCATATAAATGAAGTTGTTGTGGTGCCAGGAGGCCTCAGAGCACACTCTTACCTCAAGGAGTTAAACCGTTTGAAAACAATTGCCTCCAGTGCCGTACTCTACTCCCCCCAGGAGGCCTCCATCTGACTCTCTCAGCCAATCAGTTACTCCCCATTCACAAAATGTTTTGTTTAAATTAAAAAATGAATAATATAATACAACTTCAGTGGAAAACTGAAAGTTATGCATTGATAAGTCAAGTTGATTTGAGTAAATTAGTATGGGATCACGATTACGAATGAAATAATATGAAGGACAAAGAACTAATAGGAGGACAATTGTTATCAGTTTAATTACTAGAGGATAAAAGGAAGTGATCAGGACCCTGATCAAGTATTCTGAGGAAGCCCAGTTATTGGTTGAACCAAGCCAATATGTCGCCATGTGACGGAGGTCAAACTCTAAGCCGTAGCAACAACTGAGAAGTGCGCTGGACACCTGTGGGACTCAGATCTCTGAGAGTGACTGGTGGGAGCTAGAGGTGGGGGATCTTGAAGGGCAACATACATTTGTTAAAATAAAGCAATATACTGTGCTATTTTCAATTATAGACCATTTTGTATAGAACCCGTGGAAAATGTGAATTGTGCACTTGTTTATTACTTATGAGGATTTCTGCGTATAAAAAAAGCACTATTTTTCATGGTTTTTTTAAATTTCATTTTTTACAAAAATTTTTAGCAGTGCAAATAAACGTTACAGGCAGGCTTGAGGTGCCCCAAAGGCGGTCCTCAGGCGTTTCTTCTTGCTTAACCTGTGGGACATCATATTATCTGGCACAATTTTATATTTTAAACAAGTTAGATCAGTGTGGTGTCAGCAGTAGAGGCAGGATAAGTATAAGACTACAACTAGGTTAATCTCATATGCAGATGAACTATCAACAGTACTAGCTACTTTCTAAGATACACAGGGTATGACTGTTAAACATGAGATTGTCCGTATCGCTAGCAGTTTTGCCAATCTGCCTAGTGCTTAGATTATAATAGTAAATTGTCTAGCTAATGTAAAGCATGGCATAATGCGAGTGTTCACTGTGGTCTGGGGGGCTTCTTGAGTGCTCCGCCGGTCGGAATTTCATTTAATTTTTAATTTTATTTATTCTATTTTTTTATGTGGCATAAGAAGAGTTTCCCTGCAAGGAAAGTAATTATACATGTGTGGATTGTGGATAATAATGTGTTTATTTGTGCACTGATATTTCACACTTTATCAGGGTTTCACATTGAGCACATAGATTTTTTTTTTGCACACTATTTGCTCTTTGTGCCCTCAAACACGCTTGTGAATGAAAGTTTTGCTGCCGAATGAGTAGTATGCGAGCAACGGGTCTTTCTTTCTGACACATATATCATAGTTTGTCATGCCTGGCATGATTAAATATTGCAGTTAGTAGGATTTACAAACATGTTGCTGGCATTTAGGGAATATATCACATGTGAACCTGTAACATGAGTCATTTCACTGTAATATGTTCTTAAAAGGGTAAAAAGTTTGCTTTATCCCAAAATATTAAGCCATATATTTGCATACTGAATATGACACTCTAAAATGTTATATTGCCTTTACATGTAAAATGCATGACATGCACTTTCATAAAAAAAAAATCTATATGTTGTATGTTAAGGATACATGTCAAAATCATACATGGAAATTACATTCTCATATCACCCTTTATGTGGCCTCTTGGTATCAAGCTCTAATATGTGCAATAAAACCTAAACATCACAAGGGGCACTGTAAGAACATTACAGAGGAAGCACTGCACTGATATACAGTCTGGATCATGGATGAGTCCTCTGTGAATGTATATTCCCTGCACTCATTTATTTCAGCCTCCCACATGTTGACGGCATACACTTTCATTGCCTTTAAACACTGCCTTGGCGTGCATCCTAGTTCTGAAAAATCCAATTAGGTAATAACCTCATTAGACCACATATTAGGGTCCGTTTTCATCATATTTTTTCTTCCTAACGGCTGTCAGAGCTTTGCATGTCTGCCACTACTGTCTGATGAATGGGCTTTGAAACAATTAGGGCAGTACACTCAGTGTTTCATACTGGGGTATTAGAACGATGTATCACCAGGTGCATAATAAGACAAAACACACCAGCTTTATTCTATAGAATTGTGTTTGTTTGCTTGTTTAAATTAACATACGATCTAAAGGGACAGAAATGCTTATGGACTCCCAGAGTAACTTATCTATACTTATCTTTATCTGTCTCTTGCTCTCCTGAGGAGCCACACTCCACTCCCACCTCCAGTTCTGCTACTTTTCCCACCTTGCTTGGTGGCTGTCACCTTTGCTGCCTTTTTGTGTATTTTTACCCCACCTCCTCTAGACTGTAAGCTCGTTTGAGCAGTGCCCTCATCTACCAATTGATCCTGTGTCATTGTGCAATTGTCTCATTTACTGTAAAATTTCCCCCTCTCATAATATTATAAAACGCTGCGGAATTAGTTAGCGCTTTATAAATACTACTACTGCTGATAATAATAAGGGACATTGCAAGCACCAAACCAACTTACAATTCTTGCACAGGTTGCATTTCTAACATCTTGGATGTTCCCGTCTCCCTGTGCAAATTTTTATAACCCACCCACTCAGCGGCACACATCATAAAAAAAGAAGTCATACCTCTTCCCGGCCCAGCCAGGGACTTTTATGATATGCACATTCCACAAGTTCCAACTCCCCAGACTCCTTCACAGCTTATTGTGAAATACCCAATACAATATTGTGAACCTAAGAAACAAGAAAATGCCACACTGGACTCTACCTGGGTTCTCTTTCCCTGTTTTGTAGATTACCATTGTGCCACTTAATATGATCTATAGGCATGAGTTATAGGGATACTATAGGCATCAAAACAAATTTAGCTTAAAGAAGCAGTTTGGGTATATAGATCATGCCCCTGCAGTCTCACTGCTCAATTCACTGCCATTTTGGAGTCAAAACCACTTTTGTTTTTGTTTATGCAGTCTGAGCCACACCTCAAATGGCTGTGATTCACACAGCCTGCATGAAAAAAAAAAGAGTTTCATTTTCAATCAGCTGTTAACTTGCTTTAGAAGTTTATATTACCTTCTATGTAAATCAAACTTTAATCACACACAGAAGGTTCCTGCAGGCCGTTGCAGGTTATTAGCAGAGCAGGAGATAACAAATTATTAAACAAAATGTGCAATATGAAATGTAAACATTAGAGCTCACTTTACAGGAAGTGTTTAGGAAGGTTTTGTAGTCACATGCAGATAGATTGACCTAGGGCTGCATGAACAAATACATTTAACTTCTAAATGGCAGAGAATTGAGCAATGAGACTGTACACCAAAGCTGCTTCATAAATGCCTATAGTGTCGATTTAAAACCAGATTAAACATTCAAATGACACTGCTTTTTAATAGGTTGAACAATGGAGTTTCCTAAGATGATCATGCACCCTTAAGCAGTTCCAGACCTTATCAGGTCCCCTTTGTTCTGTATTCAAGGTTGCCTCATCCCATGTTACAACTCACTCACAATCAGGGCCGGACTGGCCCACCGGGATACTGGGAAATTTCCCGGTGGGCCGCGGCACCTGGGGCTGGGCTGACAGCCCCATTCAGTGATCAGGCTCCTGTGATCCCGGCCGGCCATGTGTGAGGTGTGCGGCCGCACAGGACCCCATGGGAGCAGGGGGAGCCAGGCGGCCGGCACACCTCACACATGGCCGGCCACGATCATTTAAAAAAACAAAACGGGGGGGGCGGAGCCTAGTGTGCGGCGGGGCGGGGCCTAGTGTGCGGCAGGGGCAGAGCTTGCGGTGCGGCGGGGGCCTGGCTGACTGCAGCATTGGAAGCAGGAAGGAGTCCCTGCTTCCCCAACAACCAGCCTCCAGGAGCTCCAAGGGATGTGGAGGTAAGAAGCAGGTCAGTGTGTCTGTGTGTGACTACCTGTGTGTGTGTGATTGCCTGTGTGTGTGTGACTGTATTTGTGAGTGTGTGACTGTCTGTGTGTGTGACTGTCTGCCTGTGTGTGTGACTGTCTGCCTGTGTGTGTGTGTGACTGTCTGTATGAGTGAATGCCTGTGTGTGTATGTGACTGTCTGCCTGTCTCTGTATGTGTGGATGTTTGCCTCGGTGTCAGTGACTGTCTGCCTTTCTCTGTATGTGTGGATGTTTGCCTCTGTGTCAGTGACTGTCTGCCTGTCTCTGTATGTGTAGATATTTGCCTCGGTGTCAGTGACTGTCTGCCTTTGTGTGTGTGCATCTGCTAGTGAGTGAGCGAGCGAGCATCTGTGTGTGTGTGTGCGCGCGCGCATTTGCTAGTGAGGGAGCCTCTGTGTGTGTGCGCCTGCTAGTGAGTTTGTGTGTGTCAGTGAGCTTGTCTGTAGTGAATCTGTGTGTTAGTGAGCTCTTTTGTAGGGAGCATGTGTGTGTCAATGGGCTTGTCTGTAGGGAGAGTGTGTGCGCATCAGTGAGCTTGTCTGTAGTGAGCGTGTGTGTGTGACAGTGAGCTTGTCTGTAGTAAGCTTGTGTGTGTATCAGAGTTTGTCTGTACTAAATGTGTGTGTGTGCCAGTAACCTTGTCTGTGTGTGTCATTGAGATTGTCTGTCAATGAGCCTATTTGTGTGCATCAGTAAGATTGTCTGTGTCTGCATGTGCGTATGCTTTACTGTATAATTTAATTACCCTGAAAGAACTAAAATTTTGAATTAGAAGAAGAAATGTATCAATATATATATATATATATATATATATATATATATAAAAAAGCTGTTGTACCTTGCACTCAGGCTTCAAAGTTGTGTGACCGGGTGCATCACCAGGGCTCCAGTATCCCGGCAATTGAAACAGTTGGCTGCACTCTCATATTTCCTTAAAACGTAACTTTTATTGGGATATTTAAGAGAAGATCAACGTTTCAGTCCCTCTTGTGGACTTTCATCATGATCCTGATGAAAGTCCACAAGAGAGGATGAAACGTTGATCTTCTCTTAAATATTTCAATAAAAGTTACGTTTTAAGGAAATCCGAGAGTGCAGCCAACTATTTCAATTGCATATATATATATATATATAATATGCCACTGGTACCCTGCACACACACACACTTTCAAAGATTTAGCAAAAATGCCGGGTGCATATAGCCATAGCCCAAAATATTGTAGAATATACAGAAATAAGGCTTGCACTCACGGTCTGTCTCATGGTAAAAAATTCCTCTTTATTCCGGTATCTTTAAAACATGATTCAATTCATCAACGTTTCAGCCATCTATTGTGGCTTTCATCAGGATCAGTTTAGCACAAAATACACTTAACAAACATTTCATTTATATAACAAAACAAACTAATTAATAAATCATTAAAAACACTCACCACCTGTAAGGTTATTCGCCTGGCGTCGATCACACTGCTGTGCGCATGTGCGGACTTGCCGTAACCCGGAAATGACGTATGCACGCAGCCGTCCGTTGCCTGGGATACCCGATATGTTTACAAGCTCCCAGGCAACGAGGAGACGCACATAAGCGCCCGAGCGAATACCGGGTGATCAGACCACATGAAAATAAAATCAGCATTACATTGAAAATGATCGATCCACAAAGATGACAGCAAGACATACAACAGGAACCTTAGAAGCTTTTATTCACTGCATTCATTCCCAAAAGTCCAAGCATATGTACTATCTAGCCTCAAACCTGCCGTATTAAACACAACAGGTTAGCAGGTCAAACCAACATCATAGGAAAACCTGCTTCTTAAAGGGGCAGGTGCTTAATTGTATTAAAGTGTCATACAGTGTGAAAGTAAAACGGTGCTCAAATGAGCTTCTACACATCAAATTCCTTCGTATATCTTTTATGTGACAATTATAACTATTATGTACATTAAAGTGCTGGAGTGCAAATATGTACACTAAAGTGAACTCGTGTCAAATTTTGTACATTAAAGTGCCATTACGGTTTACTGGTGATATTAATGAATGTGCTAGTGTAATATGTCCTGATAGATATACCAGAACAAATACATGATCAAAATCAAAAAAAGTGACATGCAAAGGTGACATTAGTGCTACTATATATACACAATATATACAAACGTGAACGTGTGCCATTATATACACCTAAATACTGCTGTAATTAAAATTACTGATATAAACATTGTATCCAATGAAGTATATTACAATGACCCAGTTTCAATCTAGACCTTATCCGGGAAGGTTTAAAACAAGGGTGCACACTATCCTGTGCTTGGATTTAAGGCCCGATAAACTATCAGTCTGACATGCAATAAGCCAGCAATATGATAAAACATGAATTTGTCATTTTTGAGATAATACTCCTTTGTCCATTTAGTTCAAAATAATGCAGTTAATTTTATTATGTAATATAGAATTATGCAAATATTAACAGTACCATTCTCTCTGATTTCATGACAATTCTCGGTTTAGTGAATAGCCCTGACATTCTAGATCTGTTGTTCTGGAGTATTAAATAGCTTGTTTGAACTGTAAGACCTCATACTACCAGTGCATAGAGATCACACGGAGGCGATAATCACTACAGCTTTTAAAATGTACTTCACAAAGATGCTGCTTCAGAACAACATAAATGAAAGGAGCCTTGTATTAACCAAGAACGTTGGATTGCTCATGTGCAGCTATTTCTATTGAGTTGCACAGAGAATGTCCACCAAAAAGTCCTTGTGAAAAAAACACCAAACCTTTATTACAGTGTGTTAAAATTCAAATCATTATCTTAGATTGTGTCAATTCCTGCCTTATGAAAGGGACACACATGTCAATTAAAGGAACACCATAACCCGAACATTCACGTCTTGAGTAGTGAAAAGCCTGCAGAGGGGGCCAAATGCACATCTGAATGCATGCCAGGCTGCATGCCTTTTGAACAGAGTGCCAAACTTGTGAGCGCCTGGAACAAAAGTCAGGATGGTGAGACAGGACACGAAAATCAGGACTTTCCCACAAAAATCAGGATGGTTGGAAGGCATGAGTGTTAGAAGTAAACACATTTATTTGTAATAGAGTGTTCTATTATTTACTTATTTCAAGCCCACTTTGTTCCCCTAACCAAAGGTTGTTACTTGCCTGTAATCCAGGGGTGCTTCTTCTCGACGCAGCTCTGCTCCACCCCTGGAAGAATCCTCACTAGTTAGCATCTCCCAGGCCAATCCAAAGCTTCTCACAGATGAGCACTGGGATCCTACATATATCCATACATGCAAATAGAATGCTTTTTATAGAGGAGCACTGAATTCATGAAGCCCACGGAGCAACGCAGGGGGGGAGTGGGCCTTGACAGGGCCAGAAAGTTGGCAGGTGAGCTGGAGGTCAGGGGGCGGGCCTAGCTGGTGTGGGGAGGAGAGTGGTAGTTTAAATAGCGGCCATTTTAAGTTTAGGCCATTCTAATCTGAGCTGCCCTTACCTGTGAATTGTTGCAGGTCAGAGTAGCTCTTCTTCTCTCTTTTGCCGAAGAAATCCTGGCTGGTGTCCGGTCGTTGGTACAGGAGAGAGGCCTGGAGTGGTTGCAGGAGCAGCTGGGGGTTCCGAGCACGTCTGCTCCCCCCGTCGGTGCGGCGGAGAAGAGGCCTGTCAGGCGGGCGAGACCGCCCCAGCGGCTAAGTCCGGGTTCGGTGCCGGCGGCGCGGAGGAGGAAGAGCCCTGCTGGAAGGGAGAGAGAGGTGGCTGGCGGGTCTGGAAGCCGGGGAGGCTCGGAATGGCAGGCCGGTGCCGCCTGGTCGTCGCGGCGCCGGTCAGGTGGGACGGAAGGCCAGGAAGAGGCCTCTTGCCAGGAGCACCCCCTGCCGCCGGGCGGGGAGCAGGACACCCCTTGCTGCTGATGGAGCCCACAGGAGGGAGGCTGCACAGAGGACCGGAGAAGGATCAGTGCAGGCGTCCCAACGTCCCGGTGAGTCGCCCCCTGGGGGCAACACTGAGGGACAGGGGGGAGACAGGGGTTCAGACAGCGCCATGAGTGCGGGCCCACACAGAGGTAGTGGGGTCCAGGCGGGCAGTTCGACAGGCAAGGCGGCCCTGACAGGGGTTAGGTCTCAAGAGGTGGATTCAGGGGATGATGGGAGCCAGAGGAGTGGGAGTGTGCCCCAGCCCAGCAACAGGTCAGGTGCGCAGAGGGACAACAGCCAGGAGCGGAGTGTTGGAAGGGGTGCGAGGGAGTTGGAGGCCGGGAAGGACAGCGCGAGGCGGGCTAGTCAGAGCCAGAGGAGAGGTCATGCAGACGGGGGCCCTCGGGGGTGTGACACGCGGGAGGCCTTCTCAGGTCGCTCCCAGGACCGAAGGCGCAGGGCAGGCCACAGCAGGGGGGGAAGATAGAGCCACGCCAGGCAGCGAGAGGGATGGATATGGCAGCTCAGGACGATCCTCGGAGCGATGCAGGTCCAGGGACGGGAGTATTTCGCGGAGCAGGGATGGGAGGAGGAGGTCCACCACTAGGGATGGATGGAGGAGGTACTGGCGCAGTGAGTCAGGGTCGGATGACAGGGTTGGATCCAGACGGAGTAGGACCAGGAGCTACCGTGGGTCTCAGGCCGAGCAAGGGAAGGGGTCTTGTCATGACGGGACAGGAGGCAGATGTGACGGACGGGTGAGGCTAAAAGCGAACAGACTACCCAGGTCACCTTCTCCTTACAGGTCACGAAGTGTTTCGCCTACAAGAATTGATCGCAGCCGGGTGGGCAGGAAGCGACGTCCCCTGGACACTCCAGAGCCAGTCGGAAGGATGGTACCCCCGCGGCCATCCGAGGTCGGGGGAGTGGGTGGTGAGTCAACATCCACACCACACTCAGGGAGTTTGTTAGGATGTTTGCAATCACTTTTGGGGTTATGGTCGGGGGAGGCGGGGTCCCCTGGGCACTTCGGGAGGGTGTGGGCAGCGGATAGCGACCTAGGTGTAGGGGGGGTCCCGTGGGGACAGCGGCTGGGGGTGCGAGTGGAGGCACCGCGGCCACTGCCACTGGGAAGGTAGATGATGTGGGCGTGCTGGAGGACCGTGGCGGGGATATTTCAGAGGCAGCACGACAGAACGTGCACGTGTCCTTCGCGGGACCATTGGGTTGTCATGTGAAGGCAGAAGTTAAGGAGAGGATAGGAAAGGGGGAATTTGTGGAAATATTTTCCCTTCTTCCCCTTGAGGAGTTTTTAGATTTGAAGGAGGAAGACAAGAAGGACGCAAAGAAGGAGGAAGAGGAGAAAAGGCGTAAGTATCGAAAGATACCCAAGACATTCGGTAAATGGCTGCGTGCCTTTTGCATACTGGCTAGCGTGATAGGGGAAAAGAGCCCGTAGCGATGCTCACAGCTGTTTTGCTACTTGGACGGCATAGGGGATGCGTACAGGACCTACGGGGGACTCGCTTGGTGGAGGTATGATGAGCAGTTTCGTTAGCGGCGAATCCGGCCATGCGGTGGGACCAGATGTACCTGCCATTATGGATGAGATTAATGATGGCCCAAAAGAGTGCCCCCTTTCTCGGGACAGCCGGCGCGGGCCCAAGTGGAAGCGCGTCGGCGGGACAGAAGAAGGGGTTTTGCTGGCTCTTCAACGAAGGGCAGTGTAAGTGGGGAGCGTCATGTAGATTCAAAAATGAGTGCTCCGGCTGCAATCATGGTCTCTCCAGATGTCAGGATCCCGCGGGCGGCTGCGAGGGGAGGCTGCAATCCGCTCGCGGCACTCACCCTCCAGCCGTCCACGGTCCCCTTCCTGCCAGGTGTTCGGCGGGCGGCATTCTCCCAGCCACGGGTGCCGCCCGCGTCTTCTTCCGGGTCCCCCAGTGGCAGCATGCATGACGCTGCACGCTGGGAGACCGGCCAATTTGTTACACGCCGGGGTCAGTCACCTGACCCGGCGTTAAAGGCACAGTGCCTCAATCACAGTGGGAGGTTTAGATATCTCCCACGTGTGATTGTTAATTCTGATTGGAAATTAGCCAATCAGAATTAATCTTCTGGTTTATATACTTACCTTTCCTGTTCCTCCCTGCCCTGTTGTGGTCTTTGCTTTATAGTATTGATACTGAACGTGTGCTTTCTGGTTACGTACTCTCTGGCTTGTTATACTGACTTTGTGACTTTCTCCTACCCTTTGACCTCGGCTTGTTTCTCGTTATTCTGTTTTCTGGTTCCCCTACTTGGCTTGTCTCCTGACTATTCTGTGTGTGCTTAGCCCGGCCACTCTAAGGACCGGTACGGCACACTTTCTGTGTGTGTGTCTGTGTGTGTGTTGGCGTGTTGGGTTCCCCGAATCGTGACATTACAACAGGGCCATAATGGAACCTGCTGACATACCACAGCTCCTAGTTAATCAGGAGGCTAGAATGGATGGCTTGGACCACCGTATGGATCAGTTTGCTCAAGCTTTGCAAACCATACTGGCTCGCACTGCACACTTGCAGCCTGCCGTTCAGGAGGTTGCTGCTGCTGTGCCCGAGCCCATTCCCACTCCGGCACCCGTTCCTGCCCATGTAGTGCATATGACGCCGCCACAGCGCTACAGCGGTGACCCGGCATTGTGTCGTGGTTTCCTCAACCAAATTGACATCCATTTGGTGATGAATCCACGTTCCTATCCCACTGACAGATCTAAAATAGCCTTTTTGATAAACCACTTGTCAGGGAGAGCTTTAGCATGGGCTAATCCCATGTGGGAGAATGCTTCCCCAATGTCCTTTGCAGACTTTTTGACCGCTTTCAAACGCACATTTGATCAACCCGGTAGGGTTGCTTCTGCTGGCAAAGCTCTGCTTAGGGTACGACAGGGTAATAGATCTGTAGCGGATTACACTATCGAATTCCGCACTCTAGCAGCTGAAGTGGTTTGGAACAATGACGCCCTCGTAACAGCCTTTCAGGAGGGTTTGGCCGCTTACATACTGGATGAAATAGCATCCAGGGAATTGCCTGTTCTTTTGGATGATGTTATAGACTATGTGATCCTTATTGATAACCGCATTAGAGAGAGGCGTAGTCAAAGACGCCTGGATACACGGGTGTTGCCTGCCCTACCCAGCACTGCATTACTAGCACTACCCGCTCCTAGGCCACCATCCCCTGAACCCATGCAATTAGGCGCTACGGGGTTAACTGAGGCTGAAAGAGCGTACCGTAGAAGGGAGGGGTTATGCCTTTATTGTGGTAAGAGGGGGCACCGCTGTAATGCATGCCCTAAGGTACAGGGAAACTACAGCACCTAAGGCCTAGAGAGGGGTCGGCCTCGGGTGTTATGACCTTGTCCCCTCATGTGTCCATCTCCAGACCATTTATTACGGTTTCTCTTTTGGTCAATAAAACCACCATAACAACTAAAGCCTTGATCGATTCAGGTGCGGCAGACAACCTTATGGATGAGAACTTTGCCAAAACCGCAGCCTTGACTTTGATCCAAAAGGCCACACCCTTGGCCGTTGAGGCCATAGATGGTAGACCGCTTGAGAAACCTCTGGTAACCCATGAAACCCAAGAAATCATTATGTCTGTGGGTGCTTTGCACAAGGAAAGGTTAACCTTTCAAATAATTGACTCCCCTACTGCTTCAATCGTTCTGGGTTTTCCCTGGTTAGTTAAGCACAACCCGGTACTTGACTGGGGTTGTTTAGATATACTCTCCTGGGGGGAATCTTGTCAACAAGACTGTATGGCTCATGTACGTCCTGTTTGTTCACTCAATGTGCCCACGGCTAAACCACTTTCTGTTTCTGTCCCTTCTGTGTATGCAGACCTTGCATTGGTTTTTGAAAAAAGGGAAGCAGATAAACTACCCCCACATCGGGAGTATGACTGTGCCATAAACCTGTTACCGGGTACTATGCCTCCTAGGGGTAAGGTCTACCCTCTTTCTGAGAAAGAAAACCAGATCATGGAGGAGTACATACGGGAATCCTTAAGTAAAGGTTTTATTAGAAGGTCCTCTTCTCCTGCTGGTGCTGGTTTCTTTTTTGTGGCAAAGAAGGAGGGCGACTTGAGGCCATGTATAGACTACAGGGGTCTGAACAACATAACGATTAAAAACGCCTACCCTATCCCCCTCATCACTGAGTTGTTTGATCGTGTGAAAGGTTCTAAGTACTTCACCAAATTAGACCTCAGGGGGGCTTATAACCTCGTCCGTATAAAGGAGAATGACGAGTGGAAAACAGCGTTTAATACGCGCAGCGGGCATTACGAATATCTGGTCATGCCTTTTGGACTGTGTAATGCTCCTGCTGTGTTTCAGGACCTCATAAACGATGTCCTTAGGGATCTTTTGCATGTCTGTGCCGTGGTGTACCTGGACGACATACTTGTGTATTCCCCTGATTTGAAGTCACACCATAATCATGTTAGGATGGTGCTCAAGAAATTATTACAGAACGGACTCTACTGTAAGTTAGAAAAATGTTTGTTCGATCAAACCTCGGTGCAATTCCTTGGTTACATAATTACTGAACAGGGTTTCAGTATGGACCCTGCTAAATTGGAAGCCATACTGTCCTGGCCACTTCCCCAAGGACTTAAGGCTATCCAGCGTTTTATAGGATTTGCCAACTATTATAGGAAATTTATAAATAACTTTTCACCCCTTATCTCTCCTATAACGAAGCTGACTAAAAAAGGTCTACACCCTAGGGTTTGGACTCCCGAAGCCCTTAAGGCCTTCGAAACTCTCAAGAAGGCATTTGCCTCTGCTCCAGTACTGCACCACCCTAATCCTTCTCTTCCCTTTGTTATGGAAGTAGACGCTTCTGAGTCAGGTGTGGGAGCAGTACTGTCACAGAGGTTATCGCATGATGAACCCCTCCATCCCTGTTGTTTCTTTTCAAAAAGGTTGTCCGATTCAGAAAAGAATTACGATGTTGGGAACAGGGAACTATTAGCTATTGTGTTAGCTTTTAAGGAATGGAGGTACTTATTAGAGGGTTCTAGACACAAAATCATGGTTATTACTGATCATAAAAACCTCTCCTATATAGCTGACGCTAGAAGGTTATCTGCCCGGCAGGCTAGATGGTCCCTATTTCTTTCACGTTTTCAATACGTTATTACCTATAGACCTGGTTGCCGTAATGCCAAAGCTGACGCTATCTCCCGACAGCATGAACCTTTAGAATATGTTAACCTGACTCCTGTACCTATTGTTCCTGCGTCTCAGATAATAGCTGCTACCCGTTTGGTTGTTTCATCTCCTTTTCTTGATAGTATTAAGACATACCAAACCCAAGCACCCCCTGAGACGCCGGCTGGTAAACTATATGTTAAAACAAAGGACAGAAAAAAGCTGTTAACTTTATTTCACACCGCCAAAACTGCTGGTCATCCGGGAGTAACCAAAACCTATAAGGGCCTCCTTCAACAGTTCTGGTGGCCTTCGCTTAAGCAGGACGTAGTAGATTTTGTACAGGCTTGTCGGGTCTGTACTCAGTGTAAGTCCCCTAATGTGAGACCCCAGGGTCTACTCTTGCCTCTGTCTATACCAAAGAAACCATGGACCCACTTATCCATGGATTTCATTGTAGACCTTCCTCTTTCTGATGGTCAGACGGTGATTTTGACTGTGACGGATAGGTTCTCTAAAATGGCGCACTTCATTCCGCTTAAAAAGCTTCCTTCTGCTAGTCAGTTGGCTCAGGTGTTTGCCAAAGAAGTGTTCCGCTTGCATGGGGTTCCTCAGGATATCGTGTCTGACAGGGGTCCTCAATTTGTCTCTCGGTTTTGGAGGGGCTTTTGTGCTGAGATGGGGGTCTCCTTGTCGTTCACTTCCTCCTATCACCCGCAATCTAATGGTGCAGCCGAACGTGCTAACCAGTCTGTGGAATTGTATTTGCGCTGCTTCACTAATGCGCACCAGGACGACTGGTCTCACCTCCTTCCGTGGGCTGAGTTTGCCAGGAATACGGTGTCTCACTCGTCTACTGGCTTAAGTCCTTTTGAGGTTGCTTATGGGTTTCGGCCTTCTGTCCTTCCCGGTGCGTTCTCCGACAAGGGAATGCCCGCCTTGGACCAGCACCTCGCCTCTTTGCGGAAGATGTGGGATCAGGTCCATGTTGCGCTATCTCGTTCAGCTGCTGCTCAGAAGAGGTTTGCTGATCGCCGTAGGGTTGCGGCCCCTTCTTATATTCCGGGTGATAGGGTATGGTTGTCCTCCAGGAACCTCCGTCTCAAGGTTCCCTCGATGAAATTTGCTCCCAGATTTCTGGGTCCCTACAAGGTGTTGCGTAGGGTTAACCCCGTTTCCTACTCCCTTGACCTGCCTCCTTCCATGCGTATTCCGAACACGTTTCACGTCTCGCTTTTGAAGCCCTTGCTGTGTAACCGGTTCTCTCGTCCCCTCGGGCGGCCCGTTTCCCCTCGCGCGGTTTCCAGTGGCGTGTACGAGGTGGCTGCCCTTCTCGACTCTCGTGTTTCTAGGGGTCGGTTACAGTATCTGGTGGATTGGAAGGGGTACGGCCCTGAGGAGCGGTCTTGGGTTTTGAGCTCTGATTTGCACGCTCCCTCTTTGGTCCGCTCCTTTCATGCCCGGTTTCCTTTGAAGCCTTCTGCTTCCCGCCCTCCGGGCGGTCTTCGAGGGGGGGGTAATGTCAGGATCCCGCGGGCGGCTGCGAGGGGAGGCTGCAATCCGCTCGCGGCACTCACCCTCCAGCCGTCCACGGTCCCCTTCCTGCCAGGTGTTCGGCGGGCGGCATTCTCCCAGCCACGGGTGCCGCCCGCGTCTTCTTCCGGGTCCCCCAGTGGCAGCATGCATGACGCTGCACGCTGGGAGACCGGCCAATTTGTTACACGCCGGGGTCAGTCACCTGACCCGGCGTTAAAGGCACAGTGCCTCAATCACAGTGGGAGGTTTAGATATCTCCCACGTGTGATTGTTAATTCTGATTGGAAATTAGCCAATCAGAATTAATCTTCTGGTTTATATACTTACCTTTCCTGTTCCTCCCTGCCCTGTTGTGGTCTTTGCTTTATAGTATTGATACTGAACGTGTGCTTTCTGGTTACGTACTCTCTGGCTTGTTATACTGACTTTGTGACTTTCTCCTACCCTTTGACCTCGGCTTGTTTCTCGTTATTCTGTTTTCTGGTTCCCCTACTTGGCTTGTCTCCTGACTATTCTGTGTGTGCTTAGCCCGGCCACTCTAAGGACCGGTACGGCACACTTTCTGTGTGTGTGTCTGTGTGTGTGTTGGCGTGTTGGGTTCCCCGAATCGTGACACCAGATGCTTCAAGAAAGGGAAGTCTGGCACTGGAGGGGGAGCGCTGGCGCGGCAGCCCCCGTTTCTGCAGCGGGGGGCTTCACCGGTGAAGGTAGACGCGATGTTGCCGTGGCTAAGGCAATACGCTAACCGGGAGGTAGCCAGATTTTTGTGGGCCGGGTTCACAGACGGCTTCGTGATTCCGTTCCAGGATAGGGGTCCGGGTGTGCTTTGCGGGAATCTCAAATCTGTGCTGGCTCCTCCGGGGGTGGTTAGAGAGAAGTTGCAGAAGGAAGTAAGTTTAGGGAGGATGGCGGGCCCGTTTGCGGCTTCGCCCATGCCAGGTTTGAGTGTGTCCCCGCTAGGGGTGGTCCCTAAGAAGGAAGTGGGCAAGTTCCGTTTGATACATCAGTTATCGTACCCGGCTGGGGCGTCAGTGAATGATGATATCGACGCGGCCCTGTGCTCTGTCTCCTATACGTCATTCGACAATGCTGTTGAGTTGGTGCGGAGGGCGGGGTGCGGGGCAATGATGGCTAAGGTAGATGTGGAAGCGGCGTTCAGATTGCTTCCCATTCACCCGGATTGTCATAATTTACTGGGTTGCTGCTTCGAAGGGAAGTTTTTTGTAGATCTCTGTTTGCCTATGGGTTGCGCTATATCTTGCGCATATTTTGAAAAGTTCAGCACGTTCCTGGAGTGGGTAGTCCGGAAGGAGTCGGCAGGGGGTGCGGAGGTACACTAAGTGGACGACTTCTTGTGTGTCGGTCCGGCGGGAACGGGGCGATGTGGTCAGATACTGAAAGTGTTCCAGTGGGTGGCGCATAAGTTTGGGGTGCCGTTGGCAGCGGATAAAACGGTGGGACCCGTAACGTGCCTCAGTTTCCTAGGCTTAGAAATTGACTCGGTGCGAGGGGAATGCAGGTTGCCACTTGACAAACTGCACGCCCTACGGCAATCGGTGGACGTGGTGGAGAAGGCAAGGAAGGTAACGTTGAGGGGATTGCAGTCGTTGATAGGGAGCCTCAACTTCGCTTGTCGGGTGATTCCCATGGGGAGAGTTTTCTGCCGGCTGCTGGCTCACGCGACGAGCGGGGTGAAGCGGCCGTCGCATTACATTAGAGTTTCGGCAGAGATGAGGGCTGATTTAAGGGTGTGGGCGCGCTTTCTGCGGGATTTTAATGGTAGGGTATTTTTCCGGGTACCGGCGGAGGATGTGAGATTGTTCACGGACGCTTCGGGTAGTGTAGGGTTCGGGGCCTTTTTTGCGGGTCGGTGGTGCGCGGAGGAGTGGCCGGAGGCTTGGAGGGAGAGCCCGCTGATTAGGAACCTGGCGTTCCTGGAATTCTTTCCGGTGGTGGTGGCGGTGACACTGTGGGGTGCGGACCTTTCTAACAAGAAGGTAGTGTTTTACTCGGATAATATGGCGGTGGTGCAGGCCATTAATGGCTTGTCTGCGTCCTCGTTGCCGGTTGTTTGATTGCTAAGACAGTTGGTGTTGTTATGCATGTAATTTAATATTATGTTCAGGGCTAGGCATATTCCGGGTTTGGAAAACGTTGTGGCTGATGCGATGTCTCGTTTTCAGTGGGAACGTTTTCGGGAGGAGGCACCGGAGGTGCAGGAAACGGGACACGCTTGCCCGGAAGAGATGTGGCAGTTCGCGATGTCCTGCTTGGGGAGTACATAAAAAATTTGCTGGCCCCGGGCACATGGTCTTCTTATGCTAAGGTTTGGCGGCTTTGGGATGAGACTGTGTTTCTGTTAGGCGCGGAAGGCTCGGCATCTAACCGGTTGGATGTGCTGTTATGGATTCTGTGCCGTTTGTTTGCCGAGCATTCCTCACCCTCGATGGTAGATAGGCACCTCGCGGCCCTGGCGTTTCTCTTTAAATTTTAATGGTTGGGTAGATGTGACGAAACACTTCCTGGTGAGACAGGCGGTGCGGGGCTTTCGGAGAGGAAAGAAGGCTCGTGACACGAGGAGGCCAGTTTCCTTTCAGGTTCTACAAGGTTTGGTGGATCGGTTACCAGACATATGTTTTTCCGTGCATGAGGTGGCACTGTTCTCGACGGCGTTCGTGTGGGCCTTTTTCGGGGCTTTTAGGATAGGGGAATTGGTCAGTGCAAGCAAGGCGGGAGAAGGGGGGCTGAGATTGGAGGACGTAGCGGTGTGTTCGGACAGGGTGGGGATACGGTCGGCCCGTTCCAAGACGGATGTCTTTGGGAAGGGTTGTGCGGTTACGCTGTGTGCGTTGCCGGGTTCAGGTTTGTGCCCCGTGGCCTGTGGGGCCAGGTTCCTGGAGTTAAGACCAGAAGTCAAGGGTTGCTTCCTAGTACATGCGGATGGTTCAGCGCTGTCGCGCTTCCAATTTACTAAGGTTTTTCGGTTGGGGTTAAAGATGATGGGTCTGGATCCCTTGCAATTCGGAACGCACTCTTTCCGCATTGGGGCGGCCACGGAGGCCGCACGGCTGGGTTTGGGGGATGAGCGGATCAAGCGTATTGGTCGTTGGGAATCGATGCGGTTTCGCTCGTATGTGCGCCCAGGCAGGTTGGTGTGAACCTTAAAATGTGGGGTGCAGCTGGGCTGCAGGGTGCGCTGCTTACCTTTGTTTTGTCTCTCCTAGGTTGGACGGCATGGATAATTGGTCATTCTTACGTCTATTGGGCTCGGAAGATGGCTGCTGTTCGGAGAAATGGGATACAGCTGGGCTTTCCTTCGGAGCAAGTGGAGATATACTGGTTTGGTTATCGGGGCTTCGACTGGCGGAGCATCAGTGGGGAACTTTTTCGCAAGGTTACGGATAGGGCGTTGCCAGACGTGGTGGTGATCCACGGCGGGGGTAATGACCTGGGTCTGGTGCCGCTGCGCGGCTTGGTAAGGCGAATGAAGAGGGATGTGGATCGGCTGCGGGACCTGGTCCCTGGCGTGACAGTGGTATGGTCTGAGATGGTGCCTCGGTGCAGGTGGAGACACGCCAGGGACGCAGCTGCGGTCGCACGATCCAGGGGTAAGATCAATAAGATCATGGCTAGCTTCATTCGTAGAGTGGGGGGTGTAGTGGTCCGGCACAGGGAATTGGAGGAGAAGTTACCAGGTTACTTTAGGCCAGACGGTGTGCACCTTTCGGATGTAGGTTGCGATTTTTTCAACTTAGGCTTACAGGAGGGTATTGCTCAGGCCCTATTTATGTGTGGTGGGGGTTGCACATGAGCTTAAGGGGTCAAGTCATGTGCTGTGGCGGAAATAGGGCTTGGGTAAACTGGATATTTGTGGGTTATAAGTGTTATGCCAAGGTCTAGGCTGGAGTAGGCCGGAGTTAAAGTGTTTGGTAGGTTCTAGCCCGTCGGTGGCGACGAACCTAGGGATGTAGGGGTGTCTGGGTACACCCCTGCAGGTAAACAAATGTTGGGGGCCTCTTTGGTAGGCCAGGTATTATTCGTTATTTATCAATTGTTATGTTTGTATTGTTTTGGTAGGGTCATTGTCAGGGGTATTTGGGATCGAGCGGAACGAAGTTCTTACTGTTGACAATGACCCTAAATTGTTAATTTAAAGATTTTATAATTAATAAAGCTGTGGACGTTATACTCCAACAGAATAAGCGGTCTCAGTGTTTTATTTATAATTTAGCACATGCCGAATAACATCTGTGCACATGTCATGTGCCATATTCCACTGTGAGGGCTCAGATGACAGGCAGGATAGAGCAACTAAGGGCATTTCGAAACCACAGCACTGTGAAAAGAACTTCTAGTGGATGCAGGGGACGTCTCCTGCGATGGTGCGCACATATGATATAACTCACACACTGGTCTACATGCCTAACAGCTTCTCCACTGACAAACAAACTCATACTGCACACCCGACTTTGACCATCCTAGCATAGAACTGTGTAAAACGACTACACATACAACGCATCCACACTTTTGGACCCAGAGGGTGCTCCACAACCCTTACTTAGGAGGTAACTAGCATCTGCAATAACGACTTAGCGAATGATTCACTCGAAAACCGTGAAGTAATACATATGTATGACATTACGAACACCTTTTGCATGATAAATGGCACAATGCATGGAAACCCTGCGTGGTCCACATTAATACCGACTTGTTGGAGACCTGCGAGCCTCCGTTTATATTTACGGTTTATTCGTGAGAACACGCTATGTTATTGTTTGGCCTGTATTTCCTATGAAAACCTCAATAAAACTTGGATATATTAAAAATATATATAAATAATTACATACACTAAATTACTGTATATAAAAAAACTAAAAACTAAGGGCATTTCAAAAAGTGACAATCTTTAAATTGACATTTTTACAAAATTAGTCAAAGGGGACACTCTGTTAACCCCTACAGCACTTCAGCAAGAAATATTAAATGGCCTAAAGTAGGAGTGTCCAAAGGTTGATACCCACAATTTGCAAACTTTTATGCATTTGATCTTATTTTGCTCTTTGGCACTTTATTCAATATTTCTGTTGGTATGCACTGTATAACAATTTTTCAGGTCATTTAAAAAAAATATACATACATTATATAGTTGCTCTTTCAATTGATTTTATTATAGCATTTTTTAAAGTAATATATATTTATTTATTTTTTTCTTTCTTCAACAATGTCTCAGTAACTGTGTGAAGCCCCACATGAAGCTACCCCAGCAGCAGGGTATTAATTACCACCCATAGCCACAGAGTATACAATGACAAGAAACTCTGCTGCACACAGGGATGAAGACAGCAATTCAATCTGAAGTCACGAGGACCTTAATGTAGGACGGCCACATTATTTTCCCAATTTCAATTGCTGCTTCTATGTTAAATGAAACTAAATGACCTTTGATTGCATTCTAATATGAGTATTTGGCCTCGGTTCCTCTATTTGCCTCTTCTGATTCCAGAAATGTCATCTTTTAAGTGGATATTTCCACACATTTTGGGCAAGAGTGGGGAGTGTTTTTTTTTTCTTTTTAAATTATGTTGTAAATCCTTTTTTCACCCAAAATGTTTACAATTAGTACCACCAATTGTAAAAACATGTCCTTCCCTGTTTCATTAAACAGAGGAGTGTGTGAGTTAACAGGTACTGAAATTTCTGGGTGGACAAAGAATAACATGCGCCATAACCAATATGAGAATTACAGGTATTTATGGTGCTTGAAGTATTTGAGTGAGGAAGAGGTCAAATTCAAGTGACCTAATAAATAGCGGTATAAGTCGCATTCCATATAGGGCACAGTCTGTAAATAGTCTCAAATCCACCAGCCAATAGAAGCTAAAGCCAAAATTATTCAAAAAGCTATTAAAAAAGGATTTAAAAAAAAAATACAGTAACAAGGTTATCAAATGTCATGGAAGCCATGACTTATCATATCTGGCCTCTATATAACTCTCCTTAAATTACCGAACCCACCTGTTCCCTTGAGTTCGGTACTGTTAAACTACCGAACACAGACTACCCCTCTGGCTCGTTAATTTCACAGAAGCACTTAACTCCGGGTGGCCGCCATTCTTATAACCGAAACACGCGCTTTAATAAATGGCGGCCATCTTGTCTCCCGGACGCAGGCAGTGGTACCTGGTCATCGAGTGCGTGGAACTATACTTCAGACACTTTGCCTTGCGAACCCCTGGAAAATCACACTGCTGCCTGCTCCGTCCCCATACAAGCTAGGAAAGCTCTGTTCGGGAAAAAGACTCTCCCAAACAGGGAGACCATTCGCTCCCTACGAGCCAGAGGGAGCCTTTAGTTACGTGCATATAGGAACTCCCAAAAGTTGAACAGCCGCTACCTCTTATTATGGAACAATTTTTTAGCAACAGTCACATGTTCGGTCAGTCAAAAAAAAAGTGGCGATTCACCTATACTACATGGATCCGAGCACTATTTGGACAACTTGGGTGCTCAGATCCAGGGGTACTTGTGGGGGTTCCTATCTGTCTTATATGTCTTGTGGGGTGTTTTGTTGTAATATATTGTACGTCTAGTGTCTGGGAGATAGTTTAAGCAAAAGTACACCTATGGATCTCCCAGACACAGACGCCTTGGCGGGGTTACTGTTGTATTGTATGGAGACCCCATGTTGGGGGCCTGTGTATAAAAGCAAGCAACTTGGCCTTAATAAAACAGTCCTTGAACCCAATACGACTGGTTGGAATTTTTACACTGAGTGGGAGAGCTATAACACTAGTAAGCAAACCGGGAACTAGGACTAGTGGGGGAGGAAGGAACAGCGACATCAGCCAAGCAACCCCTGACTAAGACTACAGAAAAAAAATTACATATATTTATATTTTTATTTTTTTATTTTTTCCACGGTCAACCACAATGCTAACAGAGTATTTTCAAATAAATACTCTATTGACGGTGTTGAAATTTTACTGAAATTCCAACCCAGTCAAAAGATATACTAGGACAAAGTAGGGACTACGGTCTCAGTATTTTTTGCGTGACACAGTACGAGCTACCACATCAAGAAGTGTCAATCCCCAGCCATCGCCAGAAGACCATCCGAAAGAGGATGGCAGCATCCTCAAGGTACAGGTTTTGGTAAGTTAAACTCCCCTTAGCCTGCCCACCGGACACCAGACTGCCAGAATGATGTCACAGTTGGGGATCTTTGCAAATTCGTCTTCCTATTTAGTTTCACAGTCTCCTCCAGTTCTCCACTGAAATCATCAATCCTGATAACTTTTGCCCATTCAGAGGCATTACCTGATGACTCGGAATGTTTAGTCCTTTGAAAAATGAAGGATGCAAAAAGGACGAAACCCTGGTAACAGTCAGTCTAAAGGCCACTAGAGGTGTTTTTCAGCCAAATTCAGACATTGATGTTTCTCAAAAAGGCAACGTTTTACATTGTCTGAGAAAAGGAGCAGCACATATGCAACAAAAATGTTTTGATGCTTAGATTGTCCTTTTCAGGATCAGTGCATAAAACTAAACATTTGTAAATATAAACTTTTGGATCTTTGCTGTAAAGTTACATTGATATTAAAAAAGCTTGTAGGTATGGGGTAGACAACATATTGCTGTCCAACTGTGTTGAAAGAGGCACACAAAATCACCGTCAAAATCACCGTCCCAACAGCTGGGCTGCTATCATGGCTATCCCTGATTGACACAATCATGAATTTAATTCAAAAATATTAAATAGAAAGACTTGGAGCCCTACCGTACGGGGAAGAAAGATGAACAACAATATGAAACAGAAAGAAGAACACACAACAGTAACAAACAACGCAAGGACAGCATACAAAAACGCCAAAAGAAAAGACATCACAGAAACACAAGATTTCATGATAAAGTCCTACCTTTGAACCAACTGCTATAAGATCTGTAACAACACTGTACAGGGACAGAAGAAAATAACAAAGGGAGAAAATGGAGAAGAACATTAGAAAGCAGATTAATACAGATGGTGGTAGATGTGGAGTTCACAAAGAAATAAAATAAGGTAGGGTGGTCAAGTAAGATGCAGAACACAGTATTAAAAGCAACATATAAAGTTTTGTTGTTTTTTGTGTTTGTTTTTGTTTTTGTGAAGGAAAGCATGTGGCTTAAAAGTTTTGTGCAGAGGAGCAGGTATAGCAAAAGTTACGTTTTCAAACACGCAACGGGCTATGGATAAACAGGCACGCTGACTATTGTTTCGGTTAAAAGGTTGTAATTTACTACATAATAACACTTCTGTTGAGACCTGTGTGTTTCCTTGACTCTTTCTGTTTATTTACCGGCGAGTCCCACTTTGTTTATTTTGAAGAATCTGCCAAGAAATACAAAGATTTAAAAAAAAATAAAAAAATTAAAAAAGTTGAGTATTCTAACAGAACACAAAACGTTTAGCTCTGAGTTTCTGGTTTTGATGCATTTCTAGCTTGAATTACTGAATACTATGCTGTATTTATTAAAGGAACACTCCAAACACTTAAAGCACATTATCATGCTAAAATGCTCTGTGTGTGAAGACGGTGTCCTTTTTTTGCAAAAAGTGCAGATTGTAATAGAAATTGGCACTTTCATAAATTAACCTTGTTACACCTTCCTGGCTTGCAAACAGACAACAGGTCCTGTTACTCAGTGGAGCTGAACTCAAGAGGCAGCACTTGCCCAAAGCACCTTCTCATTGAGCTGCATTGGGAATTCTGTGATTGGACAGCCACAGAATATCTGGGTTGGGGAAGAAGGGGAGGGCATGCAAAGGCTGGAGACAATTTTTGGAAGCTTATTTTTTTTTAGATAAACCCCCAATGGAAAAATGGGGGTGGGGATATCTACTAAATAGTTAATTATTTGGGTGGTGTCCCTTTAATATCACATCTACTTAGATTCTTAGCATATCTAGTATATAGTCATCAATAACCTAATGCAAATGGACACAGCTTCAGTGGGTTCATGTTTCCTTTTGACCTGCTTCATCTGAACCCTGTCAAAACAGACTCGGGGGCCCAATTTGGATCTCCAATGTTCAGAATAGGCACATCAGAGCCCCATAAAGCCATCCATAAAAAAAAAAACAAAAAAAAAAAACAAAGAGGCTAATCAAGGATTTTTTATTATGATTTCCAAAGAAAAGAAAATACATATGTCATGATTAAATCACATATACTACGATGATCAGGCAATGCAGCATCAGTATGAGAAAACATAATAGTGTCACGAACGTGAGCTATTGGCCCAGCCGAGACAGTGGGGAAAGTGTGGAAGTGAAAGGGTTAATGGCACCAGAACCCTGGTTACCTGTTGCTAGTCCCAGCAACCACTAAATTAACCCCTGCAATCCCTTCTACACTAACACCCTAGTACACACTTTACTGCCACCACCAAGACGTTATATCCGGGCATCTTAGGTTACCCCACACACAGTAGAATTATAATATCACAACCTTACTTTACTGATCAGACATATATAATTAACCCTTTTGGTAACGTGTTTACCTGAGCTTTTCTCAGAAGAGTGAGCTCATAGAGAACAAAGACACAAGCTGATTAAGTAAACATTTAATCTGACAAAAAGGATTCACAGTGCTGGGTACAAAATACAGAAATAAATGATATACAAAAACACAGATAACAAATAGCAAAACAGTCCATAAAATAAAATATGAGAACACAAGAAATCCTTACATATAGGTACCCCTTATATATAATTCTTGTGGGAGATTTAGATGGTATAGGTCTCCAAGTAGTTGATGAAAAAAGAAATATGTCCCCCAGGAAAGTCCAACTTCCTCAATATATAAAACTAGTTGTTTCTAAGTGGACAGACCCCTGGGTGGATCAGAGGGGTTTGGCCTGGCAGTTTATTGCCCACCTCATATTTTCTTAAATTATGTTGTCCTTTGCTCCAATACCTTTTATGATGCCCTATGTCCAGCTCTGGTGATGGTTATCTAGTAGTTTTACGGCTTAGGCCTGGTGTAAGATTAAGCCTACAATAAATGTTATCCCAACATGCACAAAAACAACTCATAACATATATCAAATGCGAACTCTTGCTTTGGCATGACACCTCCCCTTTAAGATGGTGGACAGAAAGATTCAGCCACAGGCTGATATATCAGTCTACCATTAACCCTCTAGTTCCCATCGATCTATGGTCACATCCCTTGGGACTAACCCACTGCACTCATGTCATAGTTCTAAGGGGAAGAAACCAATGGATTTCTGCATCACTCCCCTGTAAGCACACAAAAGAGCAGACAGAGAACACTCCCAGGATGTAAGATCAAAGCCTACAATAAATGTTATCCCAACATGTACAAAACCAACTCATAACATATATCAAATGCCAACTCATGCTTTGGAATGACAGGTAGAAAGAGTACAGCATTCATTGATTTAAGTACACTCAGGTGTGCACCATGCAAGGCCTATAACATAAGTATTATTTCCAATTATTCTGGATGAGATACCACCGTAGAGGAGTTCTAATTTATTGTCAAAGCTAAATAGAATTCCCAGCATCCACAAAGTCTTATACTCTCAATACTGATTTTATTGAGTATGTCTTACAAAGGCTTAGAGACTCACTAAAACCAGATTCATTAATAAAAAGGCAGCTGGCTCTGCTAGATATTGCATCCAAAACAAATATTACATAGCACTATTAACTGCTTAAGGACCAAGTTTATTGTAGTTTTTTTAGGCATGTAAGGGAGCACTTTTGGTAAGTACAGTCATGGGAAAAAGAAAGTACACCCTCTTTGCATTCTATGGTTTTACATATCAGGACATGACAATAATCTATTTCTGAGGTAAATACAACCTCAGATAAACAACAACATGTTATGAATTAACCAAAATAAAGCCAAAATGGAGAAGCATGTGTGAAAAACTAAGTACACCCTTAGTGTTTCCATTGGAACAAAGAGTCTATGTAGCAGACAGGTGCTGCTAATCAAATGCCCTTGATTAATTAGTCATCAGCAAGTGTGATCACTTCTACAAAAGCCAAAGTTTTAGCAGTTTGCTGGTCTGGAGCATTAAGGTTTGTTTTAACACAATTCCAGGAATGAAAGACATCAGCAATGATCTTAGAGAAGCAATTGTTGCTGCCAATCAAACTGGTAATGGTTCTTAAACTATTTCCTAACAATTTAAAGTCCATCATTCTACAGTGAGAAAGATTATTCAAAAGTGGGAAACCTTCATGACAGTTGCCAAGCTACCCAGGAGAAGACGCCCCAGCAAATTCACCCCAAGATCAGACCGTGCAATGTTGAAAGTAATTCAGACTCTACAGGCTTAAGTTGGAATGTTAAATATTAGAGTTCATGACAGTACATTTAGAAAAAGATTGAGCAAGTATGGCTTGTTTGGAAGGGTTGCCAGGAGAAAGCTTCTTCTTTTTAAAAAGAACATGGCAGCACAGCAAGGTTTGCAAAATTTCATCTGAACAAACCACAAGGCTGTCCTTTGGACAGACGAGACCAAAGTGGAGATGTTTGGCCATAATACACAGTAACACATTTGGACGAAAACTGAGCACAGCATATCAGCACAAATACCTCATATCAATTGTCAAGCACGGTGTTGGAGGGGTAATAAATTGGGCCTGTTTTGCAACCACAGAACCTGGGAACCTTGCAGTCATGGAGTCAACCATGAACTCCTCTGTATTCAAACTATTCGAGTCAAATGTGAGGCTGTCAGACAGATGAAGCATGGCCAAAATCAGGTCATGTAACAGGATAATGACCCCAAGCAGGGCTGCCATCAGGGTGTGACAGCCATGATGGTTGTCACGGGCCCGGCGGCCCTGGAGGACCCAGCCGCCCGGGCCCCACGTGTAGCGGCAGAACTGCCGCCGGTGCAGTTGCACCAGGGCCCGCACGCTGATGGGGCCCATTGGGTGGCCCACGCACTTAGGGCCACCCGATGGGCCCTATATCTTCAGGGGCAGCGCTGTGGCCGTGTTATAGCGCAACCGGACCCCTTTAAAAAAATAAAATAAAAACTGCAGCCGCAATGCAAGTGCTGCTGGGAGGAAGTGGTCACTTCCTCCCAGCTCACTCCACGCGGGAGGAGCACCAGGCAGTGAAGAGGGAGAGCGCGCCGACTCCCATCAGCCCCAGCCACCCTCCTGCAGCAAAAAGGTAAGAGACAGGAGGGTGACTGAAAAATATGATCTGTGTGTGTATGGCTTTATGCATGTCTGTATATATGTCTGTATGTATGTCAGTATGAATGTATGTCTGTGTGTATGTGTGTATGCATGTATGTCAGTATGTCTGTATGCCATTATGTATGTATGTATGTCAGTATGAATGTATGTCCGTGTGTATAAGTGTATTTCAGTATGTATGTGTCATGGTACCTGCTACTCAGACCTCCTTCTCCTCCAGCAATTTCGGCACTTTGGCCGCCGGCCGCGATAGCCCCACCCCCTTTTATGACGCGGCGCAATGCCGCCAACGTCATGACGTCAATTACGTCATGACCCGCCGGAAATCTCAAACCAGGACGTTTTGGGGGCGTGGTCATCAATTAAAGAAGCAGGGTATAAAAGGTACTCACTTACAGTGAGTCATTGCCCTGTCGTGGTTTCAGCTTGTCTGTTCCCTCAGTGCGTTTAGATTTATTGTTTCCTCGGTTATTGACTTGGCTTGTATCCTGACATTGATTACCTCTCCTATCCTTGTACTCGGCTTGACTTTCGCTTACCTGTCTTCTCGTTCCCTCGACCTCGGCTCGCCCCTGACCATTCTCTGTTTGCTTGACGTTAGTCCGGCCACTCTAAGGTCCGGTACACGTCTTTATAGTTTTTAGTACACTGCGTGTTGGATCCCTGTCTTGATCCTGACATTATGAATGTATGTATGTCTGTATATATGCATGTATGCCTGTATGAATGTATGTATGTATGTCTGTATGCCATTATGAATGTATGTCTGTGTATGTGTGTATGGATGTCAGTGTCTGTATGCATGTATGAATGTATGTCTGTATGCCATTATGAATGTATGTATGGATGTCAGTGTCTGTATGCATGTATGCCTGAGCTGAGTTAGGGGCCCCAAAATTTCTGGTGGCGGCCCTGATCCCAAGAACACCAGCAAATTTACAACAGAATGGCTGAAAAAGAAAAGCATCAAGGTATTGCAATGGCCCAGTCAAAGACGAGACTACAACCCAAAATGCTGTGGCAGGACCTTAAAAGAGCAATGCATAAACAAATGTCACCCTCTTACAAGCCCTACAATGCTTTGCACTAGCTGGAATCTACCCTTTGCCCACCCTTGCAGGGTTGTATTTAGCAATGGGCAGTGTTTGTGTATTTGGATGTAAGCTTGTTTTTGTATGGAGTATGTCTGTAAATGTAGAGGTGTGTGTATAATATTGATATTTAAATGCAGTTGTGTGTTTTTATGTACTGTCATTTGAAAGCAGTGTACTTGTTTGTAGGGTTGGCTTTTAATGCAGTGATGTGTTATTTATATTTATATATATATATATAAAACATCCGAAATAGAATGGCTGTTCACCGGTCTTTCAAAAATGCAAAATTTATTTAGTAAGGTTTAAAACAACGACCAACGTTTCAGCCCCCGTTCGGAACTTTCTTCAGGGTCAATGACAGGACAACATATATCTAAAAAAATTTTTGGGTGTTTTAACACAGAATACAGTTGCATGTAGTGTTGGTATTTGAATGCTGAAATATATGCACACATACACTGCCACAGATACACTGACCCACAAACACATGCAAAAGCACAGACACACTGAAACACATGCAGATGCTCATATACAAACACTGACATACAATTACACTAAAACACAATAACACATGCAGATACACAAACTGACACAAATACAGACACACAAAAGGAGTTTGGTCGTTCACTTGACACAAGTCAAGGAGCACAGATTGAAGCACTTAGGAATTTTACGTACAGAGCCGGACAAAACAAACACTCCCCCAAACCACATTGGTGGAATTTTGGGACATTGAATGAATAGGAGGGGTGGGAGGGGTATTTAAATTAGATTAGCGCAGAATGTTAGAATTGCCTATCTCTGAAATATCACAGCTGATATTTTATATTTCATATTGATCTGCAACTCAAGTTCCTGGAAGCCCCTGAGAAAGTCTGAAGGATAAAATGCTTAAGGTGTGGCCATATCATTTTTACAGCAGATTGGGTAATCTAACTTGTGACATGCTGAGAATTTTTTACACAAGTTAAGTGCATTAAAATACAATTTACGGGGGGCGTGGCCGGCAGAGCAGCACACCAGACGTGTTTACTTGGAGCTCCTGCTTCACGAAGACAAAATCGACCCAAAAGCCACAAAAAGCCGAACCAAAGCCCACAAAAGCAGACGGCAACAAACCCCAAACCCCCGGCATAGGGATGGGGAAAAAAAATAAGAAAATCACCCGCCAAGAGAGCTCCTACCAGCCCGACATTAGGCGCTCATTTGAAAGGCCACAACCAGTTATGTAGGCCAAAATGGCGCCGAGTAGGCCCCACAGCGAAAGTGACTCTGACTCCTCGGTGGACAGAGAGGAAACCCAGACCGCAACCCCGTCTCCCGCGTTACACGGGTCGGAGACCTCGGACTCTGATGATTCACCCTCCACAAAAGGTGACATCAAGAAGCTCCTCATCGATCTCCGGGAGATGTGGAAATCCGACCTGGCCGGAGTGAAGACAGAGGTCACTGGATTGAAGGGGCGCCTAGACGCAATAGAAACCCGAGAGGGTAACAGAGACGACTCCCTAACAGACACCAGAAGGCAGGTGGAGGCGCTGACACTTCAGCTGCAGGGGCTCACGCGCACAGTCACGATGATAGACACACGCCACCGTAAACAGAATGTCCACATACGCGGAGCCCCTGAGGACATAGACTCAGAGGCCCTACTGGATTACTCAAACCAAGTGGCAGCGGCAATGGGAGCACAACCAGATGGAGACACAAGGCCGATAACGGCCGCGTTCCGAATCCGGAAATCCCTGACCGCCCCAGCGGATGCCTCAAGAGACATTATAGCAGTTACCCGAAACGTCGCAGTTAAAGCGACGCTGATGGCCCACTCCAGGAAAACCCTCACCGTCACCGTGAACAACCACCAAGTAAGAGTCTTCGCAGACATTCCATTCACAACTCTACTTGAGCGGAGGAAACTCTCGCCAATCACCCAACAACTGCGAGACAAGGGAATCCGGTACAGGTGGGGCGCAACAGGCACATTGGTGGTCCAACAAAAAGACTTGATACTCACGCTGTCCGCAGACGAAGACCCTTCAGGGTTTATCCAAACCCTCCAGCTACAGCAGCAGACACCCATGATGGGAGAGACGGAGATCCAAGAGGCCAAGAACCGGGGAAGCGTCGGCAAGGCAGAGAGGAAACGGAGCAGACAGCACCCATACAACCCCCACAGACCTGAACGAACAGGTGACTTCTGACTCTTACCGCAAACCAGCTGCACGGCTGCAAACGACATATGAGGACTTTATGACAATACCCCCAGATAAAGACTCTAAGCCGGGACTTTATAGTTCTACGTTTTCTATTTAACAATTTATTATGTTTTCTTTACTATGTTTACTCTATTTGCATTTTATCTTACTATTATATGTACATGATGCATACAGCTAACGGAGGGGAGTCTTGGCACGAGAGGCATAGGCGATCCTTTCCCGGGCGCTAGAGGTAACCAACCTGACCCAATAGGCCACCACCAGCGGATACACGCACCCAGCAAGTTATTATCCCTCGTTAAGTTACTCTAATATGAGTGAGCCATACGGCACTACTTGACCAACTAAATACTGTTCCTTGTATCTCAATTTGTCTGGAGCACCCCACTGCAGGACTGCCTGACATCAGCAGCACTATACTGTCAGTTGGTCGAGTGTCACTAATTCAGGGGTAACCCATGACTCACGTCTCCCACTATGGCATTGACGCCGCATAGATACCATGCCTTTAACTTCGCATTTTCCCTTGTTATACTGGCTACCAAGATCTTTAACTACTACTGTAGCGGGCCGGCAGTACCAGGCAGGGGACTCACCATCCAAGCCTAACCTACTAGAACTAAATGATCCAGTACCCACATAATACCCGCTACCTCTCCGATTACGTATCAGTGGTTGGGCAGACAGTTAAAATGTACCACGCCTTGATGTTTATGCCTTGCCTGTTATGCCTTGCCTGATATGCCTAAATGAGCCATAATAGATGTGTAGCATCCGAACAAGCTTGCCCCCTTAATGATTCTACCCTTTATTAATGCTAACCATGCGTAACTAGGAATGTATCATAACCTTTTTTCTAGTTATTAATCTTTGTGACTAGATAGACTCGCTTCCATGCCAACTCAACATTCACTAATCGCTCTAGCAGTATGATGTATACCGGTCTTCCGTACAAAATGTGCAGTTTCTTCTTTTCGACATGTAAATACTGGATACTACTGTCACTAAGCAATGTCATGATTACGGATATCTTGTGTATTGTGTTGAAACAACAAAAATAAAGAATTTAAAATTAAAAAAATATCTACTTAAGTTCTGCATGTTGGGTATCCACTATTCCTAACAGTATACCGGAGAATGTTCTGTTTTATAACATCTTAAGACCATCAGGTCCCGAAGCCTTTCATATAGGAATGCTATTAACAGTATTAAGAATTTCATCTTGTGATATTGGTGAATGTAGAGAATCCAATTTGTCTTTCAAAATTTGTTTCATTGTGAATTTATCCAAGAATGAACATATTTTTTTTTTGTGTGTGTTTGTTGATTTTTATTAGGATCTGAGGCTAAATTGTAAAGTTTTTTTTTATAGTAATTAGTGAATGTGTTACTTATTTTATTTGGATTAGTGATTTTAGTACCATGTTCATTCCCTAAATTTTTAAATTCTTGATTGGGAAATTTTATGTCGTGACGATGAGGCCTTGTTCCCTTTTGAATAAAAAAAAAAAAAATATATATATATATATATAAAATACAATTTACATCATATAACGTTCTGCCCAATTTTTTCTGTACTTAATTTTTAGTGTTACATCATCATTCATGTTGTCTGGGAATTTGATTAAGAAGATCTGTTACATACTTATTTACTTGACCTACCCAGTCGTTTGTGAGTGCAATATTATTATTATTATTATTATTATTATTAATTATTTTGATGGATTTTAAATTTGGCCTTTTTTGGGTGACTGAAGAACAGAAGAATTAGAAGAAAGAAGATAGAATGTTAGAATGTTTATTTATGTATTTATTTTCAATAACCAAGTTTTAGATTTATTGCCCCCTCCCCCAACACATAGTTAAGGTGGGGAGTAGGTAGGGACTATATTTGGGGGGAGGTGGCTTGGAGATTGGGGACACCAGTTCCCTCCCCAATATTATTAATATTGTGACCCCACCTGTCTCCCATGGCAGGGGGGTGGGCAGAGTAGGTCTTAATATTAAAGAAGCTCACACCCGATGCTCGTGGATGGGTGCACCAGGTCATCTCCATTATTTCACATGTTATGGGGTCTTTTCTAGCAACTGGCCAACAATGGCTGCCCAGTCACTATTTTTAAATATTCAGTAGATATGCCACACAACAGGTGGGGGCATATGGAGGTAAAATACCTCCATTACAATAAAATTAGGGTCCTATGGACCCACAGAAGAGTTTTAGTAATTGAATCTACTTTTTTTTTTTATGTGGTAGCTGGTATAGAAATGTTTGCTATTTGCTCACTGGCTGAAATTTGACCAAATTCAGGCCAATTAGGGGCCTGATTTACAATTCGATCAACAATGTCTGGATTTTGCAGCTGAGTGGCTCCGTATGCCACCGGATGGTTTTGACCCATTTGGACTTTAGTGAATGACCCTGTATATATCTATAATGCAAGGACTGTTGGTGTCCTTTAGTTTCGATAAAATAAACTTAAGAAAAACCAGAGGACTACCCATTACACCAAAACAACATGAATATGGGACATCATTTGAGGAAGTTTCACCATCTTTATTACACTACAAGAATACTTGTGTGGGTAAGCAGTATGCAGTCTAAAGTGCTATTCTTTTTAGCATTGATGAATGAACACAAGTTGCTGTATCAAACTCTTAAGAGCATCATTCCTTTTTTTTTTTAAATATCAAATGAATGCTTGTCAGGTCTTTCTTGTTGACATTTGTTTTCATGATTAAAACGGTGTTCTGATGACATTTTTACTCGGTTTACGGAATCTCAGCCTAGTTGCCATGGCAGGAGCTTAGCAGGAACGCATGTATTTACAAAAGAACTTTAAAAGTCACAGTGACCAAAATGGCTCGGGATACAGAGATTATTTCAATTAAAGGGACACTCCAAAAACCTAAGCTTTCTAAGCTTAGAAAGGTTAAAAGAATGATTTCTTATTTTTTTTAAAGTGCCATTATCACTTTTATAAAGCTCCTAAGCACTGTCCTGTCAGGTGATTTGTGCCCGGATTCCTACTATGAGAAGCACACAGATTGTTGACATCACTGGCACAATATATGCCACCCATGTGCCCTGCCTCCCACTACTTCACTATGAGAAGCACTGGATTAACAGTAATGATAATTTCATGTAGACGGAGCTGCAATGACAAGGCCCTCTCACTGCTGGATCAGAGGCTAGTTACCCCTTTAATTTACATGAAGGAGGAAATAAACTCCTCAACATTCCAGCATTATAACAAAAATGTTTAGAATATTTTTATTACAATCTAGTGTTCTTTTCAGTGTACCTATTTTCAAACAGGTGATCTTTCTAAGATTTAGAGTTTAGTGCAATAAAACTGTGTGCATCTGAAAATCTAGATTCATCAAAGTACGTTAAAAAAGCAATAGTTCCAAAAAAATACCACTACACTTTTTTAGTGTTGCTACTTCTTTTCGTCATACAGTTTTCCCAAATGTATTTATTCCTCAGTCACTTGTAAATTACATCATTCATTTCATATGGATGGAATGAAGTTTTTTTATTATATATATATATATTTTACATTGATTTGCCCCGGAATGTGTAAATAAGATAATTTGCTGCATTTACCTGACAACGTACTGTAACAAAGGTTGCACAGGACAAACATTTTAAAAGCTAAGTTTTGTGGGGTTTTTGTAAACGGAGGAAATCTGAGATACATTATCCATTTTAGCAATGCTAATAAATACATTTTTTAAATTGTGGAAAATTATACCTGGTTATTGCTTGATCTTTTTACATTTTGATGCAAATAGAACCACTTTCTATAAATTAAGAAAAACTGTTCAACAAATACAAGTTTTTATACTCTACAGTAACAAAAATAAATGTAGAGCGGTCACAAATAATAAGAGAAATACATAACCACTTTATATGATCGATTAAAGGATAGGTAGAAAGAGAAATGCTGCACACTATAATATGTGTTTAACATCACAATCATGTGATTAAAGGGACACTCCAGGCACCATAACCACTATAGCTTTTCTAGTGGTAATGTGGAAGGAGTCTTTCAGTGCTGCACCCCGGTTTCCCATCAAAACATTTTTGTGAGTTTTTTTTTGTTTTTGTTTTTTATCTAAAACGGAGGTGTTCCCGAACACCAAAAGCCTGCCCCCTCTGCTGTCACACAGAGTACATTTAAAGTTTTATTCCTTATCGGTGCAATGGTGTCTCATCTTTGATAGCAATGACAGGCTGCCACTGCTGAGATCGAAAGTCTGCAAGGCTGACATCAAAATGACTACTGAAACAAAGCTGCAAGTGAGAGGTTAGGCTTCACACTCTTGGATAACTTTTTTTTTGTAAAACCACTACTTTGTTTTATTATCATGGTTAGGATTATTTTGTAAATGGAGTGGAGACTAAACATTGTTTTCCAGGTAAATATAAAATCTGATTGTAGTCATGAGATGAGACACAAGATATGAACCCCTGTCATATAGACAAATAGAGAAATTGTGATGGTGGTCACCATCACTGGGAGCAGTAGGACACTTTACAAAGGTAATATTATAGGTTGCATGGTGTGTATAATTGGTTGGGGTTATTTGTTTTGTGTGCTCTCCTATCCTGCTGATGCTTGCTCCCAACAAGATGGATTTGGTTGTGTAGCCTTTACAGAGCCATCTGTTGGTAGCAGCATAGTATATGCCCTACCCGAATAGCAAGGCTTGTTAATTTGCATATTTAAGTAGATTTGCATATTGCCAATTCTGCAGACAGGAGAGATATTTTGTGTTCATTTTTGTCTACCACACCCCTTTCCAACTATGTCTTTGTGTTATACATTCCTGTATGTTGTCTAATGTGATTTGTCTGTTTATTTTTTTATTAAGTTGTCACCATAAGTTATATGTAATGAACCTATGGGCTAGTCCTGAGAAAAGTTAGTATAGTGAACATTTTAGTTCCTTTTGGAACTGAGTGTTCTGTGTGGATTTTTAGGGATCCCAGTCACAGAGTTGTTGTGCCTGTTAGCTAGCTGCACCATCTCTGTAGCCCTGGGGCAGATCAAAGAGAGCAAGGCCTTAGAGCTACACATCATGGTTAGGATTATTTTGTAAATGGAGTGGAGACTAAACATTGTTTTCCAGGTAAATATAAAATCTGATTGTAGTCATGAGATGAGACATAAGATATGAACTCCTGTCATATAGACAAATAGAGAAATTGTGATGGTGGTCACCATCACTGGGAGCAGAAGGACACTTTACAAAGGTTCCTAAATTGTTCTTATGTTTTAGTCACCCTGTGCCCATTATAGGTTGCATGGTGTGTATAATATATATAAAGACAAGTCATAGCACATTGCAGGCAGAGGTGCATACCTGCCTGGAAGAAGGGCTGCAGAGGAATAGGCAGAGGAGACGATACCTGTCTGGAAGTAGAGCTGCAGCCTGGTCAGATGGAAAAGCTCCAATGAGGCCCCAGTCAAGCCTGTCAGGATCGGGTCAGGGATCCAACACGCAAAGTACAAACAGGTACAGGGAACGTATACCGGACCTTAGAATGGCCGGACTAACGTACAGAGAGTATAGAGAATGGTCAGAGACAAGCCGAGGTCGAGGGAACGAGAGGACAGGTAAGCGAGTAACAAGCCGGGTCAAGGATAACAGAGGTAAACAGAGTAAGTCAAACAAGCCGGGTCGTAACCAAAAGGATAACTGAAAAACACCAGAGCACTGTGTGACTAGACAGGCTAGAACCACGACAGGGCAATGAGCAACAGGGCGAAGTATGTTTAAATACCCTGGCTAGAGAGGATAGACACGCCTCCGACGAGTCCTGATTGGTCTCCAACGGATTGAGTGACAGGTCGTTCCGGATTGGCGTCATGACGTCGGTCTCCGGGCACCATGCTACATAAGGAAGTAACTCCCTCGAGGCCGGCGTTTATGTGAACGGGTCGACCGCGAGGAGATCTCGGGAACCAGTGTTCTATGTGCCGGAAGCCGGAAGCTAAGTAAAACCTCTGTGATAAGCGTTGCATCTCAAAGCCGTTATTTCGTGTCTCCAAAGTCCTTCGATAAAACAAACCAGTTACAGCTAACTTCAACTCATACTCTATATCAGTTAGCTGCATCTGTCTTGCTTCAGTTAAATACTATGGAACGGCTATTGTAACTTCTTATCTCCTAATTCATTAATACTACTAAGAGACTCTTTCTGATTCAGTGTCTGCTAATTACTACCGTTTACTACTTAAAGCTACAGTGCCTGTAATTGTGGACTTCAGTTATCGTTTACTACTTAAAGCTACAGTGCCTGTAATTGTGGACTTCAGTTATCGTTTACTACTTAAAGCTACAGTGCCTGTAATTGTGGACTTCAGTTATCGTTTACTACTTAAAGCTACAGTGCCTGTAATTGTGGACTTCAGTTATCGTTTACTACTTAAGGCTACCGTGCCTGTAATTGTGGACTTCAGTTATCGTTTACTACTTAAAGCTACAGTGCCTGTAATTGGACTTAAAGTCAATACCTTTTACTTTTTATAATAAATATTCAAACTATAAGAAATCTGCAGTTGTGTTCCTTCATAACAAATGTTTAGACGTGACAACGAGATTGTTGTGTGCAAACTCCGCCCAAGGAATCAAACCGACCCAATCGTCCTGGTGTTCAGAAACAAAACATCGTAAATATTGTTCAATTTTCTGGTTGGTACGTTCAGCAGCTCCGTTAGACTGAGGATGATAGGCAGAAGAAAAGTTCAACTTGATACCTAGTTGTGAACAGAAGGCCCTCCAAAATCGGGAAATAAATTGAGAGCCTCTGTCAGATACAATTTGGGAGGGTATCCCATGTAGACGAAAAATCTCCCTAGCGAATATCTCTGCCAATTCGGGAGAAGACGGTAGTTTAGGCAGAGGAATGAAGTGAGCCATCTTAGTGAATCTGTCAACCACGGTGAGAATAACAGTCTGTTTTTTAGAGATAGGTAGATCGACAATAAAGTCCATGGCCTAACAGGACCATGGTTTCTCTGGAACCTCTAAGGGATGCAGGAATCCACAAGGGAGTGTATGGGGTTGTTTGGTTTTAGTACAAACCTCACAAGCAGCGATGAAATCTTTAGTATCTTTACGTAAAGCAGGCCACCAGAAGTCTTTGGAGATCAAAGCAAATGTTTTGCGAATACCAGGATGTCCCGCCATCTTGCTGTTATGGAGACACTGCAACAGTTCCAGTTGAAGAGCAGGAGGAACGAAATGTCGACCCGCAGGAGTCTGTTTAGGTGCTAGATGTTGCAGCTTAAATGATCTTGGCCAGTAACGGGGAGTGAATCCTGAGATTCGTATTAGCAACAATATTGCATTTCGGAACTATAGAAGAAAGAACCGGTTCCGGTATAGTAGAAGGTTCATATTGGCGAGATAAAGCATCGGCTTTAGAGTTCTTAGAACCAGGTCTGTAAGTCAGCACATAATTAAAGTGAGTCAGGAATAAGGACCAATGCGCTTGCCTAGAAGACAGACGCTTGGCCTCCCCAATATAGGACAAGTTTTTGTGGTCCGTCAAAATAGTAATAGGGTGTAAGGTCCCCTCCAATAAATGTCTCCACTCCTTTAAGGCTTTAATGACCGCTAACAGTTCCCTGTCTCCGATGTCATATCTGCTCTCAGGCCCAGAAAGTTTCTTGGAAAAAAAAACACACGGGTGTAGTGGTTTATCCACCCCTAACCTTTGTGACAGAACCGCACCTACTCCTGTCTCAGAGGCATCGACCTCGAGTAGAAACGGCAAAGTCGTATCAGGATGGACTAAAATTGGAGCAGAGGCAAAAAGTTCTTTGAGATTCTTGAAAGCAACGAGAGCTTCAGTAGACCACGTCTTAGTATCCGCCCCCTTTTTGGTCATATTGGTAATGGGCGCAATAATAGACGAGTAACCCTTAATGAAGCGCCTATAATAATTGGAGAACCCAATAAACCTCTGAATAGCCTTGAGTCCCTTAGGCAATGGCCAATCTAGAATAGACTGGAGTTTGTCAGGATCCATCTTAAAGCCTTCCCCAGAAATCACGTATCCCAGAAAGTCTATCTGGGTCTGGTCAAAACTGCATTTCTCCAACTTACAGTATAAACCGTGTTGCAGAAGTTTGTGTAACACCTTTCTGACTTGTCTATGGTGAGTCTCAATCTCTCTAGAGTGTATGAGTATGTCATCCAGGTAGACAATAACACAATCATGTTGGAATTCCCTAAGAACTTCGTTAATCAAATCTTGAAAAACTGCAGGTGCGTTGCAAAGACCAAAGGGCATGACCGTGTACTCATAATGACCATAGCGGGTATTAAACGCTGTCTTCCACTCGTGGCCTTGCTGAATTCTCACCAAGTTATATGCCCCTCTGAGATCCAACTTGGTGAAAATTTTAGAATCCTTTAGCCGGTCAAAGAGCTCGGTAATCAGGGGAATAGGATAGGCATTTCTGATGGTTATTTTATTCAAACCTCGGTAATCGATGCAAGGTCTGAGTGAACCATCCTTCTTTTTAACAAAAAAAAATCCAGCCCCGGCAGGAGAGGAAGATCTCCTAATGAATCCCTTGTCTAAATTCTCCTGAATATACTCCTCTAAAACAGCATTCTCTTTAGTGGATAGAGGATATACATGACCCCTGGGCGGCATGGTACCAGGCAATAGATTAATTTTACAATCAAATGTCCTGTGTGGGGGTAGCGTATCAGCGTTCTTCTTGTCGAACACTGCTTTTAAATCCAGGTATAGAGGGGGTATCTGTATCCCCTTAGACTGGGTAGAACTGTCTGGTGTGTTAATTACAGCCAATGGGGATACCCTGCATAAACACCTCTCCTGACAACCGTGACCCCATGAGAGTATTTCCCCTAACTCCCAATCGATAATAGGATTATGTCTCCTTAACCATGGGTACCCCAGAACTATGGGAACAGAAGGAGACGAAATTAGCATAAGTGATAAGTTCTCCTCGTGTAAGATACCAACAGTTAAGTTAATAGGTATAGTCTCACGCGAGATAACAGGCTCGAGTAGCGGTCTTAACTGGGATGGGATAGTGTGTTTAGTAGCAAAGGCTTGGTCGATAAAATTCTCAGCAGCACCGGAATCTATCAAGGCCATGGTCTTTAGCACTCCCTTCTCCCACGTTAAAGAAACTGGTAACAGCAACCTGTGATTTTTATAATCATGAGTAGAGGACAAAATAGAAACACCCAAGGCCTGTCCTCTAGAGAAACTTAGGTGCGGGCGTTTCCCGAGCGAATAGGACAATTCAGGCGCAAGTGACCTCTGACTCCACAATACATACATAATCCCTCCCTTCTCCTGTACTGTCTCTCCTCCTCTGAAAGGCGAGTATTGCCTATCTGCATAGGTTCAGGAAACAGTGAGGTATTGGAATCAGGACTTTGAAATGCGGGTGCTAACTTAAAGGTAGGTCTAAGATTCCTCTCTCGAGTGTTCTGTCTCTCTCTTAAACGCTCATCAATGCGAGAAATGAACGAAATTAAGTCCTCTAAATTCTCAGGCAGCTCCCTAGTAGCAACTTCGTCAAGAATAACATCTGATAACCCGTTCAAAAATACATCTATATAAGCCTGCTCATTCCACTTGACTTCTGCCGCCAGAGACCTGAACTCTAGTGCATAATCCACAAGTGTTCGGTTCTCCTGTCTCAGGCGCAACAGTAATCTGGCTGCATTGACCTTCCTACCAGGCGGGTCAAAAGTTCTTCTAAAGGCAACTACAAAGGCATTATAATTATATACCAACGGGTTATCGTTCTCCCATAATGGATTGGCCCATCTCAGAGCTTTCTCAATGAGTAAGGTGATAATAAATCCAACCTTTGCCCTATCGGTAGGATAGGAGCGAGGTTGCAATTCAAAATGAATACTGATCTGGTTTAAAAAACCACGACACTTCTCCGGTGAACCACCATAACGTACTGGTGGGGTAATACGGGAAGAGTGTCAGGATCGGGACAGGGATCCAACACGCAGAGTACAAACAGTAGTTAGATACGTATACCGGACCTTAGAATGGACGGACTAACGTAAGTAGTACAGTATAGAATGGTCAAAGACAAGCCGAGGTCGAGGGTAACAGAAGACAGGTAAGCGAGAGACAAGCCGAATCAAGGGTAACAGAGATAAGCAGAGTAAGGTAAACAAGCCGGGTCAAAACCAAAAGGGATAATAGAATACACAAGCACTGAGTGACTAGAACAAGCTAGAACCACGACAGGGCAATGAGCTAATGAAAGAAGCTCTGTTAAATACCCTGTTCAGAGCAGTAACCACGCCTCCGAGGCGTCCTGATTGGTCCTGCAGCAATTGACTGACAGGTCGTTCCAGGGGAGTGTCCTGATGACTACTTCCTGCCTAGATGCTGTAAAAGGCAGTCACTCCCTCGCGGCCGGCTTAGCATGACCGGATAGACCGCGGGGAAGGGAGCCATCAGACCGTCTGGATGGAGGAACAGCTAAGTCTCTACCTCTTTCGGAGGTAGAGACCACAGGTACCCTGACAAAGAGGCACCTACAGTGGCTACCTCTAGGCCTGAATTTACAGAGGAAATTGGAGTAGTACGCGTCTCCTCTGGTGGGTTATTAGCACGAGATAATAACGCCTGTAGTGCTAAGGCCATTTGGTCCATTCTGTGTTCCATGGCATCAAACCTGGAATCAGAGGGACAAACCTGACTGTTTGTACCTGCAGGATCCATTGGCCCTGTCGTAATGTCAGGATCGGGTCAGGGATCCAACACGCAAAGTACAAACAGGTACAGGGTACGTATACCGGACCTTAGAATGGCCGGACTAACGTACAGAGAGTATAGAGAATGGTCAGAGACAGATCGACAATAAAGTCCATGGCCAAACAGGACCATGGTTTCTCTGGAACCTCTAAGGGATGCAGGAATCCACAAGGGAGTGTATGGGGTTGTTTGGTTTTAGTACAAACCTCACAAGCAGCGATGAAATCTTTAGTATCTTTACATAAAGCAGGCCACCAGAAGTCTTTGGAGATCAAAGCAAATGTTTTGCGAATACCAGGATGTCCCGCCATCTTGCTGTTATGGAGACACTGCAACAGTTCCAGTTGAAGAGCAGGAGGAACGAAATGTCGACCCGCAGGAGTCTGTTTAGGTGCTAGATGTTGCAGCTTAATGATCTTGGCCAGTAACGGGGAGTGAATCCTGAGATTCGTATTACCTCTCGGAGGTAGAGACCTCAGGTACCCTGACAAAGCCTAAGCAACTGGGATTAATGTGCTTCAGTGACTCGGAAGCAAACTGGGCAGAGGTACTCTGTCAGAGTACAGGAGCTCTGCTACAGAAGTCATTCAGCTTAATGACAAAGTCACCTGATTCGTACCCCTATGATCTGTTCATGGAATGATGTTATATGTCACCAATGACTCAAATATAGTGATGTCGCGAACATAAAATTTTTCGTTCGCAAACGCGAACTTCCGCAAATGTTCGCGAACGGGCGAACCAGGCGAACCGCCATAGACTTCAATAGGCAGGCGAATTTTAAAATCCACAGGGACTCTTTCTGGCCACAGTAGTGATGGAAAAGTTGTTTCAAGGGGACTAACACCTGGACTGTGGCATGCCGGAGGGGGATCCATGGCACAACTCCCATGGAAAATTACATAGTTGATGCAGAGTCTGGTTTTAATCCATAAAGGGCATAAATCACCTAACATTCCTAAATTGTTTGGAATAACTTGCTTTAAAACATCAGGTATGATGTTGTATCGATCAGGTAGTGCAAGTGTGGCCTGGTGCTCAAGCAGGAAGCCCCAACAAGCTCCACCACAGCCCCAACAAGCTCCACCACAGCTAAGCGAAGCAGTCCCCATTAAAATCCACCAACGCAAAAGGCGTTGAAGACGGGACCGAAGGCACAAACAGAAATGCAGAGCCTGCACCACGTCGCCTCCACCTTAAGCCACCACAATCCCGCACCGGATGTGAAGCACCACCGCGACCACCCGACAAAACAAGCTTCCACCACCTCAAGCCGCGAACCCGGCACTCAGCCAGAGACTTACCTTTGTTGTTCCAGGTATCAGGGACTCCCAGGGTCTGCACCTGGCGCCCAGAAGGGATCGGATGAGCACAAGCAGTAAACAGCGGCCTGCCAAGCATGTCCCACTATAGCCGATCCTCCACACCATGCCTTTGATCACATGAACTGCTCTCTGCACATTAACTAATCGTAACTAATCGTAAAGTAGCAAGCGTTTAAGCATGTCATTATTTCACCTCCTAAAGAGTTTATTGTCGTAGTTCCTTACATGCCTTTACCTTAACCGTTCATGTATTATGTTATTCACTAGTCTCATCTCATGGGGTGACTCACACTTGATTTATAACTAGTGGTGGAGCTGCTGATATAAATACACAGTTGATAACGTGCAAGCTACACCCTAAACATGACAGCCATCTTTCACAACAATGTACTGCTATATACTCATACCCTCAGTGCAACTAGCCATGATAAACGCACGTTCAGCCTAGCATGCTCAAATATAACACACTTCTGTCTAAAAAAAAAAAAAAAAAAAGAATGCAGCTTCAGAATTAATCTAAATTGTATGCTGTCTAGGAGGTGGGAGGGTCTGGGAGGGAGGGTCTGCTGCTGATTGGCTGGAATGTGTCTGCTGACTGTGAGGTACAGGGTCAAAGATTACTCAATGATGACGAATAGGGGGCGGACCGAACATTGCATATGTTTGCCATCCGTGGCGAACAAGCTATGTTCGCCAGGAACTATTCGCCAGCGAACCGTTCGGGACATCACTATTGTGCATCAATCACTTTGTTCACTATACAATATGCACATTGCTGTGATCTACTTGCTGTGTCTAAGTTGCACGTATTTAATGTATATGTAAATCATTGTACAACATCGTACATAGTTTGTCCCATACTTACCTGCAGAATAACAAAAATGATATATACACACACACACACATATATATACACACACACACACATATTATATATATATATATATATATATCTCAACTTAATATAGCATTAATTTACAAATATAGATTTAGCCCTAAAAATATAACTGAAAAAAAAATCAAGAAAATATTGTTTTGTTTTTTGAGAACAATTTGGCAACTTTCAAATCACAATCCCATTTTCACAGCAATATTAACATGGAATTTTAGAATCCTGCCTGTATATTTGTACATCAGAAACATTGGTACATGCTTGCTGATAAACAGCACAACTTGACCACAGTCAAGTAAATATATGGCATCAGTATTATTTATAGGAGTCTGAGCTTGCATTTTTGCATACTGCACAGCATGATTCATACAGTTGTTTCTGTTTGAGTTTGTTTCTTTTGTGTTTTTTTGTTTGTTTTTTTTTAATTGATCAGTGCAAGATGATCTGTATGAAATACCAACCATCAAGGAAAACAAAATATTAATAAAAAAAAAAAAATCGTACAACATACACACATACATTCTAGATATCAAGAAAAATGTTTGGCAAAAATCAAAAAGTGATCTGCATTGAAAATCTAGGATTCATGTCACAAGCAACCCCTCTGTCATAGGCTGCGTAAATGAAAGAGGTCTTGATGTCTTCAAAAACAGGTATATGCATAGGCTATTCAGAATGTAACTGACACCTTACGAATAAATATTTTTATTAAAGCACACAAGCAGACAGTTTATTGTGTTCTAGCGTGTTACTAGAAATTATTTTGCTCAAACAAACGTCATTCTTAAGACAAGCAAGAAAACAAAAAATGTCAGTTGTTAGTTTGGTTAATCCTTCATGAAAACATTCGTTCAGGCAAACACACTACGTGCACATTCCATCTTTTATTTCTATCAAACAAAAATATGAAGTAGGCATACCTCAGGAAGCCACAGAATGCACGAATATAAAAGCTTTCGCAGTTAACCTTTTCTATGTCCATAGCAAACAGTCATGTCCAAAACAGAAGTTAAAGGGTTACTTAAAGCATCAGAACTGTTAAGCTCAATTTGGTGGGTTTGATGTCAGAAGCACCCTGGTTTGCTACATTTTGCCCTCTCACCTGGTATCTTCTGGTCTACTTTAAGGTTGGCTGTTAAGTGCATCCAGCTTCGGCAGAACCTGCCAGCCAATTATTGCAATTCTGTGCTTAAATTACATTAGCCAACCTGGAACTTCTGGGCTGGCTAAAGACACTGCCAGAAGTAAAGTTACAACTTCAGCAGCAGAGAGGTTTAAAAAATATGTGCACACAGTCTATAGGCACCATGATCATATCAAATCACTGAAGTGGTCATGGTGCTTTGCCATGACCCTTTAAACAACTGGGCTGTTAGCCTTGTGCTTAGGCTCTCTCATACACCCTCAGTGAATTTTTCTGTTGGGGTGTTGCCAAGGAAGCCAACTTCATGGTCCAGGAGTGAGGTTTTGAAATCCTTGGCAGCACTGGCGGAACTACCACGATCGCAGGGGTCGCAGCTGCAACCGTGCCTGTCACTTCAGGGGGCCCGCCGACCTGCAGACCCCTGCGACCAGGTGTCCGCCGACATGTGTTGCGGCCCCCGGCTTGCGTAGTGTAACCCCTGGGAACGCGTTGAAGGGGTCCATCAGGTGGCCCATGCTGTTAGGGTATATACAGTTTATCTGAAGAAATGTCCAAATTGGCACTCTGCCCAAGACTTTACTTTTTCCCCACTCATTCTGTGTAGGCAGCATAACCCCTCTGCTGTCAACAGCATCATTTGTAACTATGTTGTACAGGGTTGCAGAGTATGCATAAACTTTATCCAAAATATAAAAAGGCATCCCTTGTATGTCAGTAAGGCACATTTATGGAATTCTTACCGAGCTACAATTTACTGAGGAAAGAATGGATTAAGTAACTATTTCTAGACATTTTAACAAAATGTTTCTAGCTAATGAATGTGTAAGCTTCCTTTTACTAATGTTTCGCATGTGTGCAACCATTGTTTTTGTTCTCCGATATCCTCTAAATCTTGTTGCTAATCTAGTCAGAGGCAGGCTGCCTGGGATTTTTAGTGGATTATTTAGGTTTCGATTATAAAACACGTTTTCAGGATATCTTTTAGAACAGATTCATTCAAAGAGATATATCGCTACTGTGGACTGAGGGGGGTGGTCCAAAAACAACTCGACAGTTAACAGGTAGTTTACACATGGCATAATCTGCCTTGTGGATATTAAAGTACAAAGACAAACTGTGCTTGGGTATATTTAGGGATCTAGCAACTTAGGGATAAAGCTATGTACAAAGCCTTCTCAAACATGGCATCTTTTAAAAGGTAGCAGATCATGGATGAAGGTCATAATCCAGTTTAGAGACAATTAAATCTTGCTCTGTTTATTCCCTGGCATTTTGTGACCTGCTCAAGGCCTTGTTGTGTAAATAAATATATATTGCTACAGGTAAGATTTTATGAGATATTTTAACTAGCCAGGTACTGTGGGCAGCCAAGGCTTTTGTAAAACTGGAACAAAAAAAAAAAAAAAAAAAAAAAAACAGGAGACAGTTCACCATTAAATTCATAGGTAAGAAAAAATGGTACAAGTGTGTCCTGGCAGTTAAGCAATACTTTCTTTATACATAAAAAAAAAAAAAAAAAAAAAAAAGCTATAAAAAACCCACACAATTGAAAAATCTATTAAACTGCAATGCAAGCAAATCTTATCTTTAAAGCAACACAATCCGTTTTCCTGGCACTGCAGCTTGGAGGGTTAAGAGTAGTGGGAGTTGGCACCCAGACCACTCCAATGGGCAGAAGTGGTCTGGGTGCCTACATTGTCCCTTTAAAGATATAAAAATATTGGGGTATATTTATCAAACTGCTCTGAATAAGGATGGAAACACAGTCATTATTTTGATTATGTTTATTCTAAAAGTGATGTAGAAAAAAACACTGTTGTGTAATGTGTTTTATCCTTTTTATCCACTTTTTTTAAACTGTAGCATTGGTTGTGATTAAAATTGAACTGGTGACCAGAAACCAGCTAAAAGGAATTGCTTAAATTAAGTATAAACTTCCACTTTTTATTTATTGACAAATGGAACTTTAAAATTATGTACTGCACATGTTGTCTATGGTTAATATGCCCTAATTTTCCTTAATATGATCTTGTACAGCATCCGCTATTTATTTAAAGAGACAAGGGAGCCTATCCTCCATTTGGTGCTTTATGTAAATGATACAGTAAAAACAAACACTATAAAGACACAAAGAATATTCTATATTCTACTAGTGCAGCTGCACATGCAATCTGATTGAAACAGTCATGTAGCATTTATTAACTTGCATTAGCAGCTTCATTCATATTTGTCATGTATGAAACCAATCAATCAGGACCTACTCGAATGTACTTGTGAAACTCAAAGAAAGAAAATTAGAAAGCCACACATAACTCAGACTCCAGACTCGAGCTTTATTGTTTCCCAGTGGATTTACAGTGCAGTGCCAATGTGAAAAAAAAGTTTGTGTTTTTCTGTAAAAAAAAAAAAACAACAAATTAAAAACCTGATGATATACATAAAGAAAAAAATCTTGCACCTTAGGTGCCGAGGTGTTACTTGTAACATTTTTCCCCATACATAAATTGAATAAATTTTTTGGTTAGGTTAGGTGTTAGGGTGAGTTTACAGAGAAGGTTCTCTGGTATCATTACAAGGAGCTGCACGGTCAATCCAGTGACCTTAGAACAGATGTGTTTGGAAGGTTGCTGCAATGCCAGTTCATACCTCTAGATATTGTTTGATTGTTATACTATTGTTTTACATCTACATTGTTATGTTATTCTATGAAGAACAGATATGTTATTTAATGCTGCAATGCTTTGATGGTGAGGGTTCCGGAAAACCATTTTCTCTATAATGAGCCTTTTAATCATCATCAAAACTACATGACAAAAAAAAAGAAGGTAAACTGTTTGAAAAAAATGAAATACACTTTTCCCCCCCAAACTAATTGCCCTCTGTGGTCGTTCCATGGCAAACTCTGCACCTAAACAGTGGAAAAGCAAGTTAGGTCACCCAGGAGAGTACATGTATCTAAAGAGGATGCCACGTTTACAGAATGTACGTCAAAAGCATAAATTCAGCTTTATAGGTGTGCTTAATTTAAAAAACAAAAGTGATTTCTTGTTACGAGTTCATTATAAATAAATCTGTGAGTCTTAAAATTTCTAATACAACTTTTACAAAAGGTCTTACCAGAATGAGACTGTTTTCCTTTATTGCCTGGTTTAGATTAGATGTACTTACAAAGCCATGATTACATACCTAGATGCTAATGGTTATCGGTTATTATCCTGTGAAGGCTGCAAAATACATTTTATACCTAGAGAGCAGACAAACCTGAAAAGCAAATCGCCTGTCAAAAAGCCAATTCAACATTTGTGTGGCTTGACTGATCTACAGCTGTGAAGACTTGGCTGAAGCTCTGTTAAAATAAAATGGAACAGTCAAAGAGAAAAAAGGGAACAGATTTGGTAGGAGTTTGCAGAAAAGATTTTTCTATTAAACCTTTTCCTTTTTAGATAAAGCTTGTGTTTCACGATTCAGATTTCCAGGCAAAAGGAACTGTGAACATTAACAGTACGGGAAGAGAAACCAGAGCATTAAACTACTAAGAATAAATTAGATATAGACAGACAGACTAAATTTATATTGTGAAATGCATGCATTTTCAAGGCCACCCTTTAGTGGTGTCGTGGGTCGCATCACTGGTGTCGCCCCTCAAGGCACAGACCACCCCTGTCCTGTGGAGAGGTATGATAAAACACACAAATGCAAATTGAAGTACGTACCCCAAATCATAATTATACATGACTAAATTGCCAAGTAACAAAGATTTGTACTACTGCAAAGCGATATATCAGGTCATTGAACTACTGTGATTTTTCCAACCCAAACACAATGGATGAAACGAAGGGAGCCAAACAAATGACTTCTAACATATAAAAAAAAGCTTTATGTAGAAAATCTCTGTCCCCTGCCAAATTTAGTGCCAATAAATTCCTGGAGTATGCTGGAGAGTTTATTGTAATGACATCAGCAGTCGTGAATCCAAACTTTAACCACTTAATTGTAGAGTATCTAGGAATCAGCGTGTCTCCCAATGGTCAATAAGAAAAGTGATGTAATCAACTTACTTTTATGAGTTGTAAATGGGTTAATCAGAATATATATATATATATATATATATATATATATATATATATATATATAGTATTTAGGAGTCTAGCCAGCTCCTTGGTTTTGCACCGCCCCCTGTCACAGGTGTCTCATCTCAGGACCCTATTTAAGCCTTATACTGCAGAGAACTCGAGATGGAAGGATTTCCCCAAGTGAGTAGCTCATTTAGTAGACAGTTGGCAGTGAGAGTAGGACCTGCCAAAGATGGGGTACATTAACATTTGTGGCAGGCTTATGTAATGTATGATCATATAGTGTAACTAAACCCCCATTATTTTTTGCCTAGATTATGTGTTTTTAATAAAACTAGTCAAATCTGTCAGCATCAAAGTAGCTGTTTAGTTGATAAGTGAGTGCGCTGGATTTCTATTTTTACTGTATATATATATATATTTTTTTAACCCTTTAAGGACACATGACATGTGTGACATGTCATGATTCCCTTTTATTCCAGAAGTTTGGTCCTTAAGGGGTTAAAATACATTTATTTTGCAAATGTAACAGTTCACAAGCAATGGGCAGTAAGACAAAAAGAACAAGGCCATTCTGTAATCGATACATGGAAGATGTATACCATTATGGAACACAATACCATTCTGGAAAGTCAAATGAGGACGTCAAAGAATACAAGAATGATTTTGAATCTCCAGAATAGGATAGTATTGGATTGCAGAACAGCAGGGGTCCTTCAACAGGTAGATTCTCGTAGGTTTCAGAGCTGCCCCTGCAATACAGCATTCAGCAAGACTAGTATAAGGGTGAATACTTTTCCCCATTGTGTGAGTGAGTTCAACTGCAAAGACTGTCATATAATGATGTTAAAGTAGGAAATTCCTTGGCAATGTAGAGTCTTTGACATGTTCAGCATATCTGAGAAGCACGCTAAACCACATAACTACTACAACTTAGTGTAATGGTAAAATTGCAAGCAATCTTTGTGGGCAGCATTCCCACATTGTTTCCTAACATTGAGTGGTTTGACAAAATTTGGGCTTCCATGACATCCAAAGATCAGCCGCACTACTAAAATATATCCATATTTGTTAAAATATTTCCAATCTAGGACTCTATTGACAGAGTAAGCAAACAGCTTTGTATGAATAATATAAAGTGACGTTCCCACTTTATCTGGGAAAAGGAAGAGAGGCTGGGCTTTAAGCACAAGGAGAGACCCGTTTTTTTTGTCAAACCACACAATAACAGTGTGATTTAAAAAAAATAAAATAAAATGGGGATGGGGTGGTGGCTGCACCAAACAAATATTTCCATTATAACCAGCAACTTCAGTTGTGCTTATAATGTACCTTGAAGGACCAAAGACTATCCAGGCCAGCATAACAATCTGGTCCACACAGATTCTATGCTATTATGGAAAGTCCTACATATTTACAACCAGAATCTACATTGAGCTCTGTTAACACTAACAAGTAGAACATGTCAGAATAAATGTCTAGGGACAAACCAAGTGTACACTGAAGAACGGTGATTACACCACTGATATCAGCCATCTATTGGGATCTTCCAAAGACACCTATTTTGCCCTCCAAGCCTAAAGTTGTTAGAACATACTTTTAGACCTAGAAAATAATTTGGTCACATCACCTGTGTGTATCTAAGCAAATAATATTTTCAAAAATGCAGAACATAACAAAAATGTCCGACATTTTTGTTACACATCCAGCTTGTCCGACAAGTTGATATGGCTCCAGCCTTCACAGTGGACATGCTTATTACCTATTGTTTATCTTTCCTCAAAGGAAACAAAGGGCAAGAAGGATGACAATGACAACAAAATGTAATTGCAGAAAACGGAACCTTTATCATGTCAGAGAACAAAAAAAAAAAAAGGTTTTATTATGTGAATCATCTTTTTTAAAAAGTTATCTCTTTTTTTATATTTAAATGGACCAATATCAATCAGCTGAGAGTCTACACAGCAAGTGGCACTAAATGAGAGCAGATAGTTATAGCTAAGAACAGCAAAGTAACACTTTTAACAGGTCACCCTGTATACTATTAGCAACAAGACACTAATTACTGCCTAGCTGCTAGTTTTTCATTAAAAGGTGAGCAACCGCTGGCTGCATAAAGGAAGTCGGAAATCTCCCTTATAGTAGTGTGGTAATCATATTGACCCCCATAGGATTTTTTTCTTTTTTTTCTTAACAACTTTTGCGGAATTCGATAAGGCAATTTATCAGGCATTATTGTAACTGATAAATGGAATTAAATTCCCTCATCCAATATTTTTTTTTTGACAAACTGTTTTCATTAGAATTTTTTTCACGTCAATGTTTGGATGGAGTACAGTTGCATAATGTAAACGCAAATACTGAGTGGTACATAACATGACATGGTCAAAGCCAGGGACAGACTGACAGCTTCTGAGCCCCCGGACAAAATTTGATCCGGGGCTCTTCGAAGACAAAATATTAAGTATATGTTAAATATAACTTTAATAAATTAACTAGAATAAAAAAAATAAAAATAAACATGTTCAGGGTTATTCCCTGAAGTGAGAATTGCTGGGAAAAGTGAATTTTAAAATACAGGCTTAAAAGCTGTATTAGAAAAATTCGCCAAGTCAATTTTGTTGTTCATTTTAATTATTTAGGTTTTAAATTTGACATTCACTTTGAATTTCTGGCATCTCTTACTTTAATGAATACCCTATGTACATTCCTTTGATAATTTCATATTATCATTCAGGGACTTAACTAGGATGACCTGGGCCCCAGTGCAAGATTCAACAAAGGGCCCTCTCATTGCCCCTGCTTGCGCCTCCCTTATTAACAGACTTAAAGGATCCGATAGTGCCAGGAAAACAAACCTGTGTTTTCCTGGCACTATAGGCTCCTGGAGAGCCCCCCTCCCTTGGGGCCCTCCTCCCTTGGCGCCACTTACCTTAATCCAGCGCCAGGCTCCCTCAGCGCTGGTGACCTCTCCTCCTCTGCCAACGTCAGCTCCTGAGTGGAGCCAAATGCACATGTGCAGCCAGAGGGACGCGCGCGCATTCAGACCCGCCCATAGAAAAGCATCTTATTTGATGCTGGACTCAGTGAGGACGTCCAGCGTCAAATAAGTGCGATTTACTCATTGCTAGGTTTTCAGCTGCAGGGTTAAAAAAAATCAACTCTGGTTGCCTATAGTGGTTCTTTAAGTGGGTTATCTGTGGTCACGGTGTGTGAACGTGCGAGGGTTAGCAGAGTACGATTGTGCATGTGACTTGGCTGAGTGTGGCTGTGGTGGTTAACGGAGTGTGATATTTATGTGTGGAGTTGGAGTGATTTTGTGTATATGTGGGACTGGCTGTGAGTGTGTGTAATAATTTATAATTACAAAAACAGACACAGGTGCACAAGGACCCAGGTAGGTACACACAGTGAGACACATGCACAGATATATATATATATATATATATATATATATACACACATACATATACACACACACACACACACACACACATACACACACATTCACACGTACACTGAATGGATACACAGGCATTGACAGGTACACACAGATGCATATAGACTCAGACACAGCCATTAACAGATAGGCATACACAAAACAGCACAGACAAGCATACACCGAATCAGACATAGGCATACACACAGACACATGCATACAGAGAGGCATTCGTGTGCAGGCACACAGAGAAGATACACAGACATTGGCATTAAATGACAGGTACACACAGATGCAGGTTTAGACACAGACAGCCATTGACAGGAACATAGAAAGGGCACAGACAAGCCTACAAATTCAGGCACAGGCTTACACCTAGACAGGTACACACATACATAGGCAGGCTCACTAGGAAAAAAGTGCACCCCTTAACAGGCAGAACTCGAGGGCCCAGTCGCACTAGCGACAGTTGCGACCCTGGTAGTTGCACCACTGTAGAAGATGCATCTGCAGGGGTCGACAGGGCAGCCTGGCCCCTCTGGAGTGATGGGCCCAGTTGCAGCTACGACCAGGGCCAGATTAAGAGCCCAGTGCGTCTGGTGCTGACAATTATGATGGGGCCTAATTACAGAAACTTATCAACCAAAAACACTAAAACAGTCATACCTCTTAAGAGTCATGTATCTGATGGAGTTGGTGTTGGAGGAAAACTCAAAGGATGCAGCTATAAGAAAACACATACTCTATTTCTCTATTTTATCTGTCACCCCTTGTCTCCCCTTTCTCTAACACCACTTGTTACCTATCTGACCAGCTTCTGTCCCCCTCATCCCCACTCAGCTGTTTCTCTGCTTCACTTCACACTTCTCCTTCCCAATACCCCACTTTTGTCTTAGCTGTTCCCATAGTTGTCTTCCATCTCACTCAATTCATTAAGCCACCTCATTCATTTATGTATCCCCTCATCTACCCCACATGTATCTAACAAAACTCCCTGTGTGCTCCTGCCCTGTCTCACCCCTTCATCCCAAATATGCTCCTTTCACCCCTAGCCTGCTTACCTGTACAATCTAATGTTCTTCCTCATGCAGCACCAGAGAAGCCAGGCTCCTGTTCTCACTCTGCATCCATGCTTTGAGTGTGCAAGGGGAACAGGGGGTGTGATGTCGCTTCCTGCCCCGCCCCCCCCCCCCCATGCTTACACGGAGCACGAGAGAGAGAGAGAGAGAGAGAGAGAGAAAGAAAGAAAGAAAAGACCTGGCAGTGAGAGCAAGGTGTGCTGCCAGGTCTCACACTGAGTGTGGGGGTGGTTATTTACAGTGTGATGAATTGCAGGGGCCCTTCAAGTCATTATGGGCCCCTTGTAACCTTTCACTGGATTTGTTTTTGCATACCTTCCTTCTGGCTGAGGACATCTCTGAACTCCACAGCAGAAGCAGGAGTGCTGCTGGGCCCTCTGACTGACTCGGGCCCTCGGTCCATAACCGATGTGCGCGAGTGGTCAGTCCGCCCCTGGTGAAAATAGCAGTTACATAAACATGGTAATCAAACATTAAATGTTTTATGTAGAAAGCTTTATGTAGGAATGAGTAGCCTGTAGAGTGGGTGGAGCGGGTAGGCTAAACGCGGCATTTTGGTTAGGATTCATAATCATGAATACCAGTAGGTATAGATTCCGACCATCAGCTAATGCACCCCTAACCATGGGGCTGGTGGGGGTGGGGAGGGATGGAAGGGTTGGTGAGCGTGAATGTGGAGCAAGACACCCATAAGACAGGGCTAAGCCCAATTTAAAAGTGCTCCGGAGGCGAAAGAGGCAGGTACTGCATTACCTCTTAGGAGGAGATGCAGTGTTTTCAGCTTGAGAAATTAGACTGAATAAAACAAAGATAATAATAATAATAATAATAATAATAATAATAATAAACACAAATCAAAAAGGAAACTTCGAACCGCACTGAAGTATTACAGTCCCTGTGTAAATCAAGTCCCTGGTGTTGAGGTTGTATTAGAAGCAGGTGGAAGGGGGCAGTGGTAGCGTGGTCTCTTATAGAGCTGCCCGGTAGTCCGCCTAGGTCAGATGAAGGCACTGGTAGGCCCAAGGCATGAAGGAGAGCTGGTGATTCGGCCAGAGAGGAGATTTTCTGTGTTATAACAAGGAATTTGGGTGACATCCACCGGTATTCCAATCCAAGTCAGCAACTCTCAGTTGGATGGTGAATGGGTGTAAATAGTCTCCACTGCAAGGTGACCCAGGTTAAATCTTGGTAAAATATGAGGTGAGCTTAACCCTACTATCAAAGACTTTACCCACTACTCCCGTATTGACTATCTCTTCATTAAACAGGAGGGCCTCTCCCGCTTGTTAAAAGCTACAATTGAACCCGCCACATGGTCGGACCATGGATGGGTCAGCATAGAACTCAAGTCTCATTTATTTCGACTCTCGGCCTCGACATGGAGGCTCAACAAGACCTTGTGCTTGGACTCCAAGTCGCACTGAGGAAGATGAGAATGGGGGAACGGTTACTCACCTGGATCACCGCATTATATCACAAGCCTCGGTGAAGGTCAAGGGGGCTCTAACGGCGGATTGTGGAATCAGCAACGGAACGAGTCAGGGCTGCCCTCCTTCCCCACTGTTGTTCGCCATGTCTCTGGAGCCATTGCTCCAGGAGCTTCGTCGGAACCCCGATATCCAAGGATATATATGGCAGGGGGTGGAACACAAGGTCGCTGCCTACGCGGATGATCTTCTCTTTTTTTTTATAGCCAATCCTTGGACCATGCTACCCTGCTTCTTTTTGGAATTCGACATGTGAGGTGCTGAATGTTATGCTCCCCACCGAGGATTACATTGCCTTAGACTCGTTGTTCCCATTCCACAGGTGCTTTGGCAAAATGAAGTATCTTGGACTATGGATAACCACGGACCCACGAGACATCTACCAACACAACTTCATACCACTGTTGAAAACATTGCTGGCTGACCTGGACAGATGGACATACCCACATGTGATGTGGCATGGGCTGATAGTGGTCATCAAAATGAATATACTGCCTAGGGTTCTTTATCTTTTTCAGACCATCCCACTAGCTTTGACGGCATCCTTTTTCTCTTTGCTGAAAACAGCAGTAGTTAAAAATGTGTGGTGGGGGGAAAGATCTTGGCTGCACCACGATCTACTCTGCCTGCCTCGACAGAGAGGGGGCCTGGTGTTGCCCCACTTTAAACAATATCATCAGGCCATGATTCTGCAGCGCATCCATGAATGGCACATAGGCAGCCCGCAAAAACAATGGGTAGTCTTGACAGAGGGGGCACCAGTGGGGGGGGGGAACTTGGGGGACCTGGAGACCTGGAACAAAGGACCGGTGGGGACCCAGTTTCACAAGCAATACTAACCTGGAAGTGGATTCGAGAACAGACGCATATCTCGCCTGCACCCAGTCCCTTACTGCTGGTCACGAACAATGGCAAATTATGGGAAGGACTTCCCTCGAGGGCCTGGTCCTTCCTAGGGGATGGGGAATACATTCCTACCCATAAGGCCCTGCAAGATGGGGCACTGAGGAGTCTGTACTCATTGTTGGAGGGTAGACCATGAACACCCCTGGATTCCCTTCGATATAAGCAACTGATATATTATTACAAATCACTCCCACACAAAGGTTGGTTACACAGGGAACTCACCTGGTTTGAAGGCCTTTGCATACAGGGCACTACAGTTGAAAAGGCAGTTTCCACGCTCTGTCAATACCTATTGACAGGAACCCAAAGTCAATGGAAAAATCTCATAGGCAAGACTTTCTCGCAATAACAGTGAAATAAGACGTTACTGTGGCAAAATCAGTTCTCAATACCAAGAAATGAACTATAAACTCATATCTCTCTGGTATAAAACGCCGGCCTTACTCAACAGAATTTTCCCCACGCTTCCCCCAACATGCTGGAGATGTCAAGTCTAAAGGGGGACAATGATACACATTTGGAGGGAATGCTGGGACCTCATCCCATATTGGGAGATGGTAAAAGATGACGTGACAGCAATATTGGGAGAACCAGCCGAATAGTCAGTTGAATTATTCCTTTTGCATATTTCATCACGACCTGTCTCACTTTATAAATAATCGAACTTGCGCCATTTACCAAACGCGACCAAGGCCCTTATCCTGGTTTACCAGAAATGGAACCAATAGGGGTACCCAATAGGGACGAGTGGATCCGCAGGGTCGAGAATATTTATGCGGTGGAGGTGCTTCCTGCCTCGCTGATGGGAAGGATTATTCTTTTTTTCGCTTGTTTTTTTCTTTTTTTTTATATAATTGCGTCGGTTATTATGGTTTTTTATTTGGCCTTTTTTGGGGCTGAAAAAAATAAGATTTTAGAAGAAAGAAAACATCGAATGGTAAGTTTTTTTTTTTTTTTTTACAGGTATTTAGTTAAAGGTCCCCCCCTCATTAGTTTTTAGGGCGAGGGGGTAGGTAGGGGGATAATTTTTATTAGGGAGTAGGGCTGACTTTTTTTTTAATTTAATTTTTTAATTTTTTAGGGCCCCCACCCACCGTTCAGGGGTGGGGATCAGAGGGACCTTAGGTCCCCCCCCTTATTAGTATTTAGGGCCCCCTCCTGCCACTGAGGGGTGGGGGCCAGGGGGGAGGACACTAGGTCCCTCCCCTTATTACAATTTAGGGCCTCCACCCACCGCTCAGGGGTGGGGGCCAAGGGGGAGGACAATAGGTCCCCCCTATCATTTTACTTTAGGGCCCCCACCCACCGCTCAGGGGTGGAGGCCGGGGGGGAGGACAATAGGTCCCCCCTATCATTTTACTTTAGGGCCCCCACCCACCGCTCAGGGGTGGAGGCCGGGGGGGCACTATTTTTTATTTTTTTTAAACAGTGAGCAGTCACAGGCTGCTCACTGTTTACTAGACATGCCCCTACTCGCGGTATAGCGAGTAGGGGCAAAATTTACTAATACTAAGTAATTTTTACTTAGTATTAGTAAATTTGGCTGAAAGACACAGCCTTTTGGTAGATAACTCCCTAATACCGTGGGAATTAGGGAGTTATCTACCAAGCGCCTGCAAGAGAAGTCCCGAGGTGCCGAAGTCCCGAAATGTCGAAGTTCCGAAATTCCGAAGTGCGAAGTTGCCGAATTTCCGAAGTGGCCGAATTGCGAAAAACCCGAATTTCGGAATGCCGAACCGAACCAAAAATTTTCCCCATGCCTAGAACGGAGCAAGGTGAAATGGCATCTGCTCCCTGTCAAGGTCAGGCTCCGCCCCATTCAATATTTTTTATGTAATATATAGGCAGTTTTAAATATTGTAACCAATAATTATCAGCTTCCAATAAGCCTTTACCAGCGATAATTTAATCAATCTGAACTGATAACATTTGTATCAGGAGGATACACTGCTAATAAAGCATATTGTCTTCAATTAAATCAAGGTCTAAATTGGCTGAACTGGTTTTGGGGCTTGAAGTGTTCCTTTAAATTCACATCTTGATGAACACGATTATTGACTGTTGTTATCATTATTCAAACCAATTCTTAAGAACACATTTAAGAGATGTTCTAAGCATCATAGCCACAAAAGCTCAGTGACGTGGTTATGATACCAAGGGGCTATGGTCACTGTTCCATGCTTTTTCAATGTATTTAGGTACAGTTTAACAAAACACAAGTCTTCCCCTAGTACCCATAGTAGTCCACCCTTTTCCCGACTGCATAGATAATAATGAATTTCCATGACCAAATTTATGCATTACCAATATAATTACAGTCCATCCTGGAACAGAGGTGATTAACAATCCTGATACATAGAACTACAGAAAGACTGGTCTTTTGCTGATAATTTTTTCCTTATAGCTTAAATGACCGTATGCCCCGGAAACTCCATCTGCCAAAGGATAAATTAGGTCTGTAGTGGAAAATGAGCAACAGAGTCCGATTATTAATATAATTTTCAGACATTTTATAATAGAGGATACAGAGTCTAACACGTGCACAATGCTGTACAAAATGCACCCTCTGGCACTGAAACATTAAACCACAATTAAAGCCCACATTATTTTTCTTCTCCATGGCATGTCCAGAGGAAAGAGGTTTTGTTACAGATCGTTAGGAAGATTTTGTTAGTCACTCTGACATCCCATTTACTTCCTAACCTAGCAGAAATAGTTGAAGGCATTTCCTACACCCTGAACTCCATAGAACTAAATTAAAGGATCACTATAGTGTCAGAAAAACAAACTCGTTTGTTATACTATCATTAGGTCCCCGCTACCCTCAGGCCCCCCCTCCCGCTGGGCTGAAGGGGTTAAAACCCCCTTCAGTCACTTACCTTTATCCAGCGCTGGGCTCCCTCGGCGCTGGTGACCTCTCTCTCTGACGTCAGCTCCCAAATTGAGCCGAATGCCCATGTGCGGCCAGAGCCATACGCGCATTAAAACCGCCCATAGTAAAGCATTTCTCAATGCTTTCTTATGGACGTTCTGTGTGTTTAATGCGATTTTTGCATTGAGCGTCGGGGAAAGCGCCTCTAGCGACTGTCAGGAAGACAGCCAATAGAGGCTGGATTAACCCTTCAGATGTAAACATAGCAGTTTCTCTGAAACTGCTATGTTTACATCTGAAGGGTTAAAACCTGTGGGACCTGGCACCCAGACCACTTCATTGAGCTGAAGTGGTATGGGTGACTATAGTGGTCCTTTCATGTAGTACATACACAAAAAAAAAAAAAAAAAAAAGGAAAAATAAAAATAAATACATCTCTGATATATTTATTGCAGTGGGGTTTGTAGTATAGGCACATATAAAACACACATACCAGGTACCACCACCCAATGATGTTATACTCTCTGGGCATCTTCCGATTATACAGTGCAACGTGCACCCTTTTTCTACTTGCAGCCCATACAAAATCCACAGGCAATATCAATTTGCATAATTTGCCATGCAGGGCCTTAACAGTGTCCCCAGTAAAGTAAGTACTATTAGCTCATAGACAAGAACAGAATTTCAAAAAAAAAAAAAAAAAAAAAATCGGAGATAACCTCTAAGTAAATTCAGCAAAAACATTCACATTTATGGATAATTTTTTAAAATAATTTTAAATACTAAAATATATTTCATAGCACTTTACTAGAGACTGACAGCATACACATGGCAGGAATTACCAGTTTGAGCATTTGCTGGCATGAACTTGCACAGTGGGAATTCAGTTAGAGACACTTACAATGATCAGCCACAACATTAAAATCCTCTGCCTGAGATCTGGGGGAATTCAGAACCCAAGGTAACACCTTGAACTCTTTGAAGTGTTCCTCAAACCATTCCTGAACAATGTTTGCAGTGTGCATTATCCAGTGTGCATAACACTGCCTCCGCCTGCCTGTCTTCTTCCCATAGTGTATACTGCTGTCATTACGTCCCCAAGTAAACGACACACAAGCACCCAACCATCAACATGATCTAAAATTAAACATGATTTGTCAGACCAGGCAACCTTGTTCCATTGCTCTATGGTCCACTTTTGACGCTCATGTCCTCAGTCATCATGGGCACTCTGCTGGCCTGCGTCTATGCAGATCCGTAAGCAGCAAACTGCACCTTTTCTATCATGGCCGGCATTAAAGGGACACTATAGTTATCAAAACAACTTTAGCTTTATTAAGCTGTTTTGGCATACAACCCATGCCCACGTAGTCTCGCTGCACAATTATCTGACATTTAGGAGTTAAATGACTTTCTTTATGCAGCCTTAGTCACACCTCCCTGCATGTGACTTACACAGCCTTCCTAAACACTTCCTGTAAAGAGTCATCTAATGTTTAAACTTCCTTTATAGTCTAAATTAGAAGTTCTTATCTGCTGCTTTGTTAATAGCTTGCTATACCCTGTAGGAACCTCCTATATGTGATTAAAGCTCAAATTACAGAGCAGGAGATAAACATTTTTTTAAAGATGTTACAGTTGATTAAAAGTGAAACCATTTTGTTTTCATGCAGGCTGTGTCAGTAACAGCTAGGGTTGGTGTGGCTAGGGCTGCATAAACAGAAACAAAAGTGATTTAACTCATAAATGGCAGAGAATTTAGCAGACCCGTGTGATCGGGTCAGACAGCCTAGTCTTCGCTCCTTATTAATGAGTCTTGGGCACCCACAACCCTGACACCAGTTTACCAGTTGTCCTTTCTTGTACCACCTTTGGTAGGTACTAACCACTGCATACCGGGAACACCACACAAAAATTGCAGTTTTGGAGATGTTCTGACCCAGTTTTCTAGCCATCACTATTTGGCCGTTATCAAAGCCACTCGGATCTTTTCGCTTAACCATTTTTACTGCACCCAACCCATGAAATTGAAGAACCGACTGTTCACTTGCTGCCATTATATAAAGATATAATCAATGTGTTTTATTTTACCAGTCAGTGGTTTTAATGTTGTGGCTGATTAGTTTATAGTGCGATGGCATGAAGGCACGTTTTAGTGTGGATGCTTTGTTGTAGGTGCATGTCTGAAAATAGGGTAGTTTGTCAGTGTGTGCAAATGCAAGGGGTATTTTAAGGACCTAAGCTGAATTAAATAGTTTTGATGTATGGATAATGCCGTTGCATTCAGCATTTAGTGACAGTCCCCCTGGCTGTGTCTCACAAAGCAAACCTGTAAATTGTCATTTGCCTGTTAAAGTACATTGTGCTTACCTTAGAAGTTTTCACCTCCTGCTCTATAAATGTAACTTTAATCATGCACAGGAGGCCTCTATAGGCTCTAGCAGGCCATCAACAGTGCAGGAGATAAAATTCTAAACTAAACAGACTGTGCAATAAAAATCATTTTAAACATTAAATCTCTCGCTTTGTGATTTAACTCCTAAATGGCAGAGACTTCAGCATTTAGCATAAGAATAACATTGGTATTTCAATATGAATAGATATGTTATGGTATATTTACTAAATAGCAATTAAAAAAAGAATGTAGGGCAAAAACAGTTGAGAAGCAGTAATGATTTCTTTATTTTTTTTTTAGCTCTGTTGGCCTAATTTTTTTTAATTCTGGATCATACATGTTTTGTGATAAAATTTATTGTTTTTGTCCAGGTGTTTTTAGTTTTTTTTTGCTTCAGGTTTTTTATTTTATTATTTGACTTTCTGACAATATGTAACAGCTTATATGAAGTAAGAATATGACAAAAATAATATTGTTTGTGTGGTAAGAGGTCAGTAAATATTACTGTTTCCAACACAAGATACTCCAGAAATGCATTTGAATGGATTAAAAGTAACCCAGGTAAATACTAGGTATAATCTCTTTGGGGTTTGCTGCAAAGTACAAAAAAAAAAAAAGCCAATTTGTCAACAACCAAACTGCCCCTGATTTAGTTAATAGTTTATTTCAAGTCCAACCACTTTTGGTGGTCATGTAGCAAGAAATGTTTTGTGAAGCATTTCTGCTTCAAATGCTGCACATGATAGAGATAATTGCACTTTTGTGCCAGAGGCTAGTTGCACTCTGCTCTGGGCTGCCTAATGTCAATTCTGTGCAAAATAATGCACCTGTTGTCATTGAACAATATTAGAAGCATTTGATTGGACCAAGGAGATGGGAATAATTGATACAGTGTGATGCTGGAGTGGGGTGTGGCTAAACCTTGCCTGTTACTTGATTCCAGATAAGATTTAACTTTTATAGCAGTGATTCCATACCAGTTTTCATGCCCCCCATCTCCACCCACCAGCCCAGGATTTAGGAATTAGCCACTCGTGTCTAATGTGTTTTTAGAGAAGAAGAAGAAGAAGAAGAAGAAGAAGAAAAAAAAACAAAAAAAAAAACCCTTAGACACAGTTTGGTTATTCCGAAAACCTGAACTAGTAAGGATGCATGAGGCATGATTTGGGAACCGCTGTTTTACAGGCTTAACATGAAAAAGGGGTGTGGACAAGCTAATGGGGCACAACAGGGCAGTGACAGAATGTAAAATACATTATATAAACAGGTTGGAGTAACCCATTGTATTAATGGTGGATTAAGGGTGTTTGATTCACTACTTCAACAATCTTAACCAAATACATGCACAATTAACACAAAGAGTTAAAATTTAAATGTACAATAACATTGCTAGCCATATTCTGCAGATGATCTTCTTCCTCCCTCACAACCAGGGAACAAGGGATTAAAAAACCTGCAATAATTGCTCTCTCTCTCTCTCTCTCTCTCTCTCTCTGTACAGGGGATGGTGAAAGAAAATGAATAACTAAAAACTCAGTTGGGACTTCCCGATACCCCATTAATCCAGATGGCCCCTCACATTAATTTAAATCATGGTACCAAGGGGTGACGATTAATAGAATTGCAGACATACAAAAGTCTAAATGCTGTTTCCCCTGTCACACTACGGGAGGGGAGCAATATGTGCAGGGGTCCTAGCCAGTTATGTAGGCCTTCCAAGAAGATGCAGGTGCGCGAATAACTTTGCTAATGTGGACTATTCAGCTAAGATTAGCTGTGATAATTTAGTTTCCACCTTTTTATATTAAGGTAGTGATGTGTTTTGCAAAGACTCCTTCCCCAAGGCACCCATCCCCCTCCACAAAGAACCCCCACTTCCCCGTAAAGCTTAATACTTTGGCCTCTGGCCACGGAGGCTGCCATTGGTTGCATCACAAGCGTACTCCCGAAAACACACAGGAGTACAAAACAGGGTCTGTGGAAGAATATGCAAGGCAACTTTGATAAAATACCATAAGCGTCCATCATGAGTGAAGGCTGATGGGAAAAGACAACAGGCAGAATATGTTTGCATTCCACTCTTATTAATTTGATCAAAAATGAGCTTCTCCATAATAGTTAAGTTAAATTTTAAACACAGTCTAGGGAGTTTTTCATTAATAATCAATCTCAACTAAACCTAACATCCTTACTGAGGGGAAAAAAAAAAAAAAAGAACTATTGAGTTATACTGGCAACATTTACCAGGATGAACTTGAAAACTAGCAATAGCTAAAAATGTATCCTTGTTGGTTACATAATGTGACATTATATATTTACAGATTGGGACATACCACACACACAACCCCACTTCATAACCCACATGCAGAACAGGAAGCCTGTTATTTACTTTTATACCCAGTGTAATACAAAGAGAAGAGGGATATGTTATTAGGTTATATGCACACCATTGCTGTCATTTATTTAAACACTGTGCCTAGTGACTTTATTTGGGGACTACATTTTTATTTTATTTCCAATATATTCCCCAATAAGAGCCAAATCACAGATAATTTAGGTAGATGTAGTCGAACTGCAATTTTGTGCAAATTAAGTTAATCCTCCTTTGGTTTGGCTGTTCAGACAAATTCAAGATTAGAATATCAGAGCTGAGAAAAAACTACTTGGAGTTTAATAGTTAATAGCTTGCCTATTTTGGCCTTTGAATTCTTGAGCGTTCACAAATTTAGTGTACAGTGTAAGTACATGCAACTGTCATGGCGTTATACCAACCTGTAAATAATATGAAAAGAAAATACAACCAGTAAGTATACAGTATGCATGTTACACTGAAAGGTTTTAAATCTAATCAAAGTATAAATTATAGCCACATCTCCAACTTTTAGAAAGTTACGTAACATAATGTGATAGTAACTGTTTAACTGCAAAGATAAAAGAAAGAATCATAAGTGGTTTAAGTACACCCACACCAACCGCTAAAATACAGTAAGAGGACAAACTGATTATCACTGGACATTGTCACAAACAGTATTAAGTTTGGCGGCAAATTTCAATTTAGTCTTAGTCATAGTCTTTTGACTAAAAAGCAGTTTTAGTCGGATTTTAGTAATTTGAATTGTTTTATTTTTAGTCGACTAAATCTCAAAAATGTTAGTCGGCTAAAATTTGACTAAAATTGTTAGTCGATAAAATTAACAGTGGTCACAAAAGATAAGGCCTGAGTTTGTGTTCCTGTAGACATTCAATTGCTTAAAGTATGAACCTCACCCTTTTAACAATCCTAGGGTTAAAGGACCAGACTGACTGGATTTAACATGGTATTTGTTTATCAAAACAACACTAGCGCATGCTTAGAAATTCAAAGGCTAGCCCTGGCCTAGCTAAAAACTTCACAAATCTTTCCTCAAAATACAGATCTCGGACTTCAAATATACAAACACAAAATCAAAAAACCGTCATCATGAAACGGTATGGTCAATGCTTGATGATTGCAAGCAAACAAAAGGAAACTATAGCATGTATACTTCGAAATGAGCTCTCTTTAAATTTCAAACATGCTGAATTAATTTTCAAAATGCTGACTGGTGCATTCTCTCTCCATATGATGAAGGGAATGGCCCAGAAGCACTTTGCCTGTAGGATATGTTGCTACACAGGTGTGATTTCAGAATGACAGGGAGGGGCAGTTCTTCACCCTCCTCCTTTATCATTTCCTCAGGATGAATTATATCAATAAGCTTTGCAACATGACAGATCAGGGAGGAGAGAAAACAAGGAAATGAGTGGTACTCATAACAAAAACAGCAGATTTCATATCTAAGTCAAGGGTGACCAAAAAATTTAACACCCACCCCTCCCTTTCCCTCAGCTATTTTGGAACTACAATCCTCATGATGCTTTTAGATGGCATGGCATCAAAGGGAGTTGTAGTTCTGCAAAAGTTGGAGGTTTATATTTTAGCCACCCCCTGATCAAAGAGGTCTCATGATGAGAAAAAAAAAAAAAGATCGACCTAGTAATTAAATAATGGCATTTAAAATAAATATGCATGACCAACAGATCATACACATGGACATATTTTATTTTCTTGTAAGGATAAGAGATTTGCCTAGATAGAAGGATTCCAATTACAGTTAAAGGCACAGGATTCTTATATAAACACTATTTGCCTGCATGCAAATAAATATGTATCTAAATGTAATTTATAAAGCACAGACAGCAATTGGAGGTAATTATAGTTTCATGCAAAAAGTATGGTTTAGTAATAAAGGCAATAGCTTTTCTGCAATAAAGGTTTACAAACACATCCAGCACACACCCACCCACCCCTAGAGGGATGTTCAAAGGGGATTGTAATTTGTGGGTGAGCCTGGCTGGACCAGGGGGGGCAGAAGAGAGTGGAAGATCCCAGATCCAAGTCCCAGATCCCCCAATAAACACCATTCTATGCAGAATATACTGTATGGAGTGTTTAAGGCAAAGCGGGTACTCACCCATCCATGGCCCGGAGGACGAGGAGGAGAAAAGGAAAAAGAGACAGAGAGAGAGAGGGAGCAAAAGAAGCTCAGCGTGGAGAAGAGGAAAGAGGAGGAGGGAAGATGAGAGGAGAGGAGGAGGGAAGAAAGAGGAGGGCAGGGAGAGAGGTGCGACTGCTGTAGAGGGAGGTGGAGGAGTCATTTTATTAACAGCTTCACTGCCAGCACTTACTGACAAATCATGGACTGACATCAAACTTCTATACATCTTTTATCCAAGGCAGATCAAAAGATAAAACTCCAGGGGTTAGAGAACTACAATTACCGTGATGCTTTGCTAGGCTGCAGGTCTACCTACCTGTGGCCATCCCTGCAAAGTCTCTAGTTAGTGGTCTGCCCCAGCTGTAACCCAGGCTGGCTGTGCCTGATGGTGGTTATAGCTCTGCAGCTCATAAAGGGGTTAATTATGTTTTACTGACCAAAACAGTAGATGGAAAGTTGTGCAGAATAAATAGTAATATATTATGCAGGAGGAGAGTGCATTAAATGGAATAAGCACAGCAGGGAGATAAAAAAAGATGATATTCATGTATTCACAGTGCACTCTATTATATTCAGATAGTAATGTAAACAACTATGTAATATTTATTTGGAAAACAGTTGGTTACTGATAAATCTGTGTTAAATATATGTATTTTGCATGAGTTATATTGGATCAACATATATGAAATGACAGAAAGAACAGCAATGACGATTTGCACAACTAAAACAAAGGAACAGTCATAAATGTAACTATTTTTTTTTTTGACCAAAACATTCCCCCATCAGGATAGAGATCTTTAGTGTTATGAAGTCTCATGTATCAACAAATGTTAACTGTTAACATATGCAGGTAGGTACCCACCAAACCACATCTTCTAAAACAGAGATAGGAAAGATTGGCAGAGCTGATGAAGTCTGACTATTAAGAAATACCACCTATTCACAGTCTTAAATGCATTCTTCCTAAGTGTGATACAGGTGTTAATAGAATGTGTATTTTGGAGAATATCATTCCATTCTTCATTGTCCAAGGCTGATTTCCCAAGTGCTTCTGTAGTATGTCAATGATATAGAAGTTTAGGAGTGAGAATTAGAAATTCTTCTTCTTCCACCAGGTGTAGTTTGAAATAAGAGAATATAAAATGCAAACATTGGGTATCACTGCCCAACCTTCTTTTGTCAATATTGAGACAGGACTGCCATACTCGTCATGTTGACGACATCCAAGGCATAAGTGAGCCACGTCCATCTATCTCACGCCATCCATGCGTCAAGTTAGACACTGCTCACTTGAACTAGACTTTTTCCTCAGCTTTACTATATCTCCAACTATTTGTACGTTAAGTCCAGACACTTCTAAGGACTGGTAATACGTCACTATCCATTTTCTATTCTACCTTGTGTGGTGTGACATAATTCTGCAATGTTGTCAGGAATAGCTGATGCCAACACGCAGAACTTAAGTAGATATGAAGAAAAATCCTAAGACGTATTACCTGGCCTTAGAATGGCCGGATTTAACGTATAAAGGAAAAAACCACAAGACAGGATAAAGACAAGACATAGAAATAATGAACAAGCCACGAGTCAAGGAATGGAGAATTCAGAATAGTCAGGAGCCAAGCCAAAGGTCAAGGAATACAGAGATAGGATAGTCAGAAAGGGAAGCCAAGGTCAAAAACACTAGAAATGATACCAGGAACGAGCTCTCGGATAACCACAATGGAAACCACGACAGGGCACAGAGAAATGGACAAAACAGGTTTAAATAGTCTAAGGCACTCCCTGATTGGCTGCAGGCAAGAATGTGATCGTAGGCATGTGTGTGTGTGACATACCCACAGATCAATCATGATATAGCACTTTAACCCCTTAAGGACGAGTGACGGACAAGGTCCATCACTCAGGGGAAACCCTTAACGACGAGTGATGGACCTCGTATGTCACCGGTTAAAATTAACCCCAGATCGCCGCAATCGCGGGGTTAATGGTGCTCCGGTCTGCCTCTGTATTAGAGGCAGACCGGGAGCACCGGACCCGGCTGTCCCAGCTCATGTGCCCGCACTGACAGCATGTCAGAGCGGGCACATGTGCTCAGTATACTCACCTTCCGCCTCCCTGCACTTCCGGGTTCACTGTGAAGTGCAGGGAGACGGATCAGTGCTAATCCTGCCCCCTGTAAAAAAATAAATAAAGTTAAATTAAAATCCAACCCCCCTTTACCCAGTTTAATAAAAAATTAACCCCTTCCCTGCCAATTGATCACTGACTACAGTGATCAATTGGCAGGGATTTCATTTTACTATGATCCGACTTTTTTTTTAACCCCTGAGGGTTAATTCTTTTTTTTTAACCCTCAGGGGATAATTAATTTAAATATTTTAAAATTATAAATTTAGCTAGCTGGGGAGGGTAGAAGTTAGTGGGGAATTGGGGGATTTAGTGTTAAGCTAACTAGGGGTTAACGTTAAAAAAGTTTTCAAATAAGCTTTAAAAAGTTAAAAAATTAAGTTAAAAAAAGTTTTAATAACGTTTAAGTAAAAAATTAAAAAACACCCCCTTTACCCAGTCCAAATAAAAATTAACCCCTTCCCTGCCAGTCGATCACTGCCTACAGTGATCAAAATACAGATCACAGTATTATACTGTGATCTAATTTTTTCAACCCCTGACGATTAACTTTTATTTATATTTTAACCCTCATGGGTTAAATTTATTTAATTAACTAATTTCAATATTGTTTAATTAAATATTTTGCTAGCTAGGAGGGTGGGTGGGAGTTATGGGAAAATGGGGAATTTACTGTTAGTGCTGCTTACTGCTAGTTAGGGGTTAACGGTAAAGAAAAAGCTAAATCTGTAAAAAAAAGTTTTAAGAAAGTTTAGGAAACTTTAAAAAAATTAATAAGCAAAACAAAAGTTTGAAAAATAGTTTAAAAAGTTAAAAAAGTTTTAAAAAGTAAAAAAAAAATACATTTAAAAACGCTCATTACCACTACACCTGGAACAAACTAGAGAAAAAATGATCCCACGCCAAGGATCAAAATATGCCTTTTGAATTACCCCAGGGTGTATTCTTTAATAAATAGTATGTGTTTGTGCGGAAGTTTCAATAACCAACCATCTTAACTACTCCAAATTGGAACATGGACACAGCGTAAAACTTCAAAGTTAGAAAAAAACTGAATGGCTGCGTCTCAAATGTGCCCCTTCAACATCCACATATACCTGGCAAAGGTACATACGGGGGTATTGCTGTACTCGGACCACATAGCTGAGCAACATATGAAGTATTATACAGTCGTAGCACACATAAGGTTTGCAAAATATACTGTGCAAACACTTTGTGTGTCAAAAAGGCAGAAAAAACGCTTATTACCACTATACCTGGTACAAGCTAGCGGAAAAATGATCCCACGCTAAGGTTCAAAATATGCCTTTTGAAATACCCTGGGGTGTCTACTTTAAGAAATGGTATGGCTTCATGGGGTATTTGGATTATATAGCCTGGTAAAATACTCTAAAATGGGACATGGGCACAGCGTAAAAATTTAAAGTTTGAAAAAAAAAAATGGAATGGCTGTGTCCCAAATGTGCCCCTCCGATGTCCACATATACCTGGCAAAGGTACATACGGGGGTATTTTTGTACTCAGCAGACATAGCTGAGCAACATATGAAGTATTATACAGTGGTAGTATACATAAGGTTTGCAAAATATACTGTGCAAACTCACTTTGTGTGTCAAAAAGGCAGAAAAAACGCTTATTACCACTTGGTACAAGCTAGCGGAAAAATGATCCCATGCTAAGGTTCAAAATATGCCTTTTGAAATACCCTGGGGTGTCCTCCACTGGATGTCATTTCGGGATAACCCACGACTCCGCCTGATTGGTTGATGACTTTGTTTGTCTCTCATGTTCTTCGTTTCGATGATTGGGAGTCTCCTCAAGTTCAGCGCCTCCCAGAGGATGCTCCTACTGGTTTCGTTTGGTTTTTGGTTGATTTCGGGTTCAGTCAGGACTTGGATTAAAGAAAGAGGAAGTGTGCAGGCAGCATGACCCTTTTATATACTATGCTGCTCATTGATTTATTGTTATTCTTTGTGTTTTTCTTTACTGCTATGGAGTTTAGTAAAGAGAGTTAATGCAAAATACACGCCTCCTGTCCTTATTAAAATTAAGATTATTAGTACACTAAAGCTAGCATAATCTTCAATCTTGCGTCCATCAAGTTCAGCCTTCCTCACATTTGTTTTTTGCTGTTGATCCAAAAGGCAAAAAAGCCCAGTTTGAAGCACTTCCAATCTTGCAACAAGCTAGCAAAGAAATTCCTTCTTGACCCCAGAATGGCAGTCAGATTTATCCTTGGATCAAGCAGTTATTACCCTACATTGAAAGAGTATATCCTTGAATATTCTGTTTTTGCAAGTATGCATCTAGTAGCTGTTTGAACATCTGTATGGACTCTGATAAAACCACTTCTTCAGGCAGAAAATTCCACATCCTTATTGTTCTTACAGCAAAAAAACCCCTTTCCTTTGCCTTAGATGAAATCTTCTTTCTTCCAGTCTAAACGCATGACCTCATGTCTTATGTAAAGTCCGGTTTGTGAATAGATTTAAACACAAAGGTTTGTATTGGCCCCAAATATATTTGTATAATGTTATCATATCCCCTCTCAGGCGACGTTTTTCTAAACTAAATAGGTTTAAACATAGTGTACTACTAATCTTAATTTTAGTAATGACAGGAGGCAAGTATTTTGCATTGACTTTCTTTACTTAAAACTCCAGCAGCAACAAGTCAATCAAAAAACTTTAAGCAATCAGAAAACAGTCATCACAGGTATAAGGTAGGACAGCCCCCAATTCTCCCTCTTTCTTTGGTGTGAACGTAGGTAGTCCCTTTTAACTGGAAATGGAAAACTGATAACTCCGAACTGTAACGAATTGTTGAGGGAAATTACATTCCGCTTGTAGTCGATGGAAGTATTGCTACTGAAAAGAAGGAGAAATAAGTGAAAGGTATTGGTAGTGACTGTGATTCTACATCTCATTTTTGTACATACATGCATAGTATAATCGTCTATAAATTGAATAATATGAAACTCAAATTAAAGAGTTATCAAACCCTCCAGAATTGTCATCAACTACATTCTAGATAAAGGACTATAAATGATAGCAGAAGTTAGTACATAGATAAGAGTAGTACAAAATATACATAAAAGGGGAGGGAAACATAAAAAGGGGGTGGGGGGAAATATTTGCCTCCTGTCATTACTAAAATTAAGATTATTAGTACACTACGTTAGCATAATCTACAATTTTACCACATGACAAGAGGCTTCATATTTTGCATTTTTTATGCTATCCGATTAGAGAAAAAGAAGCGTGAGAGGAAGGGCGGAAATAAAAAATCCGAAAGGTTTCTTTCCGAGACCAGTCCACCGAACTCATGATGTCTGAGATAGGAAGTTGAGAATCATGGTGATAGGAGTCGTAAAGAGATGAGTCCCTCTACAAACGCCAGCTAGACCATTTGTTCCAGGTTGCGAGGTAGCTTCGTCTGGATCCCGGGGCCCTTGAGTCCAATAGCAGATCCTTAGTGATTTGTGATAGACCGTCTGTAGCCCAAGTTCCCCTTAAATCTTCCAAGCCACCAGATCTAGTCATCTTTGTAGTACCAGAAGGTGCGCTTTTCCCTGAGGGTCGGATAGTAGGAGGGGAAACGAGGGTAGGAGGAGAGGATGGTTCTAGGGTAGTTCCAGAAGGACCGGGAACCACGCTTGACACTGCCGTAGCGTTGTCCGGAGGAGCGTAGACATCTTCTGGTTGCGTACCTGGTGTATACTCCCGCCAACATGGAGAACGTGAAAAAGGCGTAAGCCCCCAGGTTAGGCCAAGTCTGAAGGAACGCATCCACTGCTTCACAGTCTGGATCCTGTAACCTGATATTGTGGGAGAGACAGAAACTGTAAATCTCTTTTCTTGCATCTGTTAGTGCCCGGGATCGAGCTCCGCCAGATGATTGGTATATTGGACCACTAAGATGTTGTCTGTGGCTTTCCCATTCCTGGCTTGCCTGTGGAGAAGCCACCAACGGAGCTCCGTGCGTATCTCGTTCGTGAGAGGGATCGTCTGGTTGTATGAGATTCCGGATCGCAGATAGTGTGCCTTCAGTCGTTGCATGGCTCGGTAGTGAAGAGGATCTGTGTAAAAAGCCTGCATGGAAGTGGAGAGTAGTCCAACAACCCAAACGAGGACACGAAGTTGCATGTGATCCATATTCAGTATCTCCTGAGTTTCTTTGCTAATAGTGGCTATCTCTTTGAGGGTTAGCCAAAGCATGCATGAGATGGAGTCGATTTTGAACCCCAAAAATTAAGCGATTTGCGACAGTTCCAGCGCTGTTTTGTCATGATTTACCACAAAACCCAAGGATTCGAGGAAGTCTACCACAAGGTTCGTTTGAGATCGTAGTCTTGAAACCATGTCGTAATAGAGTAGTAAATCATCCAGATAGCTTATGCATCGTATCCCTAGTGACCGTAGGGGAGTCATGATCAGTTTCAGCAGCTTCGTGAAGCACCATGGAGCCAAGTCTGAAAGGTAGGCAGGTGAACTGGCAGGCCCGGTTGTACCAACGGAATCGTAGGAATTTTCGTCATGACTGCGCGACTGGTACTGAGAGGAAAGCATCCTCGAGGTCCAGTCGAGTGAACCGATCATCTTTGCAGATCTCGAAGTAGGTACCGTATATACTCGAGTATAAGACGAGTTTTTCAGCACATTTTTTGTGCTGAAAACCCCCCACTCATCTTATACTCGAGTAAGTGTCTGTATGATGGTAACTTACATTGCCATAATACAGACAAGGGGCTGTTGGGGGCTGGCAGAGAGCGTTTACTTACCTTTCCTGCAGCTCCTGTCAGCTCCCTCTGCAAGTCTCGCGAGAGCCGTGGAGTCAGAGCTCCGCACGGCACTCACACCGCGAGACTTGCAGAGGGAGCTGACCGGACCGGAGGTGAGAGAAGGGAGCTGACAGGAGCTGCAGGAAAGGTAAGTAAACGCTCTCTGCCAGCCCCCTCCTACACAGCCCATCCACTGGACCACCAGGGAGTGAGAGCCCCCCTCCCTGCCATGTATCAAGCAGGGAGGGGGGACAAAAATAAATAACATAAAAATTTTAATAATACTAAAATAAAAAATATTACAATAATAATATAGAAAAAATAATAATAATAATATAAAAGATAATAATAAAAATGCCCCACCCCCCCACCAAGGCTCTGCATCACATACACATACACACACACTGCATTCATACACACACTGCACTCATGCACACACACTGCACTCATTACACACACACTGCACTCATACACACACACTGCATTCATACACACACTGCACTCATTAAACACACACACTGCACTCATTACACACACACACTGCACTCATACACACACATACTGCACTCATACACACACTACACTCATACACACACTGCATTCATACACACACACTGCATTCATACATGTCAGGATCGGGACAGGGATCCAACACGCAGAGTAAAAACAGGTGGTAGGTACGTATACCGGACCTTAGAATGGCCGGACTAACGTAAGGAGTAAGCAAAGAATGGTCTAGAGACAAGCCGAGGTCGAGGGAACGAGAGAGCAGGTAAGCGAGAGACAAGCCGAGTCAAGGGTAATAGAGATAAGCAGGGTAGAATAAACAAGCCGGGTCAGAACCAAAGAGACAAATATAAAACAAGAGCACTGAGTGACTAGACAAGCTAGAACCACGACAGGGCAATGAGCAAATGCAGACAACCCTACTTTATACCCAGGTTCTAGATAGGAATCACGCCCCCGACGAGTCCTGATTCGTGCTCGGGACTTGATTGACAGGTCGGAACGGATTGTCGTCATGACGTCGGTTACTGAGTGCCGCGTCATAAAAGGAAGCGGATCCCTCGCGGCCGGCGTGTAAACGGCCGAGAGAACTGCGAGGAACGAGTGAGTCAACCCCTCCGAGAGGATGAACGTCTAAGTGTCTCACCTCCTCTGAGGTAGAGACAACAGGTACCATGACAGTACCCCCCCTCTCAGAAACGCCCACCGGGCGGAAGGAACCGGGTCGAGATGGAAAACGAGAGTGAAAAGCCCTGCGGAGGCGAGGGGCATGCACATCCTCCTGAGGTACCCAAGTCCTCTCCTCAGGTCCATATCCCTTCCAGTCAACAAGATATTGTAACTTCCCCCGAGAGATTCGAGAATCGATGATGGAGTTGATCTCATACTCCTCCTGACCCTCAACCTGAACAGAGCGAGGAGAGGATACAGTGGAGGAAAACTTGTTACAGACTAGAGGTTTCAACAAGGAAACATGAAAGGAGTTAGGAATGCGTAAGGCAGATGGAAGGGCCAGACGATACGCAACTGGGTTAATTCGAGTCAGGACCCTGTAAGGACCAATGTAACGAGGGGCGAATTTCATAGAAGGAACCTTCAAGCGAATGTTTCTGGTACTCAACCATACCCTATCACCTGGAACAAAAACTGGAGCCGCCCTTCTACGCTTATCAGCGTGTTTCTTGAACAACATGGAATTGTGCAGGAGAATTTGTCGAGTTTGATCCCACAACTTCCTCAGATTGGCAACATGAACATCAACCGACGGTACCCCTTGGGAAGGAGAAACCGAGGGAAGAATGGAAGGATGAAAGCCATAATTCATGAAAAGGGGGCTAGAACGAGTAGAATCACAAACGAGATTGTTGTGTGCAAACTCCGCCCAAGGAATCAGACCGACCCAATCGTCCTGGTGTTCGGAAACAAAACAACGCAAATATTGTTCAATCTTTTGGTTGGTGCGTTCAGCAGCTCCGTTAGACTGGGTATGATAGGCAGAAGAGAAATTCAATTGCCTAGTTGAGAACAGAAGGATCTCCAAAAACGGGAAACAAATTGGGAACCTCTATCAGAAACAATTTCGGAGGGTATCCCATGTAAACGAAAAATCTCTCTCGCGAATATCTCAGCCAATTCGGGAGAAGATGGAAGTTTAGGTAAGGGCACGAAATGAGCCATCTTAGTAAACCTGTCAACCACCGGTTAACAGTCTGTTTTTTAGAAGCAGGCAAATCGACAATGAAGTCCATAGCCAAACAGGTCCACGGTTTCTCGGGAATTTCCAAGGGATGCAAAAACCCACATGGAAGCGTATGAGGTTGTTTAGTCTTCATACAGACCTCACATGCTTCGACGAAATCCCTAATATCTTTACGTAATGAAGGCCACCAGAAATCTTTAGAAATTAAGGAACACGTCTTGCGAATGCCAGGATGCCCAGCCACCTTACTGTTGTGAAAGCACTGTAACAGTTCCAGTTGGAGTTCAGGAGGAACGAAATACCTTGCCCCAGGACCCTGTCTAGGAGCCAGATGCTGTAACTTTATGATCTCGGCAAGCAACGGAGAGTGAATCCTGAGACTCGTGTTGGCGATAATATTGGACTTAGGGACTATAGAAGACAAAACCGCCTCAGATATAGTAGAGGGTTCATGTTGGCGAGACAAAGCATCGGCTTTAGAGTTCTTAGAACCAGGTCTATAAGTGAGCACGTAATTGAAATGAGTGAGGAACAAGGACCAACGAGCTTGCCTGGCGGACAAGCGCTTGGCCTCCCCAATATAGGACAAGTTCTTGTGATCCGTCAAAATAGTGACAGGATGCAAAGTCCCTTCCAATAAATGTCTCCACTCCTTTAAAGCCATGATAGCCGCTAGTAGTTCCCTGTCACCAATGTCATATCTGCTTTCAGGCCCAGATAATTTCTTGGAAAAAAAACCACATGGATGTAACGGTTTATCCACACCTAACCTTTGAGACAAGATAGCACCTATACCCGTCTCTGAGGCGTCTACCTCGAGTAGGAAAGGCAAAGTCGTATCAGGGTGAACTAAAATCGGTGCAGAAGCAAAAAGTTCCTTGAGTGTTTTGAAAGCAACGAGAGCTTCAGTAGACCAAGTCTTAGTGTCAGCCCCCTGTCTGGTCATATTGGTAATAGGAGCAATAATAGAAGAGTATCCTTTAATGAAGCGCCTATAATAATTGGAGAATCCAATAAACCTCTGAATAGCCTTGAGACCCCTGGGTAATGGCCAATCTAAAATAGACTGGAGTTTATCCGGATCCATTTTAAACCCGTCCCCAGAAATCACGTAACCAAGAAAGTTTATCTGAGATTGGTCAAAACTACACTTCTCCAATTTGCTACAACCCATGTTGTAGAAGTTTGCGCAATACCCTTCTGACTTGTCTGTGGTGGGTCTCAATTTCTTTAGAGTGTATCAGTATATCATCCAAATATACAATAACACAATCATGTTGAAATTCCCTAATAACTTCATTGATCAGGTCCTGAAATACTGCCGGTGCATTACAGAGCCCAAAAGGCATTACCGTGTACTCATAGTGCCCATAACGGGTATTGAACGCTGTTTTCCACTCGTCTCCCTGCTGAATTCTCACCAAGTTATACGCCCCTCTGAGATCTAACTTGGTGAAAATCTTGGAGCCTTTAAGACGATCAAAGAGCTCAGTAATCAAAGGAATCGGGTAGGCATTTCTAATAGTTATTTTATTCAAGCCTCGGTAATCAATGCAAGGCCTTAACGTACCATCCTTCTTATTCACAAAAAAAAAAACGGCCCCGGCAGGAGAGGAGGATCTCCTAATGAATCCTTTGTCTAGGTTCTCACGAATATAATCCTCTAAAACTAAGTTCTCCTTAGTGGATAAAGGATATACATTACCCCTCGGGGGCATAGTACCAGGTAGAAGATTAATCTTACAATCAAAGGACCTGTGTGGGGGTAAAGTATCAGCATTTTTCTTGTCAAAGACTGCCTTTAAATCCAGGTACAGAGGCGGTATTTGTGCGTCTGTAGACTGGGTAGAATTAACTGGTGCGTTAACTACGCAAAGTGGTGAGACTTTCTGTAAGCACCTGTTCTGACACCCCTGACCCCAAGAGACTATCTCCCCTAGTTCCCAATCAATAATAGGGTTATGTTTCTTTAACCATGGATACCCCAGGATTATAGGAACAGAAGGAGACGAAATAAGCATAAGAGATATACCCTCCTCGTGTAAGATACCAACAGTTAAGTTAACAGGTATGGTCTCACGAAAGATAACAGGTTCAGCTAATGGTCTACCATCTATGGCCTCAACGGCCAAGGGAGTGTCCCTTAGCTGGGATGGAATAGAGTGTTTGGTAACAAAAACTTGGTCGATAAAGCTCTCAGCAGCTCCGGAATCTATCAACGCCATAGTTTTTAGTACTCCCTTCTCCCAAGCTAAAGAAACAGGTAGCAGAAGCCTGTGATCTTTATAATTATGTATAGAGGACAAAATAGAAACACCCAAGGCCTGTCCTCTAGAGAAACTTAGGTGCGAGCGTTTCCCGGGCGATTAGGACAATTTAGGCGTAGGTGACCTCTTACTCCACAATACATACACAACCCCTTCCTTTTCCTGTACTGTTTCTCTTCTTCTGAGAGGCGAGTATTGCCTATCTGCATAGGTTCTGGAAAAATTGAGGTTGTGGATTCAGGACTTTGAAATGAGGGAGCTAGTTTAAAGAAAGGTCTACGGGTTCTATCTCGAGTGTTCTGCCTCTCTCTTAAACGTTCATCAATACGAGAAATAAAAGAAATTAAATCCTCCAAATTTTCAGGAAGCTCTCTTGTAGCAACCTCGTCTAGAATTTCATCTGATAATCCGTTAAAAAATACGTCTATATAAGCCTGTTCATTTCACTTAACTTCTGCCGCCAAGGACCTGAACTCTAGTGCATAATCCACAAGTGTTCGGTTATCTTGTTTAAGGCGCAACAGTAATCTAGCTGCATTGACCTTTCTACCTGGAGGGTCAAAAGTTCTTCTAAAAGCAGCGACAAAGGCATTATAATTATAGACTAACGGGTTATCATTCTCCCACAGTGGATTGGCCCATCTCAGAGCTTTATCAATGAGTAGTGTGATAATGAATCCAACCTTCGCTCTATCTGTAGGGTAGGAGCGGGGTTGTAATTCGAAATGGATACCTATTTGGTTTAAAAAACCACGACACTTCTCCGGAGAGCCACCATAACGTACAGGGGGAATAATACGGGAAGAAGCACCTACTGTGGCTACCTCTAGACCTGAACTTACAGGGGAGATGGACGTAGTACGCATCTCTTCTGGTTGATTACTAGAACGAGATAATAGAGCCTGCAGCACTAGAGCCATCTGGTCCATTCTATGATCCATGGCGTCAAATCTAGAGTCGGAAGAACCAACCTGAGTGTTTGTACCTGCAGGATCCATTGGCCCTGTCGTAATGTCAGGATCGGGACAGGGATCCAACACGCAGAGTACAAACAGGTGGTAGGTACGTATACCGGACCTTAGAATGGCCGGACTAACGTAAGGAGTAAGCAAAGAATGGTCTAGAGACAAGCCGAGGTCGAGGGAACGAGAGAGCAGGTAAGCGAGAGACAAGCCGAGTCAAGGGTAATAGAGATAAGCAGGGTAGAATAAACAAGCCGGGTCAGAACCAAAGAGACAAATAGAAAACAAGAGCACTGAGTGACTAGACAAGCTAGAACCACGACAGGGCAATGAGCAAATGCAGACAACCCTACTTTATACCCAGGTTCTAGATAGGAATCACGCCCCCGACGAGTCCTGATTCGTGCTCGGGACTTGATTGACAGGTCGGAACGGATTGTCGTCATGACGTCGGTTACTGAGTGCCGCGTCATAAAAGGAAGCGGATCCCTCGCGGCCGGCGTGTAAACGGCCGAGAGAACTGCGAGGAACGAGTGAGTCAACCCCTCCGAGAGGATGAACGTCTAAGTGTCTCACCTCCTCTGAGGTAGAGACAACAGGTACCCTGACAATACACACACTGCATTCATACACACACTGCACTCATTACACACACACACACACTGCACTCATTACACACACACACTGCACTCATACACACACTGCACTCATTACACACACACTGCACTCATTACACACACACACTGCACTCATTACACACACACACACACACACTGCACTCATACACACACACTACACTCATACACATACTGCACTCATTCACACACTGCACTCATTACAAACACACAGTGCACTTATTACACACACTGCATTCATTACACAAACTGCATTCATACACACACACACTGCATTCATTACATACACACTGCAAATAAATATTCAATTAATATAATTTTGGGGGGATCTAATTTTATTTCAAAATTTACCAGTAGCTGCTGCATACGGTAGATCCCCTTCCATCTTGAAATGGTGGTATACTATGAATGAGTTGAGTTGTTGTAGGTTCTTTTGCACCAGAAAACGTTGATGAAGAAACCATCCTCATCTTGTGCATATTGAACTACTCCTTTTGTAAAGAGAGTGCAGATTTATTTGTTGATAAGGGCCCCATGTTCTGTAGAGGTCCGTAACGGTGGTGGTGTCTGCATCTGATGCGGTAGGGTGTGGAACTCGATGACGTACACTTGAATGGTTTGTATGATCCATGAGTCTGATGATAGCTCTTTCCAATTCTGTAAATGAAGGGATAACCTGCCTGCTGTTAGTGAAGAGACATTTGTTTGGAACGGTGTTTATCTGTGTTAAGACATCCTTTTCATTTAGGAGTTAAATCACTTTGTTTCTGTTTCTGCAGTCCAAGCCCCACCTCTCCTGGCTGTGACTGACACAGCCTGCATGAAAACAAAATGGTTTCATTTTCAATCAGATGTAACTTACTTTGAAAGTTTTTATCTCCTCTGTAAATTGAACTTTAATCACACACAGGAGGCTCCTGCAAGGTCTCGCAAGCTATTAACAGAGCAGGAGATAAATTAATTCTAAGTTGAACAGAATTTACAATAAATGAAGTGTAAATATTACATGACTCTTTATAGGAAGTGTTTAGGAAGGCTGTGTAAGTCACATAGAAGGAAGGTGTGGCTAGGGCTGTATAAACAAAGCAATTTAACGCACAAATGGCAGAGAATTGAGCAGGGACATTTACTATACACCAAAACTGCTTCATTAAGCTAAAATAGTTTTAGTGACTATAGTGTCTCTTTAATATGAGGAAAAAACATTACTGAATTTGTCTATCCACACTGTATGTTTATATATATATATATATATACACGCACACACACATATATATATATATATTGTATATAATAGATATAGGTTAAAATGTCCAGTCCTACACTAATAGCAAGCTCTTAAAAGCATTCACACACAATACATTATTTATAACTGCTACATATGAAGCAGCAAGACACAGGGAAAAATGTGAGTATTTTTAATGGAACTCCAAAAAGGGCACCAAAACAACTTGAACTTGATTAAGTGGTAATGCCCCTGTAGTCTTACTGCTCAATTTTCCTCAATGTGGGAGTCAAATTGTTTGAATATAGAACCCTAATCACACCTCCCTTGCCTCCCTACACACTTACTGTAAAGGAAAATCTAATTCCTTTATTGTTAATTTATCATTTCTAAACTAATATTCTGTTTATTTTCTGCTTGAGACTGCAGGAGTCTCGTGAGTGTGTGATTAAAAATCTAATTAAGGGGCGGAGCTTGACCACCAGCCTGAATAGACGCCATGCAAGCGAGCTCCTCTGCAAACACTCACAAAATCAATAATATCACAAAATCGAAAGCCCACCTCGACCTATAAAGGTCCCAGCTACAATCTCTACCGTCTCCCGAGGCGATCGATGCCCTTTTTCCAACCTAAGGTCCAGCCCAGAAGGAGATGGAAAAACGGGGCCTACCCCACGTTATCCCTCACAGGCCTGGAGGCACTCCTCGCACAACAGGCGAGCAGTGACATTCACCGGACATCCCCTGACATCCCGACCCACATGCCAGCCATGGGCCGCCGCTCGCAAAAATCAACAGCGACGGAACACAGGGACATTGTTCCAACGGCCCATGCAGCCTCAGCCTCATTCCGCTCCGGCGGAAGCCCTGAGGCCCAGCACCTCTACGCGGCCAAACATCCCGGCACATCAGGAATTGCAGAGTGGGGCGGAACAGTCGGCAACCGCTCATCTGATGCAACCCGAAGCCCCCACCGACTCTGCACCGACGACCAGACATGACCTGAAGGTCCTGTTGACGGACTTTCATAAAATTCTAGCGACGAACTCGCTCCTATTAAAAACAACTTGAAAGCCACCACAGACCAGGTACAGGCCTCGGAGAGAGACATTGCAGATGTCCAAACGCAGATGACTGAGCTCAATACCACGGTACAACAGATCTGGTCTCACCAAAGAGCCATCTCTGCACAAGTTACGGCTATGGAAGACCGTCACCGCCGCACCAATATCAAAATAAGGGGTATCCCAATGGCAATCAAAGCGGAAGAACTACCCCACTATGTCAGACACTTACTGACCACCATCATGTCCCACGCAGTTGCCAAAAAACTGACCATTGAAGGAATATACCGCCTGCCAGGGCCGGCGGGGACACCGACCACAGTTGCAAGAGACGTCATCCTCCGGTGCTCCACGACCCACGATAAAATTCTAATAATGTCAGCACTCAAGGGTAAAACCCCTGTACACTTTGAAGAAGCTTCCCTGACGTTTTAACAGGATCTCACAAAGGCAACCCTCCTGTGGCGCAAAACATTCCATCCGATAAACAGCCAACTTAGAACAGCCAACATAGGCTACAAATGGGGAATGAACGGATCCCTGACAGTGACCCGAAACGGCACCGTGCACACACTCACCTCACCTGAGGACGCATCACTATTCCTGATGGCCCTGTGCCTGGAACACTCGCCGGACGACACACAACCGAGAGCCTCCACCACCACAACCACCTGGGACCCGGCACACGTACCGCCCTTTGTCCCGAGGTCTACGACAGCGAGAGCAATGGGACCGGGAACAAGCCCTAGAGACGACCCGACATGAGGCGCCGACCACTCGGCCAGGGACCCACGCGCCCTGCCTACCATCCCTAAGCACACCAAAGGACTGTCTCTCTGGGACTTACATATGGCTCTTTAAAAATAATGTATAACCTTATGTTTTCCCTATCTTCCCCTCCCCTACTATATGTTATTTCTATAATTTAGTGTTTAACCCACATGGACAAAGAGGAAAAACTAACATACAGACGCCACACCCAGGGCTAGAAACCCAGCTAAAACACAACCCCCCCACAACGGGGCACGATATTCTCTCACCACACATAGCCTTGGGGATAACCCCAAACTATATCGTACACTACCCCCCCACCCCCTCCCTCGGTTAGGAGTTACCAAACATAACACATATTGTGGGACAAGACACCCTACGATCACCCGTACTTAGCTCATCCCTGGGCGGGACACACGCCTCCAAAACCCACACACTATGTTTTCACTGAACTACATAACACACTAATATGCAAGCGCAACGAAACCTCACCCACCGACCAGCACAGACAAGCTGCACTCGAACACCTAGATTCATAGGGCAACACACAAGCTGCCAGGTCCAAGCAAACATGTAAAAAAAAAAGAAAAAAGTGCAAGATTCTCACTTGAACGTGCTTACACACTAAACGCGTATTACCCACTCAGTTCCGAACATTGTAACGTTTATGATGTGCACTGAAAAATAAAGAATTAAAAGAAAAAAAATCTAATTAACAGACCAGGACGTAAGAACTTTTAAAGTAAGCAAACTGTGCTGTAAGATCTGATTGAAAAACTAAAAAAAAATTGTAACAAAGTATCTGTCACAGCCAACAGAAACAAATGTGATTTAACTCATACGTGGCAGAGAACTGAGCAGTAAAACTGCAGGGGCATGAACTATACACCACAACTGCTTTATCAAGCTAAAGTTGTTTTGGTTCCTAGACTGTTCCTTTAAATTCAGTTTGCTGGGTTCAAAGCTGGCTTTCCTGGTCATGGCATGCAACGTTAGCTCTTCGTCTGGGTCTATGCATCTAGAAAAGCTCAAAATGCATATGTTTGTGTTACAATGTGTGTTTTATTTTTATTTTTTTATAAACGTTTATTGTTTAACTTTGCACTTTACATCGTATGAAAAGGATAAAGGAGTTACAGAAGTATCAAACTTTGGGATGGTCCTAGCTTGACAAATTTCTAAAATACAATGTTGTCAATTTAGATAACAGTAAACATTAGTTCGGTGAGGTATAAGAAGCAGTATGCAATGGTGTGGCTACATATATGTTAGGTAGTCATCGGACTCACAGAAGACCAAGTGGGTTATGTATCGTGGAGTGGAGTGGAGAACAAGCAGAATCTTTAATGTACTTGTCCCAAGGTGCCCAAGTATATGAAAACACATCGTAAGTGCCAGAGAAGGAGTGTGAGAGCTCATCCATTTGCCTGAAGGTGTCTACTTTGGTAATCTATTCCCTGATGGATGGGGGTTTGGTTTGCTTCCATTTGAGAGGAATTAGACTATTTGCTGCTGTAAGCAGATGATAGAGCAAGATACGCGTTGATTTTGGTAGAGGGTTGGGGAAGAGCATGAATAGTAGAGCCTCAGGAGATTGTGGGATTGCGTAGCCAGTAATAAGTGTTATTATGGTGGTTATTTTGCACCAGTATGATTGTATTATATTGCAAAACCACCAGATGTGGCCCGGGGTCCCTGCGTCATTTTTGCATCTCCAGCATAGGTTGGAGGAGTTCGGAAAGAATTAGCAAATTCTGGTTGGGGTGAAGTGCCATCTAGATATGCGCTTATAGTTACTCTCTTGGGTGGTAGTATTGCTAGAGGACTTAAAGGTATTTCTAAATATAGTTCCCCAGTCGTCAGGTGTTAGTGTGATCTTCAAGTCTTTTTCCCAAGACTTTGTGAATTCTGGGAGGTGGGCGTGGGGATCCGTCTGTAAGATTTTATAGAACACGGTGATGTGTTTCTTTGTCATAGTCCCCAAAAAGGCTCTAGATTCGAATGCCGTCAATGGTCTGTCACCTTGTGCGAGGGTAGGATGTGTTTGTAGGAAGTGCGTGAGTTGCGTGTATTTGTAACCCTGCATTGGTGTGTGTGTGGGTGTGGGGATTAGATCCGAAATTGGGACCATTCCCTGACTATTTAGTACGTCTTTCAGGAGTAATTGCTCCTGTTGGTTCCCAAAGTCTCGGTATGCATTCTGTGGAATGCCTGGTTTGAAGTGTGGGTTTCCTGTAATTGGGTACAGTGGGGATGGATGCGGGGCAATATGGTCGAGTTTCTTGATATTGTTCCAGTATCTTAGTGTAGGGATTAATGTCGGATGGTCTTTGTGATTCGGGCGGACTAGTTCTAGGCCTGAGGCATGCCAAGGTAGTGTTCGAATGTGGACTTGTAAGCTGGTTGCTTCTATTTGTACCCATTGTTTCTGGTTATAATTGTTAGTCCAATCGTAGATTCGGGATAGAATGACTGCCCTATGGTATGTCTCTATGTCTGGTGCCCCCAGACCGCCTTGTGTTTTGTGTCTCGTTAAGTTTGTGTATTGAGTCCTTGGGTGTTTTCCAGCCCACAGAAGTTGGAGAAGTAGTGCTTGACCGTCTTGAAGAATGAGGTTGGTATCTTTATGGGTAATGTTTGTAAAATGTAAAGGAATTTCGGCAAGATGGCCATTTTTAAGATGTGTACTCTGCAGAGCCAGCTGAATTGAGGTCTGTTCCATGTTCTTAAGTCCCTGTCTATGTTGGCCATTAGTGGGGGAAAGTTGAGGTCATATGTTTTGTTTAAGGAGTTCGTCAATTGTATTCCCAGGTACCTTACAGAATTCTGTGGCCAATGGAATGGGTATGTCTGTTTAAGTCTGGTCTCCAACCCCTTCGAAATGTTCAAGGGTAGGATCTCACTTTTGCTACTATTCATTTTGTAGTTGGACACTAGGCCGTATAGATCAATCTCTTGTAACAGGTGGGGTAGTGAGGTTTCTGGGTTTTTTATTGTGTATAGTAAATCATCTGCAAAGGCAGATACTTTGTATTCCCGGTCGGCTATTTGTATGCCTTGGATATTCGGGTTGTTTCTGATTCCCTGAAGGAAGGGTTCTAGTGTTAGGATGAAAAGAACGGGGGATAGAGGACACCCTTGTCTCGTGCCATTAGAGATGCGGACTGTGTCCGAGAGTTGGCCATTGACCCTTATTTTTGCAGCGGGCTTAGAGTAAATAGCGGAGAGCCACGATAGCCAATTGGGACCGAAGCCCATGGCCTGCATTGTGGCTTTTAGCAGGGACCAGTCCACCCTGTCAAACGCCTTTTCGGCGTCGATCGTGAGGATAAGGCTCGGGTCACCCTTCGTCTTTGCATGATACATGAGATTCAGCACTTTGGTGGTATTATTTTTGGCTTCTCGCCCTGGCACGAACCCGGCTTGGTCGGGGTGAACTAGTCCCTGCAAGTATGGTTTGAGGCGGACAGCTAGTATCTTTGTAAAAAATTTTAGGTCAATATTTATGAGTGAAATGGGCCTGTAGCTGCCACATTCCGTGAGATCCTTGCCTGGTTTGGTAATAAGTGTAATATGCGCTTCTAATGTTTCTCGTGGCAGAGTGTGTCCATGGTTTAAGGAATTGAATGCCGCTAGGAATGGTTTGTTTAGGGTTGTGGAGAAAGTTTTGAAGTATTTGGCCGTAAAGCCATCTGGCCCGGGACTCTTTCCCAGTGGTAGTTGTCTTATAATTAGGGAGACTTCTTCGGATGTGAGTGGAGAGTCTAGTATTTGCCTAGCGTTTGAAGGGATTGTCTGGGCTAATCTCGTTGTGAGGAAATTTTGGATGGTGTCTGGATCTGGTGGTTGGGGTTTTAGGTTATATAGGCTTGAGTGGTAAGAGTGGAATTCCCTCATTATGTCTGGCAGTAAATGGGTTACTGTCCCTGAGGATTTTTTAATGTGGGTTATGTACGTTTGTTGCCTCTCTTTTTGTATCGCCTTGGCCAACATGCAGCCGCATTTTCCGCTCTGGGTACTTGTGTCTAGTGTATAGGAGCGACCTTTGAATTTTCGTATTCAGAAGTGTTTGGAGGGTAGAGCGCTTGTCTATGAGTTCTTTGTAGGTATCTAGGATCATGTGCCATTTGTGAGCATTTTCTAAGCGTCTAATGTCCTCTGTGAGAGAGGTAATTTGGGCCTCCCTCGCTTTCTTGTGCCTGGACGCTAGGGCAATTATGTGTCCCCGTACTACGGCTTTATAGGCCTCCCAGATTACTGTGGGTGAAAGTGTAGGTGTACTGTTTTCTTCAAAGTAGTTATTGAGCGTCTCTCGTATTTGGGCAACATGTGTCGGGTCGTTGAGTAGTGAGTCATTAAGTTTCCATTGTGATCTAGATGGGATCAGGTTAGGTATCCGAATAGACATAGATAGGGGACCATGATCGGACCATGTAATGGGGCCGTACTCGCAGGAATGTATGAGGTGTAGGTGTCTGTGCTGTAGAAAGAGCATGTCCAGTCTCGAGTATGTGTGTTGAACCGCTGAGAAGAAGGAGTAATCCTGGGAGGTGGGGTGTGTTATTCGCCAACAGTCAAAAAGGTGATGATTGTCTAGGATTTGAACGATTCTAGACTTGGAGGTCGCGTTGTATTTAGTGGATTTGGAGGTTGTGTCTAAGTCAGAATCTAGTGAGATGTTGAAGTCTCCCCCCAGTATAAGAATCCCTTCCGTGGTTTTGTCTACTGCATTCAGATATTTGCGTGTATGTTTGCATTGTTTGCTATTAGGAAGGTATAGATTGGCAAGTGTCACTACGGTGTTCCCTATCTTCCCTTTGACTATCAAAAGCCTACCTTCTGAGACTGATTGGTGTGATAGGTATGTGAAGGGTACGTGTTTTCCTATCAGAATGGCTATCCCTTTAGATTTGGAGCTTTCATAATTGCTAAAGTACCCTGTTGGGTAGTGTTTATTGCGAAGGATTGGGGCTGAGTTAGCTTTAAAGTGTGTTTCTTGTAGAAACGCTATGTCCGTTCTGAGAGTGTGAAGTTCCCGAAGAGCTAGGGATCTTTTGGTTGGTGAATTAAGCCCCCTCGTGTTTAGGGTCGTTATGCGTATGGTTGCCATGTGTGGTTATCCAAGTGATGTCACTGCTTCCGGGAGTATTAGATAATGTAAGTGTGGGCACAGTGGATACACTGAAAACAATATATAAGAGATATCGACTCAACTAGCAAGAGTATTAAGTGCAGATTCCAATGTAACAATGGAAAAAAAAAAACGTATTAATCCAACTATATACAAAGACTTTGAATAAACTCTGGAGCGAGCAATTGAGAGTGCGATTGTGTTGTGGGTGTGTAGGCCCTTTTAGCCGGTGGCTTTCCCCGAGTGTATTGGATGGTCTCGGGGATACAGATACGGCACCGCTGGGGCTTGTAATGCTGCTGCAGAGTGTCTCGCAGTCTGTGGTGGTGGGTAAGACTAAGTTGTTTTGAGTGGTTTAAGGAGAGGTGGTGGGCAATCCACCTGTCAACTTATGTGTGGGAATGGATTTCGGGTGTTAAGTCTTAGTAAGGAATTGGGACACGTGGGCTTTACTTGCCATGATCGGGTCTCCTGGCCCGTTTGTGTCATGTTGTGTGCGGCTTCGGTTATGGTCAGCACTCTCAAAAGCTTTCTCTTGGTAGTAACTTCTCAGGACCCCCGACCTCCCCCCCCCATCACCCCCCCCCCCGCCCCCTCCCCCTCCCGACATCCCCATATACATGTCAAAATACCGTACTGGAGAAGCATGGAAAAAAGAAGGGGGGAGAGCGGGCCGCCCGTGGCCCAGAGGGCCGGGAGAAAGGACAGGAGAGGGAGCAGAGGAGCACATTAGGTTTATCTAGTAGGTTGCATAACAACATAACCCGGAACCTTTTGGTATACAGCAAGTTCGTATGCTCCCTGGTCAGGTAAGTTTGTGGGTGATTGGAGCCCTTCAGGCGTGGGTGACAAGTTCTGTGGTGTCTATCTCAGCCTTGTGGTGAAAGTCACTGGGATCGTACCAATGTCTCTTCTCCGGCTTGGTACAAGGCATTGTTGGAGAGCTGCCACGTCTTAAGTCCAGGCTTCCCGTGGGTCAAGTGATGACGGTATTTTCCAAGAGTTGAGGCTTCATGTGAGGCTCGAGAGGTCTATTTGAGCAGGAGACGTGCTGTTCGGAGGAAAGGCCGGTAGAGCCATGCACTGTGTGAAACCAGTGTCTCAGTCCTTTTGTGAGTAGTCTTGAGCGGGCTCCTAAGAGTGTGATAACCTGTGAATAAAGATGCTTTTCAGGCAATTTATGTGGTTTTCAATTCTTTTCTATGTCGTGTTTCCGTCTCAGGTTTCAGAATCGGTGTGGTTCAACCTGTTGCCTTTGTGTGTTTCGGAGATGAGGTTGGTTGTCGTTGCGACGCCTTTTTGGCGGATTTTGCCATCTTGATCTCTGAGGACGTGGATAATTATTAGGAGCTTGAATCGGGCCGTACCAATCTGGTATCTGTACATCCGGGAGATTTAAGGTAGAGGTGAACGTGGCAATATCCTCTGAAGTGGTTACAGTAGCGGAGGTCCCGTTATGAGTGGCTGTTAAAGAAAGGGGGAAACCCCACCTGTACTTGATGTTCCTAGTGCGCAGGATATCTGTCAGGGGTTTAAGGGTTCGTCTTGCTTGCAGTGTCATCCAAGAAAGGTCCGGGTATATTTGTATTTGGGCCCCCATAAATAGTAGCGGTTGAGTCGTTTTTCTGAGTTCGCGGAGGATTTCTTCTTTCACCCCATAATAGTGTAGGCGACAAATTATGTCTCTTGGGGCGTCCGAGGCTGGACCCCGTGGTCTAAGTGCTCTATGAGCTCTGTCAAAGAGGATATGTTCCGCCGGATCTTTGTGCAGTAGGTAATTGAATAGTTCTTGGAGTGTTTTAGGGAGGTTTTCCCCCTTCTATTTCTGGCATGCCCTTCAGCCTTAAGTTGTTACGTCGCCCCCTATTGTCTAGGTCATCAATAGCTCTGTACATTAACGCCAATTGCGTGTTTTGTGCTTCCAATGCCTGTTGGACCTGTTTAACTTGTGTGAGTGTGTGATCTTGATTATCCTCCAATGATTCAATACGTTCCTCTACCCCTTTAACTTCCGCCGCCATGTTGTCTAATTTATTTTGAAAGGAGGATTCCATTTTCTGGATCAAGGCTGCTATATCTTGTTTAGTTGGTAAGTTGCTGAGTATGGCTCTCAGGTCAGCATCTATGTTGGTGGAAGCACTGTCTGAGATGGCTAAGCTTAATGGGGGTGATGATGAAGGGTGCTCGTATAGAGCTTCCGCCGCCATTTTGGGGCCTATCTCATCGGCTGCGTTTTGCGCCGGATTTTCTTTAAAAAATGTATTTAGGGCGCCCGTTTTTACAGCGGACTGTTTGTGGGTGGCTTGGGCAGGTGTGGTACCTTTTTTGGGGTGCCCCATGTTGCTCTGTGCGCCCGATGATCGTGGATTGCCCGCGGTCTCCTACAGAGCTCGGCTAGTGCACGTCCAGCTCGGCTCGCGGTCGGCTCCGCCCCACAATGTGTGTTTTATAGGTCACAAAGGTACAACATAATTGAAGCAGAGTAGCAAATATTTCCTCATGGTGGATCAATGGGAATGTGAATACAAGTCTAGCCACTGTGTATTTTATATGCCATTAAAATAAGCCATCACATTTCAGTTTTTGATGTTTTATTATAATGTATTTGTCCCAGTCGTTGACATACAGAACTGGGAAATGTAAATTAAGCTGGGTAACATACTTGGCCGTTTTGAATAATATGCTTTTACATTTTATTGCTTTTAGATTGACGTCAGTGGGGATTCATCCTATAATTTCTTTATTCCCAGATGATGCCTTGAGATGAGTCTACATTGACTTCAAAGTGAGTGTGTAGGCATCATGGGAAGCATAAGTTGATTTGCATGTTCCCATGCAGCTGTGACATCAGAGAGAAATTATATTCATCTAAATATATTACAAAATGAAACCATAATAAAATTAAAAACACAAAGAATATTTACTTGTATATGCAGAATTCAAAAATACTCTTATCTGTAATGTGACAGATGCTTTAATAAAAAATCCATTCCTTTTGTACTATGTCGTATACTGTGGGACTTTATATAGTCAGCAGCGAAGCTCTATTTCATTAGGATAATTTTGCATGCCTTGTTTGGATTATGTATTCTTTCTATTTATGAGAGCCTTCTCATTGGCCGAGGGACGCAGATACTCTCAGAGCTGATACCTGGTAAAAGGAAAGCACACAGATAAACCAGTGCTGCTTGATGATTGTTGAAAAATCGAATAAGTAAAAAAATAAAATAAAGACAACAATACATCATAATACAATGTGTAAAATCTAAATATCTTATTAAAAGATGACCAACTAAGAAAATGCAAATAAGGTTGTTGTTCACTGATGCTATGTTCTCATAGGTGTTCATAAGCAGAACATTTCATTAAGGTGTGCATCCAATCATTTGTTACTAATATAATTTAATTTATATTCATCAAGCAATCTAAACTTAATTTTTTTTTATTTTTATATTCAGTAAAGTAATGAGCAATTCCAGCGTATACTGATGTCAAAGTGTAGCAAGGTTCTGAAAGGAGGTCTAATCTATGCTGGAACGGGAAAGTCATAGTAGTGATGGTATATAATTAGTATTGCTAGTTCAGCCTAACTAAAATAGAAATCATCAAGACTTGTGCATGGCAAAACCCTTTAAAAAAAAAAAAAAATTAGTGTGGGACTTCCAACACTCATTCATTGATGGTTCACATTGTCTGAATATCGCCAATAAAAAAATATTCCGGAAAACGTTTTGGCTGAACCAAACAAAGGCTTGAAAATGGGCAATCATTATACTTAATATTCTGTATATATTCTGCAATACAACTATAGGCTCCTTTTCCCACCATTTGGTTCTGAGAGCAAGTGAGATCAAGTAACTAATAGAGGAAATAAGATGAGGGACTGTAAAAAATGAAAAATATAGATTTTATTTTACGGTTTTACCATTTTCCCCTCCTAACCCAACCCTAACCCTAACTCTACTCCTAACCTAGCCCTTACCCTAACCCTACTCCTCACCCTACACCTAACCCTAACCCTACTCCTAACCCTATCCCTACACTTACCCTTAGGGCCGTCTTTAATATTGATTGGACCCTGGGCATGCATTTGTTTGGGCCCCCTGGATCCTACCCTCCCTCCCCTCCCCACCCCCACACTTTCACTCTCTGGCATGCAATCACGCCCTCCACCCCAACACAGTGTTTTGAGCCTCCCCTCTAGCGCAAGAGCAGAGAAAAGATAGATCCTCATCTGTTGTACAATTCCCACGATGCTATGACTGGGGATCTACCATTTGGCCATTCTTGCAGGGCTGTATTTGTGAGCAGTGTTTGTGCATTTGAATGTGAGCATGTTGTTGTATACAGTATGTGTGTGCATGTAGGGTGTAGTATTGGTGTTTAAGTGTAGGGATGTGTTTCTATATACTTTTTGAGTTTGAATTCAGGGGTGTGTTTGTATGTAATGTTTACAGCGGTGTGTTTGCATGTTGTGTTTGATTGCCGTGATGTATGACACGCATTCACAAATATACATACACATTAGCACACTGATACATGCACACATCTGGACACATGCACACACTGACAAAGACTGGCGTATAAACACACAGACACATACATAAATACACTTGCACACACAGAGAAAAAAAACACTGGCACATCCACACACAGTGATACACACTTACACACACTGACACAGATATGTACACACACAAACACAGGTACACATGCAGGGGTGTATTTGTGTGCAGTGTTGGCGTAGGAATGCTGGAATGTATGCATTGTCACACAGATGCACACTTACACAAACACTGAGATACACACAGGAACACAGATACACATGCAGTGGTGTATTTGTGTGCATTGTTAATGTTGGAATGCAGGGGTGTATTTGTGTGCAATGTTAGATGGGATGTATTCATTGCCACACGCAGATACACATAAACACTGACACACCCACAGTGAGTTACACACACACACACACACACACACAGTCAGATACACACACACACACACAGTCAGATACACACACACAGTTAGATATACACACACAGTCAGACACACACACAGTCAGACACACACACAGTCAGACACACACACAGTCACACACAAAGTCAGATATACACACATACAGTCAGATACACATACAAACACAGTCAGATACACACACACAGTGAGATACACACACAAACACTGAGATACATACACACACACAGTGAGATACACACACACAAACACTGGTATACATACACACACACAGTGAGATACATACACACACAAACACTGATATACATACACACACACAGTCAGACATACACACACACATAGTCAGACACACAGTCAGACACACACACAGTCAGATATACACACATACAGTCAAATATACACACACACAGTCAGATACACACATACAGTCAGATACACACACATTCAGATATACACACATACAGTCAGATACACACACACAGTCAAATACACACAGTCAGATACACAGTCAGAAACACACACACACAGTCAGATACACACACACATACAGTCAGATACACACACACAGTCAGATACACACACACACAGTCAGATACACACACACACACACACACAGTCAGATATACACACACACACAGTCAGATACACACACACACATATCAACTTACATAGTTTAGCCACCCTCCTTACCTTTATAGAAGTGTGGCTTCCCTGGAGTCCAGTGGGAGCTGGATGACTGAGATTGATGGGAGTCTTCTTCTTCTTCTTGGTCTGTACCTTTTCTCTTGGTCACCTTCTCTCCATGTATGCCTGCTCCTCCCCAGCGGCACTCAGTTAATTGGGAGGAAGTGACCTCACCTCACTTCCTCCCAGCAGGCAGGAAGACAGAGGCCCGGTCTGGAGCTCTCTTATCAGCTGCAAAATTACTTTACTTTTCCTGTTGCAATGGGACTCTATTTGTCTCAGAGTGCACCCCCAATTTTGTTTGTAACATATATTTTCTATCCGTCAGTAATATTTCATCTTTTTGAGAACTGAGTAATTTATCAGGCTTACACCTTTCCTCGAATTTAGATACAATTTCAGCCAACCTTTCAACAAAATTGTAGTTTTTTAGACACAATACAAACTACTCTAGTAAACTGACTATAGGAAAGTGTTTGATGGTACTTAAAAGAGTAAAAGCTATTACAACCCAACGGAATATTTCTATTCGTAAGTTTAAATTAATAAATATCTGTAAATAGGCCTTCGGGGTATAAATCATCTTAAGGCATATAGTTTCAGTTTCACTGTATTTTATAGTAAATTGAATATCCCCGTTGTAGTTATTATCATGCAACAAATCCTGCAAGGCGTCTACTGGACCACACCATCAATGAATTATAAAAACATATATACATATTCACTAAATAAGCCGTGAGTGTAGATATACATCACTTCACAGTAGTTTTATGAGAATGCTGGCAGAGATAAAGCCACATTTTACCCCATTGCTGTGCCCCTCAACTGACTATTGTCAAGATTACGAGTTGATCCAGCACGTAGAACTGTATCACACCTAGGACTAACAGGTAATGTCTTACCGGGCCTTAGAATGGCCGGACTTAACGTACAAGAGAATAGTCAGAATACTTGCCGTAGTCAGGGATACCAGAATACAGGGAAGTCAAATGAAGCCAAATTCAGTAACCAGAAATAAATGCTCAGAAATACACTCTCGGACAACCACTAGGGAAACCACGACAGGGCAATGAGGAAAAGTAAGATTGCATTTAAATAAGCATTTAACAAATTTGATTGGCCAAAATCGGCCTTTGACCCCAGAACGTGTGCGCGTCTCCCGTCATCAACATGGGCAGACGTGAGTATATAATTTGGCGTGGATCCGCAGTGGCCGGTGTCCATCAACATGTTCCAGGAGTCAGTTATACAGACGCACGGCGGCTGGGCGCAAATACTGCAATGTGAGGAGGAACACGTTGTATTACCCCCCACCTGAAGACCGCTCACTGGGCGGGCAGGACCGGGCTTGAGAGGAAATTTGACGTGGAAAGAATTAATCTTGCAGCCGGCATGGATGTACATGCATACACATAAATAGACACACACACATATACAGAGACACACGTACAGACACACACATACACATACATACACACACACACATACATACACACACAGAGACACACAAACACGCATACATACAGACACACAGGCACACACATACAGAGAAACATACATACAGACACGCATTCACAAACACACACAAGAGATATATAGAGACACATACATACAGAGACATACATACAGACACACACACAAACAGAGGCACATATACAGACATACATGCAAAATGTTTGTCAACCTCCTGTTTCCTACCTTTTAGGTGCAGGGGGTGACTTTCCCTGGGGTCCAGTGGTGGCTTAGGCTGCTGGGAGTCAGAGTTCCCACTCTGACTCCCTCTCCTTCCTCCCGTGCAGCTCTCTCTGTAAGCTCGGAGGAGTGACCTCCCAGTGTCTGACATTATCACAGGGGGTCGCATGTTAAAGCGCCGCAGTGCAGGCCGGGGCCCGCTGGATATTCATTGCCATCGGGTGGCCCCTTCAATGCGGCCCGGCAGTTACAACACATGGCGGCAGGCACCTGGTCGCAGGGGTCCACAGGGCGGCGGGGCCCCCTGAGGTGACGGGCCCGGTCGCAGCTGCAACCATGGTAGTTCCGCCAGGGTTTACTAGTCTACTTTATATATATATATCATTTTGCACAATTCAACAATATTAAATCATTTGGAAAGCTTATCCAACAATATTAAATCGAGGACTATGTCCACAGTAACATCATGTAAATTGTTGCAGGTTTAAACAATTTTAGTTTTTTTTAACATCATGTTTGTTATTAAAGCATATATATATATATATATATATATATATATATATATATATATATATATATATATGCTTTAATAACAAACATGATTGCTTTACATGATGCAGGTTTAAACAATATATATATCGATTTAATATTGTTGGATAAGCTTTCCAAATGATTTAATATTGTTGAATTGTGCAAAATGATTTTCTTAACATATTAAGATCAAAAATATATAATATGTATAAAAAATATGTCATATTAAAATATAACAAAATTAAAATATTACTATAATGTTAACTCATTTTAAAAGTCGATCAAAAATAAATAATTTGGAAAGCATATCCAACCATATTAAAAAAAAGCCACAGCATGAAAAAGCCATCTAGTCTTCTAGAACATAATGTGAGGAATCTATCTAACTAGCTCACTGATCTTTGCTGTCACAGTTTATTCCTAATTTTACCTTCACAAATACAGCAATGCAAATATGTTTCTCCTTTATACCAATAAACGTATTTAAACACAGTAATAACCATGACCATAAATTGCATCATAAAAATGCTCCTCATTTTTCCACTTGAACAGGTTTAACTGATGTTTCTAAATCATATAGGAAGACCGTGTAAAAACAGTCACTGTGACAGAGTAACAGAGAACACATACAATGATTACCAGACATAGGACATTGGTAGAACATAGTACAGCACCTAGGTTAAATGGTCACTAACAATACCAACACCACTTCATCTCAATGAAGTGGTCTGGGTGCAGTGATCCTTTATGTTTAAACCTTCTAGCTGAAACATTGCTGTTTTGAAGAAAGGCAGGGCCAGATTAAGAGCCCAGTGGGCCTGGTGCTGACAATTATGTGCCAATAAAATAAAAGCCAGGTGGAATCCCTAAGAGTAGTGTGTGAAAAAAAAAAAGTAAAAAAAAAAAATATATATATATTTTTTAAATCAATGGGCCTATTCCATGGGCCTGGGCCTGGAACAGCAGCCCCATCAGCCCCTATGTTAATCCTGCCCTGAAGAAAGGGCAATGTTTACGTTGAAGGGTTAAATCCTACTCTAGTGACTGTCATACTGACAGTCACTAGAGGCGCTTCTGCACTAAGCAATGACTCCCAACTGTCCTGCTTTTGACACCCATTGTGGCATTGTGGGCGTCACTAGTGACGTGGCTTGCTTTATAAGTGATGTCCCCTCAAGACTCTGCTCACTCATCCGAACTTGTGGAGCTAAGAAGTTGGGAGGTATGTTGACTGAGTAACATTCAAGGAAGCACATAGGAGAGCATTGGAAGAGATGACACCCGGTAATGCTGCTAAAGTCAGAATATGTTGCCATCTTAAAATGGATGTGAACTGTGATTTCATTGCTAACCTTGTGATGCCAAGCTCGGTATCATATGCATTTGCATTAGCATACCTCCCAAAGGTTTTGTATCTAATTGGTCAGTCATGTTTTGCTGCCACATCTCTCTCATAGTGTTTTGTTCTTCTGTGGACATCTGAGAGAGATAATTAGTGGCTAATATTTCTGCGGAGGCAGTAATGCACATAGACAGGCTCCACCCATTCCTCTTTAATTCCTCCAAAAGTTAGAAGCTATGTATTCGTGGTCTCAGAGCAAACAGAAGCTAGGATTTTGCTGAGAAACAATGTATGATTATAGTTTGTGGAAAAACAACAACACAGAAAGTGTTGTAACCCCTTAAGGACAGAGCTTCAGAAGCTTGTCTTTCACTTAATGACAACGGCATTTTTTGCTGTTTGCGTTCAACTGCAATTTGCATTTTACTAATTTATTGCACCGACACATATTATATACCGTTTTTTAAAGGACAGAAAGGGCTTTAATTTGATGTAACACATATATATATAAATGCTTATTTATTATAAAAAAAATACAGAAATATGCAAAAAAATGAATTTTTGTGTGTTTTTTTTTTACAGTTTTTGCAATAATAATGTGTACATAATTAGTGCAGGTTAAGGAAAGTAATTAAAAATAAATTCATTTAGTTGTTCTGAATTACAGAATATATAATGTGTCTGGGATTTTAAGTTTTTTTTGGTAGTTACAGGTCACAAAGCACAAGGAGTAAAATAAACTTTTTATGTGGAGCGATTTTAGAATTTGGTATGTTTGTCTTGTAAGCCTAATAGCCATAAAAGAAAACAAAATTGCCACACAAAAGTATATATTTATATAAAGTAGACACCACAGGCTATTTACCTAAGGTTGTTTTGACACTTTCTACGTAGCCATTTTACCGCCAACCTCTGCTAAATATTGGAGTAAAATTGTGTTTTTTGGGGGTTTTCGCACACAAACTTATAACAAAGAACTTCTCATGTGTATTTTGTAAAGTTGGTGTGTGCTATTCCTGTACAAAGTTTTATTATGTGTTCAGTTACTTCTGCTGAGTACAGCGGTACCCCCATTGTATGTCTTTGGCACTATTTCGTGAAGCTACAGTGCCATATAGGAGACCTGTCCTTTTCAGTATTCACAGTAGAATTTTGAGAGACGGATTTAATGAGCCTATGCTTCCATTTGGGGTATTATAGTAGTTTGACTGTTCAAAAAAACCCCACAAAGGCCTACCATTTGTAAAAGTAGACACTCCAGGGTATCTCATAAGGTGCATATTGTGCCTTAACATGCCCCCATTTTTTTACCATTACATGCCAAAGTATGTGGTAAAAAATAATTTTGTGCATATTTTACATACGGATTGCCTTTTTGCTGGGCATTTTGTATATTTCATGTGTGCCACTAAGTTCAAACCCCCCAAATTATGCTCAGCTAAGTCTTCTGAGTAAAAGGACACCCCCATTGTATGTCTATGGCACTATTTCGTGAAGCTACAGTGCCATACAGGAGACCTGTCCTTTTCAGTATTCACAGTAGAATTTTGAGAGACGGATTTAATGAGCCTATGCTTCCATTTGGGGTATTATAACAGTTTGACTGTTCAAAAACACCCCACAAAGGCCTACCATTTGTAAAAGAAGACACTCCAGGGTATCTCATAAGGTGCATATTGTGCCTTAACATGCCCCCATTTTTTTACCATTACATGCCAAAGTATGTGGTAAAAAATAATTTTGTGCATATTTTACATACGGATTGCCTTTTTGCTGGGCATTTTGTATATTTCATGTGTGCCACTAAGTTCAAACCCCCCAAATTATGCTCAGCTAAGTCTTCTGAGTAAAAGGACACCCCCATTGTATGTCTATGGCACTATTTCGTGAAGCTACAGTGCCATATAGGAGACCTGTCCTTTTCAGTATTCACAGTAGAATTTTGAGAGACGGATTTAATGAGCCTATGCTTCCATTTGGGGTATTATAGTAGTTTGACTGTTCAAAAAAACCCCACAAAGGCCTACCATTTGTAAAAGTAGACACTCCAGGGTATCTCATAAGGTGCATATTGTGCCTTAACATGCCCCCATTTTTTTACCATTACATGCCAAAGTATGTGGTAAAAAATAATTTTGTGCATATTTTACATACGGATTGCCTTTTTGCTGGGCATTTTGTATATTTCATGTGTGCCACTAAGTTCAAACCCCCCAAATTATGCTCAGCTAAGTCTTCTGAGTAAAAGGACACCCCCATTGTATGTCTATGGCACTATTTCGTGAAGCTACAGTGCCATACAGGAGACCTGTCCTTTTCAGTATTCACAGTAGAATTTTGAGAGACGGATTTAATGAGCCTATGCTTCCATTTGGGGTATTATAACAGTTTGACTGTTCAAAAACACCCCACAAAGGCCTACCATTTGTAAAAGAAGACACTCCAGGGTATCTCATAAGGTGCATATTGTGCCTTAACATGCCCCCATTTTTTTACCATTACATGCCAAAGTATGTGGTAAAAAATAATTTTGTGCATTTTTTACATACGGATTGCATTTTTGCTGGGCATTTTGTATATTTCATGTGTGCCACTAAGTTCAAACCCCCCAAATTATGCTCAGCTAAGTCTTCTGAGAAAAAGGACACCCCCATTGTATGTCTATGGCACTATTTTGTGAAGCTACAGTGCCATATAGGAGACCAAGCCATATCAGTTTTGACCGAACTTTGAATTTTGACGCCGGGCCTATGTGCAATTTCCAAGCATCTTTGCAGGTTTTAAATTCAAACTACCCCACAAAGGCCTACCATTTATTAAAGTAGACACCCCAGGGTATTTCAAAAGGCATATTTTGAACCTTAGCGTGGGATCATTTTTCCGCTAGCGTGTACCAGGTGTAGTGGTTATAAGCGTTTTTTTTCTGCCTTTTTGACACACAAAGTGAGTTTGCACAGTATATTTTGCAAACCATATGTGTACTACCACTGTATAATACTTCATAGTTTGCTCAGCTATGTCTGCTGAGTACAAAAATACCCCCGTATGTACCTTTGCCAGGTATATGTGGACATCGGAGGGGCACATTTGGGACACAGCCATTCCATTTTTTTCAAATTTTGAATTTTTACGCTGTGCCCATGTCCCATTTTAGAGTATTTTACCAGGCTATATAATCCAAATACCCCATAAAGCCATACCATTTCTTAAAGAAGACATCCCAGGGTATTTCAAAAGGCATATTTTGAACCTTAGCGTGGGATCATTTTTCCGCTAGCTTGTACCAGGTGTAGTGGTAATGAGCGTTATTAAATGTATTTTTTTACTTTTTAAAACTTTTTTTACTTTTTAAAACTATTTTTTCAACTTTTGTTTTGATTATTCATTTTTTTAAAGTTTCCTAAACTTTCGTAAAACTTTTTTTTACAGATTTAACATTTTTCTAAGCTTTTTTTTTTACGTTAACCCCTAACTAGCAGTAAGCAGCACTAACAGTAAATTCCCCATTTTCCCATAACTCCCACCCACCCCAGCTAGCAAAATATTTAATTATACAATATTTAAATTAGTTAATTAAATAAATTTAACCCCTGAGGGTTAAAAAATAAATAAAAGTTAATCGTCAGGGGTTAAAAAAAAAAAATTAGAACAGTATAATACTGTGATCTGTATTTTGATCACTGTAGGCAGTGATCGACTGGCAGGGAAGGGGTTAATTTTTATTTGGACTGGGTAAAGGGTTTATTTTTTTTATTTTTTACTTAAATGTTATTAAAACTTTTTTTTTAACTTAATTTTTTAACTTTTTAAAGCTTATTTTTAAACTTTTTTTAACGTTAACCCCTAGTTAGCGTAATACTAAATCCCCCAATTCCCCACTAACTTCCACCCTCCCCAGCTTGCTAAATTTATAATTTTAAAATATTTAAATTAATTAATAAAATAAATTGAACCCCTGAGGGTTAAAAAAAAAAAAGAATTAACCCTCAGGGGTTAAAAAAAAATCAGATCTTAGTAAAATTTAATCCCTGCCAATTGATCACTGTAGTCAGTGATCAATTGGCAGGGAAGGGGTTAATTTTTTATTAAAATGGGTAAAGGGGGGTTAAAGGGGGGTGGGATTTTAATTTTACTATTTTTTTTTCCACCAGGGGGCAGGATCACTGAAGATCCGTCTCCCTGCACTTCACACAGAACCAGGAAGTGCAGGGAGGCGGAGGTGAGTATAGAGAGCACATGTGCCCGCTCAGACATGCTGTCAGAGCGGGCACATGTACTCTGACAGCCCGATCCGGTGCTCCCGGTCTGCCTCTAATGCAGAGGCAGACCGGAGCACCATTAACCCCACGATCGCCGCGATTGCGGCGATCTGGGGTTAATTTTAACGGGTGACGGACGAGGTCCGTCACTCGTCATTAACGCATTCCCCTGAGTGACATCACTCGTCGTTAAGGGGTTAAAGGAACACTTTGGGGTCAGGAACACAAACATGCTTGCCCTCCCCCCCCCCATGGGAAAGCAGTGGATTGGCTGAAATTGACAAGGAAGCGGGATGGGGCGGGGCCAAACACAGTTCTAGCCAATCAGCACATCCTCATAGAGATGCATTGAATCAATGCATCTCTATGAGGAAAATTCAGCATCCCCATGCAGAGCGTGGAGACGCTGAACGGCAGTGCTGCCTACTGTGCATCACTGCCCCAGGAAGCACCTCCAGTGGCCATCTGAGGAGTGGCCACTTGGAGGTGTCAATAGGGGACAATGGGTTTTCCTTAAAATACCGGAAGGCAATGATTATACTCACCATCACAACTACATTAAGCTGTAGTTGTTCTGGTGACTTTAGTGTCCCTTTAATCTGTGTGTCTATATCTATGTGGTTGTATATGTCGGTGTGGTAGCCTGATATTTGCATTTGATCATATGCATGGATAAGTGTATGTGGATGTAGGTATTTGTTACTGTATCTATGTTTGTGTAAGTGTGTGTACCTGTGTTTGTGCAAATGTATGTGTTCTTATTTCCTAAGATAAAATCTGACTCAACATTCAGAAGTGCTCTCCAGTATTTGGGTAATGGATTTGCCCCTAATTTTTTAAGGAGCCCTATAGTGTTAGGAATACAAAGCTACACCCCAGACCCCACACTAGGTCTATTAAAGGGTTAAATTTGCCTTTAAACACACACCTTATTTAAACACTTATTTTATCTGCTCCCTTTCGATGTCATAGCTCACACATTAGGCCATCCCCATAGCAAAGCATTGAATCAGTACTTTCCTATAGATAGTCCAGTGTTGTTAAATTATGTGACACAGCAGGAAGCTCCTTTAGCCACTGGAGACAGTCCTAACCCTGCAATAAAAACATTTACGTTTCTCTGATACCGTAATGTTTTACATTGCAGGATTAAGAGGATAGTGACACTACATCCAGACTACTTCAATGTGATAAAGTGAGGTGAGTGCCTATAGTGCCCCTTAATCTCACCATTGGTTTGCAGGAAGGGTACATTACAGGCCAAAAATATATTAATTGTGATATACCTTTAGGGATCTATTGCATTGCCAAAGCAGTGTCAAGTTTGCGAATGGCAAATCAAGCACTGTTTTGATTGATTACATTTTGGGATACTAGGGCAACTCCCTTTATATGTAATTAGTTAATAACAACAAAACCCAAGATTAGCATGTTCTAATAATCACACCTATCTTAAATCCTTTACAAAAGGTTTGCATAAAATTAAATAAATATATTCATAAAGGTGACGTATCAACACAGTCACATTTTCCTCCTAGATTGTTCTTTTATTTATTCTCACCAAGTTTTAATTAAGGCTCCATGTTGCATCATATGCAATTATTCCTGTAAGTTTTATTCATTTTGTTTTCTAAATGGTTTTCTAAAACACCTTTTTTGTTGATATGGCTTTATTTTTGGGATGGCAAATTAAATAGTGATGATTAACTCCTAAAACAGAAATCCACCTTGTTGTTCTACATTAAAATACAGCTTCGGTAACCATTTGATAAGGTATTCTGATTTTCAGCCTGTATCACATGACAATTATCAAAATGATTAAAATCAAAATGTGACAACCTTTTTTTCTGGAGGTAAATCAGAATAGATAATACTAATGACCTATAAAAAATGTTTTAAATGGTGGCTATGTGGATATTTTGATTACATCACAGATTGAAGGTTACAGATAGTCATTAGTGATGTTAATAATTGACAATATTGTAATTAACCTATTATGTCTTAAAGCTCATTAGCAGGTGTTATCATGTTAGTAAATATTAGATACGAAAGTGTAAATTCCTGATTAATTCGCCAAATGTAGGATAACTGTGCTTTGGTGATGCTTACACCACACTTCTTAATATGAGGCAAGCAAAGGCTAAATACAGAAATAAAACATACAAATTATTGGGAGAGAAAAATAAAATGGTTGTTTATTCTTGCAATACATGTTTCAGATAGAGAACAGAGACAGGAAGGCCATGGCCTAATTATATGCTCTGATGCACGTTGTGTGTTTTGTTTTTTAAACATCAGGGGGTACACTTCTGATTACATGGTTACTAATAAACTTTTTCATGGATGCCATTGCATTCTGTTTACTCTATTTACCATAATAAATCACAAGGACTTGATTTTAAATTCTCTACACATATATACAATATACATTGCAACATTCCAAGTGCCCTTTAAAAAGGGGAAAAGTCACCAGTCTATGGCCTCACATTTTTATAGCAAATATCCAGGCCCAGGCAAGTTCTTAGATGAATGTTTGAATTGCTTAATGTGAAATAGTACACTTAACCCATAGCTCTCTAATTAAAATACATTTTCTGAAGAAATTTCAATGCACTGATTATTAGTTGCAGTTCACTTTTCTCTAACTTTATTAACCATTTGGATGCACCAATCACCCATTTCAGATACTATTTGCCCTCTGTCCCCAGACTAATGCTGGTTAACCCCTGGTGCTCCATATATTGTGAAGTGCCCCCCCCGAGGAAGGGGGACAGGGGCTGAGGGGGACAGGAGCTTAGGAGGGGGGTGACAGGGGCTGAGGAAGGGGGACAGGGGCTGAAGAGGGAAACGGGGACTGAGGAGGGAGACAGGGCCTGAATAAGGGGACAGGGACTGAGGAGGAGGACAGGGCCTGAGTAAGGGGATAAAAAAAACAAACAAAAAATAAATGCATTCCCCCCCCCTCCCTGAGGCTTACCTTGGGCCAGGGAGGGGTGGGACAAGATCTGGAGCCTGCAGTCAATGGAGTCTGCCAGCCTCTCCTGATGATGTCAGGAGAAGGGGGTGCGTGACCTTCACTGCTCTTCTCCCAGGACCGCTGGGGAGTCTGGGAGAAGAGCAGAGGAAGTCACACCCCCTCCTCCTGACATCATCAGGAGAGGCTGGCAGGCTCCACTGACTGCAGGCTGCAGGCTCCAGATCTTGTCCCACCCCTCCCTGGCCCAAGGTAAGCCTCAGGGAGGGGGGGGGGGGATGCATTTAGTTGTTTTTTTTTTTTTATCCCCTTACTCAGGCCCTGTCCTCCTCCTCAGTCCCTGTCCCATTATTCAGGCCCTGTCTCCCTCCTCAGTCCCTGTTTCCCTCTTCAGGCCTTGTCTCCTTCCTCAGCCCTTGCCCCCTCCTAAGCTCCTGTCCCCTTCAGCCCCTGTCCCCCTTCCTCAGCCCCTGTCCCTTTCCTCGGCCCCTGTCACCCCACTCCTAAGCTCCTGTCCCCCTTCCTCAGCCCCTGTCCCCCTTCCTCAGCCCCTGCCCCCCTTCCTAAGCTCCTGTCCCCCCTCCTTAGCTCCTGTCCCCCTTCCTCAGCCCCTGTCCCCCTTCCTCAGCTCCTGTCCCTCTTCCTCTGCCCCTGTCAGCTCACTCAGTCCCTGTCCCCTTACTCAGCCCCTGTCCCCTTACTCAGCCCCTGTCCCCCTACTCAGCCCCTGTCCCCCTACTCAGCACCATGCCCTTACTCAGCCCCTGCATACGAGCGTATAATTAGTAGATGCCAACAATGATGTATCCATTCTCCATCTACACAGACTGGGGATATATTTAAGGTTATGATGATAACCTTAAATATATCCACACTGCTAAAAGACTACAACAGAAGAAAGGCTATGTTCTTCTCCTGTTTCTAATTCCAAGTGACATGTTGCCCAGGCTCTAAAAATAGGAAGGCAGGCCCCTTATAATGTATGCATGAAGTGCAAACTATGGATCAATCACCAATAGATATTGTCTACCTAGTTGCTTACTTGTCTTCCAACCCTCTTAAATAGATATCCTGTTTAAGATGACATCCACTCCTTCAGCCGCCACACCAACATCACAAGAGAAGCGAGGAGGCTATCCCCAAAGTCAGCCTTCATCACCCCGTTTGGCTTGCACCAGTTTAGGGTCATGCCATTCGGAATGAAGAACGCCCCACCCACCTTCCAGTGCAAGATGGATAGACTCCTCGATTTCGCCTTTGCGTACCTGGATGACATTGCGATCTACAGTGAGTCCTGGGAGGAACACTTGGTCCATGTAGGGGCAGTGCTGGATAAGATTCGGGGCGCGGGCCTGACTCTGAAACCAGACAAGTGACATCTTGGCATGGAAGAGGTCTAATAATTGGGGCACCGGGTGGAATGTGGAAAGCAGCGGTCAGGGCCTGCTAAGATTGAGAACAACTAACTGGCCCACACCTCGTACCTCGTACCAAGGCCTTTTTAGGGACAGCCGGGTACCCGACTATAGTACTATTGCCAAGCCCCTGACTGACCTGACAAAGACAAGTTTACCTAGGCGGGTCCTGTGGTCTCCAGCATGTGAAGCCGCGTTGAAGTCTCTGAAACAAGCGTTGATTAATGCTCCTGTTTTGGCCACCCCAGTCCCTAACAGACGTTTTATTGTGCACGCAGACGCTTCCATGTTTGGAACCACAAACAGAAATGGGATACGGCTGTACAGTCTATAGAGAGAACATATAAAGAAAAAAACAATAGTGTAATACAGTATATACAGTGAATAGTGCGCTTTAAATGGATGCACTCACGAGATGGTAGAAATAGAAGAGCATTCAAAGGTGCCTCCCCAGGAAATATGGGGGGATACTGGTTTCCCTTGTTAGTGTCAAGCAGCCAATGGAACACAGGACTCCAGATGAGTAGTAGCTTCCATGTTTGGACTGGAGGCAGAGTTAAGTCAAGTCAGGGAAGATGGAGGAGAGCACCCGGTCGCGTATCTCAGCTGAAAATTGTTACCCTGGGAGGTGAGCTGCGCGGCCGTGGAGTAAGAATGCTTGGCGTTGGTGTGAGCATTGAAGAAGCTGACCCCCTACCTGTACGGACAAGAATTTACGTTGATTACTAACCACAACCCATTGGTGTGGCTTAACTGGGTCGCGGGAAACAGCGGTCGATTGCTGCAGTGGTGTTTGGCACTACATCCAGGGCCGGATTAACATAGGGACTGATGGAGCTGCAGCTCCAGGCCCAGGCCCATGGAATAGTCCCATTGATTTAAAAAATATATATATATTTTTTTTTTACACAGTACTCTTAGGGTTGCCAGGTATTTCTCGTGTATTTCTTATGGTTGCCAGGTATTTCCTAGCCGGTCCGGTATTGCAGTAATACCGGCAATACAAATGTCTGTCTCAGTATAAACAGAGATTATTCTGCAATACCAGTGCCAGCACAGAGAGTCCATACAGCAGCTCCGAGCCTTCGAGACATGGGGACGGTGAGAGACTTGGGGACGCTGAGACTTTGGGACACTGGGAGACATAGGGGAACATAGGGACCTTGAGACATTAGGGACACAGTGGCCCCTAGTCTCTCGGTGTCCCCATGTCTCCCAGCCAGTGTCCCTAGTGTCTCAGTGTCCCTGGTATCTCCCAGTGACCTTGGTATCTCCCAGTGTCCGTGGTATCTCTCTGTGTCCCCTAGTCTCTGTGTGTCCCCATGTATGTGTGTCCCCATGCATCTCAGTGTCCCCATGTGTCCTGGGAGGCATGGGGACACAGACTCTAAGGGACACTGGCAGACATGGGGATACAAACACTAGGGGACACTGAGCGACATGGGAACACTGAGACACTAGGGGACACTGAGAGACATGGAGACACAGGGAGACATGGGGACACTGAGCAACTTTAAGACTTGGGAGATTTGGGGCACTCCCAGTGTCCCCATGTCTCCCAGCGAGTGTCCCTAGTATCTCAGTATCCCCATGTCTCCCAGTGTCCCTGGTGTCTCTCAGTGTCCGTAGTATGCCTGTGTCCCTAGTGTCTCAGTGTTTCCTAGTCTCCCAGTGTCTCAATGTCTCCCAGTGTCCCTGTGTCTCCTAGTGTCTCAGTGTTCCCTAGTATAAAAGAAAAAATCTCAGGCACTCACTGTGATAGATTTAAGCAGGTTTATTGGACACTGCAACGTTTCAAACTGTACCCAGGTCTTTATCAAGTCTCCAGTGTCTCAGTGTCCCTAGTGTCTCTCAGTGTCCTTAGTGTCTCAGTGTGCCCAAGTCTCTCAGAATCCCCTAGTCTCCCAGTGTCCGCAAGTCTCACACTGCCCCAAGTGTCTCAGTGTCCCCTAGTATAAAAGAAAAAAATCTCAGGCACTCACTGTGATAGATTTAAGCAGGTTTATTGGACACCGCAATGTTTTGACCTGTACCCAGGTCTTTATAAAGTCTCCAGTGTCCCCTATATATCACAATGTCCCCCATGTATCACAGTTTATCAGTGCCCCATGTGTCCCCTCATGTCTCAAAGTCTCCCAGTGTCCCCATGTCTCCCAGTGTTCTCTAGTATCTCAGACATACCCCCTTTTTGTGTATGTTCGCCCCTTTCGGCTGAATGGCTATTTGATTTGTGTCAGTGGCCCACCCTTTTACCCCATCCATAAACTTCCTGCTTTGCTGGACACTTCTGTTAGGGGGTATGGGTTTACTTGAATGATGAAAGCCTGAGATTAGCATAGGGTATGTGTTTTCTCATAGCTGCATCCTATGAGTTTCCCTCCAGCACCATCTCCATCAGATACATGACGCTTAGGAGGTAGGACTGTTTTAGTGTTTTTGGTCAATAAGATTTTGTAATTAGGCCCATCATAATTGTCAGTACCAGGCCCACTGGGATCTTAATCTGGCCCTGACTACAGCCCTTCAACTTTACCACCCACTACTGGCCCAGTAAGAAAAATGGCAATGCCGACGGGTTGTCCAGACAAATGGAACTTGCCAACTAAAGCTACATCAGGACAGCCCCAGGATGACCCGAAAAAGGTCAAGCTGGGTCTGCCGGAGTGTCCCATAATGTGACAGGTCACCCTGTCACTGGATTATTCAAACTATTTGTATTCTCCGGTTCATTTGGTAGACTGTGTTCTCATAAACGTTTACTCTTGTTTTATTTGTATACTGAACTGAACCACAAACTACCAGACCACCATATTCTGCTTGTTAACCATCATCACCCCTGTCAACACCTCATTATCACTGGTAACCGCAGTGTTCTAAACGGTCAGCTGGGTGGTCGCCGTTTGTATGCACGAACACATGGTGGTGGCCATCTTGAGCCGTGAACGCAGGCAGCGGTGTTTGGTCGTCAAGTGCATGGAACTCAAATCGGATACTCGACCTCCCGAACACCGCTGAACTTCCATTCCCGCCTGCGTTCATATCTATTCATCTAAAAGGAACACTGCTCGGTGGGAGAATACTCCCGAATTACTTATCTTCGGGATTTTGGACGTTTCGTACTCCCGAATTAACCGACTGCTACCAACAATTTCATGGAATTTTCTGGGCAGGAGTCTCATGAGCGGTCGGGCAAAACTTTACCCCAGTGGCGTTTCAGCTGTATTAGTGGGATTTGAGCGCTTTTCAGGTATGTTGGGCGCTTGGATCCAGGCTATCCAAAGATGTAAGACTTGAGGGGGTTTTAACTCCACTTAACCTGAGAAACACACTACTGCAGTATTCACTTAATATCCATTAACATATCTGATGTAGTGCACTGATTAGCTGTTAGTTACAGCAAGATTTTTCGTACAGCAACATACTCTCCAACAGCTTTAGTCACTAAGAGCCTCAGAACTTCCCTGTGGAATTAGGATGAAGCCAACTCTAGAATATAGCATATGACAATCTTTGGAAAGCACTGGATGGATTCTTGGAACATCCAAAAGCTTCCCAAAGGAAATAGAAAATATATTTCTCACAATGAAGTCTATATTTATAGTCTCTGTGCCGATACTGTAGTAATGGATGTGCTTATTCATAAAATATTAAATTAAAATTGATTTTTGTGTGTGTCAGTGTATGGGTTTATGGAGCTTTTTAAAGAGCAGATGACTTTATAACTATATTGCAAAAGCCGTCATGATCAGGTTTGTGCACTGCAATACATTTCTAAAGAAAGCAGATATCTACTTAGTGTATACAGACTGGTAGATTAATTTTAACTTACAAAAAAGAGCTGCGTGATAAAATTGCAATAGGTTCTTACCAATAAACTGAACAGTCAGGATTTGGTTTACCAAACATTCAAACTAGACTGAAGCCAGGTATTGAATTTTGCCACTTTAGAGGTGTCTCCAAGTACCATGACTCTTCAGTAATATAAAGTGGTTTTGGTGCCAAGAGTCTATATGTGTAGCTTTTCACTTTGAAATACTGCACATACAGAGATTATTCCACCTTCGTTATTAACCATTCCATAGTTTCAGGCTCGCTAATGTCAATTCTGTGTAAAACTGGCGTCTGACAACACCCCATTCCAGTGCCGCCCCTGTTCTTTCCTCAGTCCAACCTCCTGCCCTCTCTTCATCTAAGGCAGGGGTAGGCAACCTTCGGCTCTACAGATGTTTTGGACTACATCTCCCATAATGCTTTTACAGCCATATTGCTGGCAAAGCATCAAGGGAGATGTAGTCCACAACATCTGTAGAGCCGAAGGTTGCCTACCCCTGATCTAAGGGGTGTCCCGTCAGGCAAGGAGGATCGAGCTACAGGAAAAACTAGTACTGGGTGATGGAATGGAGGTGAGGTTTTTTTTGTTGTGCATAGAAGGTTACAGACAGGTCTGAGGTACCCTAACAGCATTCCTCTGGCATTCAGCACATATTGCAAGAGGGGTATTGGAAGAGACATGCACACATTTTTAAAGTATAAGCATATAAACATGAGGGAATCACGCTAAGTTTATAGGAGCCTCGTTAGGAGCATGAGAGTGGATGCATGTGGGTTTGACAAATGCACTAGACAGACTTGATTGTGGCTCCTTGTGGTTAATGGACTGTGTCCGAGTCGGTGCTCTGTTGACCCTGGTTGTGGGCTACTATGCAGGCCCCATGTATCAATACGGTATACAGTCATCCGACACCCCTACGAGGTTCGCTGCTCGTTTTAGGGCTTAGTCTATTCGGGGGAGCAGCACAGCATCATGGAAGCAAGGTTCCCGCCCCGGTGCGTCGTGAAAGCTGGTACCCTCTTGACCCCATTACAGTCCAGAGTCTTCCCTGTTGGGATGGTGCGATGGGTCTGGTTGTTCGTCACTGATTGTCGTCACTTATGTCTTGTAGCCCTCAGGTTGATGGAGGTGAGTTTTATCATTTATTTATATATGTTTAATAGAGGGAGGGCAGACCTCCTCAGAAAGGTTTATTTGAATCAAAACCAATGTTTTATGAAACCGTTTTTAAGTGGGAGTAACCTTTTAATACATAAATAGAAGGATAATTAAAGAGATTCTCTAAACACCACAAGCCATTGTAAAGATTATGAAGGCTGTGAGGAAGTTCACTTATTCATTTTCCATCCCAATATTTGCAATGAAAGGTATGTTTTGTATGGGGCTACTTAATATCAATTCTTGACAGACATACAGAGCTTCTACCCTTGCAGGCAGCACCTGCAAGGGAAAGTGTACTTCTTCCCTCTCTCTTTCATTGAATGCCTCTCTGTCTCCCTATCTATCCCCTACATGTTTGGCTATTGATAAAAAAAATATTCCTGTTCACCTCCACACCCTTACTTGCTCTGAGCCAGTGAAATGGTTCAAGCATTTGATTGGGCAGCGCAAGAGAGCTGTGACATCAGAAGAGGCATTTGTAACCATTAAGTGAGGGGAGGGCGAGGGGGAAGGATCAAGAATGCCCAATTACTGAGTAAAATAAATGTTTACTAAAAAGGATTGGAGAACCCTTTAAGTGTTTAATCATTAAAAAAAAAAAAAAATATATATATATATATATATATTTTGAACCAGCCCTTTTGTTGCTTTTTATTGAAGGGATAGGGTATAATTCCTGAAGATCTAACACTGGCTACATTGCTGTGTGGTCCTGTGAGTGTTGTAACATCATCCTTGGTAGTCTGATTGGGTTCTGCACCTTCAGTGGGTGCAGACCATGGTAAATGCTCCTTCCGATCACTCATTAAATGAATCAGAGCATTACTATGGTAACCAGATGGGAGCAATTTGACTCATATACTGTGCTCCAGGCCTATGAGGGAGTGCTTAAAGACTCTCTGGTGGTGAGTGTGTAGACCACCTGACTGACGAATCTGATGGGCGATTGTAAACTGCTGATAAATATAAATGTACCTTGGACCAAAAAAATAAAAATAATGGACACCACTGCTTTAGGCCATATATAAGAGTTTCTAAACTATATAGCAGATGGATTAATGAAAATCTAATGTTATGCATACATTGGAGAAAGAGCCCTGGACATTGACGGGGCTATTTGCTGAACTCTGAATTTTCACAAAATATACATGAAAGGAAAAATGGAGGCAAAGCCGTTTAGTGGCTATTTTTGCTAAAATGTTGTACATTTTCACAGTTTAGTCAATAAAAACCTGCATATGAGCAGCTCTATTTGCACATATAAAGAAATTCTCGTCCATGCCTGTCTTCATTTGGGGATAGAGTACCTCATTTAAATTTTATAATCTCAACTGGTCCAGTATTTGTGTGTTTATGTTATCACAATGTACTTTATTGCTTACATTAGTTATATTCATAAAGCAAAACTGCTGATTTAAAAAAATCACTCTGAGCTCACTTCACTGCACCTATTTACAAGATAAAAAAAAAAAAAACAATAACAAAGCTTAGGAAAGCATTGCCTGTTCTGCACACTACTAAAAACTCCTTATCCACAAATTATCTCCCCCTAGTGTTGGAATCTAACATTGCATGTAATGCGTTCCAAGCCTCACTCTCGATCCCCAGCGAATACAGCGTTTTCCCAGCAGAGAGCCGTGATTGGTTGACAGCTGCACATGTCTGTGGGATTTTTTTGCCTTTGCAGGAACTGGGTGACCGGTCAAGGTAAGCAGGTAGAATTTGAACTAGCACCAAGTGCACTAACAACCAGCCCAGCCCAGAGCATACAGTGCATTAAAAGTACAGTATAGAGACCATGCTTGGCAGCCATGACCTGTGTAACATATAAGTTGTTGGTGTAGTTTTACACAGCTGTTGACCTTTGTATTGTGACTTTGAACATGCAGAGTAAAGGCCATTATTAGTATAATCTGTCCTCTTGTGTGTTACAGATCCCCCAGCCCATCTTCATTACTGATTTCCTTCCATGCTTGTTGCTGAATATTCCTGATTAAGAAGTAATTGGTGCTCCATTATGTTGCAAAATACAGGGTAAGTAAGCTGTACTGCACACATTGTACCAGGTGTCTGGGTGTATGAGGATGCTGCACCTTGTGATTTAACATCTATTTTCTTCACAAGGGTCACCTCTACAGTAATACAGATTCTCTGTACACCTGTAGTTTGGAAGAGACTGTAAAGCACGGAAACTAACATTCAATTGGTGCAATATGGTTGTTTTGTTTTTAATCTTGGTTTTCTTTTAATCACAGTTATAAAAACAAAAACATGTTACTTTATTTTGTAAAGTATGTATTTCTTTAATAGCTTATTACCATGTATGTCCACAAAGAAAGGGTTTATTTGCCAAACAGGGAACTGAAATCTGTATTCCAAATTGTTTTCCAAATCCGTGAATTTAACCTCCAATGTTAAAAGGGATGTGGCATTTTTTAAGATGAATCTACATGTCCAAGGGACTAAAGTGGTAGCACACTGTACATGTGCTGACACAAAACAATTTCAATTAAAAAGATTTGTCTCTTGCTAAGAGCCCTGAACATTGGCATGGCTTTTTCCTGAATTCTCACTTTTCACAAATCTGAAAAAAAAATTTTAGGCAAAAATAGGTAATTTGGAAAATAAATCACTAACTCTGCTATAGTCACAACATGGCTACTTTTGCCTCAGTGTTGGCATTTGTATTTATTTTGCAAACATTCCTGTGGAGTCTTGCAAATTACCTTAAGTGTTATATACTCTGCCGACCCATAGTCTTCCCCCTTTTTATGGTGTGTGAAGTGCGTGGGAGAGTACGGAATGTGGTAAGTACTGGCTGTATATCATGTGTGCGGTTTATGCTGGTGTTCTATCAAAAAGCCTTAACCCCATCTCACCAGAAGTGACGGGGGTAGGACATTTTCACAGGGTTGAGTTTACCTGTGTGGGACGCCTGTGCCCAACCAGTAGGGAGTAGGGGGTAGGGTATTTTTTTTACAGCATGCATGCGCTGTAGCGCCATCAAAATACTCTACCCTTCTGTGCAAAACCGCTTGGGCATGTCTACGCGCACCGTAAAAATAACCTACTCTGCACACGCATGCACAATGGGTATGTTACTGCACCAGAGAGCATGCTGATTCACAGAGTGAATCACCTACCTCCATCCAGGTGGGGCGCACACAGGTAATCGAACCTACAGCTGTTTCGGCTCTCTTCCGGTGTGGCCTCGTCACTGGAAGTCCTTGGGGCAGGGAATTTTCATGTAGTACAGTTTTATGATAGAACATCGGTACCGGCTGCATGTGATGTGTGTTGGCGGGTTCTAATGTTTTATCCGCTGGTACCCCTATTGACCACTATAAAGCATAGAATTAAGCAGGGCTGACGGTATAGATATCTTTAACAAAAATGTTATATAGTTGCTAAGAGTTTCTCTATTTAAAATATATAAATAATTGAGACTACAATAAAAACTAGGGAATTGGAAGCAATAACTTTGTCTTTAAATAAAAAAATAAAAATGTTATAATAAATTATTAGATATAATAAATCCATTATTATATTCTAAAGCAGAGTATATAGAATTAAATGAATTCATGCTTGCAATATAAAGTATAAGTATAATGTACCCTTCCTGATTGTACAAGTAATGTCTTCTTCCAGCATTGGTCAAGCAGGCATATATAATTTAGCATTTCTAGTTACTACAGATAATTTATAGGTTAATTATACATTTTAGGGTTAAAAGCTGCTCATATGCAAAAATTAAATGAAAACATCCTTATCAGTCATGACCTAGACATCTTAATCATTATTTGGACCAAAACTTAAGGTTGACATAGGCAAGGCCTTGACTTGTCACATTAATCTAGGACAAAATGGCATCTTAAAGTCTAAACCTCTTACTCACTGGATCTGGGTAAGAGGTCATTTATTAAAGAAATACAATTTAGCAGTGTAAAGTCTATTATACCTGCAATTATCCATCACAAAGTGATTATGTGGCTATGATACACAAACACACTGCCACACACCAACCCATACAATAACACATTCTACACCTTCTCTCACACACATTACAGATTACCAGCAGCATGTTGGCCGCCGGGATATGACGTCATGCTGAATCCTGGCGGCCACGAGTCCTGAGTATTGTAAAGAGCAGGTGATGCTTGCCCGGGTAAAAGAATGCAAAAAGTTTTCCTGCCAGGTCTTCGAGCGATATAAAATTCCACATTCCTGATGTTAATGAGATGGTTGTGCTTGAATCTTTGAAGTGTCTTCTAATGTCTGGTTGCAAGCTGCTGGGTGAAGTCTGTAGAATATTTTTATGTCCTGTCATCCTTGCCAATTTTGCCTCTTTCCTTTTGTGTCTCTCCCCATCACCCCTTTCCCTTGTGTCTCTCCCCCCATCACCTCTTTCCTTTGTGTGTCTCTCCCCCCATCACCTCTTTCCTTTGTGTCTCTCTCCCCCCATCACCTCTTTCCTTTGTGTCTCTCTCCCCCATCACCCCTTTCCCTTGTGTCTCTCCCCATCACCCCTTTCCCTTGTGTCTCTCCCCCATCACCTCTTTCCTTTGTGTGTCTCTCCCCCATCACCTCTTTCCTTTGTGTGTCTCTCCCCCATCACCTCTTTCCTTTGTGTCTCTCTCCCCCCATCACCTCTTTCCTTTGTGTCTCTCTCCCCCCATCACCTCTTTCCTTTGTGTCTCTCTCCCCCCATCACCTCTTTCCTTTGTGTCTCTCTCCCCCATCCTCTTTCCTTTGTGTCTCTTTCCTTTGTGTCTCTCTCCCCATCACCTCTTTCCTTTGTGTCTCTCTCCCCCATCACCTCTTTCCTTTGTGTCTCTCTCCCCCATCACCTCTTTCCTTTGTGTGTCTCTCTCCCCCATCACCTCTTTCCTTTGTGTCTCTCTCCCCCATCACCTCTTTCCTTTGTGTCTCTCTCCCCCCATCACCTCTTTCCTTTGTGTGTCTCTCTCCCCCATCACCTCTTTCCTTTGTGTGTCTCTCTCCCACATCACCTCTTTCCTTTGTGTCTCTCTCCCCCCATCACCTCTTTCCTTTGTGTCTCTCTCCCCCCATCACCTCTTTCCTTTGTGTCTCTCTCCCCCATCACCTCTTTCCTTTGTGTCTCTCTCCCCCATCACCTCTTTCCTTTGTGTCTCTCTCCCCCATCACCTCTTTCCTTTGTGTCTCTCTACCCCATCACCTCTTTCCTTTGTGTCTCTCTCCCCCCATCACCTCTTTCCTTTGTGTGTCTCTCTCCCCCATCACCTCTTTCCTTTGTGTGTCTCTCTCCCCCATCACCTCTTTCCTTTGTGTGTCTCTCTCCCCCATCACCTCTTTCCTTTGTGTGTCTCTCTCCCCCATCACCTCTTTCCTTTGTGTGTCTCTCTCCCCCATCACCTCTTTCCTTTGTGTGTCTCTCTCCCCCATCACCTCTTTCCTTTGTGTCTCTCTCTCCCCCATCACCTCTTTCCTTTGTGTGTCTCTCCCCCCATCACCTCTTTCCTTTGTGTCTCTCCCCCCATCACCTCTTTCCTTTGTGTCTCTACCCCCCATCACCCCATTCCCTTGTGTCTCTCCCCATTGCTCCTTTTCCCCATGCCTGCACCTTTTTTACATTCTATTTCTCTCTACATCCTTCATTATACACTGTCCTCCCACAAGCATTATTCCTGGATTTGTCTGTTTTTCGGAGCCAGGCTGCTCACCTCCCCAACATTCACACATGCAGCTCTGTGTGTGAGGATAGAGCAGTGAATGTAAGGGTACCTCCAGTCCCCACCTCTCATCCTTCACACACAGTGCTGTGCTGTAAAGTTAAGGAGGAGATATGTTGGCAGATCTCCCATAACTGGGTTGCAATTTTGACGCATTTCTGTTGGCTGACACTGGTGATGCAGTTTCCTTTGTAGGCAGGTGCTCATACTCCGTTGTCGCTACACATAATTGTGTACGCTGAGGACTGCAGGACATTGGTTTTGCATTTGCATTTTGCACCCCTACTGTACAGGATCTGTAGGGTCTCCTACCAGTGCATTGTTGGTGGGCATATTTCATATATTACAGAGTAAGAAAATAATCAGTGTTGATTTGATGGTGTTTTTTGCTTTTAAGGCAGGCTAGATGTATATCTAGTATAATTCACATATGTTTAGAACTTTTTTTTAGCATCTCTGACAAGCTTAGCACAAGGGAGATGGACAAGTTTTCTGATTTAAAGAGTCTAAGCTCCATAAACATTTTGCATTACTAATTCAACTAAAAGTATTGCAGAGCTTGCATTTATATATAATATGTAAAGTGCAACACAGTGCTTTTGGTGTCACTTGTAAAAATATACAAACACTTATCTATTATATAAACAGTAAAGTGCAACTCCGTGTTTATTGGTGTCAATTCTAAAACTCCAAAACTCTTATCTTATGACGTGATTACGTCATATGTGAACATTTAAAACATAAATAACACACACTAGAGTAAAACCTTTATAACTTGGAAGCAATTCTAAAATTGGAGCACTCACCATTTTCAGAGCTAATCCACCTAGTACTGGTACAATACACTTGTGGGCCTGTCTAGGCGACCCCTCCCTTATAGTGTAAGAAATCATGACCCTCTTACAAGGGTATTCTTTAAAGAATGTGACACAAATATAAGTGTATAAAAAAAAAAAGGATTATTAATATTGACTTGGGTTACTGTTACAGATTTTAAAGGAAAATACCCAGTACACATTAAACACACATACACTCCATAACCAATAGATACATAGAAAAAGGACCATATTTCAATGATGATTTTCTCCTTGCGATTTCATTTTGGGACAGTGTATCTCAGTTCACCATGGCACTTCTGCTTGCTGCGCTCTTCTCCCCTTCTTCTTGGCTGGCTGTCTTCTCAAAACTGATTCTTGCATTCCTTAACCAGACATCCCATAATCCATTGTACCTCCCAAAAGTGGTTAATTCAGACCCCTTTTACCAGAGAGTTCTGTCTTTACACAATTTGCTCCCTTTCATCTCTTCTCTTCCAGCTATACTAGAAAATTCTGTAAGAAGTGACTGACTAGTTAAGGTTTCTGGGGTAAGTTGGGAGCAGGCCTGGACTGCTTTAGAGACAGGATGGCTTGGGAAAACATATACTTGCATGGTTACACCCAGATGTTAATTACTCTGATGTTCTGCTCTCATAACATGACTCTTGCATCCTTTATAGTAAAGATGTACACAGTAGTTCTTACTTATCTGTAACACTGGAAAGGCTTTTTCCCAAAATCTAAAGAAGTCATCTATGCTGTACCAGGTAGCTCATCTTAGTTTATTACACAGCAAACCTCCAGAAAAGCATATGTCTATATAGTAAACTGAATATAACATTTTTAAAGGCACCCTACATCAGGGCTTGACAAATCCCAGGCGCCTAGGAATTTGGCCTTGGCGCCTGAGATATGTGAGGGAGGCCGGCTGGGGAATTATGTAGCTGGGAGGGCAAGTTGGGTGCTCGGGCGGGCAACTGACGCCTGCCTGCACGAGCACCCAGCCAGTCGCCTATTGGACCCCACAGGCATTGTCCATCTGTCATGGTGGGGTTGTGTGTGTGTCTTTGTCACGGTGGGTGGGTGGGTGTGTCTCATGGTCTTCACGCCATGCTGGTCTCCCCTCGACTGGCCCTGCCTCTGACTGAGATCATCAAGCTTGATGATCTTAGTCATTTGAATGTTTTTCCATAGAATTGGCTGCAAAACGCTGCACCAATCAGCCTATCCACATAGATCAATGAATCTTTATGGGAAACATTCAGCGCCTCCATGTAGAGCGTGGAGACGCTGAATGTAGGTGCTGCACTGACACAGGAAACACCTCTAGTGACCATCTGAGTGACGGTCACTAGAGGTGTCACTAGAAAGCAATGTAAACACTGCGTTTTATTTGAAAAGTCAGTGTTTACATTGAAAAGCCTGCAGAGACAGGCTATAGACACCAGAACCACTATATTAATCTGTAGTGGTCCTGGTGAATATTGTGTCCCTTTAAGAATTGTATTTTTGTTGTTTAATACAAAGCTATGCAAGTTTAAAAAAAAAAAAAAAAAAAAAAATCTGGCTCCTAGAATCAAAACAAATTTGTCAAGCCCTGTGTGTTTTTTTGTGCCTGGAGATAATTGAAGACTGGGTTGGGAACCCCTGATTTAGAGCATCAGCTGACCGCTCTAGTCCAACCAGCGTCACTCCTGCCCGGCGGCAATTTGTGATTCTTCAAATTGAATTGGAGAAACCAGGTGCCTTTTAACTGTCTGACCATGTTAGTCTACTGACTGAACTACCCTAAGCACACTGACAAATTGTTCGTGGTTTTAAAAACCTTTTAGGTTCAAGGCGCCTTTTATATTTCAATATTTTTCCAAGGTGCCCCAAGTCAAAACAAACCTCTAGGTAGTATATATGTACAGCGCTGCGGCATATACTGGCCCCTTGTTCAGCAGAAATGTTTCCCGGTCAGGGGCGGATCCAGAACCGAATCTCGGGAGGGCACTGGTAGATTATTTAAGGAAACAATCCAGGCACAATAACCACTACAGCAATATGTAGTGGTTGTGGTTCCCTCCCAGGGTAAGTAGTCAAACTGATTTAAAACGGTTTGACAACTTACTTAGGATCTGCCGGGAAAGGGCCTGTAGTATGGGGAAGGGGCAGTATTGTGTGTGTGTGTGTGTGTTGCAGTGTGTCTGAGGGAGGGCATGGTGTGAGGGGTATAGTGTGTGTATGTGGGAGGGCAGATTAGCAAATATATTTATTATTAAAACAAAAAATAATAATTTGATATCCCCCGTCCCTGCTTACCTTTGCCTGGGAGGGGGGACAGTACTAATCCCTGGTGGTCCTGTGGAGAAGCCTGGGCAGCCCTAGTGATGAGAGTGAACTCTAGCCTGCAGCTCAGGTTAGAGTTCACTCTCGCGAGATTAGAGCTCCCCCAGGTCATCTCTCCCTCTCCTGCCAGCTGCAGTATTACACTGCTAGCGGGCCAGAGGGAAGATCTATGACCTCCCCTCTGGTCCTGCAGAGCTGGCAGGGGAGAGGGAGGCACAGTTCCTGGTGCTATGATCATATGACCATAGCACCGGGTAAACTTTTCGCTACCAATCTAAGCTTTTTTTAGTTGTTATTCCTGAAGATATCCCCGTGCAAATCATCTCTTATTGGCATTATTATTTTTTGTTTTATAAGTTCCTGCTTCCTATTGTGTTATGTTCTATTTATAACCCCCCCCCCCCCCCCCAAAAAAAATCGAGGCATTATGATTCTAACACTTGTACACATTATGCTTGTTTACCATTGCATTTAACAGTACACACCTTTCTAATATGATTGTATGTTGCCATCTTTACCCCAATAAAACAAAGATTGACCAAATAAAAAACCAAAGAGACACCGTGTGCCACTGGGGGACAATCTGCGATAGAGAGCAATCTTTGGGGTTAAGTCATTCGTGATTGGTTTAACTCCTTCAGGTAAGAAAGTGCCAAGGACCTTTGGACACCATAACAACATCACATTGATGTTGTTATAGTGCACATATAGTTCCTTTAAAGGACAGTACTAGATAAAGAATGTTTTATTTTCATGCATTATATAGACCGTGCAATAAAATACAAACAAAATTTCAAAGTTAAATCGACCCCTGCCACACCACTTCAATCAGGATTATTTACTAAACTCTGACTTTTAGAAAATTAAATTAAGGGTAAATTAGCAGATATGGAAAAACTCTACAGTTCATCTTTAATTACAACTTAGCTACTTTAGCTTCAGTTTTGCTATTTGGATTTCATTTGCTTAAATCTTTAGTTTTGTGATATCCCCAAGATGAATGCTCCCTCTCATTTATCAGTAATGCTAATGTAAGTTAAAAATGAAGCAAAACAATCAAATTTCTTTGTACAATAACAGTATATAATTTCACTTTGAATAATCAATTAAATATATGCAAAATGTAAACTTTTTATTTTTAATAATTTATCAAATCCGTAATAACAAATCAATTAACCTTTGTGGCTATTCGTGCTGTTTCCACTCCCGTGCTCCATTTTAGGATATTTGATTTTGCAGTGACCCTCATTAGAAGAGCTATGCCTGTCGCTGGGAGGCGATTTTCTTTTCCTTTTCAGAGCCTCTTTGTTGGAGGGAGCAGGTGGCTTGGGTGTTTGCCACTTTAGAGGTACACCTGTATCTTTGTTGCCAGTTGACTTTTGTTTAACCCTCTGCCTGTATTCCTCCAGTGATATTTTTCGGACAGCTAATGGAGGTGGGAGGATCAGACCATGGTGTTTATCAGGTGTTGTCTTATGAGAATTCTCTATAATAACAGAGCGCTCTGACCCTTTATGAGTGTGGTGTATCCTGCTGAAAAGTTTTATAGCTTTTTTAAAGTCCATGGCAAATGGGTTAACAGACGAAGTGTTCTTTTTGGGGGGATCATATACTTGTCTTGCCCTTGGTGTTTCCAGCTTACCTGGGTTTAGAGCAGCCTGGATGGGCAGTCTTCTTGCATTCTTAGATACAGCAGTAGGAAAGGTGGAAGGGACTGCGTTGGAAAGACCTGCTTTCTCAGTGATACCAGTAACAGCGTTTTCAACCAAAGGTGGAACAAGGAGGAATTTGCCAAGTTGCCAGCCGGACTTGGGTTTCCCTGCAGCCTTGTTAGGTTTGCACTGTCTAAACCTTCTCAGTGCCCTTGGTGTTTTCTGGTATACTTGCAGAAATTGATCACTTAGCTGATCCAGCAACTCCAGACTAACAGATTGATCAACATATTGCCACCAGTGTTTGCCCTCTTCTGATATTGGAATTTCATACCTGGACCATTTGCAAGCCAGGTGAATGCTCAGACAGGCCAGTACCGTTGGTTTGTATTGAAGGCACAGAGTGGTCATGTGCAAGCAGTTGGTTGCCATGAGATAGCATGCCCGTGCCAAGTTGTTGCAGACTTCCACCGACTGGAAACATTTTATCACATGCATGTGTGGCTGTTCCACAGTGACCTCAAAGCCCAAAGTCTGAAGTATGATTCTTTCCAGGCACACTAGCTGCTTCTCCTGCTTCAAGTACCTCAGGCTGCTGAGGTCCAGCTTTGGCTCGTTTGAATAGAGGACACCATGGGCCACCTTAAGGACATCTTCCAGTTTTCTTTTCTGGTCTAAAGCTTTGGCAGCAAGGAACAAAGCTGCAGAAGAAATGTCATAGTGGTGGTATTTGGTGAGAGATTGCAGCATGTAGAACCTGTGCATGTAGACCACGGCAGTGTTTATGGTGAGCTGAGAAACATCAAGCCGCTGGCCCAGGTTCTGAATGAAACTGGCAGCCTCCTGGCGGCGCAAGAGCTCCTTGCCCGCAGTCACCCCACACAGCCTAGATGGGCTGTTATCCAATTGCTTTTGGCTAAAGAGCCATCGCTCTGCGAGAGATCCACACTCTGCCATCACAACTCCTTCAAGCAGTGCTTCACACTCACCAGACATGTGCTCATTGAAATGATGTCATAGACATGACAACATTCCATCACTGTGGGCAACTGTACAGTGTTCCATCTCCAAATGGGACATAAGTTATCATAAAATAGTTACATAACCTACATGACTATAAAGGTGTTAAATAAACTATCTGCTTCTATTCCCCTAATTTGTGATAGTAATAACCAAGACCACTTATTGTCTCAGATTGGGAACTGCATCACTAATGTGGTTTGTTTTAGTGGATTTCTTTCAATGTTTTTTTTTTTTTTTTTAAACTTTTATATTTATTGTAGTCGGTTCAGGATTACAGTAAACTTGTCAGTTGTCATCATACTACACAGGTTATAGAAACACATTAGTAACTACATATGTAGTGTGCTTAAATTTTTTTTTACATTTTATTTAAAACCCATTTCTATTATATGAATGCTCAATATTAATACATACACTGAAAACATACATTGAATAATATGTACTAATAAAAGTTAGACAAGTTCACAGTGTGCAATTGACACTCCAAACATATTTGCAATAATAAATTCCTTAAAATGTTTAGGAATATGGGAACTAAAACCCTTAAACAATAGACCACTTCCCGACCCATCTATCCACCCACGTTTAAAGGGTTTTTTACGATTATACTTAATCAGCACGTCATAACTAATTTACTGGCAATTTGATCATTTAATGCGTTACCTATGGGATAAAAGACATAACGCCTCTTATTATAGAATATATATTGCTTTTTAAGGCATTATTGTTTTTCATACAGGTATGTGGTATTTGATTTGTTATGGGTTTTTTTTGTTGTAATTTTTGTATTTTTATTTTAGTTTTTTGCTATATTGTAAGGAACACATTTTTTGCTATCAACTGACTTGTAAATTATTTATACAGGTGTCAATTGTTTACATTAATACTCCTTAAATACATAACAGTAATAAAATATTTATGTAAGAATATACATAAGGATAATTGGTTTGTGCTGAGTAGTTTTTTTTTTGTTTATTTTCTGCATTGCTCAAGCTGTTTGACTTTTGTACATTTGACATCTTTACCATTGTAATGTCAGGCTTGTGGACTGTTGAGAAAGGCATATACTGATTGACTTTAATTGTACTCGCTGCTTTCTAGAAGGGCTGAATTTATTTACACCACTTTGTGTATTTTATTAGTTCGGCTGTCCCATTTTATTTAAATTTCTTAAATACCATTTGCTAAATTTTTATTTTTGAACAGATGGTTGCTATCTGATGTCTCCTCTGAAAAATGCATTAACGGCGAGCTTATCCAAGCTTCCCGATAAGAAAGCTTTGTATTCAACACTTTCCATTGGGCTTCAGTGAAACATGATAGTTTTATTTGGTCAGTGCAGTGGAAGCGACTCTAGTGGCTGTCAGGAAGACAGCCACTAAAGGTGGATTTTACTCTGCAATGCAAGCATTACAGTTTTAATAAACAAAAAAAAACACAGAACATTGCATTGCCAAGGACAGGGTAATTGGGATTAAGTGGTATAATGGACAATTTTAATGTTCCTTTAAATGGTTACTTCAACCTTTTCTTCCCTATTTATTTATTTAGTCCTAATGGCTTAATGGACAATGATCTTTAGGTCCCATCTCCCCCCAATATATGCTAAAATAAGGGAGCGCAGAGACAAAATGGCGCGCCTTAAGACATCATATGTTGTCTTCATGCTTATAGCTTGAAGCAGAAACTTTTGACAGCCACTAGAATAGAAACTCCAACACTGTGCAGTTCCGGGTGCGGAAGTTTACTTTTTTTGCAAGGCCTCTCAGGTCTGAGTCTAGGCGGTTTGGGTGGAGAAGTACGCACAAATGGACGGGTCACTCCTCCTATACTGCTGGCTATTTTGCTCTTTGATCACAGCAGGAGCCTAGTGGAGCCCACTCCAGGTGGGTTGTCGACTCTTTCTTAGTTGCTATGTGCAGAAGGTGAATTTTGGGCCTTTGCAATCTATGTTCTCACTAGGAGGTGGAATCGTGTTTGCCGTTAGGAAGGGCACTGGACTTCACAAGGCAGGAGCTAGGACTTGCTTGGGACTCGTGTGGTGATGCTTTGAATGAGGCCTACAGATCTGCATTTTGTTAGTCAGAGCTGCATGGGTCAAGGGTCGCTACCTGCAGCTCTTCAATATTGTGCAGGGAGTCGATGCTGGATTACTCATCTATGACCACATTTACCTTCCGCGTGGAAGCACGGAGTCTGACCTGTTCTTGGCAGAGGGATTTTTATGCTACAGTGCAACCCATTCTCAATAACTAATGCTTTTTACTCTGTATTCCCATAACTCTGGGAATGTGCCCTGTACTTTAGGCTTTACAGCTTTACAGCCCTTGCTGGTTTATTGTTGTTGGGTGGTACTTAATGTTGCGCTAGTGCTATTTAGCTTATGGGGGGTTTAGGGGGGATGTGGGGTAACCTCTACATGCTTTTTCCAGCAAGATTATGTATGTCCTAAGTCCAGAGCGATGGGTGAATACAGCCTGCAGTCATGGACAGTGCTAGTCCAGCGTAGTATACATTGGATAGTATTGTGTATTATGTTAGGGATCGACCGATTATCGGTCTTGCTGATATTATCGGCTGTAGCGGAATGCATTAAGCCTGTCCTATAACTTACCTGTGTAACTATATTCGTTTATTGTATTCCTGTATTTATGTATACTTTCGTATGTGGGTTCGGAAGTTTCATGAGAATGAAACTACCGAACCATTAGACCACCCCAGTGAGAAGTGTGCACCTCGTTAGGCGTTCACACTTCTCATAAAAACCTTAATTGCTGATGCCTGGGTGGCCGCTGTTCGGTATACGAACCACGTGCGGCGGCCATCTTACGCATCAAAATCTCAGCGGTGTTTGGTCGTCGAGTGTCTGGAACTCAAATCGGACACTCAAACAACCGAACACCGCTGAGACCTCCAGAGCTCCGTAACTACCGAACGGAGGGACCTAACGAAGCCCCATTCGGTAGAAACCAAGTACCGAACGAGGGAACTGTAATGCAGGTGAAGTTAAGTGTGGATGGCTAAGATTATTGTATATTTCAACTGCCGAACGGAGACCGACCGCAGGGCCCAAACGTATGGAACCCTTTTCAGCTACCACCTCGTGTGCGGTCGGTCAAACTTCACCCTCCACCTAACTACCGAACCCCTGGTCCGATCTGGGTGAATTTTGGATATATTGTTCACCCAGATCAGGGCTACCTAGCGGTACCCTAATATTAATGTTATGTACCAGTTTAGGGGTACATCCAGGTTTGGGATAATGTACTGTATAATTTAAGGGGATTATGAGTCCCTCTGAGGGGAGGAGATGTGTGGGAGGTAACAAGTACAGTATTGGTTACTGTCCTAATTGAGGTGAATCCCTCCCTTGCATGGGAGCATGCTTTATAAGGAACCCTGGAATAAAGATTGTCAGTTCTGCTCCTGAAACTGTGTGTCGTCCAGTTATTGGGATTGCTGTTGGGATATTGCTGTGTTATTTTACCTGCTGGAAACTCTGCTTTTGGATTTACTATTGCCTTGTTCCTGAGCCTCACTGGGATCTTAAGTGGAGAATAGCTGTAGCTCTCCGCTACATCGCCAATATTCGGTATTTCCGGTATCGGCCCATAGAGATACCGATATTGCCAATAATGCATACCAGGACCGCTAGGCCCATTACAAGCCCGGCGGTCCTGGAGGGCCCGCAGTAAGCTCTTACTTACCTTCCCAGCAGCTCCCTTCAGCTCCCCTGTGTAAATCTCGCGAGTTAGACAGGGGTGCTGGGCCCCCCACTGCACACCAGGGAATGCCATGTCCCCCCTCCCTGGCCAGGTAACAAGCAGGGGGAGGGGGGAT